>NC_134269.1:120059402-120659402 GCF_031893055.1 Leptodactylus fuscus
CCCTAATTTGGTTTTCAGTGAGGGGCAGTGAACCAATGCTGCTTTTCTCAGCTCATTCTCAAAATAAGTATCCCCGTTTCTCTTGCAGCAGATTTAGGGGCACCAGCAGGCGTCCACACATTGATTAGAATCTAATCACAAATGAAGATAATCAGCAAAAAATTCCTTACCATATATATATTTTTTTTAAATGAAACTTTTAATCCAAGCATGCAGGGTGAACCTTGTTTTAGGGGCATGTATATTGAGGAGATGCAGTGAAATCATGTTTTTGTTTTTTTTTCACTGTTACTGCCACAAAAATTCATGAATTTAAAATACAATGCATTACCATTGTGACAAATAATTCTGGCAGTTGCCATGAAATTGTCGACCTGACTGCACTTTATGCTCTAAGACAACCTAGGCAACCTTTTTTGTTCGACGTGCCGATTTAAATTAAAAAAAAAAACAAAATCAAAGATTAGCTCCTTGGAGTGCTGGGCAATAATTGTAAGGCTGATGACCCCTATACTAAAGTCATATAACAAGCTGTATCATAGGTGTTCTGTCATACTGTGCTTCCAGCCACATGCGTTTACCATTATTTGTCTGCATACACCTGTTGTTTTCCATTAGAGCAATGTAAGTACATGTGTAACCCGCAATTAGAGGTAAATGTGACTGGGAGCAGAGTGAGTAAGGTGGTGACACACTATATACCTGGATGCTGCATCCGTTCCCTGGCTGCCGGTGCGTTCACTTTTCTGTGAGTGAAACCCAGATAAATTTCAGACACTTTTAATTTCTGGTGGTGCGGTAACAGCAGAACCGCAGCCAGGAATTAATGGGTGTCACACGTACCCTAAGAGTGAAAGCACTGGAGCCCGGGGACTGGATTTGACTATAGCCACCACTGGATACTCAGTGTGTCATCTCCATAAAAGAAGCACCCTTAGGCCTCCTGCAGCAAACAGTATGGAGGTGGTTTCCACTGACCTATACATTAAAAATGAATTGACAAGGCTGCAAATGTAGACAGAGATAGGACCTTCTCTAGATTTTGCAGCTCTTCAAATTGGTCCACACACACAGCTGCAAAAACAATGTCTGTGTGTATGGGCCCATTGAATTGTATGGCTCCATACTTCTATCCACAATTGAGGATACAAAGTATGGTCATGTGCCCCCCGCCCCCTTTGCCTTTCTTTCTTCTGCATGCCCCCCTTTACTTCTCTCTCTAACCTACTAATGACAGTTTTCTTCCTCTTCTCCTTTCTTTTTTTTTTTTCTCCTTGCTTCTTTCCTCCTCTATTTCCTCTTTTATGGTACCTTATTAATGATTACCATGTATTGTCACTTTCTGTTTCTTTCTGTTGTATGCTACTTGAGAGCAAGACGCCTTTTACCCTAGAGGAAAGATGCTTATCCTTTTTGATTTCTGCCCCTACTATGACTTGTCTGGATAACAGCACTATATGGCCTCCTGTCAACTATGCTTTAGTTTTTGAATTTCTTTGTTTTTCCATAATGTTTCTGATATGCAATTTATGGAACTTGTTCTGTATATCCAGTTCATGTTTATACTATATGCATTTTCTGTAAACTGTAAAATCCTACAAAAAATTTAATTAAGAAAAAAAAAGTGTGGTCATGTGCATTACAATTTAACATGCAGTTTTATATACAACTAGAAAGCCAACAGTGCGCTGAATTCAGCACACTGTCAGTTTTCCCGCTATGAGAAATTAACAGCACTGATATATCTCTCCACTGTCAGAAGGGTGTTCCTTACCGCCTAGCAATGACAGTAGGCAGCACTCCAAAGAATGGGGTGTTTTATTGACCCATACTTTCATGTATATGGATCAATAAAACATCCCCTTATATATAATTATGCTACTGAATTTATTGCTGATGTTACAGAATAATGTACGTGTTGCTTAATATTTAGACAGGATCTGGTAAAACGTACACCATGGGAACTGGATTTGACGTAAATATAACTGAGGAGGAGCAGGGCATCATTCCCCGAGCTGTGAGACATCTATTCCGACGAATTGAGGAGAGAAAAAAAGCTGCTGTGCAACAGGGACTCCCACCACCGGATTTTAAAGTTAATGCTCAATTCTTGGAGGTGTGTATCAGAAATATCTTTACTGTTGTCAATATAACTAATATATTGTAACTCTAGGTTTATGTAGTTTATTTCTCTTTAGGACTGGCACTCAAGCTGCCCTGATAAATGGTCTAAAACCCCAAAAGTGATCCATGTAATGAAAAAACTGCTGCAGTATGTAGTGTAGAATGTCATATTTGTAAATATTTATAACCTTTTTGTTCTTTAGTTCACCTGTAGAATTGGCCATGGCAGCTAGGTTTTGCCTTCCGCAATTCCGTTCGGTCACTTAGTACTTCCATCTTGTGATGAATGTTTCCACCTTTTCATGTCACTGAAACCAATGACTCTTCAGCTTACTTGTATGGAACCAATCTTTCAGCGTTTTCTTGGTGGCTGAAAAATTTTGTCTTACCAATAGCAAAATGGTTTACCAATTCCACTTTTAGACTCAAATGTTGAGCAGATGTCTACCCATGTTCTTACTAGATACATTTCTGCATTGTAAGCTGAGGGCATTCTGTTAATCAAATTTTTGAAAAGTATAGAATTTATGTAAAATATTAACACATTTATTTTAAAATTTGTCTCAGAATCTGATGGTGTATCTCTGTTATTGATAGAAAATGGATGATCGTTGAATGGTGATCAGATTCTGATAGACTTATTATTCTTGTCATTTTTGCCAAAGTTTCCTCCCACCAACTGGACTGAAAATTGAAGCCTGCACATAGAAATTATGCTATTTCATATCATTATTTTAGTCTTTTTCTAATAATATGGTTATCTTTGTATTGTTGTGTTTTTAGCTTTACAACGAAGAGGTGCTTGATTTGTTTGATTCAACGCGGGACATTGATGCCCGGAACAAAAAGTCTAATATAAAGATCCACGAAGATTCAAATGGAGGAATTTATACAGTTGGAGTAACAACACGTAATGTAGCCTCTGAAGCAGAGGTGTGTGTCAGTCTGTGTTAGTTTCCATGTATTCCAGGAACTGTTTTGCTTTAATACTGTTGGGGTTTTGGGTTTTTTTCCATTCATACTGACAGGACAAGAAAAATGTATTATGGTGCCAGGTATTTTCCATTTATATAGGAAACTATCCAAATGTTTTCTCTAAATTAGTGTTTGACATCCTGTACATGGATTACCCAGTATTCAGTATCCCCATTTAAGTAAGTGAAGCTGATCTATAACACCAGATATAACCCATGGGCAGACAGGGCACTGCTTCTTGAGGCAAAAAAGACATTTTTTTTTTAAGCTAGACCCTTTTAAAGTATTCATTTTACATAACAGCTGTTACTTATGGTAAGCACAAAAGCTACTGTCTTCTTCGCCCCTTTCTTTGCAGATTTTAATCCCTCGCAGGCAGGAACCTCTCTCCCATTGCACCAGTTAGTCACTAAGTTATTTTTATCTCACCACTATTTGCATTTTTTATGTAAACCCTTTTCAAATGTTCCCTGGAATTAATCCATTCACACATTGTCACGTACATCTTCATGGGAGACTGTATTTTAGTACTGCATCCCGATGTACATGTACGTAATGCAGTTAAACGGTCACCAGGCTGACAGGCATGAGAACTAATGAGGGAATTCACCTGGCAGTCAGCTTGGCAACAGGGCAAGCTGATGGGGGAGCGGTGGAGGTTGCACCCGCAGGGACCACCACTTGGAGCACCCTTCTAGTACAAGAGAGTTCAAAAGCTACTCCCAGATCCAACCTGTAGTGTTGGAAGAAGGTTGAGGGCCAAGACCAAGTGGCTGTCCTACAAATTTGCTCAATTGAGGTATTCACCTTCTCTATCCAATGGTTTTGGTGGATTGATCCCTAAAGTTTCCCAGCATAGCCACCCCCGAGGAACTATGTTATACAATTTCCAATTTCACCCAGCTGGCTAAAATACGTTTTGAGGCAGCTTTACCCCGGTTGAGACTTGAAAAAAGCACAAAAGAGTCAGACTCGCAGTGGCAGACAAATATTCCACTAAACACTGCCTAACATTCACACTATGAAATTCAAACTCTTTAGGGTTTTTTTGGACTAGCATAGAAGGATGGTAGTACAATTTCCTGGATACAGTGAAACTTGGAAGCTACGTTAGGAACAAAAGCAAGGTCAGGCCTAAGCACAGCCCTCTGGTCATGAAGGGAGGATTGACTGAAAGAGCTTGGAGCCCACTTACCCATCTGGCACACGTGAGGGCTACTACCAGAACAGGGTGAGAGAAAGGGCTCTAATAGGAATATCTGACAAGGGTTCAAAGGAAGCCTTAGTCATAGCATCAAAATGGCAATGGCTCTTCTTTTAAGGAGCTCTATCACTGGGAAAAGTCATTTTTATCTAAACATCCTTGCATAGGCTTTAGAAATGCTACTTCACACCTATCTTTAGTATGTAAATTGCCTCAGTGGTTTCTGAATAAGTCCGTTTTTATTAATATGCTAATGAGCTTCCAGCCAGCTCAGGAAGTTCCCAGCAACAGTCCTCTCTTCTATTATCTCCTATGTGTGTGAGGCGAACAGGAAGCTGAGTCATCATCATCATCATCAGCAGCCTCCCATAGGAAACAACAGGAGAGGAGTGCACGATGTATCGTGCAACAGTCTAATTAGCATATGAATAAAAACGGACTTATTCAGAAACCACTGAGGCAATCTATATACTAAAGGTAGGTGTGGAAT
Organism: Leptodactylus fuscus; assembly: GCF_031893055.1. Lineage (NCBI taxonomy): Eukaryota > Metazoa > Chordata > Amphibia > Anura > Leptodactylidae > Leptodactylus > Leptodactylus fuscus. Next base: position 120,064,196 of record NC_134269.1, read on the forward strand.
AGACTTTCTAAAGGCTATGCAAGGATGGGATTAGTTAAAAATGACTTTTCCCAGTGATAGAGCCCCTTTAAAGGAGGCTCTGATGAACTGACTAATCCATGGATCATCTGCCATCTTAATCTGATAAAGGACATCCAAAGCTGTGACCTGTACTTCGTGTGTGCTGTTGGATAACTCCTTTTCCAGGCCCTTCTTCAGAAAATCCAGGATTTCTGGAATAGGGAATTCCTGCACTCTACACACGGCCCACCTAAGAACTTTAGGAACTTGAACCAGGTCTTGGCGTAAATATTAGAGGTAACAGCCTTCCTACTGCTCAAGAGGGTGGATCCACAGTAGAGAGAACCAGGCCCTACGTTCCAGAAGGGGTGATCAAAATGACCCTCAACCGCTTCTCAATAATTTTCCTGATGACATTTGGAATCAGAAAAAATGGAGGGGAGGAAAGGCATAGGCCAGAATGAACTGCCACCTACGGGATATTGGATCTACCCCAAGGGAGCATTCTCAGGGGTTGAGGGGAAAAAAAACTACAGGACTTTCCTGTTGGAGAGCTCGGCAAACAGATCTACCTCTGGCTATTCCCAGGCCTTGCAATTTGCAGAAAAATTTACTGGTTCAACTCCCACTCCCTAACTTAGATAATCTGCCCTGGAGTTCTCAGACCCCCTTATGTGAGGGGTAGTAAGGAAGGAAATGGAGGGCTCCACCAACCTAAGGTTCTGGGACATGGTTTGCATTGGGAATGAGCTCTTGTACCCCAATACTGATTTGGCACCTTCAAATTTTTGAGGAGTCCTGAAGGGCCTCTCTAACTTTTTCACTAGAAGAGGAGAGTAAAACCCCTCCCCAACCACTCGTAAGTCTAACAGAACATTTCTGTCCACTAGACTAGCACTTCTATCTCTAGGGCTGATTAACCAATGGCTTAGGACTGAGTCCTTGTAAACTGGTACTTTGGTGGGGGAGTGGAGAAAAACTCTAGAGAGGGAGCCCAGTTCTGATAGTGTCTAAAACCCATGGGCTTAAGGTGATGTCTGCCCAGGCTACAAAAAAGTTTTTAGTCTCCCTCCCACGTCGAATCTGGCATCATCGCTTGGAGGGTTTCCCGTCTCTATCCCAGAGAGAATTGAACAGGAAACCCTTCTGCTTCTTTCTTGGTCTGACCATCCCCTGGATCTGCTCAAGGCTTCCTTGCCTCTTTTGGACCTCCGAAAGGGCCGAAAAGGCTTGTGAAACTTGTTAGCAGCTGGGTCATGGAACCTTTTCTTTTCATTTGCTGCCTTGGCTAAAATGTTGTCAAGGGCATGGCCAAACAAGAATTCTCCATTTAAGCCAAATAGCCAGTCTAGCTGAATTTGCTAGGGCCATAGAGCGGCCTGACAACCTCATCGCATCAACAGAGGCATCAGCCAGGATGTCCGCAGCCTTACGTATAGCAGGTAAGACTCCCAAAATCTGGTCTCTAGGAGCCTTGTCCCTAAGGGTGCATTCACACTAAGTATACGCTGAGCTGATTCTGAACGTAAAGCGTACAAATTTCAATGGGAGCCGGCATACGAGCGCATATCACATTGAAACCAATAGGGAAAAAAAGCAGCCCATTCATTTCAATGGGGAGCGCACGTATGCCGACTCCCATTGAAATGAATGGGATCTGCTTTGTATGCGCTGATTCTGAACGTGCTTTACGTTCAGAATCAGCTCAGCGTATACTTAGTGTGAATGCACCCTAAGCTGGGTTTCAATCTCTTCCAGCCAGACTATAAGGTTTCCTCCCTTTGTAATGCAGTTGTACAAATATGTTTCTAGTCAAGCATGCTTCCATCCCACCCTGTAAATCAATTAGAGGAAAGTGGTTTATTGCCCAGTTTCATAGCCAAGATTTCCTCCACTCTCTAAAATGTTCTATTACGTAATTGTTTGCAACAATTTTTTAAATTCAGCTATAAATCACAAATCATAATATTACATGCTTAAAATTAGAATAAATATGTGATTATTCTTTAATATTTATGAATATTAATGAACATTTATGATGCATATCAAACACTTCTAATAAGCAACTGAAGACTATTGAACCATTCAGATATGGCATATTAGTATGTGAGTTCTTTGAGTTTATAATTTTACATTTTGTAAAACGTATTATAGAATGTCGTGATGATAAAAAGTCACACCTCTTCATTAGAACACTGATGCATCACTGACGCCTTGGTAGTCTTTTATTTACAAGCAGTTGGTATGTGACCAATGTCACCAATTAGAAACATGCTGTACGTAATAGCTTAAAGGGGCTCTATCATTGGGAAAAGTCATTTTTAACTATTTCACACCTACCTTTAGTATGTAAATTGTCTCAGCGGTTTTTTAATAAGTCCATTTTTTATTCATATGCTAATTAGACAAGGTGCACGATGCATCCTACACCCTCTTTGCTATTGTTTCCTACGGGAGTATACAGCACAGGCTGCTGCTGCTGCTGCTGCTGATGACTCATCTTCCTGTTTGCCTCACACACATAGGAGATAATAGGAGAGAGGAGGCTGCTGGGAACTTCCTGTACTGGCTGGAGGCTCATTAGCATATGAATAAAAATGGGCTTATTCAGAAACCACTGAGGCAATTTATATACTAAAGGTAGGTATGGAATAGCCTTTCTAAAGGCTGTGCAAGGATATGATTAGTTAAAAATGACTTTTCCCAATGATAGAGCCCCTTTAAACACTTAAAGCTGATTGGTAATGCCAGTAAGGCTAGGTCTACATCTGCGTCAAAATCTCTGCCACAGAATCAGCAGAAAATCGCGTGCATGGACAGAAAAGGCGTGCATGGAGGAGTTTTCTCTCTACCCGTTTCAGTATAACAACGGCGGAAACCTGGTGGGCCACATAGTCTATGGGGTCAGCAGGTGACTTCTGTTTTAACAGATGGACTCTGGTTTTGCAACAAGTACAGCTAAAAACTAAAACCCTGATAAATAAATCAAAGACTTGAATAAGATCATATTTGTTAATTATATTATTCTCTCTTTTCCATCTAGCAGAAATGGCTATTCATTTTTGGATTTTACTAGTGAATGGTTTTATGACAGTTATGTTGTTTGTTTTTAATCATATAAATTACAATGTTAAAACCATTGATTTGCTCCTCAGATTATATTTTTACATAGAGAGCTTTTCGTATTCTTCCAAAAAGTAAGACAACGTTGACTGTCTTGTAAAATATACTTTTTTTTTTGCCAGTTCATATGTTTAAGAAACTAATGTAATTTTTATGAACCAGATTACTGTTATACAGTACTAGTAACATGTTCTCTTTTTCTCCTAGATGATGCAATGTTTGAAGTTGGGTGCCTTATCTAGAACTACCGCCAGCACACAAATGAATGTGCAAAGTTCTCGTTCACATGCCATATTCACTGTCCACTTATGTCAAACCCGAGTTTGTCAAAAAATTGATACAGTATGTATAATGTCTCTGTTCCCAAAATACATTGACTGTTTTTTTTTTTTTTTACGTTTGTTAAAGGAATTAATTATCCACATCTAATTTGCATCTAGTAGCAACAAGTGTACTAATCTTTTACAAAACCAGATTTTTTTGTTGCCGCTGAAACTAGCTTTCCTTTTGATCAGAAGCACCTAACCTTCTGTTACCTGCCTCCTGTACAGCAGCACTCAAATATCCCTCTGAAGGATCAGAGAATTCAGAGCAGATAATGAAAGTGTACTAAGCATAACACAAGGATTGCTTCTTTTAAGTTTCTTAAAATAGGACTCTGCAGTTTACCCGATTACAGTGCCAGCCACATTGTACACCCCATATTAATATTAGCCACCTGCTTTGCGTCACACATCACCAGTCTTATTTTTGGGGTGCACAAGGAATGGCATTGTGCACCAAATGTTATGCTTTCTATGTATTAGAATGTCCCTTTGTTGTACTTGTATATCTACTCGTAAAACAATCATTAAACATAATTGTGCAATATGCAGTGACCAGACCATATTAGTTATGTGAAGCTGATTTTTCCATCTAGAATAATCCCTCTTGTCTTTCTTCATGTTATTTCTCAGGGAAGCTTAGTCATTGTAAGGCTGAGTTCACACCAGTACTTGGCTTCTGTTTTGGGATTCTGTCCTTGAATCTGCTTGAAGAATGCGGAAAGAAATGTCCTGCAAGCAGGACTTTTCTCTCTGCATTTTTTTGGGTGGAAACCTGGGGTACCCCATTATAGTCTATGGGGTGCGCTGGCTTCTGCGGGTAATTGCTTTTTAAGAGGATTGGGTTTTCTGTCTTTCAGGTCACCAAGCAGAGATTAAGAATGGAAACCCAAGCGCAGGTGTGAACCTAGAGCCATGATGGCGAACCTATGGCACGTGTGGATCGCTCACTAATGGGGAATATGGTACAGGATTCCCTGTTAATGAGTGATCGCTGCTGTCAGCTGTATATGCAGGCAGCGGTCCACACAACTACGGCTTACACTGACTGCAGAGTGTGTCCTCTGACCGGACGCAGACACGATGACTTAAGTCATCAGCGTCTGCGGTCAGAAGGAGGGGGGGGTGCTACTGTGGAGCATTTAATACTGTGTGGGGAGGGGTCCTACTGTGGAGCATATAATACTGTGTGAGGGGCCAACTGTGGGGCATATATTACTGTGTGGGGTCCCTTCACTATTTTCATCACACAGTATCTGTTTTATAGCAGACGTGATATTATTACAGGCTGTGATAACATTGCACAGTCACTATAAAACAGATCCTGTGTGATATAAATAGTGAACATTAATTAGAAGTATCAAATGCAGAGACCTTTACCTTTTCAGTACAAGCTCTGTAAAACCCCATTCACACGACTGTAATTTGTGGGTCCATAACTGTCCACAATTGTGGATCCGCACAGTATTAAGGTTAAATTGCCATATTGGCACTTTGCGATAATTTAGTGGGTTTTGGGATGCAGCTTGGGCACTCTGTCTCTAAATGGTTCAATTACTCTGTTTTTATTGCTTTTTTAATATTTTCTATCAAAACTTTCTGCACTTTCTATTACAGGAGGATGACTTGGATAATAGGATAACATCAGAGTCTACAGACATGAACGAGTTTGAAACACTTACTGCCAAGTTCCATTTTGTTGATTTGGCTGGCTCAGAGCGACTTAAACGTACAGGAGCAACAGGAGACAGAGCTAAAGAAGGAATTTCTATCAACTGTGGTCTAGTAAGATTAAGAGCTTATTTCACAATAGACTACTGTATAACTAACGTCCCCGCCATTGATTTCTCTAATCCCTTGTTTAAAAAAAAAAAAAAAAAAAAAAAGATACAGTTATACAAAGTGATGTGAGCTTTATAACCTTGACAAAATTGGTATGGCGTTTAGTCAGTAAAATAAATCTATCTATCTATCTATCTATCTATATACACTCACCGGCCACTTTATTAGGTACACCTGTCCAACTGCTCGTTAACACTTAATTTCTAATCAGCCAATCACATGGCGGCAACTCAGTGCATTTAGGCATGTAGACATGGTCAAGACAATCTCCTGCAGTTCAAACCGAGCATCAGTATGGGGAAGAAAGGTGATTTGAGTGCCTTTGAACGTGGCATGGTTGTTGGTGCCAGAAGGGCTGGTCTGAGTATTTCAGAAACTGCTGATCTACTGGGATTTTCACGCACAACCATCTCTAGCGTTTACAGAGAATGGTCCGAAAAAGAAAAAACATCCAGTGAGCGGCAGTTCTGTGGGCGGAAATGCGTTGTTGATGCCAGAGGTCAGAGGAGAATGGCCAGACTGGTTCGAGCTGATAGAAAGGCAACAGTGACTCAAATAGCCACCCGTTACAACCAAGGTAGCCAGAAGAGCATCTCTGAACGCACAGTACGTCGAACTTTGAGGCAGATGGGCTACAGCAGCAGAAGACCACACCGGGTGCCACTCCTTTCAGCTAAGAACAGGAAACTGAGGCTACAATTTGCACAAACTCATCGAAATTGGACAATTGAAGATTGGAAAAACGTTGCCTGGTCTGATGAGTCTCGATTTCTGCTGCGACATTCGGATGGTAGGGTCAGAATTTGGCGTCAACAACATGAAAGCATGGATCCATCCTGCCTTGTATCAACGGTTCAGGCTGGTGGTGGTGGTGTCATGGTGTGGGGAATATTTTCTTGGCACTCTTTGGGCCCCTTGGTACCAATTGAGCATCGTTGCAACACCAAAGCCTACCTGAGTATTGTTGCTGACCATGTCCATCCCTTTATGACCACAATGTACCCAACATCTGATGGCTACTTTCAGCAGGATAATGCGCCATGTCATAAAGCTGGAATCATCTCAGACTGGTTTCTTGAACATGACAATGAGTTCACTGTACTCCAATGGCCTCCACAGTCACCAGATCTCAATCTAATAGAGCATCTTTGGGATGTGGTGGAACGGGAGATTCGCATCATGGATGTGCAGCCGACAAATCTGCGGCAACTGTGTGATGCCATCATGTCAATATGGACCAAAATCTCTGAGGAATGCTTCCAGCACCTTGTTGAATCTATGCCACGAAGAATTGAGGCAGTTCTGAAGGCAAAAGGGGGTCCAACCCGTTACTAGCATGGTGTACCTAATAAAGTGGCCGGTGAGTGTATATATATATATTCACATACACACACTCAACCCCAATTCTAAAACATTGTTTTGGAAATCTCGTATAACCATATTTTATTCACAGTACAACATAGAGCGCTTATCAAAAGTTGAAAGTTAGACATATTCCCATTTCATATGAAAATTGATGCCATATTTCAAAAAAGTTTGAACAGGGCTAGGTTGTGCCATTGTGTAGCAACAGTGCGTAAACGTCTGGAAAGTGGGGAAACCAATTGCTGGAGTTTTAGGTTTTTGGTATTGTCCCATTCTAGTGTGATGTGTAGAATTTTACCTGCTGAACTGTTTTGAGTCTTCCCTCCTGGACTTTACTTTTCATAAATTGCCAAATGTTTTCTATTGAGGATAGGTCTAGACTGAAGGCAGGCCAGTTCAGCATCCATACTCTTCTTTTGCAAAGCCATGCTGTTGTGATGGATGTAGCATGTGGTTTAGCATTGTCTTAGTGAAATACACAAGGCCTTCCCTAAAAGAGATGTGGTCTGGATGTGTGATGCTTCTCTAATTTGTGTAATTATCAGCACCTGTTACTTACCTGAGGCACCTAACAGGTGCTGGCAATAACTAAATCACACTTGCAGCCAGGTGAAATGGATTAAAGTTGACTCAACCTCTGTCCTTGTGTGTACCACATTGAGCATGGAGAAAAGAAAGAAGACCATAGAACTGTCTGAGGACTTGAGAAGCAAAATTGTGAAGAAGCATGAGCAATCTCAAGGCTACAAGTCCATCTCCAAAGACCTGAATGTTCCTGTGTCTACCGTGTGCAGTGTCATCAAGAAGTTTAAAGCCCATGGCACTGGGGCTAATCTCCCTAGATGTGGACGGAAATGAAAAATTGACGAGAGATTTCAACACAAGAATGTGCGGATGGTGGATAAAGAACCTCGACTAACATCCAAACAAGTTCAAGCTTCCCTACAGTCCGAGGGTACAACAGTGTCAACCCGTATTATCCGTCGGCGTCTGAATGAAAAGGGACTGTATGGTAGGATACCCAGGAAGACCCCACTTCTTACCCAGAGACATAAAAAAGCCAGGCTGGAGTTTGCCAAAATTTACCTGAGAAAGCCAAAAACGTTTTGGAAGAATGTTCTCTGGTCAGATGAGCCAAAAGTAGAGCTTTTTGGGGAAAAGGCATTAACGTAGAGTTTACAGGAAAAAAAAAACAGGCCTTCAAAGAAAAGAACACGGTCCCTACAGTCAAACATGGCGGAGGTTCCCTGATGTTTTGGGGTTGCTTTGCTGCCTCTGGCACTGGACTGTTTGACCGCGTGCATGGCATTATGAAGTCTGAAGACTACCAACAAATTTTGCAGCATATTGTAGGGCCCAGTGTGAGAAAGCTGGGTCTACCTCAGAGGTCATGGGTCTTCCAGCAGGACAATGACCCAAAACACACTTCAAAAAACACTAGAAAATGGTTTGAGAGAAAGCACTGGAGACTTCTAAAGTGGCCAGCAATGAGTCCAGACCTGAATCCCATAGTACACCTGTGGCGAGATCTCAAAATGGCAGTTTGGAGAAGCCACCCTTCAAATCTCAGGGACTTGGAGCAGTTTGCCAAAGAAGAATGGTCTAAAATTCCAGCAGAGCATTGTAAGAAACTCATTGATGGTTACCGGCAGCGGAAGCTCAAAATCTACATAAAAAAAAAAAAAGATGATAGAATTGAGGGTTTTTTACCGTATATACTCGCGTATAAGCCGACCCGAATATAAGCCGACCCCCCTAATTTTACCACAGAAAACTGGGAAAACTTATTGACTCGAGTATAAGCCTAGGGGGGAAATGCAGCAGCTGCTGGAAAATTTCAAAAATTAAAATGGTCGGAGTTTTTGGGTGCAGTAGATGCTGTGAAAGGGGAGGGGGTGTTTTGGTTGTCTGTCTGCCCCTTCCCTGAGCTTGAGGACTGTTTTTTTTCTTCCCCTACTTGGAATTCAGTCTGATTGAATATAGGGTATCTGCGGTATGCTCCTATTAACCCCTTCCCGACGGAACAGGAGCACTGCAGATCCCCTATATTCAGTAGACCGGGCACTGTCAGACACAGGGATACCTAATGTGTATGTGTGTCACAGTCATTTTCTACTTTTGTATCTATTCTAAGGAAAGTGAGAGTGATTTAGAACTCATTTAAAAAAATTAAAAAAAACTTCTTTTTTTCCACTGTTTTATGGGAGATTCTATACATTGATATTGTGGCTGGTCATAGACCCCCCCTCCTAAAAAAAAAAAAAAAAAAAAAAAAAAAATATTTTTTTTTTTTGCTAACTCGAGTATAAGCCGAGGGGGGCTTTTTCAGCACAAAAACTGGGCTGAAAAATTCGGCTTATACTCGAGTATATACGGTAATTTTTTTTTAATAAAAGCTAATCAAACCGTATATGTATCCCTAAATGGTGCCAAGTGAAAGTACAACTTGTCATGCAAAGAATAAGCCCTCATTTAGCTATGTTGACAGAAAAATTTAAAAGTTCTGAATTTTGAAAGGAAAATATGAAAAGAAAATATGAAAGGAAAATATGAAAAAGTTGGCACGCATTAACGTACAAACTACACTACGTCCTTGAAGAGTTAAAGGGGTTTTCTAGGACTTTTATAACTTAAGGATATGTCATCAATATCAGATCAGCTTGTATCCAACTCTGAGCAAAGTTGATATAATTGACTGGATTGTACTGCATCTCTCCCCCATTAAAGGGGCTCTATCATTGGGAAACATCATTTTTAGCTAAGCGCATCCTTGTATATCCTTTAGAAATGCTATTCCACACGTACCTTTTGTATGTAAATCCCCTCAGTAGATTTTAAATAAGTCCATTTTAATTCATATGCTAATTAGCTTCACCGTGCACCAAAGGTCTCATCGTGTACTCCTCTCTGCTATTCTCTATGTGTATGTATAGCAGAGGCTGCTGTGCTGATGACTCATCTCTGCTGTACATACACCTAGAGCAGACTCTGATCATAGACACTTCCGGGGTGCATGGAGAAGCTAATTAGCATATGAATAAAAACAGACTTTTCAAAATCTACTGAGGGGATTTACATACAAAAGGTAGGTGTGAAATAGCCTTTCTAACGGTACGTACATACTCGAGTATAAGCCGAATTTTTCAGCACAGTTTTTGTGCTGATAAAGCCCCCCTCGGCTTATACTTGTCAGCAAAAAAAAAAAAAAAAAAAATATATATATTTTTAGGAGGGGGTCTATGACCAGCCACACTATCAATGTATAGAATCTCCCATAAAATAGTGCAAAAAAAAAAAAAAAGTTCTAAATCACTCTTTTCCCTAGAATACATACAAAAGTAGAAAATCACTTCGAAACACATACACCTTAGGTATCCCTGTGTATAAAAGTGCCCGGTCTACTGAATATAGGGTATCTGCAGTGCTCCTGTTCAGTCGGGAAGGGGTTAATAGGAGCACTGCACATACCCTATATTCAGCCAGACTGAATTCCAAGTGGGGGGGGAGGAAACCCAGTCCTCAAACTCAGGGAAGGGGCAGACAGACAACCAAAACACCCCCTCCCCTCTCCCGGCACCCAGCATCTACTGCACCCAAAAACTCCGACAATTTTAATTTGTGAAATTTTCCAGTAGCTGCTGCATTCCCCCCCCCCAGACTTATACTCGAGTCAATACGTTTTCCCAGTTTTTTGTGGTAAAATTAGGGGCCTCGGCTTATATTCAGGTCAGCTTATACTCCAGTATATACGGTAAGTATGTGCTTAGCTAAAAATGATGTTTTCCAATGATAGAGCCCCTTTAAAGCAAATGTTAGAGAGCTACAGTACCATGCCAGATGTACAGTAGCTTTGCTACTTCCACCAATTCTGCAGCCCCTTCAGTCAGTTGATGGATGTGGAAACCAAGCAGTATACCTCCCAATTCATTTATTTTTTCCCCAAATCAGTTTGTCTTTGGAGTGTGGGAGGAAACCCACACAAACACAGGGAGAACATACAAACTCCTTGCAGATGTTGTCCTTGGCAGGATTCACACCTAGGACTCCAGTGCTGCAAGGTTGCAGAGCTAACCACTGAGCCACTGTGCTGCCTCCCTCCCAATTCAATTTGACCTGTGCTAAGATTAGTTCATTCGTATAAAAGTCCTGGTAAATCCCTTTAAATGTTAAATAGTTCCCAAAGGGATACACTACTTAATTGCTTGTTTTGTATTTACATGCCTTGTAGGGTAGGTACACAATTGCGTCGGAGTCTCCGTAGGGAAGGAAAATAGGAGACTCTGCTGCAGATTCCGCCAAAAATCAGCTAAAGTCCTGCATAGCCAGAGGATCCAAATGACTGTGAGCCTGGGGTGCATGTGTGATCCTAAGCTGACATAGTAAATAGCTGGGTTATTTTGTTTACGTGCCTTTGACATGGTCAGTATAGTTTATTGCTGATCTTCTATCACAGTTGTAGTGAAAAGTGTTGCTTCAAATAATGTTTATGCATAGCATGCTGAAAAGTTATATAATGTTTGTATCCATGTTTCCATAAACCATAACCTAATTCAAAACAAGTAAACAATGGATAAACTTTAGTTAGTGAAAGCAGAAAAAACCCAATGAAGGCTTTATTGGTAGTTCCCTAAAACAGTTGATTTTAGAATTATCTCTTAATCTACATACTAACACAGAGCAAGAAATTGTGTCACCTTCTATTGGTATAACTTGAGAGTTTGTAAATTAAAACAATTGTACATGATATGAGATTTGTGTATTTTCTCTAACATGGGCATTATTTTGTTTTTAAAGCTGGCCCTTGGAAATGTGATAAGTGCTTTAGGAGACAAAAGTAAAAAAGTCACTCATGTGCCTTATAGGGATTCCAAACTGACAAGACTTCTCCAGGACTCCCTTGGCGGTAATAGGTAGGATACTTTAGAAATCAATCTAGTTTTTGTTTAAAAAGCATGTTTCGATTTGTTTCTTGTAAGTTTTGCCTTAGGGCCTTTTGAAGTGTTACACATTGACATCACATTGATAGTTTTATTGCTTTGATTACATGTAGAATGACAATTTAATACCTTTGGTAAAATAACTCCCAAAGGCCTTTCCACTCAAAAGGGTCTGACATGTTCTCCATCAATCCTTGAAGTCACTAAACTGATAGCTGTCTATCTGATTTAATTTTTATATCATTGTTAAAATGTTATGTCCTTAACCCTTTCCCGACATGCGCCGTACAAATCACCCCCCTTTCCCTAGAACACAAATACAAGTAGATAAATACTGTGAAACACATACATGTTAGATATCCCTGTGTCCGAAATGGCCCGCTCTACAAATCTATAAAAATATTTTTCCTGTACGGTAAATGCCGTAGCAGGAAAAATAGTCAAAAGTGCCAAACTGCCGTTTTTCACTGTTTTGATTCTGATAAAAATTTGAATTCCAAAGTGATCAAAGCAATAGCATTTCCTGAAAATGGTAGAACTAAAAAGTACACTCGGCCTTGCAAAAAAAGACGTCCTAGTCATCCCCGTACACAGATGTATAAAGTTACGGCGGTCAGAATATGGTGACTTTTAGAAAAAAATTTTTTTTTTTTTTTTTAACAGTTTTGGATTTTTTTTATGGGGTTAAAATGTAAATAAAATCATATAAATTTGGTATCCTCGGAATCATTAGGAAACACAAAATACAGGGGACATGTCATTTTGGCTGCACCAAAACTCCCGTTTCGAATAGCATGCACCCATAGGAATGAATGGATGCGGCCGGCAGGGTTAAGCAGCCGGCCGCCGGCAAAGTCTGCGTGCCAGCCGCTTACATTCATTCCTATGGGTGTGTGCTATTCGAAGTGGCCATTTCAAATAGTACTTGCTCATCTCTATTTATAGCCAAATTTACTGCTGACAGACTCTTTTTATGATAGTTACACTCCAGATAAGAAAAAACATGATTTATACATATCTGGACCTGCACAAATTGTATCTTCAAATGAAATAATTGTAATGTATAATCGTAAATACATATGCAGCGTGAAAATAGAAGTCACACCCAGTTAAATAAATTAAGGATCTGTCGCCAGTATCAAAAGAAATACAAAACGTGCAATGCATTATATACAGTATATTTGTTCAGAACTCAGACTACAGTGGTAACATCTAAATATGACCTAGGAACCTGTCAATGTAGTAATACATTTATCTATAGGAAATATAGACAAAAATGTAGAATCTAAAATACTAGAGAGGCAATTAAAAGGAATAACAGCACAAAATCACAAATCAGAGTTTCGTTGTGTGCTACTATGTGGATATGGCAGAAGGAGAAGGTCATTGCACATGTCTGAAAATGACGTGTGCTAAGATCCAAATCTCTTAGGCTAACTAGGGAAGGGGACTTCTTTGCCTTCTTCTTTACATAGCGTCCCAGTTGCCTAGTTACTCTCTGAAATTCTATATCTCTGAAATGTGCATGCGCTCTGACATCATTTATAGATGGAGAGGCCCTACTCTTCACAAATCAAATTTGCAGTTGCACCTATGAACCTATCTTGTGCCTCTTCTGCTTTCCTACCTTGCTCTGCGCATCAGTCTCCCCACTTCCTAATTGTCTGTGTACTGTTGTGGCCCCTTTTTTATTTTTTCTATCCCCCTTTCTAATATTTCCTATAGTAAGATTTATATTCATTTTTCTATTGACAGGATGGCATCAATTGAGGTTTCTGATCACTTTAAGCTGGCCTCACTAGAGTCCTTAGTCTGCTCATAATTGGGCAAATTCCTCCATCTTGTTTTTGTTTGCGCAATTTTGTTTTGTTTCTGCATGTTTATTTCATTCACAGATAGCTACAACTTGAAATGGCTCCAGATAGCACCAAAATGTTGTTTATATATATTTGGAACGCAATTTTCTAAAGTATGGATGTTGTGCAACATATTTGGTTTCCTCTAGTGTAGTACATGGGTTGAAGTATCCGTTCCACTGAGTACCCAAATACTAAACCTTGATTCACACAACTGTGGTGAAAAGGGTACCTGTGAATGTATCTGTGAAAACGGACAAAAATTGGATATGACCTATTTGTGAAAACATTTATCAGCTGTCAGAGGTGCTCTGCCATTTCCCCCTCCTGGCACTTTGTGTTCCATGTTGAGTCTGTTGGTTTCTAAAGCTGGACCTTCCCTAGTAACGGGAAGCAAACAGAAATAGGAAGGACAGAGATTCCTAGAGGCGGGAACAGCAATTTTTATGGCAGAAAACATACATTTTTTTTAAAAAAAAGCACTACATTTTGGTTCAGAATCGCATGTTGTTTAAATGAGACGTATTTGTCTGAAAAGCTAGAGACCCTTTATTAAAACTATAAGGTTATGAAGCTTTCAATATACAGTTTTTCCATTTCAGTTAAAATAAACATGACCGTCAGTATTAGTTTATCTGCTCCATAGTCAAAGTTTTAGAATAGACCGTCTTAACCAGCGCCACATTTTTAAGGTCTCTCATACTGGCACACTTGTAGACTGTCTTATTTTATAACAGATATTAGTTGGCTCCATTTCCAATAGAAAATGAACCAACATTTTGAGGCCTTTTTTGGCACATACAGTAGTGTCACACATTTAGTCCTGTCCCACATTTAGTATGTTTGACAAACCCCCACCCATTTGTCAAACAAGTTGCAGAAACTGTTAAAGCGCATAAAATATTTAGTAAATGAAATGTACCCGTGTTTCTCCCTGTTCCTGTTTCTCTTTTAATGTGTTGTGGAGAACGGTGCTCAGTCATGTAAAACTCATAACAGCAAAATTCTTACGTTTTCTCTATTATGTCAAAATATTGTAGAAGGGCAAAAAAATGTGTTACGTAGCAATGTTTTTTTTTTCTTTGTTTTCACAGCCAAACTGTAATGATCGCATGTGTAAGCCCTTCAGATAGAGATTTTATGGAAACATTGAACACTCTTAAATACGCCAATAGAGCAAGAAATATCAAAAACAAAGTGATGGTTAACCAGGACCGGACAAGTCAGCAGATTAATGCACTTCGAAATGAAATAACTAGACTTCAAATGGAACTAATGGAGTATAAAACGGTAGGATGGATAAATGCTTTACACTGTCCGATGCTAATGTCCGCGCAAAATCTTGCACGGACATTAGCTTCGGACACTATCTGTGTCCGTTACATTTTGCATTGATTTAAATGGACATCAGGTGCGTTCTTTTACTATCCGTGGGAGTCCTTAAGTGTCCATTCACAAAGATGTCCAATTTTTCAAGTGGACAGAAAAACCCTAAAAGAGATACATTACCAAGATTTTACCCTTTTTTTTGCCTATAGTTATGTGTTGTTTTTTGCATGTTTATTAGTTTACCAATGTAGATATATATTATGTAGGTCCTTTATTTTTGATATTCATAGTATTTTTTGTGTACTTTAGCCTGTCAAAATATGTTCACCTCTTCTTGTATTTTATTTTACATGGATGGATGTAGTTTATTAAATGTACATATTTTTATCGAGGGCATATAAGTGGTGTTCACAAGCTCAACATATACGGTAGCTATTATGGCAGCAATGGCCATGTCTGGAGATCACATTGATCATGGACATTTAAAGGAGTTGTCTGGTCCCAAATTCATTCACACTAATGATTCATCCACAGTATATATCATGAATATGTGATCTGTGGGGGTTTGACACCCAGACCTCGCATAGATCAGCTGTTCCAGCAGCCTTTGGGTACTAGGAGCTGATAGAGGATGGGGAACACATATTCAAGTAATTGGAGCAGTGTTGCAGTTCTCCTGAACCACTGCTATGCAGTGGATGAGGCTGCTGTGTGCAACACACGCTAAGCTGCACTATGACATTACACTACAGTAAAAAAAATAAATATATTGAAGTTAATGTTCAATAAATGGTTTACCATTTACAAACCATTATCAGAAATGTTTAAAAAAAGTAACAAAAAGTAAACACATTTTTAAAAAATTCCACTAAATTGAACACAGATATTTTGTATCTCAAAAAATGGCTAAATAGCTTTTTTTCATGCAGTCTGTCAATTTACAAATGTTCATGTATTTAAACACGAAATATTATGTACCGTATTTTACGGACTATAAGGCGCACTGGACTATAAGGCGCATTGCCCATGAGCGCCTTATAGTCCGTCTCGGTTCATATATAAGGCGCAGTCCGGTGCGCATTATATGTTATTGAAAGCGGCGGCAGGCAGACTTTGCCAGTGGCCGCTTAACCCCCCGCGTGCCAGCCGCTTCTATTGGAAGCGCTCGGCAGGCGAGGAGGGGCTCTATCAGCAAAATCATGCTGATAGAGCCCAACCGTAAAAGTTATATTAAACTACCCCCCCCGTTTTAAAATAAAACCCTGAAACAGAATGTGAAACTTACCGAGCGGTGCAGGGTGGGCGGGCATTCAGGCCTCCTCTTCCTCCGATGTTCCGTCCTCCTCTTCCGGCGCTCGCTAACTGATAATGGACTGGGCGCATGCGCAGTAGCCATAGTAGAAGCATTATGATATTGCGCATGCGCCCAGGCCATTATCAGTTCGCGAGCGCCGGAGGAAGTGGTCAGGACATCGGAGGAAGAGGAGGCCTGAATGCCCGCCCGCCCTGCACCGCTCGGTAAGTTTCTAGTTCTGTTTCAGGGTTCTGTTTCACGGGCGTGACAGCAGGGCTGCCGGACACTTCCCATTCATTTCTATGGGAGCCGGCATGCGAGTGCTCCCCATAGAAATGAATGGACTGCTTTTTTCCATTCATTTCTATGGGGAGCGCTCGCATGCCGGCTCCCATAGAAATGAATGGGAAGTGTCTGTCCATTCATTTCTATGGGGAGCGCTCGCATGCCGGCTCCCATAGAAATGAATGGGAAGTGTCCGGCAGCCCTGCTGTAACGCCGGCGTGTACGGCTGTGATACACGCCGGCGTTCCGTAGTGTGAATGCACCCTTACGGTGCCTTTTATGTATGTATGGAAGCGGCACGCAGACTTTGCCGCCGCTTCCATCCATATATAAGGCGCACCGGACTATAAGCCGCACTTACGATTTCTGAGGAAATCGTAGGTTTTTATGTGCGCCTTATAGTCCGGAAAATACGGTACCTTAAAATGTTTGCTAAAAATATCTACAACATATCCCACAAACAACAAGGCCTGAAATCCCAGCTTAGTCAAATCATTTTATTTTGATTTATTTAATTTATGTGCGGTCATATAATGTGTATATATCACATTTGTATGTAGCATTGAATATATTATGTGCAATGGGAATATACTTACAGGAAATACTATTATGCCTGATATTTTGTTATTTTTTGGATTGAAATTGGTAGGGTAAAAGAATAATTGATGAAGAAGGAGTTGAGAGCATCAATGACATGTTCCATGAGAATGCAATGTTGCAGACAGAGAACAACAATCTACGCATGAGAATTAAGGCCATGCAAGAAACCGTCGATGCTTTAAGAACCAGAATTACACAGCTCTTGAGTGACCAGG
This sequence comes from Leptodactylus fuscus, assembly GCF_031893055.1. Lineage (NCBI taxonomy): Eukaryota > Metazoa > Chordata > Amphibia > Anura > Leptodactylidae > Leptodactylus > Leptodactylus fuscus. The sequence goes on from NC_134269.1 coordinate 120,081,365, forward strand.
CCAATCAGGTTCTTGCTAGAGCAGGTGCAGTATTTATATATGTATAAGCTGCTGTTCATCAGGTCCTTTTAATATCATAGTTTTGTTTTGCTTCTGGACTTATTGGCCCTGATTTACTGTGTGTGCAAACCATTTTAATGGCTTACAAGGTAGAAATGGTTTTACGCAGAGCAACTGCGACTTTGCAACATCTTCTCGCCTCTGCCACTTTCCCAAAAAGGGAGCGTGGAGAGGGAGTGCAGAGCATTCCCTGCTGGCTCAGGGGCTATGAAGACCAGCGTGAATAATGCCAGTCTTCATAAGTCTGCCTCATTGTTTGAGTTTACATAAAACTACCATTAACTAGTTATGATTAGTGATTCCTGTCTCTCATAAATATGGATTTCTTATATGAAAGGGCACTACTCATTTTTTTTTTTAGTAAATATATATTGCTTGACAGATGATTGTTGTTTTGCATTCTACTTCCGTGACGTTTGTTGAGTTCTAAATTTAACTAGTTTTCAATCAAATGACAGAATATGAAGGATCAAAATTAAGGAAGAGGTTAAGCAAATACAATAATCCACAAATATAAAGGTTATGTGGTCAAACATTAAAGACACTATCAAGTACTTGCTCATCACATGGTTGTATACAACTATAAGAGCCTTAAGAAATGATGATGGTACCCTCAGAGGTCAGAATTCTTACAGTATACATTGGCTTGATTGCAAACTTATAGGGCTTGTCTGGGATTTTTTTTAATGGCCTATTCTTAGGACAGGCCATAAATATCTGATCAGTGGGCAGCAGACGGTTGCCTCCCACATGTATCAGCTGGCTGCACTGGAATAGAAGATGCCTCTGTATACTATACTAGCTGGTACCCGCGACTTCGTCTGCGGTGATTGTAGAAGTTGGTATATACAGGCGTGGGTAAGGTTTTCATACTGTGTATAAGGTATGGGATATGAAATGTAATTTTGTATCTTGTTTTTTCTGTAATTCAGAGAATACGTGAGACTTTTGTGTTGAAGTTAATTTGTATTTGAGCTGCTATACGGTGTTGTGAGAAACTTTACATAGTGACTTTGGGACAGAAGTATTTGAAGTTAACCCTTTCCCGTCGATGGCATTTTTTGATTTTGGTTTTTCATTTTTGACTCCCCTCCTTCTAAACCCCATAACTTTTTTATTTCTCCGCTCCCAGAGTCATATGAGGTCTTATTTTTTCTTGGGACAAATTTTTCTTCCTGATGCCGCCATTATTTATTCTATATAATGTACTGGGAAGCAGGGAAAAAATTCTGAATGGGGTGGATTTGACAAAAAAATGCATTTCTGCGACTTTCTTAGGGGCTTTGGTTTTACGGCGTTCACTGTGCAACCAAAATGACATGTCCCCTGTATTCTGTGTTTCGTTACGATGCTGGGGATACCAAATTCATATGGTTTTATTTACATTTTGACCCCTTAAAAAAATACAAAACTGTTAAAACTTTTTTTTTTTTTTTTTTGAAAAGTCGTCATATTCCGACAGCCGTAACTTTTTTATATGTCTGTGTACGGGGATGTATAGGGCGTCTTTTTTTGCGGGGTCGGGTGTACTTTTTAGTTCTACCATTTTCGGGAAATGTTATTGCTTTGATCACTTTTTATTCAAATTTATATCAGAGTCAAAAGAGTGAAAAAACGGTGGTTTGGCATTTTTGACCATTTTTCCCGCTACGGCGTTTACCGAACAGGAAAAATATTTGTATAGCTTTGTAGAGCGGGCGATTTCGGACGCGGGGATACCTAACATGTATGTGTTTCACAGTTTTTAACTACTTTTATATGTGTTCTAGGGAAAGGGGGGTGATTTGAATTTTTAATCCTTTTTATTTGTTTTTATAATGTTTTTTACTTTTTTTAAAAACTTTTTTTTTTTTGCATTTATTAGACCTCCTAGGGGTATTGACATGGGTGGGCGGTGTCGCGGATTGTCAGAGCGGTGGGGGTCAGCAAACATGGCTGCTTCGGAGCGTTAAAGAGAACCTCCTGGAGTATCGTTAAGGGGAGGGGCAAAGTGGTAAAGTATATGTATATGTGATTGTGTGGGGTTAGGGGCGAGGCTGCAGAGGGCAATATGAATTTTGTGGCTTGCTATGGTCCAAAGTGTGTGAGATTGCAGAGATGGTGGTGTGAGTTTGGGTTTTGTGGGGATCCTGGCACAAACGTATGTGCGTTATTGTGACGAAAAGTAGCCTATTGCGCAATCGGGTGTATTAACTATGTTTGTGGAAACTTTCAGCCAAATCGGTCGAGCGAGTTTTGCGTGATTGAGGAACAAACATCCAAACACACAAACCCACAAACATCCAAACTCACAAACTTTCACATTTATAATATTAATAGGATAGTGGCTCTACAGCATTACCGCATCTCAGTTCCCCTTTCATGTGAAATATAGCTCAGGTGCAGTTATGGTGCCATATGATTCTGGATCTGTACACTGTATAGTACGGGAACCCTGTGCAGTTCCAAACAGATTTGTGCAGGGGCTCGATGTCGATCCTATACTAATAAGATTTTTATGGGTTAAGGATCGGCAGTAGAAGAAAATCCCAGACAACCCCTTTAAGCAAACATTTACCGTAACTGGTGTTTGTTCAGGCTTATGACAATTTCAGTGCTTGTAGACTGGTTTGTTTGAGACACAGAGTCCTATGATTTATGTTGTGGACTATGAACTGTGTACACCAAGTGCCACCAAAGACATTGTACAACTTGTTATATACAGTACTTTGTCTCATTTGTAGACCAGTTTGAGTACGAAGTTGTGTCCTTCTTTTCCTCTCACTTATGAAATATGCTAATAATGCAAAGAATTCAGCATGCCTGAATTTAATGTAACCGTGTTTGGGGGGAAAAAAACCTCAAAACAAAATAATATTTATTGAAGGAAAACCACAGAATAGTGAACGCAGCAGAAGATAATATGATTTCATTTGAAACTGTAAACTTTGGGGAAAAAAAATGACCCAACATAAAAGAGAGACTGTGGTGAAAAACAAATGAATCCTTGTTCTAAATATCATCTCAAGGAGAAAGTCTTTCAAAATGCTGGAACTTTAGGCACAAGTCCCAGAATGTTCTACAGTCAGCAGTTTAGAGTAGGGGCACCCTTTAAAAAGAACCTGTTATGTTGTATGTGTATAGTTCTGTCTACTGGCACCCTGGTATAGAAGAAGGAGAACTAAGCTGATAGTGTTGTGGGAAAAGACAGAATTTAACTTGTACTTCATTCATTTTGAATCTTTTATTCTTAGGTGTTCAGTAGGCAGTTCTACTCAGTGGCCGTTTTGTATGCACAGTCATAGAGAGGAAACTTTCATAAAGGACCATCCACTGGATTCATAAGAACAGAAAGAATAGAAATTAAAATGTATAAAATAAAAGTTATGCTAAACATGCTGGGCATAACTATGCTGTAAAGTATATTACTAAATGTTCATAACCTAGAAAAGCCAAAGAAAAAGTTACATGAAAAAGGATTAGAATATAGTGATGCATTTCACTATATAGTTTAATTAAATTAAAAAGGGTTACATTCCTTTTAAAGAACCACTCCCCTTTAACATGAAAAGGTAATTGGAGAGCATATACTTTGCTTTTTTTGAGCTTTTAGTTTTGAGGGGTTAAAAGGTAAAAAGCAAAAGTTAATATATAAAGCGCCTCTGGTTGGATGACAGTGAAGTTTGGTCTAGCCGTGCGTGTACGAAGAAGAGTAGTTCAGTTTCTTTAGTTGGTAAATGTTGCGTGCTTTTATGTAACAGAACTTCTTATTATAAACCTTTTGCTTTCAGGTGATGGCAATGAAGAAATAAGCAACATGATACACAATTACATCCAAGAAATTGAAGACCTACGGTAAAGCTTACAGTGACATAATCCAATTACAATTAGCCCCAGAAATTCTCTTTATATAGTCACTTGTAATCCTTTTACATCATATGAAAATGATGCCGCTTTATAGATACACAATTAAGAACTACAGGCAGCAAAACCACTTCACTTTTTGCTTAGACTGTGTCGCCACCTAATGGTAATGCTCTAATATTACAACCTCAAAAATGAATAAATTACTTTGTCTAAACAAAAAGATATATACCTAAGGACTTATTCACACAGCCAGTTTAAAAACCAGGAATGAGTCTATTCCTTATCATGTTGTTGTTTTTTTTTTGTTTTGTTTTTTTTACACGCGGTTTTACAGGTCTATCAAAAAAGAAAAAATTCTACCTTTGTCCATTCTCACTGGACAAACAGATGAAATGCCTTAAAACCATTTGCTTCACATTGGCTGTGCAGTATATGGCCGATATATTCAAGGGCCGTAAATGATTTCTTTAAAAAGCTGTTGCCTAATATTTTAACTTGTCTGTTTTGAGTAAATTGGAACAGATTTAATGGCTGTCAAAAGGAGTTTTCATCCAAGTGACAGCTGTTAAAAACAAATTAGTTGGTAGGTTAAAAACAAAAAAGATCAGTTTTTTTATTTTTTTTATTTTGTAAAACGACACTGAGTTGTCAAAAACAGACAAAGACAGAATTAACTGTTTAAAGTAAAGTGAATAGTCTGTTTTTCACAGATGAGAATGGAGTATAGACTAAGGCAGGTCATAATGCTGGATCCATCCCTCTTCAGGCAGAGTATTTACAATGCTAGAAGACCAAAAAATAATGAAGAACTTGTTCCAGACACAGAAATACTTTTTAATAATGTTATCAGAGCCCCTTTATGTAAAGTTTGCCTAACATCACATTATTTATCTTTAATGATCAGTGCAAAGTTGTTAGAAAGCGAAGCAGTGAATGAGAATCTTCGAAAGAACTTGTCAAGAGCTTCATCAAGAGCTTCTTATTTCTCCTCTCCATTCTCCACCTCCTTGGTTCCAGCTGAAAAAGAAACCACTGAAATACTTGATATGGCTAAAAAAGATATACAAAAATTAAAGAAGATTGAAAAGAAGAAAAAGAAAAGGTAATGTCAACACCATCCAACTTTTATGCCACATTGTGTCCTTTCTTATTCACATGACTGCTCATCTTGTTCTTTTCACCTGACCTCATTTCTGACACTGTGACTTTCTCTGCCACGTGGTCACTTGATGCCATCATCATTTGCTTGTATTGTGCTGCATGTTTTTTAATGCATGGTTACCTTGTGTTAAAAATAATGCTTGTAAATATTAGATTATGATATATTTTTAGACTTTTCTAGAAAGTTTAAGAATGTGGATTCACATGCTGTTCACGTCAAGTCACTTCAAGATATCTGAATTTATTAGTTCCGATGAGCAGAAAGTCTACATATTCTCTGTTAACATTAGGTTTCTGTGAACTTAAAACTGGTCATATGGATAAGTAGAGATCCTGTTAGTCATTAGAAGGGTATTGTTAATAACTGACCAAAAGGCTTACATTAAACAGGGCAACGCTGTTTTGCATTGTGATTTTTATTCACACTGGTTGAACAGATGCAATGCCTTAAAACCATTTGCTTCACGTTGGCTGTGCAGTATATGGCCGATATATTCAAGGGCCGTAAATGATTTCTTTTAAAAAGCTGTTGCCTAATATTTTAACTTGTGAATGAATTATCTAGTTATGTAGCAAAGCTGAGCCACTTGTGTACACTTGGGACTATCTAAAACATTGTGGGTCATCTCATTCATTTCAAGATCTCTGTTTGCAGTCAAAATGGAAATAAATGAAATAATAATAATTATTATTATTGACATTTAGTGACTGAAAATGTCGTGATTTCTTGCTCACACAACTGACTCTCAATTACATTGTATTCATAATATCCTCACCCTGGAATCCAAGACCAGAAAGAAATGTGAGCCATTGCTATACGAGGCTTAGGGCCTTTTCACAGATCTGCAATAATCACAGACAGCTTGTGATCAATAAAAAAAAAACCCAGACCATCCTGTTTTTATTCAGAGTATTGTCTTCAGCTCCATGTAAAATAGATGCCTTTTTTTGTCTTTTTCCATAGACTTACATTGAACGGTTGTATATTTGGGTGGTTTCTTGTTAGTTTTTTTTTTTTTTATAGACGCATGAAAGAAAAATCTCATACTGTACTGTGAAATGAGTCGATTCATATGCCAATGTGTGAAAATTGCAGACAGTACGGAGATCAGTCTCAGAATGCACTCCAAAAATGTGTGTAGCTGGTGACTGCAAGTAAAGACCATTAGAAGAGTAATAGTGTAAACACATAAACTAATGTAAATTATTCCAGAAAAGACTGTAAATTTTTGATATTTGTTAATTTATATTAATTTGCACACAATTGCAAAACCCTTTAAGGCTAAGGACCAAGTAGCGAAACGCTGCAGAAAAATCTGAAGCAGAAACACATTGCGGCTTTTTTTGCTGTGTTTTTCTTTGTGATCTTGCAGAATTTTCCCCTGTGGACTTTGTGCCCTTGTTATACCTATACAGAAAACGCCATCCTATAATTGGCATTCCTTGAGTTTCAAAAAGCTTTTCCTCTTCAGACTTTTTTTTCTGCAATGTGTGGATGGGATTAGCCAGAATCCAATCGACTTTGCAGTTACTGTAAAAGGCTGCGTTTTCACATTGCAGAGCCTCAGCCTAAGTCTCGGAAATCTTTCCATTATAGCAAATACAATTGTTAATTTCACATACTTTGCTAAGTGGCTGAGGTGCAAATGTGAGAGGTTTTCAGATAATATTAGATCCAGGTCAATTTAGCTTACCTAGCTGTAGTTTGCAATTTATTCAAGATAGTTAATAGTTAAAGGAAAATGAGGGACAAAAGGTAATTTAGAATCAAACCTGTATTTCTGGTCTTTTTGGCAGAAAAGTGATATAGCAGGAATTTGCATGAAGGTTTTTCATTCTTTTAAGAGGCCAAGTGCATGTCACTATCGCTAAATATTTGCACTATTTAAAATAATCTTAGGCTGGAGTCCCTTGTGGCATAGACACCATGGCAAAAACTGCAGCATTTTACATTCCCTGCAAAATAGGTGGGATCCACACATTGCAGAAAAATACCCATAACGGAAATGTTGCGATTTCCAAAACCATTGTGTTTTTGGAAATTGCAACATGTCAATTATACCAACGGAAATGCTGGTGGTTTCCCGATAGGTATAAGAAAGTCTGCAGACAAAAACTCTACAGATTTTCTGTGACAATCCCTGCGGGAAAAACTGTGATGCGTTTCTGCTGTGGTTTTTCCCACATCTCTTTTGCGCTGTGGCTAGCTATGTGGGGCGTTAGCCTAAATCCCCTAAATTTGGGGGGAGGGGAAGGGGGATAATGGTAATACTTTGCATGCCAGGTGATTCAGCAATATTTTCTATTCTTTTTTTCATGTGAATTTATAAGATCATAGCTATGACCAAAATTTGGTTTTCCTGAGTAGATATGCATTAAAGGGAACCTGTGATCATTAAAATGCAGTGTAATCTGCAGGGAGCAGATAAATTATTTATAAATTAGAAATACATGTATTCATTTATTTCTCTGCTTTTTCTGGGCATAGAAGGAGAAATTGAGCCCATTGGGGGTGTCTTAATAGTAATTGACAGCCTCCTCTCTATTATTGTGAATATAGAGATAGCTGTAGTCACTGTTAGGACTATCCACTGGACTCTTACTCCTTCTAACCATAGACAGAACTGATAAATTAATTAATGATAATATATACTGAATATTTTCCCACAAAACTATATATTAATCTGTTCAGCTCCTTCTACTCTGTAACATCATGCCTGCAGACATTTAACAGTTAACATTTTCCAAGTGCCAGGTTCCCTTTAAGGTCAAAGAATTGATTCTCTGGTAAAAATGTAAAAGTTTGCCATATTTCCTGCAGATGCAGGTGACCCTGTACTGACTTTCACTTGTCAGATGTACTTGTCACCTCCACACTTTGAGCTTTTACATTGATCCAAAGATGGAGACTTGAAAATATGTACTAGGCCAAGGTGATATTCTACATATGTCTATTTGCAGTCACCCAGTGGTTGTATTGTCTCTGTGTTTTGTTAACATGTCGGAATATTGAATTGGTTTAAAGAGAAATTGGTGTCCTTTAAAAGGGTTGTCTGGGATAGATGGAAAGCCCTAACACAAATCTAAGCACCCTCCCCCTCCTACTTTCTAAGTAACATAATTAATCAAAATTTATATTTATCCGTATCCCTGGGGCCCCAGGAACATTTTGTGATATCCAGTGACGATCCGTTTCTGAGCTTTTGGAAACGGATCATCACTACTATCCCCCCCCCATCCACTTCATCATACTTGCCTTTGACGCTTCTTCCCGCGGGCTGGCACCTTCTCCTTTTCTGACTGCTGCCGCTTCTCCAAGCACTGCTCTGCGCACTGGTAATCCACTTCTACTGTGCATCTCCCAGGCATGTGCAGTAGTGGTGGATCATCACTGTAAAGAAAAGAGCAGCGCTGGGAGAAGAGCGTGCACCTGCAGAATCAGTAAAGAAGGGGAGCTGTTCTGCAGGAAGAAGCCTGGAATTAAGAGAGGTAAGGCGCTCCCAGAGACACCCAGATATCACTCAAAACACAACTAAAGGTATATGGGTGCATTTAGTAATTTTTTATTTTTTTTTTAAAAGCCAAAAAACATTTTTTTTGTCCAGAAAACTCCTTTAACCAAATTGGACCTAGGTTAAGAGTGGACACGAGTTAAACGTCTTTAGTAGCAAATATAAAATGTTTAGTTCCTTTCTAAGTTCAGTGGAGACTTGAAGCTCTCAAGTCCAGGTACAAATGAGATTTATACCTGGAATTGTGAGAATTGACCAGAGGGTAGGAAAGGAACTGCGCTACTCCGTAGGTGTTGAAGAAACACGCACTTTATTAGGATTTTTTACACACGACGCTTTAGGCAGCGTTTCGGGGAATACCCCTTTGTCAAGTGTATAACCAATATACACGAGTACCCTATTGATACAAAGATAAAAACAAAAATGAAAATGAAAAACTCAACATGGTTGCTCAGTACACTACCTGTTTTATTATACCTGGAATTGGTCACTTTACAATGTAAAGAGAGCCATGTCCTCAGAGCAGTTCTGCTGGATACACCTAAATTGAGCTTGCTGCATTTTGGAACAAAAAAAGACCAAAAGCACATAGTTGCCAACTGTCCTGTAATTTTGGAAACTATCTTGGCAAATTTGGTCATGTAGGTCAGGCAGAAAAGGGTATTGGGTTCCAAAAATCAATTATATTAAAATGGGACAGTCCTGTCATGTACTGGGACAAGACCTTTACCAAAAATAAAGGGAAGGAAAAAATGCCAATTAGAGAGCCTAATATAAATGCTGTGTGATTCCAGCCTAAAGGAGTCTTTTCAGATATTTAAAAGCAGTTCTAGTATTTAACATTAACTTCTTCCTCTCTTCAGGGGCGTAGCTATAGGGGGTGCAGCAATAGTAGTCACTCTGGGCCCTGGACCCAAAGGTCCCTCTGTCATGTAAAATATTGCACCATTCTAAGTCATAAGGTAGGTAGGGCCCCATTAGAGAGTTTTCATTAGGGCCATGATCTTCTAGTTATCGCTTTGCCTTTCTTGTATGTGTATTTGTATGTGTATTTGCAGAGATCGTAGACCTCTTTGTAAGGATATTGAACATTACAGTGAATATTTAAACATTGATAACAAAATTGTGCAGTCTATTTATTAATGGCAGCAAGTTCATGCACCACCCTTACTTATAACTTTCATTGTTTGTCTGGTCTGTCCTTCATTGGTTTGGCTGCCTATACTGTACTTCTGCTTTTGAAGGCTACAACAGCTTCAGGAAAGCAATCAAGAAGAAAGAAGGTTGGAACACTCACCTTTATCTCTGTTTCTTTCATTTCTTTATTTTACAAATTATACAATGAGAAAACCTAACTAGTCCAGTTCTTAACCCAATGAAATGGCGTAATGTTTCAGATAAATCTTATGGAACAAAGTGTTTTGATATTTTTAGAGCAACCCCAGACTTTCAGTGTAAGTCAGTAACCAAACATTTATGTTATCAGAGAGCAATGTAAAAGTGAGCCTTGAAAAAATATGTTTGGCATAATACTTCATCCTTCAAAACTGCAATATGCAAAAATTGCACTTTAACTGGTGATAGGTCTACAGGCTTTCTATTGCAAGTTGTGCAGAACATATACAGTACACTGATCAGCCATAACATTAAGGTGAGATGAATAGCAGTAATTGTCTCGTGATAATGGCATCTGAGACTGGCATATGTTAGGCATTCCTTAATGGGGTATTCCCTTGAACATAATCATATCTATATTTGTAGATAATTAAAAGTTAAGCATTTTTGAAAATATAAGTAGTTTAAAAATTCTGCAGTCTATTGTCTTGATCGGTTGCCAATGGATACGACCACAAATGCAGAAATTTTATATGGTCTGGGACTTGGCAAAAACCCTGCCATGATTTTCTTATTGTAGCTTGGTTATCAGGCAAGGACACAACATTATATGAGAAGATATACTTGCCACAATAAGGAAATCATGGCTGATTTTCTGACCTTAGAAAAAGCTTGCATTCATGGTCTTATCCAACTGATCAAGACCACAAAAACCACCTTTACACCAGGTGCATTACTTGGGAAAGGAATGAGAGCAGGATACATTCTGTGAAGAAGCCAAGCTGATGGAGACAGAGTGATGCATTGGACAGTGTTCTGCCAGGAAACCTGGCATTCTTATAGATGTTACTTTGATGTATGGTCACCTATATAAACATTGCTGCAGATACAATGCCCCTCTTCTTGACGTTGGCATTTCCAGTGTTTCCTAGTTCCAGTGGTCTCTATCAGCAAAATAAGTGCCCTGCCACACTACAAAAAATATTTAGGATTCGTTTCAGGAATACAACAAGATGCTCAAAATTTTGACTCAAAGGGGTTTTCACATCTCAGTGTCATAGCACTCTGTCTGCAGTGTCTTCTTTTCACTTCCTCCCCCTCCTCCCTCTTGCTGAACGGGACAAAGAACAATTATACAGGTCAGATAATATGCAGATTCTTGTACAGAATAGTCTGTGTTATCTGTGTGTTTACAGACCTGGCTTTATCAGCAAACTGCAATTAGCTGAACTGATTGTCCTGTCTGCAAGATCAGTGAGTAAGTGACATCACTTATCCTATAGATCCGTGGTTATAGCAACGCTGTGTAAAAAATGGGAGGAATAAGGTCACATAGCAGGAGAACAAAGCAGAATTTCTAAAGCAATATATTTAGGAAAAGTCTTCAGTTTACTAAGGCTACCAGTATAGGTGGGATCCTTGAGATGGGACAACCCCCTTTACCTCCAAATTCCCCAGAGCTCTCTCCAATCTAGAATCTTTGTGATATGCTAGAAAAAATAAACTTGTTGGTGGCCTCGACACCCAGGACTTAACTCAGAACTGTTGCTAATGTCTCCAATTGCCATGTGACACATTCAATGTCTTATGAAATCCATGACTTTATCTGTCAGAGCTGCTTTGATGGCTTGAGGAAACCTACTCAGTATTAAGCATTAAGTTTTAATGTTATGACTAATCGGTGTAAATTCTAGATATAAGATATACAATGTTCTTACTGTAACAAACACTTTGAATCCATAAAAGAAGATGCTGGGGTTTCTTTGCCTAGTGGGATATATTGTGTGCTTTGAGTAGGTTATGCTGAATCCCTTCACAAAACCACTCTTGCATATAATATAGCCCAAGTGTTTATAATAATGAGAGTTATTCTTAAGTGCAATGCATAAGGTGCTGATATTATAGGGAAATGCTGTATGTGCATTTTAGAAAATAAAATATTCCACGTGGCTGTGAGGTCCACAATATGTTCAATGGTAGGTTATAGATAACCTCCATAAAGAGCCTTGGTCCTCACTGACTAAAGCCTCCTTAAGAAACCATATGTGACTGGTACTGAAGCCGATGATTTTGTTGTTTACCTATCTTCATAATAAATTCTGCAGCAAAATCTTCATTCATGAAGTTACTTTATCTGCTTTTGCTTTTATTATGCAAAAAATATCAGCCTTTGATGCATGTGGCCCATGTATTCCACATCTGTGCAAAGCAGTTCTGCTGTTTGCAATCCACACATCCTTGTTAATATAACAATTCTTTTTGTTTTGCTTCTTTCTAGGACAATGACACAATTCCATTTTGCTTCCTTACACTCTTGCCTTAGTCTCAAAATCTGTTTTTTTTTTTTTGGTTTTTTTTATGATGATTGTGTCATGTGACAACGAAACATGATAAAAATGGTGCATCAAAAACCGTCACGTTTCATGTCATAGTGGCGCATCTCAAAGCATTTCTCCATTTAACCCTATACAATTTAACTGATTTTGCTTAACTGAATATAAAGCTTGTATATCCCTATTTGGATGTATAATATGTATGACATTTTTGCTGTAGTGCAGATAATGACATTTACTAAAATAAGTGTAGGGCCAATAAATATTAAAAAGGTGGGCTAGCATCTTATTAAGCTGGACCTCTGCTGTGATAGCTAATAAGTTGCATATTTGTCTAAAATAACTTTTAGGATTTCTTAGATATCTAGCATTTTATCCTGACTTTCAGGTTTCTAATATAACCTTAAATTGCCACATATTCTATATACAATTAAAGTTTCAAAATTATTAGGCTATATTTTTTTGTGCATATGATAAACTAAAACAGTCCATTGGGCTTCAAGTTAAAGGATCCCCTAATAATTTATTGATAAGAAAATAGTTTTAAAGTCCTAAGTATAAGTATCCATATCAGTAGGTATCCATTCTTTCTACTCATTTATACATGTATACAGTATATCTGCAATACATCAAGAACTATAAAGAAAACTTAAAAATCATGTGGAGACCATCCAAATAGCAGTCACATTTCATGTACTAAGACGATGATACCTTTACCATTTCAATTGTTATTGCATTAGTACAATGCACAGATACATAAATGCAACTTTAATATATCTGCAACAAAGCACAATACTGAATCTATCCTAAATAATTCCGTTCTTCCTATAGTGTTGTAAAAGATGAAAATACAGATGAGAAGTCTGAAGAGAGAGGCCTTCCAGAAAAAGAATCAAACGAACTAGATACTGTGAGTATGGGCAATATTGCATGCACAGATAATCTATGTATACTAGGTGTTCATGTGGCTGTGTATATAAGACTCAAGGAATGTATGGTTTTTAATAGAAACATTTTCTTCTGAGAAGTGTTCTCTTTTATACAATGTATACAACATACAAGGTTACTTCAAGATGGATAAAATGAACATGCATAGAAGATTGCATTGGTACATTCATAATATCCAAGATGTTTCTAAATATGATTTATAAAGAAGTATAAGATGTTTTGTCAGGATTTGTGACAGCACATATCATTATAATTGTCCACAAGCTTAAAATGTAAGTGCTTTGCAAATGATTTTTTTGTAGGAAGAAGGACATGATGGAAGCGATCATGAAGAGGATGAAGAAGATGAGGATGAAGATGATGAAGATGCAGATAGAGCAGAAAGCTCAAGTGAATCTGATTCGGAGCTAGAGGAGAAGGGTATATATTTTATTTAAATGAAAGAAACATAACGCATTATAAAAGTTACATGTTCTGTGGACCAATTCTGGAACTTTTCTGTAGTAGCATGCTTTATTATGAGCACATGTCTACCCGTAGTATGGTATGTTGTTCCATAGCAGCAGGTTCATGACTGATGTAGTTCATATATTGTGTGCAATTGTGTATTTCTGGTATATTTTACATAATATTGTTTAATATTATTGTTTGCTAGCTGTTGACTGCAGTGGTGTTCAACCTATAGCCTGCAATGCACAACGCATATGTTATATGTGGCTCATAACCCTTTAGGTACAAAAATGTGTGTGTATATAGCTGATGATATATGTAGTTTTCATGTTGTGAGAGAAGTGGCATGCAGCTCAGGAGCAAGGACAGGAATGTACTAGTAGTGCACTGTGTAGCCAGCTGTCGCTACCCCATATATCACACAATTGAACATGTGAGTAAAAATGTAGGTATCCGTATTATGCTTGTTGCTAGTTCCATTGTGGTTTGTGTGAGTTGTAAATGCTAGATTATCACAACTCCTTACAAAGTACAATCACATCCATGTGTTTTCTCTTCTCTGGACTGCTGACTGGAATGAAGGCGTCTCCCATTCTCCCAGTAGGCTGGACCTGTAGAAGTAAAAGCTGTAGCTGTCCAGAATTTATGGCATATACTTTTGATATGTCATAAATATCTAAAATGATGGTATCCCTTTTCATTTTTTATTGCGGCCCTTCAGAGTGGCTTAGAATGATAAAGTGGTCTTTGGGCCTGGATTATAGTATTCATATGAAGTAAATATGTCTTGCAGACATTTTCACCTGCATTTATTCAGTTACTTTACTGACATAATTCTACTTTTCTGTTCTGATCTATAGAAAACTACCAAGCTGATCTGGCAAACATTACCTGCGAGATCGCCATTAAGCAGAAACTTATTGATGAACTGGAGAACAGCCAGAGAAGACTGCATACCCTGAAACAGCAGTATGAGGAAAAGCTCATGACCCTGCAACATAAAATCCGGGACACACAGCTTGAGAGAGATCGTGTACTTCAGAACATGGGTAATAAAATTATGTTTTTTTTATCCCCTGAAATAACAAGTAAATATAAAAGTAGCCATAATGCCATGATCTTTATTTTTCATCTGTATTGCATTTTATAATACGTTTGTGTGAAATAAATAAATCTGGCTCTTAGGTCATTTAAAGGTGTTCTTCCAAACTATATATTGATGTCCTTCTTCATACTCTGCACAGATATCAACTCCTACAAGTACAGAATAAAGTTGGCCCAAAGGGAGAAAGACAAACATAAGCCCCTAAATATTCCATAGCATCCAATCAAAAAACAATACAACTTGTAATCCAATTCCCACAATATAATACACATTAAAATGGTTAAAAAATAGCATGACTGAGGAAGGAGGTCATGGCAAGCTTAAAGAGGACCTTTCATGAGATCGGACACATGCAGTTCTATATACTGCTGGAAAGCTGACAGTGTGCTGAATTCAGCGCACTGTCTGCTTTCCCGATCTGTGCCCGGTGTAAAGTGCTATCGGTCCCGGTACCGTAGCGCTTTAGTGTCAGAAAGGCGTTTCTGACAGTTAGCCAGGAACGTCCCTCTGCCTCGCGGCGCCTATTGCACTGTACTGTGGAGCGGGGAGGAACGCCCCCTCCCTCTGCTCACACAGCTCGTCCATAGACGAGTATTATCAGGAGCGGGAGGAGGGCGTTCCTCCCCGCTCCACAGTACAGCGCGATAGGCGCCGCGAGGCAGAAGGACGTTCCTGGCTAAGTGTCAGAAACGCCCTTCTGACTGTAAAGCGCTATGGTACCGGGACCGATAGCGCTTTACACTGGGCACAGATAGGGAAAGCCAATAGTGCGTTGAATTCAGCGCACTGTCAGCTTTCCAGCAGTATATGGAACTGCATGTGCCCGATCTCATGAAAGGTCCTCTTTAAATAGTAATCACTGCAATAATATAGTGCAAAGTAATTCATAAATAGAATTGGTCCATTATGGGCTATAGTTTAACAAGTAAACCGAAAAATGTAGAGCAAATTTAAGTGAAAGGGCTAATGTGCGTAAAAAGACAAATTTATTATCATACTACATTAAAGTGAGGAATATAGCAGTAAATCTACAACCTTCACTCCTAAGCACAATGTGTGAAAGAGAAACTCCTGCAAAAATGTAATAGGCCCCAATCTGGTGGGCCACCAATAACCAACCATACCCCATATGATATAACCTCAAACTATGAAGGTAACTTACTTTTGAGATACTGAACCCCACCAATTTTGTATTGGTCATCAATATGTAATCTCGGACACCCCCTTAAGTCAGAGCCTATGGTTGTTGCTAATAAGCTCCATGCCAGATATTACATACATTTAGGTATAATGCATAGATGCCAGTTACAAAAGTAAAAGAAAAAAAAAAGTAAATTATGTCCAGGATGAAGGAAGCTATTGCAATACACTGTGAGTAATACAGTAAGAAAAGCACTATATGTATCCATATCCACTTGTAGAAAAAAAAACAATTGCACACACCAGACTCTACATGAAATTCTCTGCCATGAACATTTTCTTTGTCTTTCTTCTTTCATGAGTCATTGCATCCCTTCAGGATGCCTTCATCTTGCTTATCCCTCATTAATAGAAAAGTCTCTTTTAGGCTCAATGGAAACATGTACAGAAGAGAAAACCAAAAAGATAAAGACAGAGTATGAAAAGAAGTTACAGACTATGAATAAGGAGCTCCAAAAACTGCAAGCGGCACAAAAGGAACATGCCCGTTTGTTGAAAAACCAGTCACAGTATGAAAAACAAATGAAGAAATTGCAGCAAGAAGTCGTTGAAATGAAGAAAATAAAGGTGCATTGAACACACAATTACAGTTATTATTATTGTATTATTATTCAGTATTGTAGGAAAGATCTTTCTGCCATTGAATTTAAAGGGAACTTTGCACAGTGTTTTTCATGTGACATCTGCATCTTACAGACCAGGAGCTGCAGTAAGCCTCCTCTAATTCATTAAAACGTAGTGATTGAACAACTAATAATGTAAATATGCAACAAATTATGTGTGTAATGAATTATATAATGTTAATAATTGTTAAAGATAATTAATTTATTTTGAAGCCAGCATCAGATTTGGTAACGTTATTCTCACTCCAGCCAAAATTGTCCCACAGCCTTTCTAGGTTTCATATAATCCCTAGAGTATGTATAAAATAAATATCCATCATCCTATTAGGTATCCCTGCATAAGGAAATGCACAAACTTCAAAAATAACTATCCCATTTGCTGAACAGTGTAGCTGCAAATAACAAAAAAGCAATACAGCCATTTTGATTTTATGTTATTAAAACATAACATTAAACTATGTAAGTTTGGTATATCAACCTGGAGAACATAGGTAACATGTTCTTTTTGCCACATTTGATCAGATTTCACTCCATTTTGATTTTTTTTTTCCAACTTCAATGTACAGAATATTAAGTGGTGCCATTAGGAAACAGAATATTTTCATGCAAAAAATAAGTCCTTATATGGTTTGTAAATTAAAAAAATTAAAAGCTTAATTTTTAACTTTTGAAAAGCCAGGAGTGATAAATGAAAATGCAAACATAAAAATGTAAACAGGAAGTGGTTAATTAATAAGGGGTAAATCTTTTAAGATCCCTTTCTAATACCCATGCCAACACTAATGATTCAAAACTAAACCGTAGGTGGATGCTCTTGAGGATATTTATTAATAACTTAGGTTTACATCTGCACTTGGGCTCCCATTCTTCGGGTTCACTTGAGGTCCCGAAAAAACGAAAACCCAATCTGCTTAAAAAGCGGTTACCTGTATTAACCCACGGACCCCATTCATTATAATGGGGTCCGCCAGATTTCTGCCTGAAAAATGTGAAAAGTCCTGTTTGCAGTACTTTTCTCTTTGCATTTTTAAAGCACAAATTAAGAATGGAATCCCCAAGCGCTCAATGAGCACAGATGTGTACCTAGCCTAACTCTTCAAAGTAAGAAAATTCTCAAATTAAAGGTAATTTTTCCTTTGAAAATATTGTAGACAATGAGACTTGGTAGGTAGGTCAGCACTTTAATAGCAGTCCTTTCATAGGCAACATGTCAAAATACAGAAAGTGTATTGGAAAATTGTGTAATTTTTTTAAATGTACAAACAATGACATTTGTCTCTAAATGCTGGTCTGAACGTGGCCAACCCCTTTAAGTGCCCTTTACCAGTGATTGGAAACACAGAGTCATTAACAAGTATTCAGAAATACGTCATGTTTTAGACACTGTTTAAATCCTTTTCTAGACAGTTTGATTCCTGGGTGAGGATTCAAGTGCTGGAAAGCGGAGTTTAAAACTCTGTCTACAGGTGTGTTACCACATGTGGTCTCCTCCGGTCAAACTGGTGTATATTAAAGGGTTATTCCAATCTTCACAAGTTATTCCCTTAATTATTTCTGATGCTTCTACTAAAATGAATGGTGGGATTCTCACGAGGGGTATAACTTGCTAAGGTAAGAATAACAAAAATTACATTTTACAGATCTGACATAAGGATTGAATCTTTTCAGCATATTTGTGATATGTAAATGTATTTATGTCATGCACGTGTTTAATGCCAATGGTTTACAACAGTGAAATTATTTGGTTTAGGTGCGGTTAATGAAACAAATGAAGGAGGAGCAAGAAAAGACAAGAATGGTGGAATCTCGCCGAAGCCGTGAAGTTGCACAGCTGAAAAAAGATCAGCGAAAACGAGAGGTTTGTGATTTCTGCAAATTGATATGCAGTTGCTTTAAAGGGATCCTATCATTAAAACACATTTTTTTTTCTCACTAACATGTAGGAATAGCCTTAAGAAAGGCTATTCTTCTCCTACGTCTAGAGGTCTTCTCCGCACTGCTGTTCGGTATATAATCCGGTTTTTGTCGGTATGCAAATTAGTTCTCACAGCAGTGGGGGCGTCCCCAATGCTGCCAGTGAACTCTCCAGCGCTTCTTCAGGAACATCTTCTTCATGCCTCTTCTTCCGGCGCAGGCTTCATACTTCTAGGCCTCGGGCAAAACTGACTGCGCATGCTCGCCGGCCACAAGAAAATGGCCGCTTATACAGTATTATAAGCGGCCATTTTCTTGTGGTCGGCAGGCATGCGCAGTCGGCTGCCCAAGGCCTAGAAGTTTGAAGCTGGAAGAAGACGCGAAGAAGACCCGTTCCTGAAGAAGATGGAGGCGACGCTGGAGAGTCCTCTCGCAGCATTGGGGATGCCCCCAGTGCTGTTTGAGCGCTGGGGACCGCCCCAGTGCTTCGAGAGAACTCATTTGCATACCAACGAAAACCAGATTATATACCGAATGGCGGTGTGGAGAAGACATCTAAAGGTAAGAGAAGAATAGCCTTTCTTAAGGCTATTCCTACGTGGTAGGCAGAAAAAATTGAGTTTTAATGATAGGATCCCTTTAACTAAAATTTTGTTCAAAACATGTAATGCTTACACCACTTATGAAGATAGTACCATAGAGTTACTAAAGCATTATGGTTATTATTGGTGCATACAGTTGTTGAATTAATTTATGAAGATAGTAGCATAGGATTAGAAGAGGAAAAACTGTCAAATCCAATATATAGTGAGAATCATATCAAGCCCATATTATATTTCAGAATCAGTTGAGGATTCTTGAAGCCCAGAAAAGACAGCAAGAAGTTGTTCTGCGGCGAAAAACAGAAGAGGTAAAAACTATAAATTACATATCTGTTTCTTTGCAACTTCATTTAATTTCATGAATTTCTCACTTACTTTGTCACTACATTTTCATGTACAGGTAACTGCACTCCGGAGGCAAGTAAAACCAATGACTGATAGAGTTGCTGGGAGGGTCGTAAGTCGTAAAATAAGCCTCCCAGAACCAGTTTCAGAGCATGTTATTGAAGAGCATGACTCGACCCGAATAACAGGACAACAGAGACCGAAGATCCCTATAGCAAGAGTACAACCTGCAACATCAAGTGCTTTCAATGGCACCAGGTACATCATTGATATCATTAAATTAAATTAAATTGTTGTTGAACTGGGATTTGATCCTTCAGAAAGATCTGTTTCTCAAATTGAAATGGGGAGGAGGGGGGTGTCCAACCAGGAAGTACCGCTTAGCATGTACGGTTATATTCAGACGGTGCACTTGGCACCATGGTATAACCTTTTTGGTCCAGTTTCTTTATTTTTTTTGTAAAATATATTTATTTGGTGTGTTTCACCTGCAAATTCAAAAAAGGTACCAAAAACCACATCAAAACTTCATGTAGTTTATTCCAGCTCAGTTTTGATGTAGTTTGAACTTCACTCAATTGCACAATGTAAAGGCATCCTAATAAAATAACAAAGGAAGTGATAGGGGATATTTTTCATAAGGGAAATTTTTAATGTTTATTTTACTATAATCTGTTTTGCGGTAGTTTGGCCCAAATGTTGTGCGATGTTTGTAAATAATCGGTATGTCTAACAATTCTGCACTGAGAAGTTACTACACTTTCTACACCACCCACTCACTAGAGTGAGAGTGTGACAATTTTGCCCCTTTAAAAAAAAATAAAAAAAATATTGCATTAAAAAAAATCTGGCTTAAATACAGCTAAACAGGCTGGCCGTGTCAACTTTTCCATCCTCTTTTACAAAGTGGAAAAAGTTGAGCAGAAGTGAAGGCACTGGGCTGCTAGATAACTGATGGTTATCTGTTTCTGCCCTGTATTGTGTTCTGGAAGCAGTTCCAAACAGATGATGGGTCTAGGGGTGGGTGTCTGCCCCCTAACAACAATATATTTATGGCCTATCCTGAGGATAGACCATAAGGAAAAATAAGCTTGGACAACCCTTTAACTATGTACTAAGCAAAACTGTCTTTGTTGCTCATTCAACCAATCGCAGCACAGCTTTAATTTTGTATCATGCTGTCTTAGTTGCCCATAAGAAAGCAGCCACAGTGCAGCTGTTTTATTAAGTATGTCCCTTTATCCGGTTTTGTTGCAGGCATCTCTACAGCAATGTATTCACTAGTAAAGTTCCAACTTTTGTACGTTGGCAATCTTTATTACCCTTAAATTTAAATGTATTGACATTTGTTTGAGAACACTCTGCAGCCTGTTATAGCTGGTATGAAGAACATTCAGCTTATGAATCAGTGCTATTTACTTGCAAACAATCTGGACAGTGAAAACTGCTCATCCTCAATGTTAAATCAGCCAGGAGAAGTGAAAAAAAAATTCATACTCGGTCCTTGATACATCGGTGTCCTCACTGCGCGTCCCAGGCTCTTCTGCTCTGGCAGCCTTTCCCTGGTCTCTTCCAGAGTTCCGCTGAAGCCACTGATTGGCCTCAGCAGGAGAACCCGTGATGTCGCAGGTAGTGACACCGCAAACAATTTGCTGATTGCCTCAGCATAACTCCAAAAGAGACCCTTTCAACAGAAGGACCGAAAAGGTCTGGGAGGACACCGGAGCTTCGAGGACAGGCGAGTATGTTTTTTTTTTTTTTTTTTTTTCCAATGCCCCTGGCTGATTTAAAAGGTGAAGGGGTTGTCCATTTTTGCTTGGACAACCCCCTTAACCAGAAGTGTGAGCCAATGTGGGATATCCATTAGAACTTTCATTAAAAGTCTCTCATCAGTCTGAAAAAGTGGCTACACTTAAAAGGGTATTTCCATGAACATAACCACTTTTAAAGGGATCCTATCATTCAATAACTTTTTTTTCTAACACGTCAGAATAGCCTTAAAAAAGGCTATTCGTCTCCTACCTTTCGTTGTCTTCTCTGTGCCGCCGTTCGCCTAAAATCCCAGTTCTTGTCGGTATGTAAATGAGTTCTTTTGCAGCACTGGGGGTGGGTCCCAGCACTCAAACTGCACTGGGCGCGGCCCCAATGCTGCCAGAGAACTCTCCAGCGCTGCCTCAATCTTCTTCTGCAGCGAGGTCTTCACGATGTCTTCTTCCGGTGGCAGCTTGTAACTTCTAGGCCTAAGGCAAGCCGACTGCGCATGCTCGCAGCCACAAGAAAAATGGCCGCATAGTATTGTTAGCGGCCATTTTCTCGTGGCCGGTGGGCATGCGCAGACGGCTTGCCCCAGGCCTAGAAGTTACAAGCCGCCACCAGAAGAAGACATGGTGAAGACCTCGCTGCAGAATATGGAGGCGGCGCTGGAGAGTTCTCTGGCAGTATTGGGCCGCCCTCAGTGCAGTTTGAGCGCTGGGGCCCGCCCCCAGTGCTGCGAAAGAACTCATATACATACTGTTAAATATCTTGTATTTGCCGGTGAGACTTGTGTCCACTGTTAAATATCCTTGAAATTATGGGATAGACTTGTGTCACGTGTTGTAGGCCTTATCCACGATAGGAAGAAGTCAGCTTGTTATAAATCAATGTAAGGGTTTATTAATATCTTGAAGGAAAACACAGGAACAGGGAAAATGTCCAAATAACACAAATATCAGTCAGTTGTCAATAGCTTACATCTTCAGAGTAGTTAAATCATCTGGATATCTTGTAGTTACAGCTTGGTTCATGCTTGATCATCTGGTCTGGTCATCTGGGATATTCACAACATCTTGTCCAGGATGACAGAGAGGGATGGCAGACAGACCTGCCATAGATTCCCCATGGATCCTCCTCATGGATGACCCCCATGGATGACGACCCCGACGTGTGTGTCTGTCACTCATTTATGTTCATGAGAGTGGGTGTTACCTTCCATGTTACAGCTATGTAAGGAGATTTCTACTATGGTGTACTCTAACCGCACCCATGTTCCCAGAATATAAGAGTATGTGATGTCAGTAGAGTATTAACCCCATGTCTGCTAGAGAATATTGTAAATATAATATTTAACACATACCGACAAGAACCGGGATTTTAGGTGAAAGGCGGCGCAGAGAAGACAACGAAAGGTAGGAGACAAATAGCCTTTCTTCAGGCTATTCTGACGTGTTAGTTAGAAAAAAAAAGTGATTGAATGATAGGATCCCTTTAAAGTTGTAGATAATTCAAGTTAAACATTTTTGCAAATATAAATAATAATTTTGTAGAGTTTTAAAAATTTTCTCTAAATATTCTGTTGTCACAAGTTGTTGTCTTGATCGGTCGCTAGTGGATACAACCATGAATGCTGGACCTTCCTAGGGTCAGAAAATCAGCCATGACAGCTATGCATATAAGTAAAAATAAAAAAAATTGGCCCTTGAAATACAACCATACAAAAGCAGAAATAATTTCTTGGTCCATAATGTCTAATATAAATACATATCTTCAAGCCAAAACAATGCACCAAACCCCAAAATATAGGGTCCTGCATACTGTACACTCTGAGAAAATGCATTGTAAAGTAACATCGCTTTGATTAATTTTCCAATTTTTTTTTTTTTTTTGCCAAGAAATGGAGTATAAAGCTCATCACCACCAAGGATGAAATTGGTTCTTTTCAGTTAAATCATGAAAATTACCTCACTATATCATATTATTGTTTAATGAGATTTTTTTTTTTTTTTTGCATATTTTTAATTTTAGATGTGTTCTGAAAGTTCTAATCTGCAGCAAAAGTAATCTTATTAATAGCCTTAGTTCAGGAATCATGAGTATTTATTTTTAATTACAGAATTCTAATTTTAATGAAGGTACAGTAGTTATTGCATAATGTTCACAATCCCCAGCTGGGAACAGTAGCTGTGGGAGGATGGATAGCAATATCACAGCAGCGTGGGATAATTACAGTACGTTAAGCTTAATTAAGATTTAGCATTGCATACTTGAGCGCCTCTGTGTTGTGTTTTATGGATTTATTTTTCTCCCTCATTTTTCCTTTTAGCCAGCCATTGACTACTGTATATAATAAAACATGTATATTACAAAGCAAATTTTGTATAAGGAAAAAAATATATCTCTGTACCGTATTAGCCAGTGGATATGAAATGTAAAGATTGAAAGTCCTCAGTAGTTGATACCTTTTTTTAATGGCTAACAAAAATGATAGTAGTCTCGAAAGTTTGCAATCTGTCATCATTTTTGTTAGCCATTAAAAAAGGTATCAACTACTGAGGACTCTCAGTCTTTACAAAGCGTATTTTCTAATTGTACCTGCAAATTCCTTTATTGGCAGGAAAAAACATCAAAGGAAAGGATCTAACACTTACACTTCAAAGGCGGCCAGACAGAAATGGCAGTCTCTGGAACGAAGGATAACTGACATCGTGATGCAAAGGATGACCATCTCCAATATGGAATCCGACATGAACCGGCTACTGAAGGTGAAAGAGCAATATTCTCTTACAATGAGGATAAGTTTAAAAACTGAAAAAAGATGTAAAAGAATATAAAATATCATACAAGGATGAGTGTGTGTTAATGGGACTTGAAAATACTCTAAACTGAGAGACAAATTTTATCGAATAAACTGGTAATTGCTATCAAAACGCCTAACATAATAAATTAAACATTGCACGTATCCAATGTAAATAAACAAGTCACCTACACATAAATCAGTAAAGGGTTGTGTTCATCTTACCCAGTTAATAGTAGAAAAAAAATAAAATGGAGCCCCAGGTAGATACATTTCATGGAGTTTAATTAGAGCATAATTTACTGTATTTTAATTGACATAGTAAAATCTACACTGAATGTAGTATAGAAAGAGAACTGTGCACTTGTTTGTGATACATGTAGAAAGCAGTACACTGTGTTGCAGTACAGGTAGTAAGCACTCCACTGGAAGTAGCACAAAAAGGGACCAGTGTACAGCATGTACATGTAGAGAACTGTATATACAGCTACATATATACTGCAGATAGTAAGCAGTATGCAACATGTGGTACAAGTTGACAGCACTTCACTACATGTACAGGTAGAAATAAGTACAGTGCATGTAGTACAGGTATAAAGCAGTACATTGCACATGGTACAGATGGTACAAATAGCAGTACACTACATGCAGTACAGGTAGACTGCAGCGCAGTGCATTTTAGTACAGGTAATGAGCAGTATGATATATTTAGGTACAGGCAGAAAGCACTGCACTACATGAGCAAGTAGTGAGAAGTTCATTGCATGTAACACAGATTTAGTGCAGTGCAAACAGTACAGGTTAAAAGCAATACACTGTATTTAGTATATGTGGAGAGTAGAACACTACATTTAGTAAAGGTAGTGAGCAGTACACTAAATTTGTTGCAACTAGAAAGCACTACATGTACAAGTAACAATAATTTCTTTGCACTGCACTACTCTAAGCCTGTATTTCAAGCAAACGGTACATTTAGAGAGCAGTACACTACATTTAGTACAGGTAGTGAGCAGTGGTATATTAGCTGTGATGCAGACAAAGATACACATCTTTGGCTATGCGACATATCTTACACCCAAAGCCACTGTACCTATATCATCATCGCTAACATATAGTTGCAGTGTATGGAGAGTTAGTGTGCTTGCTTTCATGGCTACCATTGTTTCATTCATTTTTTTCTGAAATGAGGTTCAGTATTCCTGTTCTGGCTATCGGGGGAAATCTCTGTGCTCAGGCCCCCAGCAATTTTACATTTGACACTTTTTCTGTGGATAGGTAATAATGGAGTGATGTCATCTATCCTGTCCTATCACACAGGTACTGTGCTACGGAAATGCTGTGTAAACAATTGGAGGAATAAATTCACATAGCAGGAAAACAAAGCAGCATTTCTAAAGCAATGTATTTAGGAAAACTCTTCAATTTAAGCTACCAGTTTTGATAGGATCCTTGAGATGGAACAACCCCTTTAAGTGCAACAGTCTTTGTCTATGTGTTTAGTCATTAAAGTACTGTGGATTTATTGCTTTCACTTTATTGTTTTTATCTTCTATTACAGCAACGGGAGGAGCTCACAAAAAGAAAAGAAAGAGTAACAAGAAAGCGGGACCGAATTATGAAGGAAACTGGTGATCTTGACAAAAACCTTAACAATCTTAATGAAGAAATTGAGTCATTGAGTGCAAATATTGACTATATTAATGACAGTATATCCGACTGTCAGGCCAGTATTATGCAGATGGAAGAGGCTAAAGTAAGATATTTAAATAATTCCTTTTATTTGTAGCCTTTTTCTCACCTTATTTCTTTTGCTTCCTTTTCCTCTTTTTATTCTTTGACTAATTCTTTAGTAATTTTTCTTCCTGTCTGCACCATGTAATGAGGCATGAGTAGCAGCCAAGACATGCCATTCATTCATTCATACTCATGTTGTTCTTCACTATTTAAATATAAATTTGGTACATTTCTCCTATAGGAAGAAGGAGATACTTTGGATGTTACTGCTATTATCAGTTCTTGCACTTTAACAGAGGCGCGATACCTCCTTGATCATTTTCTTTCCATGGCTGTCAGCAAGGTAACACTGTTAGTTGCTATATTTTTAGAACTTTTATGACGTACATCATGTTATGTACCCAAACATATTTTTAATATGTTTCCAGTGAAGTGTGTCAGAAAAAGGACAGAATGGTTTGTTCATTTGAAACCTGCATGGCACATAACGTTTGCAGATAATGGGAGAATCATTCTGTCCGTTAACCTTTTTACTGTATGAACTTGGTTGTCCGGTGAATTGTTGCACTGCATATTAAGGGGTGTATCAGATACAAATTTATCTTTACTTGGGGTGAGCTGTAGTTTTTATTAGTATAATTTTGTGCTACAAGCACTTTTTTGTTAACTTTTTCTACCTTTTCGAGTAAAGTGATTGAAAAAATGTAATTCAACTACTGTTGGTGTTTTATTTTTTTCATTATGACATTCACCATGCCAGATAACTCATATAACATGATACATTTTCTGATGCAGTGATACACATGATATTTATTTTTTAATATATTTTTTATATGCACAATAGGAAAATGTATTTTGAATTTGTGATATTTTTCGTTTTAATTTAACAACTTTAACTATTTTTTGGTTTATTTTTAGTCCTCCCTAGAGAACCTGAACATACTGATGTTAGGATCACTTTTACTTTACTATAGCAGTGTACTATGCTTGTGGCATTTTTTTTTTTTTTTTTTATTAAGCAGGCACTCAACAAATTTTGCATAAATTGTTATAGTAAAAAATTCTGTAATCTAAACCAATAAGAGGACAAAGAAACATGTTTCTTTTAAATGATGTTTTCCTGTTCCTCCTCCCTCTGCTAAGCTGATTTTCAATCTGAAAATTGTACTATAACCATCTTGAAATAGATGGAAGGTCATATGTCTTAAATTCCACATGTGTATAGAGAGGGAGGAGTAAGCAGAGAGGGTGAGATAGGAACAGAAACAGAGACTGTCTGATGCTCACAACCAAAGTAGTTTATTAACCTCTATAAAGGTCAGTATTCCCCTATATATGTCCTGCACGGTCCTGGGGCTGTTTCTGAGTGACAGAGAAAGATAGAAAGCAGATTCTCATCTGCTTACTGTGTTCAATTTGTGGCCGGTAGTCTGTGCATCAGCTCAGAGAGAATATCATTCTAGATATAGCTTACAGAGGGGAAATCCGCTAAGTAATGCAAAATCAAAGTAATATAATGTCTAGAAATAACATTAATCCTCATGTACAGACACAGGCAGCTTAATCTGAAATGTCAAATGAAACAAGAGTTACGCTTTAAGCGCTGCCAGATTTAATTTTTTCAGACTGTTGTTTGAAATCTGGAACTGTAAGAGATGTCATAGCCTGAATTGCAGTATGTTACTTTAAAATACAATTCATTTTCTTGTAGGGTCTCCAGACTGCCCAGAAAGAGGCTCAAGTTAAAGTTCTAGAAGGACGTCTGAAACAAATTGAAATCACAAGTGCCACGCAAAATCAACTGTTATTCCATATGTTAAAGGAAAAAGCAGAGCTGAATCCCGAACTTGATGCTCTGTTGGGCCATGCTTTACAAGGTTGGATCCTAGTTTAAGCAAACATTTCTTTTGCATGTTAGTTTTTTGCATGCTTATAAAAACTACCCTGACGTGTTTTACCTGAATAAATGCTGTATGTGACTGCTTTGAGGTTAACACAGTATGTTTCCAAATGAACTTCTTTTCTACATATATATGATCAGACCACACATTCCATTCTTTACTAAAGGGTAAAATTGCATTAGAATAATTTATTACAGATGTTTTTTTTTTTATTTTGTGCTGGTGAATCTATTAGGCCCGGTTCACATCTGCATATGGGTTTCCATTTGGGGTTCTGCTTGGGGGACCCACAAATGGAAACCTATACACTTAAAAAGCGCTTACCTTCAGGTGCATGTGGTTTCCGCACGGTGTGTCCGCACGAAACATGCGGAGAAATAGTGGTGCTTCCAGCACTTTTCCCTCCACATGTTTCTTGCGGAAACCACAAGGACCCCATTATAGTCTATGGTGTCCGTGTCTTTTCTCAAAGTAAACACTTTTAAATGCGTATAGCTTTTCGTTCAGGGGGTCCCCAAGTGGACTTCTCAAATGGAAACCTGAACGCTGATGTGAACCGGGCCTTAGTCAGTTTACTAGCTGCCTGATAGCCATTTGCTTGGAAAAAGTATATATTTGTAGAGATGAGTGAACACTGTTTGGATCAGCCGATCCGAACAGCACGCTCCCATAGAAATGAATGGAAGCACCTGGCACGCAGACTTTGCCGGCCGCTTGACCCCCCGCGTGCCGGCCGCTTCCATTCATTTCTATGGGAGCGTGCTGTTCGGAACGGCTGTTCCGAACAGTGTTCTCTCATCTCTATATATTTTGCATTTTTCATTTTATATATTTTAATGTTCAGATTAAAATTTTCTTAAATGCTTGTGATTACATTAGGGTTTCAAAAATGAAAAAGAAAAATATCTCATGCAGCATTTTGTTTTTTAATGCATTTTTTATTGGCTGGGGGCCGTCAAACACTGCAGCTAGATGTCCCTTCAGTCTTGCCCTTTCCAATCCCTTAGTCGCACTTGATGAACATGTCTTTTTTCAAACGTACTTACTATGTAACTATCAAAACACATCATGATGTAGGTTCAAATCCTTATCATGGGTTAAGAAAAACTTTGTACAGCATTTATTCTGCTTTTATTTTAAAGATCACATGAAATGTACTTTGTTTATAAATTTTATTTCTTACTGAAATTCCTTAGTTTATTTCTTCATAACTATACTACTTGTTCCACAGAGGTTTAAACCAAATTCTGCTGCTGTGACCCGTGATTTTGTAATATAATTGCGGAAAACACTCTTGGCTTTTTAGGCTTAGTATATAGTAAACAGTCTGTTCTGTTACCTGCAATGGGCAATTGGGGGATTTTCATTTGAATAAGGTGATGTCTAGATCTAGGGCTTGGCTTTGTTGAAAAATGTTGGTTGTGGGCTTTCAGAATCATAGCTTACCCTACGTCTTTCAATATTTTTTTTTTTTTTGCCTTGGCCACTTCTACATTGGAGTCTGTGGCAAAGTTTGCACATAAGGCTACATGCACATCACTATGGCTAGCACATTAATAGTGCACCCTGTTTTGTGCATGGAGTTTTCACAGATTATAAAACTAGTTACTTACCATATTCTATAACCTGTATGTAAAATCTGCACTATATGACAATAATGGCTCTATGTAGACCTTTCCTCACATAATTGTTTTTGCGCTGTTTATTCTAGTATATTTATGAGACCTTTTTATGATTATTGGTGCTTTTAATAGATGTATTTTTATTTTTTTCTGGAAAGTGGATAAATCAGTGTACAGTGTGGGAGGGCTTGCAGATTTCTATTGGTTATAATGGTGTTGCAGTACTTATGGCGACTCTTCAAAATTGTCTAAATGACGTGGTTCATAAAATTAATAGTGTAATTCCATAACTAATGCAGTATATTCAGAGCTCCCTCCTTCAAGTTGAATGTGTTTTTGTTACTTCTCTCCTTCTATCATGCGATCTTTAAGTAAATACTTTATGATAAGAATGGCATTTAGTTCTCTTGGCACATGAATCTGTTTTGATTGTGGTGTTGGTTTTTGTTTCCTTGTTGCTTGAATTCATACAGACTTAGATAGCATACCACTGGGTAAGTATGTCTTTAGCTTACTATGTGTTGTGCAAATGCATGACTTACTAATTATCCATATGCACTAACCGGAAGACCACGCAGACCTTCTGAGAATGTGCCAATGTTGCATGTCCTACTACTGTATGACCACAGCCTTTCATTCATGCATTTCTACTTCCATCCCCTAGCATATATTACTCAAGATATTAACAGCTGAATGCTGATAATATTGCTTCTTGTAAAAACAAAAACATATACATCACTGTTAACCTTTCAGGTGCACCATGAATAACATGTTCTAAGTCATGTCTTTTTTTTTTTTTTTTTTAATTCACTTACATATAGTAAGACGTTTATTCTAACTCCTTTTTAGACTCCTCTTTCATATCCATATTTACTGTAGTTTAGTTCCAATCAAAAGTATTTGGTTTAGTCATTAAGAAGAAAATAATTTGTATCTGTTAAGGTAAGCCTACTCCTAGAATAAAGGATTAGTAAAAGATTTATATTTATGTATATA
Organism: Leptodactylus fuscus; assembly: GCF_031893055.1. Lineage (NCBI taxonomy): Eukaryota > Metazoa > Chordata > Amphibia > Anura > Leptodactylidae > Leptodactylus > Leptodactylus fuscus. The sequence goes on from NC_134269.1 coordinate 120,111,604, forward strand.
TATATATATATATATATATATATATATATATATATATATATATATATATATAGCAAATCTTGTTGACTTATTTGTATTTTTATAATATTTAAAAGACTGGTTCAATGGTCATTGGGAACTATTAGTATCTGAAAAGATATATATAGGTTTTCCATATTGGCATTTATAGTGGTATAGTACATGAATATACATATTTCTTTCTAAGTTTACTATATTTATATAGTATTTATATTATATACTATATTTATATTTGAGTGATTAAAGTGCATAGTTAATAAAGTGCAAGATAGTTTCAAGTTACTACCTACTAAGCTTTGTAACTTTGTGCTCTTTACAGCACATACGGTCACTTACTCCTCAATAAAAAAAAAAAACATTTAAAAAACAACATAGTTTTTGGTAAAGTTAGTTATTTTTAAGACCCTTTGCACATGACTGAGTGTGCATCTGATTTGGGGTTGAGTTTGCAGTTATGAATTCACATATGTGAGGACTTCCAAGTTCTGATGACATGTAGCAGGATAGGACCTGCTCTATAATCATCCGGAACGGAATGAATCAGAAGCCCCTATAGATGTGAATGCATAATGGAATGTACTTGGATGTTACTCTGAGTGTCATACAAGTGCATTCTGCTGCAAACTCGGCTCTACATCGCAGTCTCACACGGTTGTGTGCATGGGGTCTAAAGTGTATATTAATATTTGAAAACCACTTTGCAGTTAATGTGTGTCTATAATCTATGTAAAAGGCTTTGCACCTGTAACATATATTTTACTGATCCTGAGTTACACCTTGAATTAATAGTCAAAACTATTTACACTTCTTCAGATTGTTATTGGAAACTGTCAACAAGTTTTCCATCAGACATTACCTCAGCAGAGTAGTTGATAGACTAGCTTTTTTGTCCATGAACTAACCGTGCAGTGCCTCATAGATGGATAGATGACGAAGGTCTAACATTAAACCAGCATGGAATGCTGGGTGATTTTAGACCTAATGTCTGAAATATTGTGAATGCAGCTCCAGGCTCTAACACATATAGCACTGAATGTAATCAGGATCAGTCTAAACTATTCTACATTATATGAAGAGTCATTGTGTCTGTGTGTGTATATGTACGGTACAGTACAGTATAGTATGTGTGTGTATGATTGATATACCTTCACTTCCACGTTATTGTTGTTAATGATTGTGATTATAATTGACACAGGTGTGTGTGTGTGTGTGTGTATATATATATGTATGTGTGTGTGTGTGTATGTATGTATGTATATATATATATATATATATATATATATATATATATATATGCACACATATATAAATTAGTGGAGACTAGCTAGGTAGCAGCAACAGTGCGGACATCTTACTGCTGTCATCTCTCAGCTTCAGCCAGGACCTGTTGCTATTGTCTCTCAGCTTCCATCTGGGCTGCTGCTGAAGGATGGTGTGCCCAAACTGCTTTATCAAGTCTTCCATGTTGGATGTCTCATTTCTAATGCCTTCTGCAGCCTTCACTCAGGACATAAGGAGATGGGGGAAAAAAAAAAAAAACACAGGTGTATGACTCTTTAAGGCCATTTTAGACTGGGTTCCTGCATCCGAAACACCATATGTGGAAGAATAGCTTGAGAGTAGCAGTAGCATTGTGGACCAAAACAGTCATAGACGGACACAAAAAGTCTAGTGGTAGGACTATCTTATTTTAGGATTATCTTATGAGAAAAGAAAAACAAGCAAAATAAAATAGAGCCTTAACTTTCGGCAAAAAGGAAAACAAAAACCATTCTTGTCCGAACTTTAACTAAACAGAAAGAAATCTAGCTATACATGTGGCTTGCTTCAGCCACATGAACAAATAAAGCAGCTTATAGCTCTCACCAGACACCGTACTCCAGGACAGACCCAGGCACCTCCTCCCATTCCCAGGATCTGCCTTGAACTGAAACTCCAGCAGCCTCTTATGGGAAGCGAAGAGCCCAACTGACAAACCTAGGCTGAGGCCTCCTCCATAGGTGTACATGAGCAAACCATCACCAGATATAGTGTGACTCCAGGACCCTGCCAGTCACCTTCTAATTTAATTATATATATAATTTATTTATATTTACATTGAATATGATGTTTACAGGTTTATGCTTTCTATTTTTCTATTTTAGAAAATCAAGAAAATAGTAGTGATGAGGAAGGGTCATTGCAAAGCCCTGGAACAGAAGGAAGGTATGTTGTTCCAACAATAGTTTATTTTCAGTATTCCTTTTAAGAGAAATCACACTGAGATTCCTCACTGCAGCACTGCTTGCTGGTGTTGCCTTTAAAGGGGTTTTCAAGCATAACCGTTTTTTTTTTTTATATATATATATATATATATATATATATTAGGCTGGGGAAAGTGTGTGTGTGGGGGGAAACGAGCAAAAATACTCTCCTGTCCCTGGTGCTTTGTTCTGACGGAAGTCCCCACTGTGCACATGACCACTGAGGCCAATCAGCGGTTTGATAAAAGTGATACAGGATGTCACAGTGCATCAAGGATTTCTGCCACAAGAAAATACCGGAGCAGCAGTACCAGATCATGCTGGGAGACACCAGAGCATCTTCCCCTGCCTAATATTTATCTTATAGAGCTTTAAGAGCTCTGAGGCACTGAACCAATCAGAAGCTAAGGAGTGATGTATGAAATCTGTTCTTAACTCCCCATGTGCCTGCTATTAGTTAATAGTGATTAGTTAGGCTCCTGTTCTCTGATCATATCTGTTGGTTTGCTGTATTCCTGACCTTGGCTTGTATATTAGATATTCGCTTGATTTCTAATTTTTTACTTTAACACTCGGATTGACATCAACGTGGGCACGCTTATTCCTTTGATTCCCACTCTCCTGGTTTAATGTCTCTTGTGAGTTTCGCTATGGGTCTGGATCTAATTCCAGCTCAAGACCAACTGGCTTTGCATATCTGCTCTCTAGTATCTGACATTTTCTGCAGTTTTGGAGTGTTGTTTCTGTGGCAATTTCATAACAATTATAGCTTTAATTTTAAATTGATGCATTCTCGTAATACTAATTTCTAATTATTTTATTTTCTATATAACTGCAACCATTTCTACAATGCCTTTTTGAGAATGTGCTTCCATGAGTCTGTCTTTTGTCGCTGTAGATTTTAGTTAATCTTTCTGGTTGCCGTTTATAATTAGGAACTTGTACTGGGAAAATTTCAGATTGCGTCTTAAAGGGGTATTTCCATGTACATAACCAATTTTAAATTTGTAGATAATTAAAAGTTAAACATTTTTGCAAGTATAAGTAATTAAATATTTTGCAGAGTTTTAAAGATTTTCTCTAAATATCTTTTAGTCACTGTCTTGTGGTCTTGATTGGTTGCCAATAGACACAACCATGAATGCAAGATCTTTCTAAGGTCAGAATATCAGCAATGGTTTCTTTATCGTGGCCAGGAGATCTTCTCATACATGTAGTATTCCTGCATGATAACACAGTTGCAATAAGAAAAACATGGCTGGTTTTTTTTTTTTTGACAAGTCTCAAACCATATAAAGTTACTGCATTTGTGGTTGTATCCATTGGCAACCGATCAAGACAACAACCTCTCACCAAATAGATAGATAGAGAAAATCTTTAAAACTCTGCAGAATTTTTAACCACTTAAATTTTCAAAAATGTTTAACTTTTAGTTATCTACAAATATAGATATAATTATATTAATGGGAATACCCTTTTAAGTGATTTCAACAATGTGAAGATATTTTTTTTATGCTCATTATAACCATTGTGCTTTTATGAGAGTTTGGTATCCTCAAGTGACAGATCATATTGGGTTTATTTAATTTAACTCTGCTTTGAGACTTAATAGTGTTACGCTGGGTTCACACCAGCGTCTGGACTCCGTTATCAGGTTTCCGTCTTCTGCATGCTGAAGAAAGAAACCTGTCATGCCGAGTCCGGCCGTGAGCGCCGGTGAGCGTTTTATGCTCTCCGCAGCTAAACCGTTTTTTTAAAAACCGGACACAGAGTACTGCATAAAACGCTCACAGCCGGACACTTTTCAAACCCATTCAAATGAATGGGTTTGGAAAGATGCCGGCAGGTTTCAGTATTCTGTCCTGTTTTGTGCAGTGAAACGGAAACCTGCAGAACAGAGTGCCGGGCACAGATTTGAACGAGTCCTTAGTAAATAGAAAAGAAATAGAAAATGATATTCTTCTGTTTTTATTATTTTGTCTAGTACTCTTTCATCTGATTTAATGAAACTTTGCGGTGAGGGAAAACCCAAAAGCAAGGTGAGCAGTAAATTTATATAGATCCTGTCTACTTATTAACTTATAGCTCCCTAGTATATGCCTTTTAACCATTTATTGAGAAATATTCATAGAAAGTGTATTGTTTATAAATATATTTAATAGTTAGCTGTAATATATTCTAGACAAAGATAATTGCAACATTTTTGGTTGCACTGATTTGGTATTTATATATGTCTATCTATCTATATACATATATACAAAAGGTACCTAAAAAGTGACTTTCTTACTCTTCTCATTGAGGAACACAGGACTATGGGTATAGATCTGGCCACTAGGAGGTTGACACTAGGAATAAAAAAAAGTTGTTTGCTCCGCCTCTGGGCTATACTTTCTCCACAAAGACTATGGTATCAAGTTTTAGCTTAGTATCCATAGGGTACAGCATTCTGCAAAGAGTGCCTCGCTAGTCACCCAGTCCCCACTCGCCGTATCGGTGACCAGTGACCCACTACCGTGTGCGAGCTACACTGAGGGGGTGATCCTGCGGCACCTTAAGACAGTGGATCAGGTAAATACCTGAAGATCCCCCACCCTCCCCGGGCTTCCGCTGCTTCTAGGACTCTTCCTAGCCTCCTCACTGGCCCAGGAGAGATCCAGGGGAAACTTTAAGAGGTAGTTCTTTTCCTCAGGAAGCCTGCTTTTCCTGTTTTTTGGTTATTTTTTTTTTTTTTGGGGGGGGGAGGTTCTTCTCAATTTACAACCTCTTCGGGCCCCTGCAGTCTTCAACTCTTTTCCAGTCATCCTTGTGGGACACAGCACCTGGGAAACTCACTGCGCAGGCTGCTGCAACAGTACAATGATTGCACTTCTCCAGTGGTCTGGTAGGCTATCCTCCCTTAAGGCCCCTTCTTCCATGTCCTCCCACGATGAGCCATCCCACTCCTTGGCCCTTCCCGCTGCTACCATGCTGCTTTATACCTGCACTCGCTTATAAAATGTTGTCATGCAGTCAGCCTGAGAACATCTGATCTTTCTGTATTTTCCTATGCCAGTTCAGGACCCTCTCTGACGGAATCTCTCCTGGACTGGGCGGCTTTCCTTACTCAGGCCAAAAGGGACCTCACCTGACTTAACCAATCTGTAGTGTAAACTTTGGCATGGCTGGTTTCCCTCCCAAGTCGGCGCTCAGTCGGTAATTCTAGGCCCCTCCCCAGGCGCTCTCATCAAACCCATCCAGGACAACCAGCTGCTCATTTCTCAAATTCTAAATGCTTCCATGTACCTGTGCGAAACTTCCCTGGAGGGATCTTGCCGATTAGCCAAGGCAATCCACCATACTGCTTGGATCAGTTCTTGGAATTTTGAATCAGCCGCTAAGAAGGCAGTCATGGTTCTTCTATTCTCTCAGAATAAACAGGGCTGGCTTTTTGGCAAAGGCTTGGAAAAGCTCATCTCTGAAGCAATGAGGAGGAAAAAAGCGTTCTCCTTCCCCAGTGGCGTTCTAAGTGTCAGCCTCAGTGTTTTTGGGACTCGTGCTCTAAGAAGCCCTCTTTCAATCCCAGACCTTCCTGGAGACACTGCACCAAGTCCTACAGTCCTACAGTCCTACAGGCAAGCCCTCTGCATGGAAGTCCTCCCTCACCCTGAAGATCTGGTTTGCCAGCATCAACAATGTCTGGGTCCGAGAGGTGGTGTCGACCGACTACTCTATCAAGTTCTCCTCCCTTCCTGATGAAAGATTTTTTTCTGTTCACTTTTCCTTCTTCCCCCACTCAAGCGGCCGCCTTTCTCCAGGCTGTCTCCACGCTTCAACGGCAGGGCATCATTATCCCTGTCCCGACTTCAGTGTTTCTGGTGTTTTTATACCAACCTATTCACCGGTCCCAAGAAGGACGAAGCTCTTCACCCCATTATGGACCTGAAGGGGCTCAACAGCTTCATCCGTGTCTTCATGTTTTGCTTGATATCCCTGCGGTCGATGGTGGCCAGAGAATTTCTGTTGTCCATCAACATCTGGGACGCTTACCTCCACATTCCCATCACACGGTTATCAGCGTTTTCTTTATTTTCCGGTGGGTTTGCATCACTTTCATTATGTTGCTCTCCCTTTTTGGCTGGCCTTCCATTCCCTCCCCACTGAGTGTTTTACTGTAACTCAGCTGCTTCTAACAGCAAGGCTGTTGAAGCCTAGGTTCTGAGGTGCTGCGGGTTTTCAGAGTCTGTTATCCAAACCATTCGCAAGGCCCGGAAACCCCAGTCAGCAGAGATCTATCATTGCATGTGGAAGGCCTACATTCAGTGGTGTGAGTAATGACTTCCATCTATTCTCCTTTTCTCTTGTCTGGATCCTGGCCTTTTTCCAGTCCAGTCTGGACCAAGGTCTTTTTTTTTCTCTTAAGGGACAGGTTTTTGCTCTTTCCATCCTTTTCCAGAAGTCCCTTGCTTTCTGGCCTCAGGTGAAGACTTTTCTGTAGAGAATGTCGCACTGTGCTCCTCCCTACCATCCTCGCATGGAACCTTGGGATCTTAACCTAGTCTTTGAGGTTATCCTTCCTCCTCCATCTTCTTTTTTGCCTAAGGTGGTTTCTTCTTTCTGCATTAAAGAGGACATTCTCTTACCATCTTTCTGCCTAGATCCCAAGCACCCATGTGAGAGTTCTCATCACTGCCTGGATGTGATCCATTTGTCTCTCACTGACCCCTGCCATCCTTCCAACGACTTTTTTGTTCTCCCTGAAGCTTCCATCTCCAGGTAGATTCGGTCTGCTATCAGGTAGCTCAAGAGCCAGCCATTGCCTCTCTGTGTGACTACTCCCTTCCACCAGAGCTGTCTGAGCCTCTTGGTCTGTTTGGCCTCAGGCTTCTGCTGCCCAGGTCTGCATGGTTGCACCTAAGCCTCTGTCCATACCTTTATCAGGTTCTATCAGATCCATTCTCTGGTCTATGCCGATTCCAGCTTGGGCCATAGGTTTCAGCAAGTGGCTGCACGCTTCGTTATGGCCGTGTACAGTGTCAATTTTTGCCTGGGCAACCCTTTTAACTGATCTCCCATAGTTAAGCTTTGAGACCAGCAGGTTTGTGAATACAGTTTTTGACTGTTCATATTTGTACTGGAGAAGTACAAGAACACACATTGTATATACAAATGTCAATCCAGTTTATTTCTATATTCAAGCTATGTTGCTCTTCAAAGATCTTTAACCAGTAAAAGTGTAAAAAAATATATATTTGCAATTTAAGATAAGATTCTTTTCAGCTTCTGTTTAATGTTTTTTTTGTGTGATCTTAACAGGCACGAAGAAGAACTACAACCCAGCAGGAGTTGCTTTATGCAGATAGCAGTGAGAGTGCTGCTGATGTTGGAGCAGGAGATAATGGCTTGTCTGCTTATCTGCCTCCTCTTCCTGAAGTGCAAGGGGCTGAGATAAACCTTGAAATGAGCTCCAGCACTGTTAAGGAGAAAGACTCCATTCCTCCTCCTTCTGGCTTATCTTCTAAAATAGGCAGCATGTAAGTCTATCTGTGCTGTATTAACAGTCACTGCTTTCTCTTTCACTTTTTGTTTTGGTTGTATGATGATATGCATGAATTTATGAAACTGCTTCCATGTACAATGTGTTCTTAATCTGACTTGAGTGCATGGGACATTTACTGAGCACACGCATTTACTGCAAAAACTTGAAGCACTTCCCTACAAATAACCATTGATTTCATAAGAAGTGCACATTAATTACATAGGTCCAATTTATTAGATTTTGTTATTGTGTGTATATACATACCTTTGTTGTTATCACTAGTACTATGACGCAAGAGACTGAACCTTTTGTATGAAAGCATGTAGATACCATTTTCATATCTCATGGGTGTAAGGGTTTTATTTCACTATTACCCTATTATTCTTTTAATTTCCTAAACACAGAGCTAAAACATTAGCCCCATCACTGCCTCCACACAATATAAGAGAAGTGTTAATGTAGGTCGATTTTGCTTTAGCAGTCCCTAAAGCTTACTACAGTCCTATGAAAAAGTTTGGGCACCCCTATTAATCTTAATCATTTTTAGTTCTAAATATTTTGGTGTTTGCAACAGCCATTTCAGTTTGATATATCTAATAACTGATGGACACAGTAATATTTCAGGATTGAAATGAGGTTTATTGTACTAACAGAAAATGCGCAATATGCATTAAACCAAAATTTGACCGGTGCAAAAATATGGGCACCTCAACAGAAAAGTGACATTAATATTTAGTACATCCTCCTTTTGCAAAGATAACAGCCTCTAGTCGCTTCCTGTAGCTTTTAATCAGTTCCTGGATCCTGGATGAAGGTATTTTGGACCATTTCTTTCTACAAAACAATTCAAGTTCAGTTAAGTTTGATGGTCGCCGAACATGGACAGCCCGCTCTCAAATGATCTGAAAACAAAGATTGTTCAACATAGTTGTTCAGGGGAAGGATACAAAACGTTGTCTCAGAGATTTAACCTGTCAGTTTCCACTGTGAGGAACATAGTAAGGAAATGGAAGACCACAGGGACAGTTCTTGTTAAGCCCAGAAGTGGCAGGCCAAGAAAAATATCAGAAAGGCAGAGAAGAAGAATGGTGAGAACAGTCAAGGACAATCCACAGACCACCTCCAAAGAGCTGCAGCATCATCTTGCTGCAGATGGTGTCACTGTGCATCGGTCAACTATACAGCGCACTTTGCACAAATAGAAGCTGTATGGGAGAGTGATGAGAAAGAAGCCGTTTCTGCACGTACGCCACAAATAGAGTTGCCTGAGGTATGAAAAAGCACATTTGGACAAGGCAGCTTCATTTTGGAAACAAAAATTGAGTTGTTTGGTTATAAAAAAAAGGCGTTATGCATGGCGTCCAAAAAGAAACAGCATTCCAAGAAAAACACATGCTACCCACTGTAAAATTTGGTGGAGGTTCCATCATGCTTTGGGGCTGTGTGGCCAATGCCGGCATCGGGAATCTTGTTAAAGTTGAGAGTCGCATGGATTCCACTCAGTATCAGCAGATTCTTGAGAATAATGTTCAAGAATCAGTGACGAAGTTGAAGTTACGCCGGGGATGGATATTTCAGCAAGACAATGATCCAAAACACCGCTCCAAATCCTCAGGCATTCATGCAGAGGAACAATTACAATGTTCTGGAATGGCCATCCCAGTCCCCAGACCTGAATATCATTGAACATCTGTGGGATGATTTGAAGCGGGCTGTCCATGCTCGGCGACCATCTAACTTAACTGAACTTGAATTGTTTGTCCAAAATCCCTTCATCCAGGATCCAGGAACTGATTAAAAGCTACAGGAAGCGACTAGAGGCTGTTATCTTTGCAAAAGGAGGATCTACTAAATATTAATGTCACTTTTCTGTTGAGGTGCCCATACTTTTGCACCGGTCAAATTTTGGTTTAATGCATATTGCACATTTTCTGTTAGTACAATAAACCTCATTTCAATCCTGAAATATTACTGTGTCCATCAGTTATTAGATATATCAAACTGAAATGGCTGTTGCAAATACCAAAATATTTAGAACGAAAAATGATTAAGATTAATAGGGGTGCCCAAACTTTTTCATAGGACTGTAAATAGTATGTTAGGCCCCACTTCAGAAAGGTTCCAGTTTAGGAGGAATCAAAACGTTGCTGCTTTGGAGTAACACACTGACCTAATTTTTCATCTATAGGAGTGCTGCTTGTTTTGTCTTTTCTAGTATGTTACCCAGCTATTCTGGAATCCTGAATAACTTATTTATCAAGTCGAAGGGTTTGTCTAGGAATTTGACAAAGGGCCAATTCTGATGACTCATTTATATACAAGCTGGGCCAGAAGAAGTTGGCTACAGTCCTTTTTTAGTGGCCAGATGTCGGCGCAGCTCAGCTCTGATTGACTTCAGTGGATGCTGAGGTGCAGTATTGGTGCTGGTCACTATACTGGGCACACATGGGTAAACCTAGCCTCTCTGCTGCCTGAGGCGGACAATCAAAAGAGCCCCCCTCCCTTACCGTACTGAATATCAGGAAGGGGGTTCGGTGTTCATCTTTTCATTGTCCGCCTCAGGGAGTGTGTGGTGGGGGGTACTAGTGATAATATTACAGTGAATACAATGCAGTAATACTTACAGGAGACGTCTTCCCACATTTCCCATCTCTTCCCTTGGACCTTGATGACCACTTCGTCCAGCTGTGACTTGACTCTGTAAAGTTTGCAACACAGACATCTTGGACTCCTCACTTCTCCACGCACAAAACCCCCATATATTTATATATTATGTCCCACAGCGGCCCCAATAGACTGTGGGGCATAATAGAGGTTGCAGGGGGCCACTGTGGGGCATAATAGAGGTTTGAGGGGCCACAGTGGAGCCTGCAACCTCTATTATGCCCTACAGTGGCCCATCCATGAACTATTATTATACTCAGGGGTCTTTTCGGACCCTCGAGTATAATAATCAGAGACCCAGGGGAGGTGAGGGAACATAATACACAGTTTTACTCACCTCTCTGGGATCCAATGTTACTCCTAGCAGGCTTTGGGCCTATATGGTAATGTCCCAGACGTCATGTGGTCTGGCACATTACCATACAGGTTAAAAGCATGTGCTAGCAGTACCATACAGATTACTGCCAGCACAGGCTTCAGGCCTGTATGGTAATGATACAGGCCCGAAGCCTGTGCTAGCAGTAACAGGCTTTTACCTGTGGTGGCGTTGCTTCAGAACTGAACACTTGGTTCTGGGTTTCCCTGCAGATTTACAGATATGCATGAGATCATCTTATTGCTGTGGCAACCGCTTTTAATCTCAAAACTTAGATTTTTGTAGCCCTAAAAACTCAAAGGGGTCTTTTAATGTATGTATAGTGATTTTCACTTTTATTTTTGAATAGACCTTTGTATTTTTCACATGCAACCATGAAGGTGAACCGGCTGTTTCAAATGGAATGTTTTATCAGAAAATCACATGGTTTTTCAAATCAAGTTTTTGTGTTTCACATATTTTTTAATAATTTTTTTCATCATGATGATTTAAATAAGCTCCAAAGTCATTTTCCTGCCACCAATTACCTGCAATGGGATTCATTTGCGGATGAATAAGCCAAATCAGTGTAGAGTCTTGAGCCGTGGAGTCCGTGGAAAGACTGAGCAGGACACTTATTTTTTTTCAGCATCCTGCTGCAATCTCTGCCTGCCATTGAGTACAATGGGATGCAGAATCTGGGTGGAGTTCGCTACTTTTTCCGAAGGCGGAATCCATCTACAAATCAGCGACAAATTCCTGACTGGCCCCGAATAGGTGGAAGGTAGCTGTTCTGTATCAGATTTATTTCCGTCAGTGACCTTATAATCATCTCAGGCAGACTGACATTGATAGGGATCATCTATATACAGTGTATATAGATAATATAGGAACCACCATTCACAACATAGTATGCATGTAAGCAACTCTCTGTCCCTGCACAATGGCAAAGTATGCTTAGGACTCCTACAAAGATCAGAGGAGATCTCTTCAAACTATTGTGTATTTAGTCTATGTGGCAGCAGTAGGGCTCGTTCACACGGAGCAAGAGGGGGCGGATTTTGGCGCTGAAACCGCAAAATCTGCCTCCTCACAATAGAGGTCTATGCAGACCGCTAGCATTCTTTTTTCCGCTAGCGGTTTGTTCCCGCTAGTGGAAAAAAGAAGCAAGCTGCCCTTTCTTCAGGCAGATTCTGCGGCTAATTGAGCCGCGGCGACCGCCTCGCGGAAGCACCCTCCAGCCTAGGGCTTCACGCTTCCCGCGTCAAAATCAGGACAAAAATATGCGGTCCCGTGTGAATGAGCCCGTAAAGGATATCTCCAAATGTTGTTAACAGCTTGTTAAGATAAGAGAGAGCTTCCATAAAACAGAATTAAAAAAATAAATAAATAAACTCTAAAATCAGAATGCAAAACTATCACTATCTGGTTTTGCTTAGTGAAAAATACAGGTGATACATCTCCTTTAAGTGTAATCTCTGATGTCATCGCAGGCGAATTGACAAAGCCTCAAGTCTACATCCCTTGTAAAAACTTGATAACGCCTTTAAGGTTTATGATGGAGTATTATGTTTGGAGACAAAAATGTTTTACATGCTTTGTCTAGAAGATAACTTTAAATACATTCAGATGTTTATGAATATGGATATATATGTTTTTTGTATAGAAGATAGAATTCTAACAATCCTCCTGATATAAATTATCTTTGCTTCATTGAAATAATTGTATGAAGTACAAAGGCTTGTACTGTCCCTGAGGTGACATGCTAGTTTTCAATGCAGTTATCTGTTACATACTGTAGAATAAGGATTATTTTATTTAGTTTTGTAGTTGACAAGTATTCTACTTTTCAGGTCTAAGCCAATTCCATTGCCAGAGAGGCGCATTCCTGAGCCTTCTCCATCATCAAGAAGGAAAACCTATGAAAAAAGTGGAGAGAAGCTGGGTAAATCCAAAGAACAAAAATTGTACGTATGCTAGTGTACCATGATTACGTTTCTTGTCGCTCCTTAATATTCTCTATTCACGTATTTTACACTACTGTTGCTTCCATGACGTTATAGCCGTCATTTACTGGTAATTGACATTATAGAAATGAGACAACTTGAACCACTGTGTGTTACAGATTTGTATACGATAAATGGAAAAACGTGGTGCTGGCTTGCAAATGAAATACTTTTTTGTGTTTTTGTTCTTGTGTAAGCCTCTGGTTTTTGCTCGTGGAGGACGTTTTACATCGAGTTGCCATTGTTTATTCACAATACTTCCTTGTAATTCATCTAAATTGCTATTTGGAAAGCAGACTTGTATAGCATGAGCCATTTTACCATACTGACCTCCATCCTTTTATAACCCATTGAAGTGAGCCTTCCGTCTTCTTTTTTCTTATAGCTCAGACTCGGGAACTTCAGAGGCTAGTCTATCACCTCCTTCTTCCCCAACAAGCCGAACCCGTAATGAAATGAATGTTTTTAGCCGTCTCACAGTTTCTCAGGGAAACTCAACATGTCAGCAGGATAAGTAAGTTCTAGGACACTAAGTCACCCCCCTACATTGGCAGGCAGAAAACTGCAGTGTTTCAAAATGGAATGGCAGATTGTTTCATTCTGTCTCTTAATATTTTGAGAAATTATCTATTTAGATTAACTGACCTTAACTTGCAGAATTTAGCCGTGCCTTTTCAATACCTGAGATTATGCTGCTTGTAAAGGGAAAGAAATGAAAATTCTGTACAGGAGCTGAGGACCGACTAGCTGGTTTTAAGTGGAAAAAAAATAGATGTTGCACAATAATTGGTCTGGAAGAACCATAAAAGCGTGTATCCTCTTGGTTGTGAGCTTTTTTATTTTATATTCTTTTCATTATCACTGTTATCTCTAAACATTTTCTTTAGGGATAAAAATAAATCCTATTCAAAAAAAAAATTGTAAAAACTAAGCAAAAACATTAACACTTAGCCTACGTTCACATCAGCAGTGGCTTCCATTGTTCTGTTCCAGATGTTTAAAATGACTGGCACTAGAACACTTAAAGGCATGTTTTTCTCCAGAAATGGCATGTTCCCAGGGGTATGTCATCCTGAGGCAACCGCCTTCTATCTTATAAGTAAAAAATAAATGGATATTCCAGTATTTACAAATTCAAGTTATCCCTTATACACTGAATAGGGTATAGCTGCTAGATCGGAAGGGCTATGGATGCCTACTGCTGCTCTATTCAGTTCTATAGGACTGCTGGAGATGGAAAAGTGATGTACTCTATCTTTTTGGCAGTCCTATGAAGGGAAGGAATCGAATAGAAGTGTATATGTGTGACCTTTCGCTCCATTTGTATCGAGGATACATTGGATCCCCATTTTCATTGGGGGTCCTAATGGATGAACCCCACAGATCTAGCAGTTGTGCTCTATCAAGTGGGTAAGGGAATATCTTGTAATTAACAGAATACCCCTTTAATTTTATTTGTTATGGTGGAAAGGGGTTGTCTCAGAATGACATTCCCAGTTTACTTGCCCTATCAGGAAAAGGAAATATCGGAGGCATGCTTCTGTGTGCCAGAACTAACAGCTGTTGTGGTGGACTTATCCATACATTATTTGATAGGACATTCATTTAAATAGCTGCTATGTAACTGCAGTTACCGTTCAGAAGCTACAGCAGGTCAATTTTATGCATAGATGTAGCTTTCCCAAGAGGCTTTCAGTGGATGTGTGAGGTGAGAGAAGCGGGACTTATGGCGATCAGCCAGCTTCATATTTACTTTAGAATTCTGTAACATAAAGGAACAGTCAACTCTTTCCTCCATCATGAGTCTACCAAAATGTTTGTGAATCTCTTGCTTACTGCAACATTCCTCTCCCATTTAATACAGTTTCTGTCCTCCACTCCACATCTCCCTCTGTTTCTCATCTTCCTCTATCCTCTGCTCTCCTGTCACTTATTACCCACGACCCAGCATTTCCCACTTAATATTTTAATGCTGGCTTGCAAGGCTGTTCCCTACCTAACCTCAACATATTTGATATCTAGGCTTCTCAAGACTTCCTTCTTCACTTTCCTCCTATCTGCTCTTCATAAAACTTTCTCTACAATTTCTCCCATTCATACCCTGAAACTTGATACTCCAATACACAAGATTGTCCCTTTAAATTAATTCAATGTTTTTTTTTTTGGGAGTAACTTGAAAACCCACCTTCTCTTCAGGAAAGCCTAAACAGCTTCTACCATCTTCTTTTCCTTCCCTAATAGACTATAAGCTTGTACCGGCAGAATCCTCTCTCCCTCTGTACCAGTTGGTGACAAAATTACTTTATTTAAATGATTTTTGTGTTATATAGGTGAACTGTTTTTCTTGTGAGCTGTAGTGACTGCGCCGGGGCGCAATACAGTAGACGGAGCCTTCTGTGGTGGTCTGTCCCCTATCGATCATGTATTTATGCTCTATCCTGAGAATAGACTTTAAAAAGAAAAAAAATCTTTTTTTTGTCCTATTGTAGATCGTAGCTTCTGCCACATATCAGAAGTTGAATGTTAGACATATTTCCGTTTCATTTGAAAAAAAATTACTTATTTAGAAATTGATGGCAGCGTCACATCTCAAAAAAGCTGGGACAGGGCTGTGTCTACCATTGTGTAGCATCCCCTCTTTTTAAAAGTCTGCAAACACCTGGGAAGTGAGTATGCCAACTGCTGGAGTTTTAGGAGAGGAATATTGCCCCACTGGGTTGTCTTTACAAGACTTTTAAAGGAAGTCTGTGTTTGCTTGGGATAACTGCCACTGCTGATCAGCTCCATTACTTAAGTGACATCTTCCATTTTGTCTGCGGTTATGTGGTGCAGAGATCAAAAGCCCCAGCACAGGAAGACACGCCCCTAAAGCCCTTTTCACCTAATTTGCATAAGACTAAAGCTCAGATTTTTGTGAAAATGGATCCGCAATGCAGAAAAAGGAAGACAACCCCTGGAGAGTTGTAGAAGCCGCCCTACACTGTCATTAAACTCACTGTCCATAACAAATATACCAGATGCCCAAAAACCACCACATCACAGACTGGAATAGACTATCCAGGGGAGTATCCTAATAATTTATAAAACTTAACTTTTATTAGATATATTAAAAGAGCTTGATGTATAAAAAAAATTTTTGCCCATAGGCATATGAGTGACATACCACCGCAGTTCACTGTCAGTATACTCAGAGACAGCTACCTATTAGCAGCAAGAATCTCTTAAAGGCATACACACAGGACACTGTCCCTTACAGTAAGCGGCCGCTGATATCCTATGTGGACCTGCCGGAGGTCAGTGTATATCACCGTCCTTCTCTCATCAATAAGCAGCTCTGTTCTGTTGCGTCTTTAGCTGAGCCCCTGATGAATCAATGTTTCATGAAACGCGTAGGGATGATTTAAGTAAGGGATGTGTTTGCTGTGGTCTGAAAGGGCTATTATCAGAGCACTAGTGGCAGTTTCCGCTTCCAGTACTCCTCTGTTGGCGTGGCATTAGGCCAGTAACCTCTGAGGACCTGGTAGTTGGGGTTGCCTTGTCAACTTAGTCTCTGAGAGTTATATCTATAACCCGTCAACAGCAACACACCATTCTTCTTGTAAGGGAGTCAGGGCTTACTGTAAGGGACAGTGTCCTGTGTGTATCCCTTTAAGAGATACTTGCTGCTAATAGGTAGCTGTCTCTGAGTATACTGACCGTGAACTGCAGTGGTATGTCACTCATATATGCCTGTGGGCAAAAATTTTTTTTATACATCAAGCTCTTATAATATATCTAATAAAAGTTACGTTTTATAAATTATTTGGATACTCCCCTGGATAGTCTATTCCAGTCTGTGATGTCCTACACTGTCATTAGTTTCATACTAATTTTGCTGCTGACAAACTCCCTTTAATAAATGAAGTATAATTTACACTGAATCTTTCCCCACAAATCTATATATTAATCTAATCTAATCTACTCCTCCTGTTCTTTGATATGCTGCCTACAGATTGCACTTCATTATCCTGGTGACCGCTTCCATTTCTCATGGTGTTATTACACTTCTGAAAAGTAACTCCGTTGTAACATTCATCCCGTCTATGTCTCCATTATTCAGGTTTTTTTTTACCATTTCTATTTTTGCTTTAATTTTAAGTGTATTAAGTGTGCGTGTAGCTATATTTTAGGTATTTGATACAATGCATTTTTTAGAAGAGGTGTTGGTAATACACTGGAGCCTGCTGGACTGTTTATCTATCATTCTACTTCTCCATGTATCTAGGAGATCACGGTCTGGTGGAAATTTCTTACATCCTCTCCATTAACCGAGCAGCTTATCAGCTGCAGACAGCTGTACACATTGGACAGTCGATTTATCCTTCCACTACCTTATGTATCCCAGAAAACTCCACGTTTAGCCCTAAAAATGCTAAATAATAAAACAGGACCGCATGTGGTGATGCAGTAGTTTCAGTAGGAAATAGCAATACAATTGTATTTTTTGCATAGTCTTATTAAAGGGGTTGTCTAAGTTATTGAATAATGGGCCAAGCTGGGAATTGCTTTCTATATAACAACGAAAGAATCAACACTTACCAGTTTTCTCCTCCACCACTTCCAATGCTGTACACATGTTCTCACTTTTGCTGATGTGATATGATCTTAGATGTAGCAATCACTTGCCCGTATACTTCAGCCATTTACTGATGTCAAGTGTATAAGGCACAGGACTGGGTGTAGTAGTGGTATGGCTATCTACAATACTGGCAAGGTGTAGAGGGAGAAAGCTTTTTTGATTTGTTTTTGTTTAATTTCTTTTTTTTTTTTTGTACTGGATTCCTTTTTTTTTTCTTGTATATTTAATTTTTTTTGCCCTTTAATTCTTTTTTTTTTTTTTTTTTTTTTCTTCTCCTGATTCTAGTCCTCCATTCCGATTTACCATGTGAACCTCTCATTTAGTTTTCAATCCCACATGAGCTTCTTTGTGCACTGGAAGTCAGTCACCTGCTATGTATTTTTATGAGACTTTAGCTAGGTTCGTGCTTGCACTGGGTTCTCGGTTGTTCATGTCTGTCAGGTGACCCGAGCAATAGAGAACCAGCAATTGACACCCACGGAGCCCATTGACTATAATGGGGCCTACATGGTATCTATCGGGTGTCTGCCATTTTCATACTGGCGGAGAAAAAAGTCCTATGCCAGAGACTTCACCACAGATATGAACTTATAATGAAAGTGGCTTACAAGCCTAATGTAAACACTAACTAAACATTTTGACAACTAATCATACTGATATTTTTCCTTTCTTTACAATGTAAAGAAGGCATTTCCAATTAAATGAAATGGGAAAACCACTTCTTATTATATTCTATGCTTAGATATGATGGCTTGGGGTTACATGCTCATAGCACAAAGCTGCACTACTTTTCAGTTGTCAGGTTCAGTGTTATTATGGACACCGTTTGTATGGTAAAATCACCAAATACAACAAGGTCCGCTGGACATATACATAGAAATTCCCATTATTCAAGCCAGTAGATAGTGATGCAAATGGGTGTTTGAGAAAGGTGACATCACCAAACCGGAATCAGGCTTTTTGCAATCATATCTCAGCATAATCTAATCCGAAAAGAACTTTACAAAGAGTTCTCTTTCACCCGGTAACTGTTGACTTCACTTTTTAACACACGGTAACACTGTAGGCATTCTATTATTGGCATGCCCTCAAATAACACTGAAGAATATTGCAAATCTGCTTTTCCCCTTTTTTTTTTATGTATTTTATTTTTGATTTGATTTTAATTTTTGGATCAATTCAGAGGCATACACAAGACTACTGTTGGTATCATTTTTAATTCCTGGGGATACCATCTCTGAATTACAAAGAGTTTGTTCATTTTAACAGTAGCGTTTGCATTTTTGCATCATTTCAGGTAATCCTAGTAGGAATGAAATGATGCATACTTGTATTGGAACTACTGTATATGTGCCATTTGACGCTAAAGCACATCATTGTATTTCATGTGGTTCTGGGGCTTGTTTCTGTATCTCCTATCACTGGAGCAGACTTTATCCTTCTGATATCTGTATTCTTTCCCCTTGCACTCTCTACTACTGTTCTTTGTAGGTCTGATGAAAGTGATTCCTCTCTGTCCGAGGTACACAGGTACAAATTTCCTTGTACACTTTTCTTGTTGCAAGTAATGCTACTTTTATTTCCTGCATGAATACTTTTTTTTTGTTCCCATTCTGCACTTACAACTATATCTTGTTCCCTGCATATGGTATGTGCCTATCGTAATGCAAGTTATTTATTTAAGATTTGCTATGATTTTGCTTGCTTATTTTGACACACTTTTTTTTAGGTGTATGTGAAGATAATGTGTAGCTAAAAAGTGGTAAAAATATTGTTGTCTCTATATATGAAAGCTATAGTAAGCCACCGTTACATACTGAGGTTTTCTGAAAGTACCATAATGCCTGTTAGATTTCCATTGTGCAATACAAAAATGTAACATAATGGAAACCTGACAAACAATTGTAAGTCATTTGTATCCATCAGAATTCTGGAACCTATTCAAAGTTGTCATG
Organism: Leptodactylus fuscus; assembly: GCF_031893055.1. Classification (NCBI taxonomy): domain Eukaryota; kingdom Metazoa; phylum Chordata; class Amphibia; order Anura; family Leptodactylidae; genus Leptodactylus; species Leptodactylus fuscus. The sequence continues at coordinate 120,130,978 of NC_134269.1, forward strand.
GCTCTCAGTAATTGTATTAATGTGAACAGAGCCTTAAGGCATTATTAGAAAATAATAATCCACCTGATAGCCAGCTTTGGTCTGGTATTCTTCATTGGATTCTTATTCCATATTTCATACATTAGGGAAGTAGGGGTAACAGTGGAGGTAACTGCGGGTACAGTTTCAAAATGGACAGACACTTTTTATATGCATGTATCTTAAACGCTAATTTACATGCGAATACTTATGTAGAGTGCATTACTTATTTTTAACTTTTGCTTCTTTGCTTTATTTACACCAAACATGAATGATAACTGAGAGCATGATCAAGAATTCTTATAAACCTCATATGTATAATCACTATAATGCTTTTTTGTGCACGCTCGCATACAAACCTGTTGATCTTAAGTTATTGTAATTATTGCATGTGCTGGATATGGACTACCAGAACTGTAGTTACTTTGAATGAGTAGCATTAACACAAATGTCTTTTCTTTTCTCCAGGGGGGTAATTAACCCATTTCCTACTTGCAGAGGCAGCAAATCATCCCTCATACAGTGTATCCATATAGCTGAAGGGCACAACAAGGCTGTGCTTTGTGTAGATGCTACTGATGATCTTCTGTTCACTGGCTCTAAAGGTCAGCCACATTATTGCTTCTTGTAAAAATACAAGCTGACAGCTAATATTCAGTGACTTTCTAGTCTGTGTAACTTGTCATTGCCCTGATATGTCTTTTTCCCATATTTTAAGAATGAATGGTTACCGTCAGTCTCTAGACATCTGTTCTGTAGTTTTTTTTAATCCTAAATGCTAGTTTATTTTGAAAGCCTGTGAGGTCACTATACTGGCCTGTGTAAAGACCGGTCCAACCTCCTAGTAGCCCTATTGCCACAAATAACTGCTAGTTATGAATAAATTGAGCTGTCCCTGCCGCAGTAAGCAGTATTTGATGGACGGCCATGTATCCAAATTCACCCATTAAATGGCAAAGCGGGATTTATTAGCAACAGTACAATATGTGCTGTCATAAGACATTTACTCTTGGCACCAAGTTTGTTTCTGAAACCGATTGGATTCATAGCTATACTTTGTGTTGGTCTTATGTAACTTATGCTAATGGCATAATTTAACTTTTTTAATCTCTTTTGCAGATCGTACTTGTAAAGTATGGAATCTTGTCACTGGACAGGAAATTATGTCTCTAGGAGGTCATCCAAATAATGTGGTGTCTGTGAAGTATTGTAACTACTCCAGTCTGGTGTTTACTGTGTCAACATCTTACATTAAGGTGTGGGACATCAGAGACTCTGCAAAATGTATACGCACACTTACGTAAGTGTTTCATTATTTTCTGTATACTGGGCAGTAATTTTCTTTCCCAAAACTTTGCTTTAAACATAAATATATGTCCCCCAAAAATCCCTAAATATAGAAAATAACTACACTCAATACCATCAAATGGTACCATGCTTCAGGCCCACTGTGGAAGGAAGTTTTACATCCATTACCACGAGCGAGCGCTGTGCGTCTTTGGCCGAATCCTGTGAGGAGGTTGGTCTGCTACTTCTTTGTAACGAATGTAGTCTTAGAGATAGGAGTGGGAGATTCTGATTAGAAAGGATATAAGTCTTAGATCACTGGCAGAACAGAGAGCACAAGTAGATTGGTTGAGATGAGCTGAAGGAGGAGATGTAGGGAGGCGCTGCAATGAGGAAAGCTTTTACATGAGCTTGGTGAGTTTAAATTATGTTCTTAAGTGCACAGGCCAGGTAGTGCACTCACTGGCACAAACTTTAGGCAGCAGTGTAGCATTTAGACTGAAAGATATGCAGGGGACCCCATTTTAAGGTGTTAAGATGTTTCAGTAGGACATATTACCACGTACCCTTTCAGTTATTTAGCATCATGGAAGAGTAATATAGAAAAAAATTATTTAAATACATAGGAATATCAAGGAAGTCCTAAATGAGTGAATTTGTTCTACATAACCATGTATCAGAGAGCAAATGAACATAATACAGTCCTCCTTATAACCTCTATCCAGAATAATACTAAGACAAATCTGCAGTCTGGCCTTCATAACCATAAATAGAAAAGAATCCTGAGAAAAACAGTGTTAATGTAACTTGCCTTAGGTGTATAAGGGGTGACTAGGTATACAGTTTAGGTTTCGGGGTCAGGTCATACTCTTGAGCTATTGAACGTACAAACATAAATGATTGACAAGTACACATCTTTTTTTATTAACATAAGCTTAAGGGAAAAACTGCATGATAAAATGAAGCAGGAAGTTATAAATGTAAGACGTGAAAAGCAAAACAGGTAAAAAACCACTAAAAAACATAAGTCACAAAAATATTTCAAGACCATGCATTCTGTTCGTTGTCTATGGGTTTAATGTAGATAACATGTGCCATACTGGGCTAGATTCAGCAGTACCATAGGCAGTACAAGGATTGTTAAGTGTGCACACATAACCACTAGTGCATTCAGACAGGTAAGATGAACCCTCATTCTTGTGAACGGTGGGTCTTCTAGAAGTTGATGATCTGGTGATCATACTGTGAAACGGTGATAAATGTGGTTTGTATATATTATTTCCTCTTCCATGACTGTCATAGGAGAGTGTTCAGCAAATAGTAAAATGTTTCTAATGAGAATCAGAATAAGGTAATCTCAGTTTCCACCACACCTCCACAACCGCACCGACAGGAGGATTTCCACTCTCCTATGGAAAGGAAGCAATAAGTAGCCATGTATTTAAAAGGTCTAGTTAACAGTGCAGCATAGCTTAATGGCCTGGGGCATTACTATCAGGAGGGGTGGCATATATTAATCGCCTGGGTAATGAGGGAAAGCACACAGAGCAGCACCCCTCCTGATAGTGCCGCCTCACGTCGGTTCATTAGAGGTGCGGCCCTGAGAGTGATCCGATTTTTTTTTTTGTTTTGCTTTTTTTCAATTCCCTACAATCCCTTTAAGATTCCTAGATATTTGACTACCTGCAGCATCTTACGCTGGGTTCACACCAGCATCTGGACTCAGGTTTCCGTCTTCTGCATGCAGAAGACCAAAACCTATCATGCTGAGTCCGGCCTTGAGCGCTGGTGAGTGTTTTATGCTCTCCGCGGCGAAGCAGTTTTTTTTTTAAACCAGACACAGAGTACTGCATGTCCGACTGTGTCTGGTTAAAAAAACGGTTTCGCCGCGGAGAGCATAAAACACAGGCGCTCACGGCCAGACACTTTTCAAACCCATTCAAGTGAATGGGCTTGAAACATTCCGGCAGGTTTCAGTCTCCTGCCCTGTTTTGTGCAGGAAACGGAAACCTGCATAACGGACTCTCGGGCGCAGATGTGAACAAGCCCTTAGTAAATCACTTTAACATTTAATTTTTAATGCATATCAACCATTACCTAATTGAAGAACATGGTACACAGATGAGTGGACAGTTCTCTAATGTGTGAAATATATTTCTGTTATAAGATCTTCTGGTCAGGTAATGGCTTGGGATTCCTGTGCAGGAAGTCAGAACCGGACAGTGGCCATACCTCCTGGTGAGAACCAAATCAATCAAATTGCACTGAACCCTACAGGCACCTTCCTATATGCAGCTGCCGGAAACGCAGTGAGAATGTGGGATCTCAAAAGGTTAGTTTCATGTACTTGAAATAAGCATTTTCTAAATATGTTGAAAAAGCAATAAAATGAGCATGGTTAGGTTCACATCTGCATTGGAGTCAATTCACTGCCTAAAATTGGCAAAAAGGACTTTTTTCTCCACCGGTTTTATAGTCTTTAGGATTTCACAGGTAACCGTTTTTTAAGTAGACAAGGTCCTCATGTGGACCCAAACTCTAGTGTGAACATAGCGTAAATTGGGTATTTTGCTTTATTTAGCATAGTAAATCATGAGAATTTATATTCAGATATACAGTACAAAAAGGATAAGTTACTGGGGGGGGGGTTCCTCAAAATGTTATTAATTTTTAAACTAGCTTCTGGATTCTTAGTTCAATGAATGTTTTGGCTTTTTAGTTTATTGTCACGCAACAGAATTAGGTTTCCATGCCCAAACAACTAAATCAAGCCTATATTACCAACCAGAATGTTACTCATTGGATGAAGTAGTGTACAGCACTGTGCCACTCTCAAATCTGGTTTTGATGAATGCCAGGAGGATGTTGCCTGCCTGACTGCATTGTGCCAAACAAAGTTCGTTGGTGGAGTAATAATGCTATGGGATTGCTTTTCAGGGGTTGGCCTAAGTCTCTTGATTCCAATGAAGGGAAGTCTTAATACTTCACCATACCAAAACATTTGGTATGGTAAAGTGTTTCATGATCCAACTTTGTGTGACCAGCTTGGGGAAGACCAATTTCCACTTTGCTCCAGTGCACAAAGCAAGACTAGAAAGGCATGGTTGTGCGAGTTTATTGTTGAAGAACTTGACTGGCCTGCACAAAGCACTGACTTCAACCCCATTGAACACCTTTGGGTTGAAATATATAGGAAATTGTGAGCCAGCCTCCCTCATACATCAGTGTCTGACCCCGCTTGTGTTCTTCTGGATGAATGAGCCACAGCAACATTCCTAAATCTTGTAGAAGGCTTTCCCATGGAAAGGGTGGAATCTGTTTGCTGCAAAGGGAGACCAACTCCATAAAAATGCCTACTAACTTAGAATGAGATATTATAAAACATCCTCCAATGGGTGTAATGTGTATATATTAATAGTGGGGCAAATTATAAAAACAGTTTTTGTTGTTTTGTTGCATGGTGTAGGAATATGGAATAAAATTGTATACTAGATTTTTTATTTTTTTGCATTTTAGCGTGACTTCAAAGATGTAATCAGTAACTATATTTTTTTCAACTTACAGGTTTCAGTCTACGGGGAAATTAACTGGACATCTTGGACCTGTCATGTGTCTTACAGTAGACCAGGTTGCCAGTGGCCAAGATCTAATTATTACAGGTTCAAAGGATCATTACATTAAGGTAGGAATGACATTCTTGGGATAATAGTAAATGGTTTAATTATAAAATAAGTGAAAGCTTTAGAACAGAAGCATATAAAATGTTGCCATTGTTAAAATTTTTGACAAAATATTCTGTCCTGGCAACGGACCATATATCATGTAGTACCCGAACGCTAAGTAGGCAAAAACATAAGTGTTCAGTGGGACTTGTTCCTATTTTCATGAGGACAGTGCTGTGCTCAGTGGCTGTCTAGTATTGCAGGTGGTTGTAGTCTTATAACTTTTGAAAGGCCATATATGTTATTTTTTTGATAAACCACACACTATATAATAAGACCTAATGAGAGGCCAACTAGGCCAATACTCCTGACGGATGACACTGTATAGTAATAAAGTGACATTTGTTGGCCATGAGACCCCATTGATAAAAAATGGGATTTATATTCTGCCTGTTACCATTTACCATAGTGAGAAAAAAAAAAAAAAATCAGGGAGGGTTTTTGTGGTATTCCCCCCCCCCCCCTGGAATATTTTTGCAAAAATAGAAAGTCTAACGCTGTGTATATGCTGTATAAAACTCACACTTTTGTTCATTTCTTGGCATAGGAGTACCTCTGCTATGCTAAAATTTTTGCTTTTCTTTAGATGTTTGATATTACAGAGGGAGCCTTGGGTGTTGTTAGCCCTACGCGTTGCTTTGAACCACCTCATTATGATGGCATTGAAGCGCTCATTATCAGTGGAGATTACCTTTTCAGTGGCTCGAGAGACAATGGTATAAAGAAATGGGACCTCTCTCGTAAAGACCTTCTTCACGTAGGCCTATATTTATTCTTTGGCGTATTAGCTACTCGCACATAAAAATCTTTGTTAATTATATTGTTTCTTTTTCTGCAGCAAGTTCCAAATGCTCACAAAGATTGGGTATGTGCTCTTGGGATAGTGCCCAGCCGGCCCATTGTTTTGAGCGGCTGTCGAGGAGGCATACTGAAGCTATGGAATGTAGACACGTTCATACCAATTGGAGAGGTCAAGGGACATGATAGTCCTATAAATGCAATCTGCACCAACTCTACTCATATTTTTACAGCATCAGAGTAAGTATTGTTTTCTTTTAATTGTGCATATAAATGTCCTTATTTTTAGCGTGACTTCAAGTCAGCGTTGTTTTGGGTACTGCTACAAGTCATGGGCAGTTACTCTACAACATTCTACCAAACCCTTCAAACTATAACCTCAATGGTGAAGAAGCAAACTTCTTAAAGGGAATTTATGTATTTGCATAAAATAATAAAATTTAATAATATTTTTTTTTTTTTTTGTAGTGATCAAACTGTGAGGATTTGGAAGGCTAATGGTACTTATGACGGTCAGACATCAGATGCCGGGGACACAAGTGAAGATGTAGCAAGCAATTGAACTGGAAACATATAGTCTTAAGAGAATACTGTGACAGTCTGTTTACCGTTGAGACTCTTTTGGGCATTTAATATAGTGTAGTACACATACTGGACCTGAATAACTGGAAATTCTGTTCTGAACTGTTATTTTACTGTATTCTAAATCCTGCTAGCGTCACATAACATGCTCATGAAGAAATTCTTGTTGTGTAGTTGAATGAATGTTGGTTGTATGTGTTTTAGCTTTGAGTACAAATGGTACATACTCCTATTTGTGTACTGCAAAATGTTCCCACTATATTAATGTGCAGTGATCATATATACTAAATAAGCATACAGTATTTACTTGAAGTACTCTTGTAGTGTCCACCCTCACATACACTGTGTGCCTGTAGACAAATACAAAACTGCCGAAACCAGAGACTGTTTGTTTTGGTACCGTGTTAGCCAGTGACGGGAAACTTATGGCTCTTCTGGCCATGCTGATGGTCTTCATGAGAGATGGCCAGAAGTAGTCTCTTTGACGTATAGCTTTGGTGTTAAATATGCTACACACGACCAAAGTTTTGCTTTTCTGCCCATTCCTGTGCTCAGGACTATCTGTGCAGTAAAATATCTGAAACATTACACATCTGTCTTCACTAAGTAGTAACCTTTGTGTGGCTGCAAAGCAATTGTTTGTTACATGTGTCCTACTGTTAAAACCTACATATGCTATAAATTATTTTTTGTTTCTTTTAATACTTTTTATTTTCACAGCTGCATAATTTTGCTTCTAATTTAAATGCTGCTATATGTGTTTTACTTGCGGTTTCTCATTGAGAGTTTGAGTTAGAGCCTTGGTTGTGTTAGAGAACTGTACATAATTTGGTTGTAAAAAGATTTGCAGCTCCTGCTTCGATTTTTAAATGCTGTGTGAATCTTTGGAAAATATTCTTTTGCTTTTTTTTTTTCTTAATCTTATTTTGTAAATTTGACAAATGCAAATTTAATATAGTTGATAGAAATATTTGTGCATATTGAGTTTGTAGATTGAAGTAACTTGTGAACTTCAGTTAAGCTAATGCATGAATAAACACATGCGCAAATATTTCTGTTCTCTCATTGCTTCTGTTTTATATGCTTTCCTGGATTAACTGGAGAATCTTTTTTCCTTGTATACAGCCCATTTTCTGCAATGCTATTTATTAATACAATTGCTATCTGGTGTGAACATATTCTGCAATAAAATTATCCAAGGTCAGTTACATAATATATGGGGGAAAAATATATAATGAAAATGTGCCAGAATTGTGGAGGTACTTGTGCCAAAAACTGGTATACATTCTTTACATGTTGTATAAGCTGCAAAAAAGAGGATGAGGCCTAAAGTGCAATAACATGCACTGAAGTTTTGGAACATGTATTGTGGCAAACTAAGTCGACTAATAAATGGTGTAAAGTTAGACTAGACAGTCTAAAAGTGTACCAGAAATCGCATTAGACACTACAATAATTTGTCTGTTTATACTGCCTAAAACTTGGATAGCATCAGTGTATCTACTGTCAGAATGTTTTAGATTTCAACAGAAAGCCATGGGAATAACATATAAATTCTTTATAATCTATCCATATTCCAAATCTTGCATGCAATAATGCCCATTTCCATTACGTCCACCATGACGGCTACACAAGGAGGTTGACCTCTGACCCTCTGTAGGGACAGGAAATGAGAAACTCGTTAAATACACCACTCCCACCGCCATACACCAGTGTTTCCTGTCCCTACACAGGGTCGGGATGAGAAGCTCTCCTCCGTCTGGGGGATAGGTAAAGACTTACCACCGTCCGGCCCTCGGTCGTAGTCAAAGGCGCCTGCCTCCCTGGGCCATTAAGGACACGGGGGTATCGCTCCGGCCTGCCCCCGGGTGGAAAACTCCCCCTTCCAGCGGTCCGGAAGGGCTAATGCAGGGGGTAGAGTGGATGCCGACTCACAGGGGAGGAACAGCCGGCGTGAGAAGTCAGGCGTTCCAGGATGTGATGCGCCGGCAGGAAGTGAGGTCTTCACAAGCGGGAGCTTCAAAAGACCAGGAAGGGTGTGGACTAGGCGGCATTTCTGTGAGGTATGTGTGTATCACTGTTGCTCCAGTATGTCGCTCCCTGAGACTCCCAGATCCCCTGGCCGCTTCTATTCCATCTGGTGTTGTGAGTACTAGCAGCGGTTGTCTTACCTTAGTTATAATATGAGCAGAATGTAAATCTGGGTTTCCTTTCTCCATTATAGGGGGAGACTGAAGATTCTCAGAGGGGCAAGGGTTTATCTAAAAGACCCAGGAGATGCCCTCTTTGTAGGAAAGAGTTGGCTGACTCCTATGCTAAGGCCCTATGCTCAGGTTGTACGGCAAAAATCCTGAGGGAGGAAAAGCCGACATTGTTGGAGGACTTACGTTCTTTAATTAAAAGGGAAGTTCAGTCCTCCATTGCTAGCTTCTTGCCCCAGTCAGGTTCGGAACCTCCCAAGAAAAAGCCCAAGGTTCAGGCAATGATTTCCTCAGACTCAGATGATGAAGCCTTGGGTTCATACTCGGAGTCCTTGGGAGGGGATTTCACAGCTGCTGATCAGAAGGATGACAGCGGGGAAAAATATTTGTTTGATTCAGAAAACATGGATGAATTATTGACTGCTTTATATAAAACCATGGATATTGAAGAAGTTGTGAAACCTAGAACAATTCAGGATGATATGTTTGGGGGCTTGAAGTCTAAGAGAAAACGGGTGTTCCCTGTTATTGAGGCTCTGAAGGAGCTAATCAGGGATGAATGGCTAGAGCCAGAAAGGAAAGTTCTGGTCTCTAGAGAATTTAGAAACCGCCTTATGTTTCAGCCAGAAGAGTTAAAGATCTGGGATAACATCCCTAAAGTGGATATCCAAGTAGCTAAAGTAGTTAGGAAGACTGACCTTCCATTTGAGGATTCAGCCCAATTAAAGGATCCAGTGGACCGTAAGGCTGATGGTTTTTTATTAGAAATTGGGAAACGGCTATGCTAAGTCTAAAATCTAATATAGCTGCCACATCAGTGGCTAGAACGCTTTTTATCTGGCTCTCACAATTGGAATCTCATCTGAGGGAAAAAAACCCCCAGAGAAGACATTATTCAGGCAATCCCCTTGTTAAAGTCAGCTACAGGGTTTCTAGCAGATTCCTCGGCTGAATGTATTAGGTTCGCAGCAAAAGAGGGGGCTTTGGCTACGGTGGGCCGCAGGGCTCTATGGCTTAAGTATTGGTCTGGGGAGTCTACATCCAAAGCCAAATTATGTAGTTTGCCTTTCTCAGGGGAATTTGTGTTCGGTCCAGAACTAGACACGATTCTTGAAAAAGCAGCTGACAAAAAGAAAGGGTTTCCTGAACTAAAGCAGGTCAAAAAGCCCTATTCCTTTTGCCCTCAAAAATCCCAAAAGGATAGTTATAAGGGGAAAGGGAAAGGGGGTAGATGGAGCTACCCTAAAGTAGGTAAGGGCAAAGGATATCTCTTTAACCCAAAATCCTCTCCCTCCAGTAGACCTGGGGGGAAGTTATGACGCCAGGGTAGGGGGGAGACTAATGAGGTTCTTACCGGAATGGGAAAAGATAACCTCAAATCCCTGGGTTTTACAGGTCATAAAGTCAGGGTACAAGATAGACTGTGTCGATTCCTCCCCCCAGATTTCTGGTCTCCATACAGCCCTCAAGATTTTTACAACAGCAGATTCAAATAAAAGTAGCGAACCTTCTAGAACTGGGTGTGATAACACCAGTACCGGTTCCCCAAAGAGGGAGGGGGCATTATTGAAACCAGACAGTTTGTTCAGACTGATCATAAATCTGAAATACTTGAACAGGTGGGTCCGGTATCGCCACTTCAAAATGGAAACAATCAGGTCAGCCACCCCCTTGATTGTAAAGGACACTTTGATGTGTACCTTGGATCTCAAGGACGCATATTATCATATTCCCATAGCAGTAGAGTCTCAGAAGTATCTGAGGTTTGCAGTTCAGGCCCAGTCTGGGGAGATCCTCCATTATCAGTTTGTAGCCCTACCCTTTGGGATATTTTCCGCCCCGAGGGTGTTCACAAAGGTGATGGTGGAAGTAGCTTCCTCTCTAAGACAACAAGACTGCCTGATCGTCCCATATCTGGACGACCTTCTGATAGTAGCAGAGTCATCCAGGGCCTTAATCAAGAAAAGGGAGTTTGTAATTCAAAATTTGACGCTTTTGGGTTGGATTATAAATTACCCAAAGTCAAATCTTTTTCCTCAAAAAGAAAAGAGATTCTTAGGGGTACTCCTAGATTCAGGAAGGCAGGAATCCTTTTTGCCCCAGGACAAAAGGGAGAGATTGAAAGCCAACATTCTATCCTTTCAAAGGGCAAGGAGGTGCAGAATAAGACAGGGCATGAGTCTTCTGGGTCTGTTAACAGCCGGTATCTCTTGTGTCAGATGGGCTCAAATTCACACTCGAGGTCTTCAGAGATGGATCCTAGGTTCCTGGAACCGTTCTCCATCTTCCCTAGATACCAGTATCCACATTCCCCAAAGAGTAAAAGACTCCCTGAACTGGTGGTTAAAAGAAAGCAATTTAAGAATAGGCGTTCCATGGCATCTCTGGCCAGTTACATTAGTTCAAACCGATGCGAGTCTACAAGGTTGGGGAGCAAAGATGGGTCCAGATTATCTTCAAGGGTCCTGGCCCGAGGCAGTAAGGGCGCAGTCGTCAAATTACAGAGAGTTAAGGGCAGTTTGGGAGACGTTAAAAGCAGGGTCAGCCAGGCTTCAGGGACAAAATGTTTGGATTCTCTCAGACAATACCACAACAGTGTCTTACATTCGCAGACAAGGGGGCACAAGATCCTCCGCCCTAGCCTCTCTGTCTCACAGGATCTTCATCTGGGCAGAAAAAAATCTGAACTCCCTATCAGCCACTCATCTAAAAGGTCCGGAAAATCTGGAGGCAGACTTCTCAAAAACTAGATCCAAACGAGTGGAGCCTAAACGGTCAGGTTTTTCAGATGGTGATTCAACGCTGGGGTCTTCCTCAGGTGGACTTGTTTGCTTCCAGAGCAAATGCAAAAATAAGCACCTTTCTATCCCTAAGGCCGTCAGACGTTCCATGGGGAATAGACGCGTTTGCTCACAGGTGGGATTGGGATCTGGCTTATGCGTTCCTTCCTCTTCCGTTAATCCCGAAGGTACTTCAGAAAATCTGCAGAGAAGGTGCGAAAGTAATACTGATAGTACCGTTCTGGCCCAAGAGAAGTTGGTTCTCTCTTCTCAAAGAACTGGCCATAGACGACCCTTGGATTCTACCATTAAGGTTGGATCTGCTGCAACAGGGTCCTCTCAGCTATCAGAAGTTGGACTATCTTCATTTGTCAGCATGGATCCTGAAGGGTCCTTCCTGAGATCTAAAGGCTTATCTGACAAGGTAACAACAACCCTTAAAGCTTGCAGGAAGCCAGTCACCAACACCATCTACCTCAAAATCTGGAAACGGTTTTGCTCCTGGGCGCAGGATTCCCTGCCGAGTCAGAATAGCCCTAATATAGGTCAGATTTTGGATTTTCTGCAAGCGGGGCTAGAGTCAGGCCTTAGCCAAAGTACTGTGAAAGTGCAGGTGGCAGCGCTCAGTACCTTTTTTGATACTCAGCTGGCAGATCATCGGCGGGTGGCAAGATTTTTTAGGGCAAGTGCTAGGCTTAGACCTTCCACTAAACCTCTGTCTCCTCAATGGGATCTATCGGTGGTATCGGAGGCTCTGTCCAGAGAGCCGTTTGAGCCCATTGGCAGCATCCCTTTAAAATTCCTTTCCTGGAAAGTAGCCTTCCTAATAGCTATCACCACGGCTAGACGCGTAGGGGAAATTCAGGCTCTCTCTATGAGAGAACCTTACCTTAGAATCACAAGTGATAGGATTGTTTTAAGGCTAGACCCAAACTTTACACCGAAGGTAGTGTCTGATTTCCACAGAGAACAGGACATTGTCCTTCCTTTTGTCCAAATCCTTCTTCTCCAAGAGAAAGAGAGTGGCAGGCTCTGGATGTTAGAAGGGCAGTAATCGCTTATTTGGAGTCTACCTCCTCCTGGAGGAAAGATGACAATTTATTGATTAAGTTTGGGGGTACGAATAAAGGGCATAAGGCTTCTAAAACTACCATAGCAGGGTGGATCAGGGCAACAATCCGGCAGGCTTACCTTTTAACCACTTCCGGACCGCCCATAGACTATATACGTCCGGATAGTGGTTGTCTAGTTCTGCCAGGACGTACCTGTACGTCCAAGCCAGAACACAGCAGCTGCACAAGATCGTTCAGCTGCTTTCACTAGGAGCCGGCTGTAACTTCAGCCGGAGCTCCCAGAGAGATAACAGGGAAGGTTTATTACCTGCTCTGCTATCTCGATCGCTGTGTATACAGCGCTCAATGAGCGCTGTATACACAGCTATGGACGCACGTGATCTGCCGGGAGCAGTGTCCTGCCAGAGCTTCTGGGTCCTACAGGACTCAGATCAGCTCTGCATACTGTGTATAGCAGTGTGCAGGAGGTTGTATTCCTCCTGTAACTGAGATTAAATGTAGCAGCCTCAGTTATAGGAGAAATCAGCCTCAAGTACAAAAACAAAAGTGATCAGATGTCCCCAAAGGTCTCTTATCACCTTATGGGGACACAATCTGGGAAAAAAATAAAATAAAAATATAATAAAAAAGTTTTAAAAAAATGTAAATAAAATAATAAAAAATAAATAATACACTAATAAAACGCCGTTATTAAAGGTTATAGCCCCACCCCCGACGACACCATACAAAATAAAAATTACCGTAACGGAGAGGAAAAACTATATTATAAAGTTTTTCAGTGACACGGTGTTATTAAATAAAAAAAAAATTATAAATTGAAAACCAGACACAATTTCCCTCCTATTTTGTTTATATTTTCCTGGATATAAAAAAAATTAAAACACATTTGAAAATAAAAATAACATAAAAATAAAGCCCTATGTGTCCCCGAAAAAAGACACAAAAATTAGTTGACTAAGACATACGAGAAAAATTTTACAGACCTCAAAACCGCACATAGAAAATAAAGCTAAAATGTGTCTGTTCCTGGACCACAAATTGGCCCGGTACTGAAGTGGTTAAGGAACCTACCAGTGCCAGGGAACATTAAGGCTCACTTGACTAGAGCAACTGCCTCCTTTTGGGCTGAGAGGCGGGGAGCGTCCCTGGAGCAAATATGCAGAGCTGCCACTTGGTCTAGTCCACTGACCTTCGTTAAACACTACAGGTTAGATTTGGATTCGGTAAGTGATTTAGCCTTTGGACTTAAGGTCCTTTCGGCGGTAATCCCACCCTAGAGTTGGTAATCTGGTATATCTCCTTGTGTAGCCGTCATGGTGGACGTAATGGAAAACCAGAGTTAGACTTACCGGTAACGTTGTTTCCATTCAGTCCACCATGACGGCGTCTAATTACCCTCCCTAGTTAACTATTTATGTAGAACAGCATGCTATAGCTGATATTTTCACCTTTCCTTTGTAATTTGGTAAACACTGGTGTATGGTGGTGGGAGTGGTGGACTACATGGAAACAACGTTACCGGTAAGTCTAACTCCGGTTTTTACTGTACATTTAACTTGCACATTTAGGGTAAATTCAGATGGGGTCTTTTGGACCGGAATCTGAGACAGCCTCCGCCTCAGATTCCGGTTCAAAAACCGGGTAGCCGCGACTGAAAGTCGATGCACTGCACCGACATACAGCCGCGCACACCGCTCCGGATTAGGCCCATTGAATGAGCTTAGTCCGGAGGAGGGTGTGTCTTCAGGCTGAATCGGGAGGCGAAACGGCCTGAAGAATGAGCATCTCGCTTCTTGATTTCAATGGGAGCCGTCTTTTTGGTCAGGATTTTGAGGTGGATATGGCCTCAAAATCCTGACCAAAAATCTCTGTGTGAACTTACCCTAAGGGGGCATTCACACGGAGTAATGCGGCGCTGATTCTGGCACGATAACTTGCGTAAGAATCAGTGCTGCAAAACAATCCCATTGACTTCAATGGGTTAAAAAGCCTCTCATTGATTTCAATGTGTTTCGCGCATTACACGGAACCCATTGAAGTCAATAGGATTCTGTTTTGCAGCGCTGATTCTTACGCGAGTTATCGTGCCAGAATCAGTGCCGTGTTACGTGTGAATGCCCCCCTACATTGAGCCCAGTACATAAGACAGACATAAGAGTCTAGACACACCATAGTGAATGTTATACTGCCTGTAACAATCTTGCATTACTGGTTTAGTTATTCAGTGATGGCCTGGTGAGGCATATCTTTGGAGTCAATAGAGGCTTGACTGCTGTTAAGTAAATAGATTAAATTCTTAGAGCCACTGTCAAGTTTTCCGCTGGTGCAGTGGGCCTTGGATTCCTCCTGGTTCAGGACAATACCAGGCCTTATGGTCCAAGTGTGTAGGCAGTTAATAGATGAAAAAGGCATTGAAAAAGGCATTCCCCAATCTTGAATCCAAGTGAGAACCTCATAGATATTATGAATCAGTGCATCCAACACTATCAGGTAGTGCCACTGCTGTCCTGATCTAAATCTAGAAGATCATCCCCTAAGACACCATCCACAGTCTCATCAGGAGCATGCCCAGACATTGTTAGCATACAAGCACACGGAGCCATACTCTTGAGTCACTTTATGAGTTGCTGTGATGAAATTGGATGTGCCCGTGGTTAGAGACAATAGATGTGAGAGGGTGTGGGACCCATTACGAACTTGACCAGTAGGGTGCTAATGCTTTCTATGCATGCTTTTAAGTGAGGTTGAGGTGAAACCCTGTTCTAAACAGGGGAACTTTATAGCTGGTTGTAGCGGACTACTTGATCACTAATGGTCCTGTTTTCCAAGGAGAACATATGGTTTTGGAGCATCATAACTTAAGGAAATCATCCACCCATGATAAAAATGCCGCCATACACTCCACAGAAAAATCATTAAGAGATTACTGAACTAATGAATTGCATGCTCGGAGAAGATGTGACCTTGTCCTTTTTAACTAAGAATTCTAGCAAACAACCTGTCATATCTATCTCTGTATTATGGTCAATTTCAGTACATCCAAATGAAACAGTTAACTGATACAGCTGTGTCTGAAGAAGATGCAGATAAGTTGAAGCTGGGACATACAGTACAGACCAAATGTTTGGACACACCTTTTCAAAGAGTTTTCTGTATTTTCATGACTATGACAATTGTAGATTCACACTGAAGGCATCAAAACAATGAAGTAATGCATGTGGAATTATATACTTAACAAAAAAAGTGTGAAACAGCTGAAAATCTGTCTTATATTCTAGGTTCTTTAAAGTAACAATAATAAATTTTATTTATATAGCACCAACATATTCCGCAGCGCTGTACAATTTGTAGGGTTCAAATACAGACAGAAAGATGCATTACAAAGAAAGTCATTTCACACAATGGGACTGAGGGCCCTGCTCGCAAGAGCTTACAATTTATGAGGTAGAGGGGGTGATACAAGAGGTAGCAGGGGCGGCATTGCTTATGCAGATGCAGAGGTCAGACACTTTTGTAAAAGAGGTTACTGTCATTACACAAACATAAAACTTTATGAGCCATCACTAGTGGTGTCCTTTAACATGTGGATGGAGCTTGGACCTATAAAGTTAGCATGAGATGACATCATATCATGTGGGGAAATGTGGGAGCAGGGACAGAGGAGGGTTAAATTTTGGGGATTCTAATTATAGTACGGAAGGGTTTACATTTGGAATTGGGATAGGCCAATCTGAAAAGATGTGTCTTTAGTTTGCATTTGAAACTGTAGAAATTGGGAGTTAATCTGATTGTCCGGGGTAGAGCATTCCAGAGAAGTGGTGCAACTCGGGAGAAGTCTTGTATACGAGCGTGGGAGGTTCTGATAATAGAGGATGTAAGTGTTAGGTCATTGAGTGAGCGGAGAGCACGGGTTTGGCGGTAGACAGAGATGAGGGAGGAAATGGTGCAGCATTATGGAGAGCCTTGTGGATGAGAGTGATAACTTTATATTTTATTCTATAATGAATAGGCAGCCAATGTAGCGACTGGCAGAGACCAGAGGCATTGCTGTAGCGTCTAGACTGATAGATGAGCCTGGCCGCTGCATTCAGAATAAATTGTAGAGGGGAGAGTTTAGGAAGGGGAAGACAGATTAGTAAGGAGTTACAGTAGTCAAGGTGAGAATGAACCAGAGAGACAATAAGTGTCTTTAGTGTATCTCTGGTAAGGAAAGGGCGTATTCTGGAGATGTTATTGAGGTGGAGGTGACATGAACGTGCGAGTGATTCAATATGAGGGGTAAAGGAAAGGTCCGCGTCAAACATGACCCCGAGGCAGCGGGAATACTGCCTAGGAGTTATAGTAAGGCCTGAGACTGCAATGGATATATCAGGGACAGATCTATTAGATCAGAGGTTCTCAAACTTATTTTGTCTACCGCCCACTTCGAGAATTAATCATTTTCGAGCGCCCCCCCCCCCCCAATTTTTTTTACTTTACTACATCTTAAGAATCACAATCACAGTCATTATGTTAATAATTAAATTATGTGTGTCATGTGAAAATAAGACGTTCTGATGAGGGTAATGTAAAACACCATTTTGTAATATTAGGAAAACTTTTATTCATGTTATTAAAACAAACATTTCAATTTTAAAACTAATCTAATGTGAAGGATGAATTTGATGATTTTTAACAAGTTTGTTAATATCAGGCTCGAATTTACTCAAAAACAGCCGTAAGTCACCGCGTTCGGTAATCTGCAACAGATTTCTCTTTTTAGTTAGCAACGTTGCCACAGCACTAAATCCACGTGCACACAAATACGATGATGGGAATGCTATCAAAAATCATTGAACAATGGACCACAATCCAGGGTACAATTGCGGGATTGGCTTTTGTAGCCAAAATTCTTGGTATCCATTTTTGAATTTTATTTTTATTTCCTCGTTCGTTATCAGTTCTATGAGTTCTTCTTCCAGCTGGGGTAATCCTGCTGTGTTGACATTTGAAAAAGGATCCAACACCCAGTCATGACTGGCTGTGACATGATGGCGCGTGCGCTTTTATATGAGGCAGCGGGCGGGCCTAGTACTTTCGAGAATGGACTAGAAACTTCTCGCTTTGCATTGGAGCTTACCGCCATCTATGGTACAGTTTGACAACTTTTGGACAGGAAATAGTTACTGTCTAGTCCCCTAGATGGCGTTACACGAGGAAACGTGCGTTAAGCGTAAAGGAGCGGTAAAGTTTGAGTTAAACACAAAAAAAACTATTTTAAAGGGGTAGCCTCATGAAGTTTGATCTGCCGTCTAAGCTGCCTAAAAATCTTCTTTCTTCCTGTTTGCTTGCGTCAATTAGCCCTGCCCCCAAATTAGCGTGTAGCTCCGCCCACCACATAGCGTGATCCTATGGGATTACTGAAGGGCCTGTGATGTCATCAAAAGGTCCTGTAGACTTGGATTTACCTTTTTTTTTTTTTTTTTTATGTAGATTGTTAGCCCCACATAGAGCTCACAATGTACATTTTCCCTATCAGTATGTCTTTTTTTGGAATATGGGATGGAAATCCATGCAAACACGGGGAGAACATACAAACTCCTTGCAGATGGTTTTCTGCCCTTGGCGGGATTTGAACACCAGGACTCCAGCGCTGCAAGGCTGCAGTGCTAACCACTGAGCCACCGTGTGGCCCCGACTTGGATTTACCTTGTACGGAATTTCCTAAAGGACCTGGCTCCTCTGCCCACTAGCAGCCTGCTCTATATAATAAAGCTTTATCCTAGTGAACAGAGAGACCAGGTCCTTTAGCCCAGTAGGATTTAGACTGCTTTATATAAGAAAGCAGCACTTATTCCACACACACCCCCTCTATCTCACAGCAGGGAGCTAGGTGATGTGTATGTGTGGTGCAGACACAGGCTGGCTCCGTACACTCAGCCTCCCCCCCCCTCTCTCCCCCCACACAGCAGGGAGCTATGTCATGTGGCTCCCTCAGCAATGAGCAGGGGGCCAGGTGCTAGTGTCCATAATGAAGAGAATAAAGTAAGATAGTGGACAAACAAAGCAGTTTTGCTGAAGCAGTGTATTTAGGAAAAGTCTTAAATCCACATTAACAAGCAGTATAGATAGGATCATTGTTATGATACCACCCCTTTAAATTAGCCATCGCCCCCCTAAACCGCTTCAACGCCCCCCAATCTTCTCTGTGCCCTTTACTGCCCCCCTATAGGCCTCCAACGCCCACAAGGGGGCGTTATCGCCCACTTTGAGAAAGACTGTATTAGATGGTGGAAACAGCAGTAGTTCAGTCTTAGAGAGATTTAGTTTCAGATAGAGCAAAGACATGATATTAGAGACAGCAGAAAGACAGTCGCTGGTGTTCTGTATTAGTGCAGGGGGATGTCACGGGAAGATGTGTATAATTAAGTGTCATCAGCATAAAGATGGTACCTGAAGCCAAATCTGGCAATGGTTTGTCCAATGGGGGCTGTGTAGAGAGAAAAGAGCAGGGTGCCTAGGACCGAGCCCTGAGGAACCCCAACAGCAAGGGAAAGAGGGGAGGAAACAGAGCCCGCAAATGATACGCTGAAAGTGCAGTCTGAGAGATAAGAGGAGAACCAGGAGAGCGCAGTGTCGTTGAGGCCGACTGAGCGGAGCATAGTGAGGAGAAATTGATGGTCAACAGTGTCAAAAGCTGCAGAGAGGTCCAGAAGAATAAGAGAGAAGTCACCATTGGATTTAGCCATTAGGAGATCATTGGAGACTTTTGTGAGAGCTGTTTCAGTAGAGCACAGAGCACGGAAACCAGATTGTAAGGGGTCAAGCAGAGAGTTAGCAGAGAGATAGCGGCTTAAACGAGAATAGACCAGTCGTTCCAAGAGTTTAGAGATGAAGGGGAGGTTAGAGACGGGTCGATAGCAGCACAGGACAGGTCCAGGGAGGGTTTTTTCAATAGCGGAGTTATAACAGCATGCTTGAAGGAGGATGGGAAGATTCCAGAAAAGAGAGAGAGGTTAAATATTTTAGTAAGGTAAGTCGTGACAGCAGGCAAGAGAGATTGGAGAAGGTGTGAGGGGAAGGGGTTACTACTGCAGGCTGTAGGGCGAGATGAAGAAAGTATCTGGGAGACTTCCTCTTCTGTAACAGGTTCAAAAGATGAGAATGGACAGTCTGAAGTGCGGTTGGTGAGGGGATCAGTACTATGGTAGGTGTGGGAATCAATGCCACCTGGGGCTTGGGCAGTTATTTCCTGACGGATTTTATCATGGAAATAAGTGGCCAGGTCATCAGCAATAAGGTCTGTGAATGGCATCTGCACCTTGGGTGTGAGTAAGGAGTGAAAAGTTTCGAAAAGCCTTTTAGGGTTGCTGGAGAGAGAAGAGATGAGGGCAGTGAAATAGTCTTGTTTGGCGACGTCAAGGGCAGAGCTATATGTTTTAAGCATAAATTTAAAGTGGAGGAAATCTACAGGTGAACGTGATTTTTTTCCAGAGACGTTCGGCACACCTAGAGCACCGCTGAACAAATCGTGTCTGTGGCGTGTGCCAGAGTTGCTGCCTCCTATGTGGGACTTTACGAGTGGAGGGGGGAGCCACCTCATCCAATGCATTTTTAAGGGTAATCAAAGCAAAAAGTAGCCACTTTTTGCTTTGATTACTGCTTTGCACAATCTTGGCATTCTCTTGATGAGCTTCAAGAGGTAGTCACCTAAAATGGTCTTCCAACAGTCTTGAAGGAGTTCCCAGAGATGCTTAGCACTTGTTGGCCCTTTCACCTTCACCCTGCGGTCTAGCTCACCCCAAACCATCTCAGTTGGGTTCAGGTCTGGTGACTGCGGAGTCCAGGTCATCTGTCGTAGCACCCCATTACTCTCCTTCTTGGTCAAATAGCCCTTACACAGCCAGGAGGTGTGTTTGGGGTCATTGTCCTGTTGAAAAATATATGATGGTCCAACTAAATGCAAACCAGATGGAATAGCATGCCGCTGCAAGATACTGTGGTAGCCATGCTGGTTCAGTATAAATCCCCAACAGTGTCTTCAGCAAAGCACTCCCACACCTCCTCCTCCATGCTTCACAGTGGGAACCAGGCATGTAGAGTCCATCCGTTCACCAAAGACACGGTGGTTGGAAACAAAGATCTCAAATTTGGACTAATCAGACCAAAGCACAGATTTCCACTGGTTTAATGTCCATTCCTTGTGTTCTTTAGCCCAAACAAGTCTCTTCTGCTTGTTGCCTGTCCTTACCAGTGGTTTTCTAGCAGCTATTTTACCATTAAGGCCTGCTGCACAAAGTCTCCTCTTAACAGTTGTTGTAGAGATGTGTCTGCTGCTAGAACTCTGTGTGGCATTGACCTGGTCTCTAATCTGAGCTGCTGTTAACCTGTGATTTCTGAGGCTGGTGACTCGGATGAACTTATCCTCCGCAGCAGAGGTGACTGTTAGTCTTCCTTTCCTGGGGCGGTCCTCATGTGAGCCAGTTTCTTTGTAGCGCTTGATGGTTTTTGCAACTGCACTTGGGGACACTTTCAAAGTTTTCCCAATTTTTTGGACTGACTGACCTTCATTTCTTAAAGTAATGATGGCCACTTGTTTTTCTTTACTTAGCTGTTTTTTTCTTGCCATAATACAAATTCTAACAGTCTATTCAGTAGGACTATTAGCTGTGTATCCACCTGACTTCTGCACAACACAACTGATGGTCCCAACCCCATTTATATGGTAAGAAATCCCACTAATTAAACCTGACAGGGCACACATGTGAAGTGAAAACCATTTCTGGTGACTACCTCTTCAAGCTCATCAAGAGAATGCCAAGAGTGTGAAAAGCAGTAATCAAAGCAAAAGGTGGCTACTTTGAAGAACACAGAATAAATATAAAGATAAACCGCACTGCAACTCACCATGAATCAATGAGTCCCGGAAGGGTGCACGACCTAATGGTCCTCCGGACTTGAGGAGGCAAAATCCATATGGAAACGTGAAGAAGCAGAGGGTCCACATTTTTATTGAGCCGGAAAGACTGACATATTTTCAGTTGTTTCACACTTTTTTTGTTAAGTATATAATTCATAGTTTTGATGCCTTCAGTGTGAATCTACAATTGTCATAGTCATGAAAATACAGAAATCTCTTTGAATGAGAAGGTGTGTACAAACTTTTGGTCTGTACTGTATCTCCAGCTGACAGAGAGCGGGATTGGACCTGGAATTCAGGACTGTCCTGCTGAATCCAGGATGGTTGGGAGGTATACGGTAGACCAGAGGTTTTCAAATTAATGGCTCTTAACATACATGTGCCAGGCATTACTGAAATGAGATGTAAGAGATCAGTGGGGGTGCAACAGCTGGGACACCTCCTGATCAACTGTTTGAAGGTACTGTGGTGCTTTTACAAGTGCGGAGACTAATTAATTACTTTGCATTACATTTTATAATCACCATGCAATGTTATTACTGACTGTAATAGTGCACAGCTGCTATAAAACAGATAGCATGTGATAGTGAAGGACATCTACACAATATAATATACACCACAATGGCCCTCACAAAGTATAATATGCTTCTTAGAGGCCACCACACAGAAACACATTCTCCACAGTGGCCCCACATAGTTTATAATGCTCCCAAGAGCCCCCTTAAAACATCTTCAGGTGAACGCCACCAAAATTCGATGAATAATCGTGAAGTTTGACCTTCCGCTTTGGTGCTATTATTTTACTCTGGATTCTCCTCAGACATCAGAGTATAATAAGTAGAGGCCCAGGGGAAGTGATTGGGCCTCAGTAGTCATGTGGGGTGTGATGATCTAATTACGCCAACATGTCCCATGTGACTGCTCGGGCCTAATCACATGCCCTAGCAACGACATCTGGGATGTGTGATCTCAGTCACAAGCCGGAAAAGCGCCAGAGAGGATGCTGAGCCCAGCAGAGGAGAATATAAGTATTTCTTATTTTTAGTCACCTCCCGTGGGCATTAACAATATGTACAGTGCCTGGGGAATCAGGCATTCCTCGACCGCTATCATGGTGGTCTGGGGTCCAAGCTATATCCAGCTACGCAGGGCCCCTTAACCTCTCTGGGCCATAGGATATGACTGTGATCGTTATGCCTCTGAGCTTTTGCACACAACTGCATTCAGCCTGTGGAAAACAGTCCATGTGTGGACCATAAAACCAGGACTATGCCACTACATCATAGTCAGTTATGATACAGTGAGCTCCCAAATGGCTCTATTGTTATAGTAATGAACTAAACCCAATGCTATCAGTTCATTACTGTAGCGATTGGGCCATTCGGGATCTCACTGCATCATATCAGTCTATGATGTAGTGACTCCTATGCACATGACAATTCAGTCTGGGAATTATAGCCCATGTACACACTGTTTTTGATGGACTCAAGGTCCCATAAGCTCTTTAAGACTCGATTTACATCATGCTGAAAAAGCGCATGCAATTTCATATAGAGACCTGTACTTGTTTTGATAAAACCCAATGTGGTTTTCATATAAAAATACATCATAAGAACCCAGCATTATACAGTATATATGGAAAATATAAAGGAAGCACTTACAGTGTTGGCCAAAAGTATTGGCACCCCTACAATTCTGTAAGATAATACTCATTTTCTTCCAGAAAATGATTGCAATCACAAGTTCTTTGGAATTATTATTTTCATTTAATTTGTCTTCAGTGGAAAACCAAGAAAAAGAATTGTCAAAAAGCCAAACTGGATATAATTCCACACCAAACATAAAAAAGGGAGTGGACAAAAGTATTGGCACTGTGTGAAAAATCATGTGATGCTTCTCTAACTTGTGTAATTAACAGCACCTGTTACTTACCTGAGGCACCTAACAGGTGGTGGCAATAACTAAATCACACTTGCAGCCAGTTGAAATGGATTAAAGTTGACTCAACCTCTGTCTTGTGTCCTTGTGTGTACCACATTGAGCATGGAGAAAAGAAAGAAGACCATAAGAACTGTCTGAGGATTTGAGAAGCAAAATTGTGAGGAAGCATGAGCAATCTCAAGGCTACAAGTCCATCTCCAAAGACCTGAATGTTGCTGTGTCTACCGTGCACAGTGTCATCAAGAAGTTTAAAGCCCATGGCACTGTGGCTAACCTCCCTAGATGTGGACGGAAAAGAAAAATTGATGAGAGATTTCAACGCAAGATTGTGCGGATGGTGGATAAAGAACCTCGACTAACATCCAAACAAGTTCAAGCTGCCCTGCAGTCCGAAGGTACAACAGTGTCAACCCGTACTATCCGTCGGCGTCTGAATGAAAAGGGACTGCATGGTAGGATACCCAGGAAAACCCCACTTCTTACCCAGAGACATAAAAAAGCCAGGCTGGAGTTTGCCAAAACTTACCTGAGAGAGCCAAAAACGTTTTGGAAGAATGTTCTCTGGTCAGAGGAGACAAAAGTAGAGCTTTTTGGGAAAAGGCATCAACATCGAGTTTACAGGAAAAAAAAAAAAAGAGGCCTTCAAAGAAAAGAACACGGTCCCTACAGTCAAACATGGCGGAGGTTCCCTGATGTTTTGGGGTTGCTTTGCTGCCTCTGGCACTGGACTGCTTGACCATGTGCATGGCATTATGAAGTCTGAAGGCTACCAACAAATTTTGCAGCATAATGTAGGGCCCAGTGTGAGAAAGCTGGGTCTCCCTCAGAGGTCATGGGTCTTCCAGCAGGACAATGACCCAAAACACACTTCAAAAAGCACTAAAAAATGGTTTCAGAGAAAGCACTGGAGACTTCTAAAGTGGCCAGCAATGAGTCCAGACCTGAATCCCATAGAACACCTGTGGAGAGATCTCTTGATGGCAGTTTGGAGAAGGCCCCCTTCACATCTCAGGGACCTGGAGCAGTTTGCCAAAGAAGAATGGTCTAAAATTCCAGCAGAGCATTGTAGGTAACTCATTGATGGTTACCAGAAGCGGTTGTTCGCAGTTATTTTGTTTAAAGGTTGTGCTACCAAGTATTAGGCTGAGGGTGCCAATACTTTTGTCCGGCCCATTTTTGGAGTTTTGTGTAAAATGATCAATGATTTGACTTTTTTTTTCATTCTCTTTTGTGTTTTTTCATTGCAAGCAAAATAAATGAAGATATTAATACCAAAGAGTTTGTGCTTGCAATCATTTTCTGGAAGAAAAGGAGTATTATCTGACAGAATTGCAGGGGTGCCAATACTTTTGGCCAACACTGTATACTTCTGCCTTCTGCTAAATGCACAGCAAAATATGTATACAAAAATGCAGCTTATGCAATGTGTGGCTTCAGCCTTGGATAGGTTAATGATATCCAAAAGTGATTTCTTCTGGTAGATGTAGTTACATTATTACAAAGTGCAGATCTGCTCTCTAAACTGTATTTCCCCTCACTAATAATATCTTAGTTAATAGGCTGAGACATCAGGTAACTTAAGAACTTTATATACAACATGTTTATTTTTATAGCTGGGAATCTTAGATAACTGCTGATTCCAGATCTATTCTAGGTAATAATTTATTTGTCCACTAGAAGGCGCTTTATACTTAGCATAATAAACAGAGGGCCTGTCCATCGTAAAGTTGTTTTCTACATGCCTCAAATATTTCATTGTTTTTCATGTAAACATCCAAGAATGTTTCTGAGAAAACGATGACAGCATTGTCCGGAAAGTAATTTACCGCAAACCTTATAAAATATAACAGGAAAATCAGATCTGACAAATCATTAGTATGGTATTATATATGCAAACATATTAAGAACTCGTCTAATTGCTTATCAGGAGGGTAAAGGACGCATCTTATGGTTTAATGGCAGATTCTTCAGCTACTTAGCTCTGTTACCTAAGCTTTGCTATTTCATTGGCTAAGATTGGGATTTGTAGAGTAAACATGAGAGAATTCAGAGATCTTCTTATTAAAGAAAAAAAGTGGTATCATGGCAGAAGATGATTTGATGTTGCTAAGCAACTGAAATTCAATAGTTAATGGAGAGGTCGGCTGTTGTGTAATGGACAGAAAGGGAGCAGAGTTGCTTTATACTCTTAGTTATCATTAGTTAGGTTCTGTGGATTTGGAATGTTCAGATTTTCTTCCAAACTAACTTTTTAATAAAATGTTGCAAAATGGCTTCATCTCTGGCTCAGTTTCTGACTCTTACACTACATGTATTCACCCAGTTACAGGGAGGACTAAAGCTACAAGCTATCCTTACCATAGTAAGTTCACCCCATTCCCTAGTTTTGCATCTCATTTGTTACATTTGTTATATGTTGATACACTTGTGGCAACAGAAATGGAAAAGTCTGATACATAAATGCAACGATCATTCTATTCAGTCTACTTTTACTACTATGAAATCATAAAATATACTGCAGCAACCCTGTGAAACAGTATATAGCCCAAGCCTTGCAGTTCCCCAGCGCCAAGTTGACACATGACAGCTGGTGTGGGAGTATACTGCATAATGGTGACTTCCATAGCAGTATACAGCTTTCATTGAGCGCTGTGTATACAGCAATCAGGATGCCAGGGACGGTAATAAACCTCTTTGGGGAGTCTAACTGTCACTGATATCCACCTACCTGCTCCTTCCTGCAGCTGCACAATTTCATACAGATGCAAACTCTTCAATGATGTGCGTAATATCAGTTAAACACCAACTCTCATGACATATATATTTAATGTCTGGTCCACAAGGGGTTGAAAACAGCTGGCTAATAAGTGCATAGTTACATCTGAGATTTCCTTCTCCCCCTGCCCATGCAGCAGCAACATATATGGACTCGCCAGAACAATCCTCTTGCGCTTGGCTATTAGATAAAACAGTCCAGCAATCAAATAGAAGATGAATGTAGAGGAATGAGTGTCACTATATTCTACTATTTGCATTTCTTATTGTCCTTTCTATCCATGTAGCAGTACTATTGGAGTGGGAGTAAAAACAATATTGCAGTATTACTCCAGAATTATGGGGCAGGAGGGCGCTGGCACAGTTTACTTAGAAAGAATCAATTTTAAATAGATGGGGAAAAAATCATAGCAATAGGGAGGAGAAGCGCTGTACTGTATTGTGACTGGAGTGTCCACTGTGTTACACATGCACTGGCCAAGTCACTAATTCATTGCCAAAAATCTTTTTTTTAATTTTTTTTATTTTTTTATTTTAATAGTCATTCTATTTTAAATACAGTATCGGATCTGTTATTAGTGTTGCACTGTGATCCATTACTTTTCATAGAGTGCCTTACATTATTTACTAGCTCTAGTCATCCCTTCATAGCAAAATCATATTTTGTTTTGTGCAATTGATTTTTTTATATAAGAAAATATACTCAGTCTCTCAGTGTGTTGTACTCTACTTTTAAGGCCTGGTTCACATCTGTTTTGGTAATCCGTTCAGGGGAGTCCACATGGGGACCCCCGAACAGACTACCGAATGCATTGGCCGGTGGTGAGCAGTGAAAGCACACAGACCACACAGAAAAAGAGCCCGTGCGCGGCAAGAGTCTGGCGCTTTGCTGAGAAAGACATCACGCATGCGCAATGTCTTGGAGCTTTCCCTGCCGCGCGATCCAAACATTCCTGTTTGTGCATGCGCTGCCCCGACCCAACAGCTGATCCAGTGCAGCGACCAGCTGATCATGCTGGCGCGGTGATCCAGCGATGTTCTGAAGTGCAGAACTGAGAATCTGCTGCGTATACTAGGCATCCCTGGCCATATAACAACCGCAGAGAAAAAAAGGATGCTGATCTAATGCAATGGCCAGCCACTTTTTCCTGATGTGGCAATGGAGAAGTCAAAGATAACAAACACACGTGGCCTTCAGCATTGGCAAACACCAATATCACGTGGTTGCTAAACAACCATTGCTGGACTTTGGCTGTATAAATAAATAGAATGTACATATGCTGATTGAAATATGCTAGTAAAATGTGGGACAAAAGAAAATATAAATCAATAAATAAATATAGCAACAGCTGCATATGTACAAAAAACTACATATGACTACATATAAAAAAAACAATAATATGTGAAAACACACACGTATATACATACATGTATACATGTATATATATATATATATATATATATATATATATATACACATATATATATATATATATACACACACCTATATAAAAAAAACATTCTACTCACTGGTTTCAGAAGAAATTCTCAACCTATCCCAATTAAAAACCGAAAAGGGGAAAACAGGTACACTGAGTAGGAAGAAAACGCCCCTCCATTGCTTGTACTCCATATGCCCTTCTCCTCCAGACATTCTGTACTGCCCATGCTCAGTATCCCTGAGAACTACACGAGCCTGCTGCGCATGCGCAGTAGGGTCGTGCAGTTCTCTACCACAAAATGGCGCTTGGGCATGTGCAGTACTGCTCAGAACATGCATGCCCGAGATTTCAACCGCCGGAGCAACAATTGAGAAGATATGGGCAATACAGGAGCAATGGAGGGGCGTTTTCTGAGGTATGACGCGAGGGATGCTCAGTGGTCCTACCTTTAGATGGGATCTCCGCCGTGCCGTTCCTTAGTAATACCGTTTTTTACCAGTATGTAAATTAGGTCTCTGGCAGCGATGGCGGCGGGCCCCAGCGCTGAAAATGCGATGAGGGCGTCCCCACCGCTGCCCGAGAACAGGATCCTGCGCTGCCTCTGTCTTTTGCTGGATCCTCCCCTTCTTTCTTCAGCAGCGTCCCTCTGTCGGCTCTTACACTAGTAGAGCCGACTGCGCATGCGCGGCCTAAAAACAGCAAAAACTGCAACAAAAAACACTGGTGCTTTAGCTTAAAGTGGATTTGAATAAAAAAAAAAAAAGGATTTTATGCTGAACAATTCTAGCTTTCATTCAAACAATGCACCAACAGACTATTCTGTTTTGGAAACCAAGAACCTCTTGAAGTATAACCATATATCCCTCTGGGAAGGCATTATTTTCTCCAAAATAAATTTTTGGAGCAACTCTGAGATCCAAACAGACCAGGTGGAGATCATGGTAGACAGGAATCTGACTTTGGACAAATGGAAACCTCCAGCTGTTGTCCTTGATAAATGGTTAGTAGGACCCATTTGTCACTTATATTCGGTGAGACTCGAGTAAAAAGAGACAGAATCTTGCCGTATTTGGGACCCCAAGCATCAGAACGAAAGATATATGAACTGAAACTTGCTTGCCTTGCTCTGAAAAAGGATCTGTTTCCAGTGTGACACAATGAGGATTGCTGATCTTTTATTCCTATCTGGGTTAAACTAGGAATAGTTTCAGGAGATCTTCTGGTTCTATGAAAGGATTATTTATTCCTTGACTATATGTCTCTGTTCTTGTAGAGTTGTTGGAATATCTTTTGTTAAGAAGTGAAAGTCTCTTCCCACAATAGTTAACCAGACTGCACCAAATTCCTTGTACCTGTTGTTTCCCATACATGTCGTGGACCACACATATATGAGGAATCTTGGGGAAAAGTACCGAGCCACTCTGCCTGTCACAATCTCTCACTCTCTCTCTCTCTCTATATATATATACCCTCACCGGCCACTTTATTAGGTACACCTGTCCAACTGCTCGTTAACACTTAATTTCTAATCAGCCAATCACATGGCGGCAACTCAGTGCATTTAGGCATGTAGACATGGTCAAGACAATCTCCTGCAGTTCAAACCGAGCATCAGTATGGGGAAGAAAGATGATTTGAGTGCCTTTGAACGTGGCATGGTTGTTGGTGCCAGAAGGGCTGGTCTGAGTATTTCAGAAACTGCTGATCTACTGGGATTTTCACGCACAACCATCTCTAGGGTTTACAGAGAATGGTACGAAAAAGAAAAAACATCCAGTGAGCGGCAGTTCTGTGGGCGGAAATGCGTTGTTGATGCCAGAGGAGAATGGCCAGACTAGTTCGAGCTGATAGAAAGGCAACAGTGACTCAAATAGCCACCGGTTACAACCAAGGTAGCCAGAAGAGCATCTCTGAACGCACAGTACGTCGAACTTTGAGGCAGATGGGCTACAGCAGCAGAAGACCACACCGGGTGCCACTCCTTTCAGCTAAGAACAGGAAACTGAGGCTACAATTTGCACAAGCTCATTGAAATTGGACAATTGAAGATTGGAAAAACGTTGCCTGGTCTGATGAGTCTCGATTTCTGCTGCGACATTCGGATGGTAGG
This sequence comes from Leptodactylus fuscus, assembly GCF_031893055.1. Classification (NCBI taxonomy): domain Eukaryota; kingdom Metazoa; phylum Chordata; class Amphibia; order Anura; family Leptodactylidae; genus Leptodactylus; species Leptodactylus fuscus. Next base: position 120,160,606 of record NC_134269.1, read on the forward strand.
GTCAGAATTTGGCGTCAACAACATGAAAGCATGGATCCATCCTGCCTTGTATCAACGGTTCAGGCTGGTGGTGGTGGTGTCATGGTGTGGGGAATATTTTCTTGGCACTCTTTGGGCCCCTTGGTACCAATTGAGCATCGTTGCAACGCCAAAGCCTACCTGAGTATTGTTGCTGACCATGTCCATCCCTTTATGACCAAAATGTACCCAACATCTGATGGCTACTTTCAGCAGGATAATGCGCCATGTCATAAAGCTGGAATCATCTCAGACTGGTTTCTTGAACATGACAATGAGTTCACTGTACTCCAATGGCCTCCACAGTCACCAGATCTCAATCCAATAGAGCATCTTTGGGATGTGGTGGAACGGGAGATTCGCATCATGGATGTGCAGCCGACAAATCTGCGGCAACTGTGTGATGCCATCATGTCAATATGGACCAAAATCTCTGAGGAATGCTTCCAGCACCTTGTTGAATCTATGCCACGAAGAATTGAGGCAGTTCTGAAGGCAAAAGGGGGTCCAACCCGTTACTAGCATGGTGTACCTAATAAAGTGGCCGGTGAGTGTATAATATAATAATAGTACGTATAAATACCTGGATCTTATATGAGACAAGTTCTGTTATCGATATATATACCGATCACATCACTGTTACGCTAGGTCTCCATGTAATACAAATACTGGGCGCTGTGCAAACTGAGGCTCAAAACACTTAGGCCCCATTATAGAGATACACAGGAATAATAGCTAAAATACACCCATTCACGTGAGGTAAATTTCAATAGATTACATGAACTGTGATGCCGCTGTGACCTGGCACACCAGCAGAGGGATCCCAAAAACAACAAGCTATGCACTGTTGTCAGTACCACTACATCGGATGTATAGAGATCTGGTCCAGCAGTGCCGAGAATATAAACCAGTGATGTGCTAAATGTAATTATAGTGAACAGGTGATGGCACAGGTCACTGAAGGCGAATAGAGGTAGTACCTACAAGTTGTTGCAATGTGACATGTAAGTGATAGAATTGTGACAGCAGAGGAGTCAGTGCCGCTGCTGTACATGCGCTGTACAAATTGAGTGATGAGCAGTCCTTGTGCATGCTGGGGGTGTAAACTGACCATCTGTCTCTCAATTCAATTAATGCCCAAAACAAGCTTCATCAACGGATTGTTTGCCTGTTTATGTATAGCACCGGATCTTATGTTATAGGTAGTGCTTACATTATATGTGGAGCAATACTGTTCACTGATCTATTCCTTTCTATTCCTGTTATTGCAACAAAATAGCTTTGTTTCTGCAACGTGGGTCCTTAATCCCATTCATTTAGGTATATAGGAGTATTTTATGTCTATAAGGTTGTCTATATTACTCACCTTTTGGCTTATTAGTGAGTGTCATGGTTTACCAAGCCCAGTTTTCCATTGTTGACTGGAGTTTCCCTGTCTGGAATCCCCAATGCTCTGCCCGGTGTCCTAGCTTGCAATGTCAGAACTCTTCTACTAGAGGCCACACATGCCAGCCTGCCTGGATGTCAGATATATTCTGCGCCCCAGTGCCCTCATATTGGCCCATTCAAAAGGACCAGTCCACATTTAAGCAGTTCTGCTCTAGATAATGCTTTGCAACCCTAGGTTTTTTCAGACACTCCATGCCTCACTAGCAGTGTTCCATATTTGTGATAGGGTGCACTTATAAATTTGGACAGTAGAAGCCAAAAAGTGTCTGTTTATCATATTGCCAGAACCCCACCTGCCTTACCTAATCCCTTTGCTTGTCTTTTCATAATGGGTATTGGTATTGTTTCCTTCTATTGTTATGCCAGCTGTTGCGAACAGATTGTGGTTGTGACCTAGTGATTCCCTACAATGAAGTCTAGATTTCTGTATAGGGGTTAAACAGTGAACCCAAGGAATCTCTTTGGCTGTGGTACAAACACTCTGGAAAAACCCAGCCTAGATGTGACTAGGGTGCACACTAAAAATTGTGCCGATGTTGAGAACAGAATGGTTTTCAAACGAACGTCGATATATCCTTTTTCATTATTAACGGTCATACCCCATAACTTCTAAAATACCAACAGTCATTTATAATGAAAGTGGATTTATTAGAGTTCATTGAAAAATTGGCACAGTTTGAAGGTGAACTCCAGCCACGCTTTGGTCATGCTGCAAACACACCATGAAAACCAAGCCTTAGACTCCACTCATATGTTTAGCCCAAGTAAAATCTGATGCACATTCACAAGTGAGTGTAGAGAGAAATCCCCACTCAAGACTTGGGAAAGTCAGCTAAAAAGTATGAATAAAATCTGAATCCCTACAAACTAGCTTTGTCTTGCCAGCATCCACACACATAGTTTCCTCATTTCCTTTTCGTCTTGTCTTATATTTTCTTAGCCATCGTGCTTCTGTCTTTTGCAGTTGTAATAATCCATTGCAGTCATACCATGTAAATGGTAGCGAGATGTCAACAAGCATCATCATAATCTCACCAGAATTTCCAAACTATTTTTTTTTTCATATAAACCTAGTTTCTGTGATATTCTCTTAATTCTGCTAGGCATGTAATAAAGTCATGTTTTATTTGTTACACGTGTTTACATAAGAAGTAAAATTGCTACATGCTCTCCTATCATACCCTTTGATTGAGACGATTTCATGGCGCTTTCCTGATAATATTTCCTTACGTTATAAATGTGAAGAAGTTGCTCATTCTGAGTAACTAGGAAAATCATTATTTTTTTTATTTTTTATAAAATGCTTATTTGAAAAAATCTGCCAGGAGAAATGAAGCAGAAAAGATCTTGACAGCTTTATACTGTGCCAACTGCTCTCCAGTCTTAAGAAGAACACAATAGAAACATATGCAGTTAACGGACTGTGACAGTCTGAGATATCTATCTTTCTACACAGAACAGCTTTAGATCTTGAGACTGCCAAATTTTTCCATGTACAATACAAGTATGGCCAACTTTTTCTGTTGAGCATCGCCTGGCATGTCATGAGACAAATGGCCATTTAATTATCTAAGTACTCTGATGGTACAGTCAGATTGTCTTATGACATGACTCAACATTTCCAGCCATGTGCTACATTTCAATATGTAAAACATTTTTCACCTTCAACATTTATTATCATATTGTAATAAGTCTTCATACATTAATTTTCTACTTTCATGGGTTTTGCCCATTTTAGCATCAAGTAGATTCCTCTCAAATGAAAGCCTAAGGCCCCACTGGACGGGAACGCAGCGCTAAAGCGCTGTGAGAAGAGCCGTGGTGTCAACGCATTGCGGTTCTTCCCACAGCGCTTTCAACAGAAAGTTCACAGTGTTTTCCTGCGTGAACTTTCTGTTACAATTATATCTATAGGAAAGCTGCCGGCGTTTCCATAGATATAATTGACATGTTGCGATTTTCAAAACTGCAATGATTTTGGAAATCGTAGCATGTCCGCACTGTGATTTTTTTCCCATGAATCCCATCCACTTTGCAGGTACTGTAAGCACACGGACCCCATAATAGTCTATGGGGTCTGTGTGCTTTAACTGTTCTGTCTGGGGAGGTCCTCATGCGGACTCCTTCCAGATGGAATCCAAACGATAGTGTGAACCAGGCTTTACTGTGTGCATCTCCAAATCGTAGGACCATTGGAGCCCGGTGCCCAAAATTCATTGATATCTGGGGGTAGCCATTTGGTTGATTCCATAGTAAAGTTACTGTAGCACTAATTGCTGAAAAAGTTAATATGGGTAATAAAGGAAGGTCTTACACACCTACTAAAGCACAAGAGCTTCAGAATTAGACCATGGAGCAATGGAACAAGGTGGCCTGGTCTGATAAATCATAGTTCTGTTCCATTTTATGGAACACTAGATGTGTTTGCAGCTTACCAGAGATAGCAATGGCAACAGGATGCATTATGAAAAGATGGCAAGCTGAAGGAGGCTTTGTTGAGTTCCTGGCAACGTTCAGGTCTAAAACCTTGGCATTCATGTGGATATACCAAATATCTAAACATCGTTTGTGGCCAAGTAAACCTTCACAACGGTATTGCCAACAACAATGGTCTGTTCTAGCAGGAGAATTTGTCTCTAAACTAATTAACAAAATTAAGCACATAGCAACCATATGAAATATCATTGTTAATGTACTTTTTGTATTAGTACAATGCTAAAGTTACATTTCTCTTCCAAAATCTGGTACCAATGTTAATGATGATGTGTGCCTCATATACATAGTTAATAGAGATGAGCAAACGCCGTCAGGCTGTTCAATATATTCAATTCCAATCGAATACCACAAGGCAAACTCAGTAAAAATTCGTATCCACTCCCACCTTCCCTGATGCGTTTTTTGCACCAATAACTGTGCAGGGGAGGTGGGACAGGAACTACGACAACGTAGGTACTGAAAAAAATTGAAAAAACCCATTGGCTGCCGAAGACATGTGACCTCAGATTTATAAGAATAGTGGCCGCCATCTTTGTTTCATTGGAGACGTAGGGACAGTCGTGCTGCTGAGGGCTAGAGAGGGATTAGCTTCAGCTAGGCAGGGAAAAGCGGAAGAACAACAACAGCTCTTTTCAGAGCTATATACTGCAGGGAGAGGAGTCGATGTACGCTCAATCCAGCTTTGCACGGTGTGTCCCCCCAAACACCAAAGTGGGATACACAGCACTTGTCAGGCTATATATGCTCAACCCAGCTTTCCACGGTGTCTACCCTCAAACGCCAAAGTGGAATACACAGGAATTCAACCAGGCTATATAAGCTCAATCCAGTTTTTAATGCTGTACCCCCCAAAAGCTAAGTGGGATACACAGGAATTCAGTCAGGCTATATACACTCAATCCAGTTTTTAACGCAGTACCCCCCAAAAGCTAAGTGGGATACACAGCAATTGAGTCAGGCTATACACGCTCAATCCAGTTTTTAACACGGTATCCCCCAAAAGCTAAGTGGGATACACAGCAATTCAGTCAGGCTATATACGCTCAATCCAGTATTTAACACGGTACCCCCCAAAAGCTAAGTGGGATACACAGCAATTCAGTCAGGCTATATACGCTCAATCCAGTTTTTAAGGGTCTACCCCGCAAAAACTAAGTGGGATACACAGCAATTAAGTCGGGCTATATACGCTCAATCCAGTATTTAACACGGTATCCCCCAAAAGCTAAGTGGGATAAACAGCAATTAAGTCAGGCTATATACGCTCAATCCAGTTTTTAAGGGTCTACCCCGCAAAAGCTAAGTGGGATACACAGCAATTAAGTCAGGCTATATACGGCTCAATTCAGTTTTTAACGTGGTACCCCCCAAAACCTACCTGGGATACACAGCAATTAAGTCAGGCTATATACGCTCAATCCAGTTTTTAAGGGTCTACTCCCCAAAACCTAAGCGGGATACACAGCAATTCAGTCAGGCTATATACGCTAATCCAGTTTTTAATGCTGTACCCCCCTAAAGCTAAGTGGGATACACAGCAATTGTCAGGCCATATACGCTCAATCCAGTTTTAAATGGTGTGTACCCCCCAAAACCTACCTGGGATACACAGCAATTAAGTCAGGCTATATATGCTCAATCCAGCTTTCTTCAGTGTGTACCCCCAAAAACCTAAGTGGTATACAGAAAATCTGTGTACAGTATACAGTCCTATGAAAAAGTTTGAGCACCCCTCTTAATCATTTTTAGTTCTAAATATTTTGGTGTTTGCAGCAGCCATTTCATTTTGATATATCTAATAACTGATGGACACAGTAATATTTCAGGATTGAAATGAGGTTTATTGTACTAACAGAAAATGTGCAATATGCATTAAACCAAAATTTGACCAGTGCAAAAGTATGGGCACCTCAACAGAAAAGTGACATTAATATTTAGTAGATCCTCCTTTTGCAAAGATAACAGCCTCTAGTCGCTTCCTGTAGCTTTTAATCAGTTCCTGGATCCTGGATGAAGGGATTTTGGACAAACAATTCAAGTTCAGTTAAGTTAGATGGTCGCCGAGCATGGACAGCCCGCTTCAAATCATCCCACAGATGTTCAATGATATTCAGGTCTGGGGACTGGGATGGCCATTCCAGAACATTGTAATTGTTCCTCTGCATGAATGCCTGAGTCGATTTGGAGCGGTGTTTGGACATTGTATTGCTGAAATCTCCATCCCCGGCGTAACTTCAACTTCGTCACTGATTCTTGAACATTATTCTCAAGAATCTGCTGATACTGAGTGGAATCCATGCGACCCTCAACTTTAACAAGATTCCCGGTGCCGGCATTGGCCACACAGCCCCAAAGCATGATGGAACCTCCACCAAATTTTACAGTGGGTAGCATGTGTTTTTCTTGGAATGCTGTTTCTTTTTGGACGCCATGCATAACGCCTTTTTTATAACCAAACAACTCAATCTTTGTTTCCAAAATGAAGCTGGCTTCTCCAAATGTGCTTTTGCATCCCTCAGGCAACTCTATTTGTGGCGTATGTGCAGAAACGGCTTCTTTCTCATCACTCTCCCATACAGCTTCTCCTTGTGCAAAGTGCGCTGTATTGCTGACTGATGCACAGTGACACCATCTGCAGCAAGATGATGCTGCAGCTCTTTGGAAGTGGTCTGTGGATTGTCCTTGACTGTTCTCACCATTCTTCTTCTCTGCCTTTCTGATATTTTTCTTGGCCTGCCACTTCTGGGCTTAACAAGAACTGTCCCTGTGGTCTTCCATTTCCTTACTATGTTCCTCACAGTGGAAACTGACAGGTTAAATCTCTGAGACAACGTTTTGTATCCTTCCCCTGAACAACTATGTTGAACAATCTTTGTTTTCAGATCATTTGAGAGCGGGCTGTCCATGTTCGGCGACCATCAAACTTAACTGAACTTGAATTGTTTTGTAGAAAGAAATGGTCCAAAATACCTTCATCCAGGATCCAGGAACTGATTAAAAGCTACAGGAAGCGACTAGAGGCTGTTATCTTTGCAAAAGGAGGATCTACTAAATATTAATGTCACTTTTCTGTTGAGGTGCCCATACTTTTGCACCGGTCAAATTTTGGTTTAATGCATATTACGCATTTTCTGTTAGTACAATAAACCTCATTACAATCCTGAAATATTACTGTGTCCATCAGTTATTAGATATATCAAACTGAAATGGCTGTTGCAAACACCAAAATATTTAGAACTAAAAATGATTAAGATTAATAGGGGTGCCCAAACTTTTTCATAGGACTGTATATAAGCTGAATCCAGCTTTCCTGGTTGTATTCCACTCCCAAATAAAAGTGGTATACAGCTAAATATAAAATCGCATCTCTGTTTATGGGCTGAAGCTGAATGGTGGGCCTGACACTATATACACTGCTGGGGCACGTGACAACTACAAAAAAGGGGTAAACGAATTAATCCTGGGGGTGGCACGGTTGAATTGGCACTAATGGGCACAAAATAACATCTCTGTTTATGAGCGGAAGCAAAAGAATGGGGCATAAACTTAAAATGCAGGGGCCCCAATCTATCTCTAAATCAAGAGAACATACACACGCAGGTTCTATCATGCAATTACAAGTAGAAGAGTGGCTCGGTAAATATTCAGCCTAGCAGAGGCTACTTTTCTCTTATGAAAATGGCTGTACTTTCACCAGTATATCAGGCACAATGGTGGTAAGTTTCAAAGAACCTTGGCACCAAGCAGCTGAAAACGTGGGCCATGTGTGGACCGTGTTTGAGTCTGGCAAGCTCCAGATCTGCTACCAGGTCCAGCCATTATCACATACGCAAACATGCCTGGGCCCAGGTGCAGCGGGGAAAACCACATTGCCGTCGCATCGAGGGTGGCATCCCTAACCTCGGGAGAAGTGTGTTTTCTGTCGGCCAAGCTGATGAGCTTCAGCACGACGTGCTAACGTCTCCACACCCCAGTGCTGAAGCACTTACAGGTCGCAGGTATGGTCGAGGTTGCAGCGCAGGAGTAGGCTTTCAGAGAGGCTTTCCCCAAAGTGTCAGAAATAGATGTGGAGGTGTCCAGGCTGGTGGTCTGGACTGCAGCACCAGCACTCTAAACAGTGGAAGAGGCAGTGTCGGCAACGCCGGACGATTGTCCTACGTTTGCTCTCTCCCACTGAGCCCAGGGCTTGCCTTCCAAATGACAGTGCACGCAAGAGGTGGTAAGGTTGCTCTTTTCAGAGCCCCTACTCAGTTTAGACTTGCAAAGTGTGCAAACCGCACTAAACTTGTCCTCTGTGTATACATTGAAAAATCTTACCTTCGAGGAACATGACCTCGATGGGGGAGTTTCTCTCAGGTGGCTAGAAAAGGGAACATCTTGGGCCTTTCTGCCTCAGGCCTGGCTTCTGTGAAGCAGCTGTCCTGTGCCTCTGGACATGCCTCTGCCTCTAGCCACCTTTTTTCCTGCTTAGCTTGACTCCATATCTACATATTTTTGCGATTTTTTTCCTCTCCCCTACCAGAACAAAGGACGAGATTGTTTACTTATACCGGGGTGGAGGATTGCAAAAATCCAGTATTGTTTACTCTCCATGATGTGAACTATGCCTTTGTCTCTTGAAAAGCAACCCAACATGAAGTCAGCCATGTGTGCCAGTGTGTTACTTGGCATGACTTCTAATGAGCTTCTAACCAGCATAGTTGGGGGGAATCAGGGTGGATTGAGCCTAGTAGGAGCAGAATTGTGCAACGCTGATGGTGGAGGAAGAGGAGGAATTGTAGAGGGTGAGCACACACATGAAACTTCATGTTGGGGTGCTTAACACTGGTGGACATGAAAATGATGGGTCTATACATTGGCTGTTTATTTTCATGAGAGTCAGCCGGTCAGCTGACAGCCGGCTGTGCTTATCCGTGATGATGCTACCGACTGCGCTGAAGACCCTTTCCGATAACACACTGGCAGCAGGGCAGGAAAGGACCTCCAAGGCATATAGCGCAAGTTCCAGCCACAAATCCAACTTGAAGACCCACTAAGTGTAGGGCGTAGAGGGATCAGAGAGGACAGGGCTGTGGTTGGCCAGGTACTCCCGCAACATGCGCCTATACTTGTCCCTCCTGGTGACACTAGGCACGTCAGTGGCGGTAGTTTGGCCAGGAGGTGTCGCTAGCCTCCTGTGTGACAATGAGATCATCTGCCACTTCGTCATCCTCCTCCTCCTCTATCAATATACGCTGTGAAGCAGACAGGAGTGTGCACTGACTATCCTACTGGGGTGGTTCTGCTCCTATGCCCGACTCCTCAGTGTACAATGCGTTATCCCTGATGGCGATGAGGGATTCTTGCATCACACACAGGAGTGGGATTGTTACACTCACTAATGTGTCATCACAGGTGACCCTCTTGGTGGACTCCTCAAAGACACGCAAGATCTCACATAAGTCTGCCAACATGGGCGAGTTTTGGGAGAGTGGCCATTATCCCACACGAAAAATGCCTGGGCCCAGGTGCAGCGGCGAAAACCACATTGCCATATCATCCAGGATGGCATCCCTCACCTCCAAGGCAGTGTGCTGTCTGTCCCCCAAGCTGATGAGCTTCAGTACGGCCTGCTGACATCTCCCCTTGCCAGTGTTACAGCGTTTCCAACTCGTAGCTGGGGTTGATTTAACGGAGGAGGAGGAGGGTGGTGTTTCAGCACTCCTGCTAGGAATATTGGGCGGGAAGACAAGGCAGGCTGCCACAGTTTGCGACCCGGTCCCAGCCTCAACTACATTCAGCCAGTGTGCCGTGATTGAGATGTAGCGCCCCTGGACGCATGCACTTGTCCACGCATCGGTGGTCAAGTGGAACTTTGTGCAAAGCGCAGAACTTATGGTCCGCCTGATGTTACGGGACACGTGCTGGTGCAAGGCTCAACTCACCTCAAGAGACAAAAACACGTGCTGGTGCAAGGTTCAACTCACCCCAAGGGCCAAAAACACTGCTGGTGCAAGGATCAACTCACCCCAAGGGCCAAAAACACAGCTGGTGAATTTTGTTCAGTTCCAAAGGACTCTGTGTTTAGATTTGGCTCAGTCACAGCTCCAGAACATGCCTTGGAAGGCAAGGTTTCCTTTAGTCGCTCCATCTCAGCAGGATGATGAGGATGAAGCTTGGTTAAATCTGGTGTCGGAAGGTAAAGTGGTTTCTGATCTACATCTAAAGTACTGGAGCATGTTGTTTGGATTATTATTACACCTGATCAGAACCCTGCAGAGGTATTGTAGAGTCCGATATTAGAGGACCATTACCGGTAGTAGTGGTTGCAGCCAATTCTCCACCTTTGCGGTCCTCTAAATAAATGTTACCCCCAGGACTTGATGCCAAAATGTTATCAATTTCACAATCAAAATCAAGGTCTGGGTCCTCAGTCCAAACCACTGCATCAATCCCACACAATGAGAGTGATGGTTTTGGAACCACCTTTTTAGGGGCTAACAAGGCTCAACCCACCCAAAGGGCAAAAAACTCTGCTGGTGCAAGGGTGAACTAAGTTAAAGGGCCTAAAACTCTGCTGGTAAAATGCTGAAGTCACCTAAAGGGCCTCAATTTATGCTGGTAGCTCAGCTTAAGGGCCTCTAACTTAATTTGGAAGGGCTCACGTTAAGGGCCAGAAAAGTGAATTTTGGAAGGTCTTACCACATCACACACACATACACAATGACAGTTAAGGGTGGGTACTGTTGGATTTCCCATTGCCTATTCCATTTGTGGTTGTCATGGGCAACGTGATTTAAAGGGGTGCTTGGTAATGTTTCTTTAGCATAAAATTTGGGTGTCTGGCCATACAATTGAGGAGGAAAGAAGGTTTCCAGGTATTTTACCACTTTCATAGAGGTTTTTTTCAGTGTGGAAAGTGTGTAGTTGATAGGCTGTGATGGTGGGGTAAAACTGTGACTTGGGCATGTTTGATGCCCCCAGGCATGCTTCCCCTGCTGTCCCAGTTGCATTCCAGAGGTGTTGGCATCATTTCCTGAGGTGTCATAGTGGACTTGGTGACCCTCCTGAGTCGAATTGTGGGTTCCCCCAAAACAAACTGTTTTTCCCCATAGACTATAATGGGGTTCGATATTCGTTCAAATAGCCGAATATTGAGGTGCTATCGAATATTTTACTGTTTGCTCATCTCTAATAGTTATATAATGTGGGTTATAATTTAGCCTGCTTAAGCTATGTTCACATTTGTTATGTAGCTTCCATTTATACGGAAACCATAATGTTGTTTTAGATCTGTGGCCTGAGAGACCCATTTGACATATCGGGGTGCATTGGGTTCTGTCATGGTGTCTTGGTTACAAAAAAATAAAAATAGGAGCAACGTGCTATTTTTGTCTTCAAATGTGATGTTGTCTTCTAGGGAGCTACAGATGTAAACTCATCCTTAGATCCAAATCATTATCTTGTTTGCAGCATATGGGTACCAAAGTAATTATTGATTCTGAGAATAAATGCCTGAGAAATGTATTTACGCATCCTGAATAACATGCCATTGTGTTTCCTAGACACTCAGACGCTTGCAGTCTGTACATCCTGTATCTGGTTGCACGGCAGCCAGAAAGAAATTCCTGCATTTTGAATAATTCTCAGTTCTAAGATATGTTATTAGCAATTCTGCTATTATCCAGTTAATTATGCAAGAAACAAACAAACCCTCATGGAGTTAATTATACAAGTAACAAATGGAAAATGGTAGCAGGCATATCTGTTCTGAACTAATAAAATGTGCATACAACAGGTTGGTAAGGCTATAATCTCCCCTAACATAGTTATAGTACATTGTGGCACTAATCATATTAGTAATATTAAAAAGTTATTGTCAGTGAACCAAAGCAACATTGGCTTATAAAACGGAATGTCATTTTATTATATAAGGATTAAAGAGATCATGCTGTCTTGAAGGGGTTTTCCAGCCCCAAACTGATTTTTTCATATAGGATAGGTCTCAGTATTTTATCAACTGTTACAGTAGCTTCCAGGTACCAGACACTGATGGATGATGGGAGGCCCATTCAGCGCCTCTTCTATTCAAGAAATAGGAGTGGAGCAGCAGTCCTGTTCACTGCCTAGAGGTGATTTTGGGAAACTGGAGCGCTGTTCCCAGTACTTAAATAGGAGTGCTGCTACATAGGCTCACTGTCGACTAGCAAGTTCTGGCATCTAGAAGCTGTGGGTGGAAAGGTCATCAGTATGAAAATCAATTTGGGGGCTTAACAACCCATTTGATATATGATTATTTGATAGAAACTGCTGTCAGACAGGTCTGCAGTAGAGATGAGTGAGTAGTATTCGATCGAATTAACACCAAGGGGTTAAGCGCATCAAATATTCACCCTTGGTGTTCGGCCGCTTACACGCATTCCTATGGGAGCGAGGTATTCGATCGAATACTACGTGCTCATTTCTAGTCTGCAGTCTTCTACTGCCAGCCCCTATCTACAGTATCTATTGGTCTGTCTAACTTAGTCCAACAATACAACCAGTTAATGGTGAGCCACATGTAGCTTTTTGGCTGGACTCATCCCTAAATATCCAGGCTAGCTCAACACTACCTCTCCATTTATCCCTTTGGTCCAGAACAGAAGTAGAAGTTGACTGATATATAATATATTTTCCTAATTGGATGATTGTCTTATTGTCCTGTATGTACAGACGAGGCAAAGTAAAACTTGACACTTAATGTGTTAACTACACTGCGGCACAGAAATTCAACTATCAGAGTCAAGATAAACTTTGCTACCTCTATAGTTTTATGCAAACCTTGATGCTTTCATTAAAAACAGAGTTACTGAAAAGACCAAGGTACCTAGTGGATGTTTTTGGATGTCCTCCTGTTTTTCATGCTGCTTTGTAGACATTTAATTAAATGTCTCATGTTGCTGTTTTAAACGATGTAAGTAATTTGTTGAAAGGTTGAGCGACTTCTCGTGTGATGAAGTTAAAAAGCCTTTTTTTTCCCCTCCTTGGAGAGCTGTGCACCTAGAAATGACTTGTAACAATTTTTAAAGGAGCTAAAGCATTTAAAGGTTGGAAATCCACCTACATATATGTTCTTACTAGACTTGATGGTTGACAGGTTGTGCAGTTATATCCAGTGTTATAAAATATAGATGAGGCATGCACAGACTATCTCCCACTGAGGCACAGCTAAGGTTTTTATTTCATTTCTTAGCCATTTGAACTCAAGACTATATTCCCTGAAAAGAATGACTAACATGAAAATAGAAACATATCACAACTATACAAATTTAATCATAAAAATATCCATCTATATCACATATAGCTATATATATATATTATATATATATATATATATATATATATATATTTTGCTTACACCCAATATACATGCTACATTCCTTGATGATGCAGCAGGAGCTCAAGATACATTGGGGAAGCTTTATTAGTCCCTCCATGCCAGTGTTCTGGCATAAAGGGATGATTTTGTGATGCATATTTAGTGAAAGGCCCTTTCTTGTGCCAAACTTGCACCACAACCCCAGTTCTGCGCCTCATTCTCCGCGTTATTTTTCTCCTGTGGTCTCAGCCCACTGCTGTCCCCTAGTCCCAATGTGTGGTGACCGCAAGTGAAAAATGGTGCTGGAGCAGGCTTGACCACAGCCTTGGTGCACTAGATAGCACATTCTCATTTCTCAGGAGAAAGATTGCATTTTGACACTAAGGGTTCATTCACATCTGCTTTTTTATTCTGTCCGGGGAGAGTCTGCATGGAGACCCCCTGAATGAATCATTTGTGCGGGCAGTACACGGCAAACACACGGACCCCATTATAGTCCATGGGGTCCATGTGCTTTTACAGCACAGTGCTTGCAATTGCGTTTGTATTCCATTCGGGGGGGTCTCCATGCGGACTCTCCCTGGACAGAATACAAAAGCAGATATGAACAGGACATAAAAGGGCCACATTACACAGCCTGATATTCAGGGTTATTTTAAGCAACGTATTCTCCTAGTAACTCTCATTGTTGGTTATAGCCCTATCTAATAGCACTGCCGATCAGCTGACAGATGAGGAAACATAGGGTTAAAAATACAGATTATTGGCAGACCATCACCTGTGGGATCAGGACATCGCTGTTGATAATCCAAGCAGCTGAATGGTTGAGAAACAATTGCTTTAAATATCGTTCCTCTCACATTCAGTTTGTGTGAATAAGCTAAAATGTAATACTACCTTAATATCATAAATAGGATTTAGAAGTGGTTTTAGTGGTGGAAACACTCCTTTAAGAGTGCACAAATGATATAATAGCAGAGGCGTAGTAGCTAGAGGTTTGGCTTGGGCAAACCTATTTAAGTGTGCACCTAAACCAGTTATACTAATAGCACAGGAAAATTGTGGTTACTTATGGGTGAAGTCTCTGGCTGTAATCATTCACATTTGCCGACTCTTCCATCTGGGCCACCATAACCACTTCTCGCAGCTGAGACTTGTTTCTGTAAAGTTTTTAACACAGACATCTTAGGTTCCTCACTCTTCAAGGCACATGACCCCCATTGTCCTCACATACAAAGTCCCCATCCTGCTGCCCTGACTATAAAATATATAATATAAAAATCCCCCTGAAATGAATAATACCCCATATGTATCTTTAAATTAACAATGCCTGTGTATGTCTCTAGGTTGTGCGAAATCAGACATTTTAATGCATGAAGCAGGAGAGGGTTATAAAATAAAAAATGCACTGAGGCTTTCCTACATCGTCCCCTATGTTCCTGTGTTAGGCCAAATCACTTAATGGGACCACTGCAGCCAATCACCCCACCGTACTATACAGCATACGACTGCAGCAGTTTCCCTTATGTGAAGTCCTGCTACAGCCGCTCAGTATACAAACAAGGGCCCAGCGCAAGTAAAGGGGGGGAATTTACGTTACGTTATAGCAATCTCCTAATGCCTGCTTTAAAATGTGTGATGGGACAACCAAGGTGCTCTAGGCCTCCAGGACACAAGGTTTTGTTTTTCATTTTTCATCCCTGAATTCTCAGAGCAATACTGTATCCTTTTATTATAGTTTTCCATGGAGTAACAGTATAAGGGCTTGTTATTATGTTTTACTACTTTTGTACAATAAAAGCTTAAAAAAACTGCATGTGTCAATGCTCTCTGAGTGCCCTAACTTTTTACTGAATTTTTCTGTCGACAGAACTACTTGAGGGCTTTCAGGCTGTTGTTCTGTATTTGCATTTGTCAAACTCAGATTTTTTTTTTGATTTTTTTTTAAGAACTACTTGAGGGCTATTTGCGAGTACATAGGATTTGTTGATTAACTCTTATCCCTATTTTTTTTTTTAGAGTAGCTTTTCCTGTTCGGCTGCATTAACCATGGAAAATAAAGGACACATTAGTTTTACAGTACAGATCATAATGGAACCATTGCATAATGAAACATTTTGCAAGGGGAAAAAATTTGATAATTTGTGTGTTTTCTGTTATTATTTTTGAATCTGGAATGTGAAATGTGTCAGTCACATTGCAAGGCACCAGGATACAGAGAGAAGCCCAATCTTCTTTCTAACCATTCAGATGCTTCAGTCACTACTGACCAATGGAATTGATGGTCCCTTGAAAGTAGACATCGGCATTCACATTACCATGATATTTTGAGCTAATAGAGTAAGGTGCCCTGTTACCATTATTTGTAGCAGCTAATATCCTATATGAGGGAGATACAACTAAATTGTAGACTTGCTTTCAGGCTCCACCCACAGATCACAGTTTGAGTACTTAGTAGTATGAGTTATACATCAATGTAATACAGTATATGACTCTGTATACTATCTATATCATATCAGTATAGCATCTATATCATATACTCATGTTATTGATATACTGAAGATAAATATTTTAATTGTAACAAATACCAGATTGCTCTTACAATTACAGACTATGCTTCTTCATCTCAAGATTATATTGAAAGTGTTTTCTAAAACCCTGTCATAAACAGGTTCCGCATTCACAAGTAACACATGGTGATGCTGTGAGTGACTGCACAGTCTCCATTCTTCTGTGTCACTGAACTGACTGCCAGCAGGAACTGTGCGAGGTGCTGAATGAGCCGCAGCTATGTCACCATGACAACCAGATACCGCTCGAAAATTACATACCTGACCCCCCCCATGTAATACTTTAATTCAATTGCAAACATCTTTACTGATATCCTTCTCATATCAGTACCTAGATTGTATCATTGTATCAGCAGTGCCTTTTTTTTTTTTTTTTTACTTTTCTTCTACTTGTGACCATTACAGTAAATGCTGCTTTATAAAAAATATTTGCCACTCATAATGTCGCAGGTCTGACTCTGGAGGTTCCAAGACATTGCTGGATGAAATCACTATAACAATTTACAATGTATTGTTACATAACCATACTGTATATATAATTGCTTAGTATCTTTCTTAATAAAGTGTTTGATACTTTTATATTCTATATCAATGGACAGAATGGTGAATATAATGTATGAAGTGTTTACTGGAGTTTTTTGTAATGTAATATACAGTATGTGTTTTATTTGCAGCGTTTTCCCTCATAGCACAAGAAATATTGTTATCTAGGCCACAGTATTCATAAGAGGAACACTTCCCAGCCTACATACACAGCAGCCAGGCATTGTGAGCACGCTCCTCTTATATCTAGCAGATTCATAACTATGGGGGAGATTTACTAGATGAAGATTGCTAGTCTTAATCCCTTAGAGACACAGCCCAAAAGTGACTTAAGGACCAGGCCTCTTTTTTCAAATCTGACATGTGTCACTTTAAATGGCGATAACTTTGAGACGCTTTAACTTACACAATTGATTCTGAGATTGTTTTTTCGTAACACATTGTACTTCATGTCAGTAGTAAATTTTCGTTGATATGTTTTGTCTTTAATTATGAAAAAATAGGAAATTTGGTGAAAATTTTGAAAAAAATGCAGTTTTCAAACTTTGAAATTGCAAGCCTTTCAAATAGAAAATCATACTACCCGAATTTTTTCATAAATATAATTAACCATGTCTCTGATTTATGTAGCAATCAAATTTTAAGCACCCTTTCATTTTTTTCAGATATTATAAGGCTTACAATTCAAGCAGTAATTTTCCAAATTTTCAAGAAAATTTCCAAAACAGATTTTTCAAGGGACCAGTTCAGTTCTGAAGGGAACTTGAAAGGCCTCTCTAATAAAACCCCCCAAAAGTCACCCCATTCTAAAAACTGCACTCCTGAAAGAATCTAAAACAGCAGTTAGAAAGTTTCTTAACCCTTTCAGCATTTCACAACAATTAAAACAAAATGGAGGTCAAATTTACATTTTTCAATTTCTGTCACTAATATATTCATTTAGCCCTAGAATTTACACATTTACTAAGGTTTAAAGGAGAAACTGCACCCCACATTTTGTTACACAATTTCTCCCGAACACGACAATACCCCATATGTGCTGGTACCCTAATGTACGGGCACACGGTCGCTCTCAAAGCGGATGGAGCACTAATTGGATTTTGTAGGCCAGATTTTGCTAGAATATTTTTCAGGCGCCATGCCCCGATTGCAAAGCCCCCAAGGTGCCAAAACAGTGGAAAACCCCAAAATGTCACCCCATTTTGGAAACTAGGCCCCTCAAGGAATTTATCAAGGGGTATAGTGAGCACTTGGACCCTACAGGTGTTTCACAGATTTTTTTACCATTGAGATGTGAAAATGAAAAATTACTTTTTTTATAATAAAATGTCACTGTAGCCCCAAATTTTTCATCTTCACAAAGGGTTAAAGGAGAAACTGCACCCCACATTTTGTTACACAATTTCTCCTGAACACGACAATACCCCGTATGTGCTGGTACCCTAATGTACGGGCACACGGTCGCTCTCAGAACGGATGGAGCGCTAATTGGATTTTGTAGGCCAGATTTTACTAGAATACTTTTCAGGCACCATGTCCCTTTTGCAGAGCCCCCAATGTGCCAAAACAGTGGAAACCCCCAAAATGTCACCCCATTTTGGAAACTATACCCCTCAAGGAATTTACCAAGGGGTTTAGTGAGCCCTTTGACCCTACAGGAGTGTAACAGAATTGGCCCAACAAAAGGAAAAGTGACATTTTTTGCTATAAAATGTAGCTTTAACCCCAAATTATGCATTTCCACAAGGGGTTAAAAAAGAAAATGCACCCCACAATTTGTCAAGCACTTTGCCCCAACTACAGAAATGCCCCACATGTGGATGTAAAGTGATGTATGGGCACACTGTAAAGTCCAGAGCTGAAGGATCGCTGTTGGGATTTTGGAGGGCAAATTTAGCTGAAATCTGTTTCAGGCACCATGTTGCATTTGGAGAGCCCCTGAAGTGCTAGAACAGTGGAAACCCCCCCCCCCCAAAAAAAACGACCCCATTTTGAAAACTAGACCCCTCAAGGAATTTATCAAGGGGTTTAGTGAGCACTTGGACCCTACAGGTGTTTCACAGATTTTTTTACCATTGAGATGTGAAAATGAAAAATTACTTTTTTTCCAATAAATCGTCCATTTAGCGCCATATTTTTAATTTTTGCAAGTAGTTAGAGAATTAAGAGCCCCCCACAGTTTGTTACACAATTTCCCCTGAACACGGCAATACCCCATCATAATCTGCTGTATGGGTACATGTTGGGGCTCAGAATGGAAAGAGCGCTATTTGGATTTTGGAGGGCATATATTGCTGGAATAGTTTTGAGGTGCCATGTCGCATTTGCTGAGCCCCTAAAGTATCAATACAATAGAAACCCCTCAAAAGTGACCCCATTTTAGAAACTACACCCGTCAAGGAATGTATCAAGTGGTATTATGATTTTGAGACTAAAAATGCTTCCCAAAAATTGAAATTTTTAAAGAAATATGCCATTTTGGTATCCAATGCATTGCACCCACTTTGTATTGTCAGAGACCTGCACTCCTAAAACTATTAAGTGGGCCTTCCCGAGGGGCAAAAAAATTATATATGTGGGTGTAAACTGCTGCTTGGGCGCACAGCAGGGCTCAGAAGGGAAGGAGCACTGCGCTTTTTAGCTTTTGGGGTACAGATTTAGAGGGACTTCCTGGGCGCCATGTTGTTTTTGCAGAGCCCTGGAGGTGCCAGTAAACTGGAATTCCCCAAGAAGTGACCCCATTTTGTAGGGGAAATTTTAGAGTCTCTGCAAAAGTGCCATGGCATCCAAAAACCAAACCGTCTAAGTCTGTGCTCCAAAAACCAAATAACCTTCTTCCCTTCTGTGTCTGGCTGGGCCCTAATATCAGTTTATACCCACATATGACATTACGTACGTTATCCGGGGTACACCAGTGTCATATATGTGCCCTAATATCAGTTTATACTCACATATGACATTACCCCGGTTACACCAGTGTCATACATGTGGCATAAACTGCAGTTTGGGCGCACAGCAGGGGGCAGAAGGGAAGGAGCGCGATGCGGCTTTTGGAGTACAGATTCAGATGTTTGGTATCTAGACGCCATGTCATGTTTGTAGAGCCTGTAAGGTACCAGAAAAGTGGATTCCCCAAAGGAGTGACCGCAGTTTGAAAACTGCACCCCTAAAAGAATTTATCAGGGGGTGTAGTGTAGTATTAGTATCCCGGACGTGACTGCACAGCGGATGGCGAAGAGGGAATATATAAGCGGTGCGGAGGACATTGCAGACACTAAATTCCCTACTGTACCCCCAGTAGCTCCTATGATTGGGGGAGTCACACTGGGGTCACTTTGGGGGTCACTTCTGGTATATTTTCCCTCATAAGCTGTAAATCTGGGGTGTCCCCTGAGATTCGCTCGCACAGCTTATACATTCCCTGCCTGCCGCACCCAGTTGTGTTCTAATGATTTGGCGATTTTGCGTGATTTTGTCTTCACATTGGTAGAGGCTATATTTTCTTTATTTTTCTGCTGACGTGGCCATATAAGGGCTTGTTGTTTGCGGGATGCGATGTATTTTGTAATGACACCATCTTGGGGTGCCTAAAACTTACTGTTTACATTTTAACTCTTTTTTTGCTGGATTTAAAAGAGAAAAAATCAATTCTGGTATTGAGTTATGTTATTTTTTTATGCGATACTAAGTCTGCAGAACAAAAACACATTTGGGGACATAAATCAGTGATTTTTGCATCGCCATCTTCTGAGAGGCGTAACATTTTTATTTTTCGCTTGACAGTGTTGGTTGAGGGCTTATTTTTTGCGGGACAACCTGTGCATTTTATTGGTACTATTTTGGGGTGCATAAGACTTTTTGATCACTTTTTATAGCACATTTTGTAAGGTGAGATGGCGAAAAATCACTACTTCCGGCGGGTTTTTTCCGTTATTTTTTAACGCCGTTCACTGTGTACATTAAATATTGTTTCAGTTTTGTTGTACAGGTTGTTACGGACGCGACAATACCAAATATGTATTGTTTTTATTAATTTTTTGTGTTTTTTTTACATAATTCATTTTTTATAGAAAAAAGGGATTTTGGGACTTTATAACTTTATTAATTGTTTTCAAATACTTTATTTTTTTTTTTACACTTTTTTTTTTTACTTGTTCTTGTGTCCCTATGGGACACATGGATCAGTGAAGATTGCATCACTGATTCTCTACTCTAGACTGAGACACAGGCTGCAGTGACAGCCTGCACGTGTCTCACTCTAGACACAGGAAGTGAGCTGTGCGGACGGCACAGACTCACTTCCAGAAGACGCCGGGAGCATCACCAGGTAAGTGAGTGCTCAGGGCTGTCTGGGGTCACTAACCAGACCCCAGACTACGTATTACAGATACCGGCACCCACCGATCTCGGTCCGGGAGGTGCCGGCGGGGGGGGGGGGGGGGAGAGAGATCGCGGCACCCTTTGTTTGCGGTGGTCATGTTTGACCATCGCAATCAAAGGGTTAAAACCTCCGATCGGTAAAAGTACCGACCGGAGGTTATGGAAAAGGGTGATAGCTGTCAGTAACAGCTATCACTCAGTTCCGATTCCGCCCGCTCAGCTAGTGAGCGGGCGGAATCACCATGACGTAATATTACTTCATGGTGCGCGAAGTACCTCGCGTCCATGACGTAATAGTACGTCAAAGGTCGCTAAG
Source organism: Leptodactylus fuscus (assembly GCF_031893055.1). Classification (NCBI taxonomy): domain Eukaryota; kingdom Metazoa; phylum Chordata; class Amphibia; order Anura; family Leptodactylidae; genus Leptodactylus; species Leptodactylus fuscus. The sequence continues at coordinate 120,181,715 of NC_134269.1, forward strand.
GGGTTAATATGCTCTGCGCCGGCAGAACCTAGGTTTTCGACTTTTTAACACCAGTATATTGGTATAAGTCTGGGGTCCCTTGTGGTGTAAACTTCCTGCAGAAAAATATGCGCAAGGGAAATTACGCAATTTCTAAAATGGTTGCGGTTTTGTAAATCGTAGCATGTTAATTATAATTAGGAACTGCCAACGGTTTCCCTATAGGTATAATTGAAGCAGAAAGTTTACAAAGAAAACCTCTGCGGACTTTCTGTAAAAAGCACTGTGGGAAGAACCACAATGTGTTTCCGCCACGGTTTTTCCCACAACTCTTTTTCACTGTGGCCAACTACATAGGGCCTTAGTGCAGCATCCCAGAGTGTTATTGCTTTAAGTGTTTTTCTATCGTGCCTCTGGGTTATGTTGGTCTGTCCTTTATATTATATGTTGTATGACTTCCCTTGTTTTTTCCCTCCCATTGTTCAAACCTTAGCCTTGGTTAAGCCCTGGCTAATCACAGGCCATTGGAAAGGGTTGTAGGAGACCCTAGTCTCCACGGTGACCATTGGTCCTCAGTATTCAGAGTGTGACAGTGTGCAGAGAATTCCTGCAGCCAGCAGGACAGGAGGAACGTGTTCAGGCCTAGTCTAGAGGTAACTGGATCTTTGTCAGGACTCCCTCTATCATCATCCCCAATATCCTTAGCTGGGATAGGAGTGCGATGAGGAGTAGTTGGAGGAGTCTACCATAGAGCCTGTAACATCCTTGGGCACCCTCCTATAACCAAGGCTGGAGGGTTGGACAGTGTTGTACTACTACTCCCATTTGGAAGCTGCCGTTTACTTCTGTCCCAGTTGCTGAATAAACTGTTACCAGGTTCAACTGCATCTCTGACCTCCTGAATCATGCTTGCCTTACCATCAGGACCCTTCCGAGCACCTTCACACTGGTTCAGAGAGGAGAGGTCCCCTCTGCAATTGGAAGCGCCCCAGGAGAAACTAATACCACCACAATCCAGGTAGTGCTGTAGGACCCTCCTCCATGGTGTATGACCCAGGAGCAGGCCTGGAGTGTTTGCTTGAGCGTGCCTGGCCTAGTAGGTGGCACACCATCCACCATTACAACTCCCATCCTCCGGTCTCCTCCATCTGGGTTGCAACATTAGCCTAATAATAAATCTTCCCTTGAGAGTCCAATGTATTCTTTGATTGCCCTTACAAGCTTAAAAGAACAGTATTTTTATCTGTTTGGTCTAATTAAGGAGCAGACTGATCCTCATAGTTATAGCATAGTTCAACAACAGATCCACTACCACTTGACTACTTAGTGGAAATGGGAAAGGTCAAAGGAAGCATGGGTGGGACCAGGTGGAATTAGACATGTGACTTATCATGCATAAGTCTTAAGTGAATAAATGTCTTCTATATGAACACAATCCCATAAACATAAGATACCAGTTCTACATTGACACATTTTTTAAAATGAGATTAGTTTAAAATTCTAGACATCATAAATTCCAGATCAATTTTTTGCATAAAATTAAATTATAGAGAAAGGAAATCTGTAGAAGTAAAGGAGAAATGTTCACAGACTGAGTACAGTAAGTGAAGAAATAAACTTGCAGTGATTTAAATTAGCACTATCAACGTTGGCAACAATACAGCTTGTGATAGGAATTCAATTATGCAAAGCACAGAGATAACACATGCCTCTCTGAACACAAACTCAAATACCTAGGAAACATTTCAAGCTCTATACAGTAGAGGTTAAAGAATGTGCAACTTCCCCAGACTGGTAGGGCTTGCTGTACAATAGGATTTTAAGCTTTATGAATAGTATCTGTTTATTGTCTGTCTGTCTCTTCTGACAACATCATACAGACTAAAGATCTATTCTGCTGAAGATGGATGTATCTTGTTGGTTTTGTTGTAATGCTATCAGACCTATGTCTTAGATTTTGACAAGGGCTGGCTCCAAGAACAGTTTGAGATCTGTTTTGACAATTAATATCAGGGCCTGTCACTTTGATATTAAGGCTCACTGTTTTTAAGAAACATATTTGCCATACGTATTGTTCCTCTCTAGTTTGCAAAGGAAATATAGAACGAGTGGTTTACTTTCCTTGCTCTGAAATTATGCATCCTCCAAGATTGTGCAGTAAAACATCTGTACAAATACGCAGTGCCAGCAGATATCACTAGATCAGGAGCGAACACAACATAGTACCCCTGTGCAAAAGTGGTCTAGTGAATCAATGTGTGTGACTTGAGTCATAGGGAAAGATGTGCATTGCTGCGCAATTAAAAATCTATGGGCTGAACACAAAGGAAAATCCTTGTTAGGGCCCGTGCACACGGAGTAAACGCACGCTCATTTTTGCATAACACACGTGTAAAGAATACAGTAAAAATCAGACTCCCATTGAAGTCAATGACATTTTTTATACGTGTAAAAACCGTGGAAAAAACCCACATTTTCTTGCAATTTTTTTTTTTTTTTTTTACACGTGTAACAAATGTCATTGAAGTCAATGGGAGTCTGATTTTTACACGTGTATTCTTTACACGTGTATTATGTGTAACAACCCTTCAGACCTCACTCTATAGGAAGGGCGTGTGTATCTTTAAATTTGCTATGGCTCTGTGACTCCACCAGAATCTTTCTCAGAGCTCTGTAGGAAGGCAGGAGGGTTTGCCCTCTTCTGCCAGGGGTTTACTCAGGAAACCCCTGCCTAAGCTCAGTACACACTCACCGAAATAGGGGTAAAACAACCGGGGAATATTTATTGGAATAGAAGTAAATAGGAGTGTGCTCAGGAGAACAAATTGGAAAAGTAGAAAGGTATGATAGCATATAACATAACACAAACAATCCAGCGAATGCTCCTTTGTAACTATGAGCTATAAATGCATGCCAGGCCTGGTAGATATAATAGTATAAATGGATCCCCTAATACTCTAAACTCTGGGGAACACAGGATTAATGTACAATGACCCACACATAGTACATAATTCTCTCACACAGATACGTTGGCACACACACTCCACATAACTAGCTGCATGTACTAAATCTCCCCTAATAAAGCTGCAGCAACATAAATAACTCAGTCCATCAGTTGGGGCCCTGTTGCCGCGGGTGTTGGCGCGCTTGCTGGAACTGCTGGTGCACGTAGGATTACTGTCCTCAGAAATAGTCTATAACACAGTTCAGCAGTGACTACTCACAACTCCCAGACACATAGGTGCATCCACTTCCAGAATTCTGCTTGGCTCTGCAGCAATCAGGTCCTGGTGGAGTGGGGGCAGGGTCCTCCTGTGTGATTAGACAAGGGGTCTCTCCAGAGCCAAGTTGTAGAGCTGTCTAGCTGCAGAGTGACCCTCTCTCCTGGTCTTAGCTGCTGTGCTGGCAGCACTGTCCCTGGAGCTCTGCCCTATGTCTGCAGGTGCTGGACTCTCTGCTCTCCCAACCATACAGTCCCCTCATCATCTTCCTGTTTTCCCTTGACCCACAATCCCCTTCTCCCCCAATCCTCTGCAGCTCCTCCCCTAGGTGGCAGGGGCACAGAGAAGCAGGTGGGGCTGGGATAGGTAATGCAGGTTGTCTGTACAGTGTTGTCTACTGCTGTTACTTTACCCCTAGCAGGGGTTATATATGGGTTGCGTCTAGAATGGAGTTGCTCCTGGTAGGTTCTCCCTCCAGCAACTCCAATCTAGTCACCTCACTAGTGAACGGGCTAGAATGGAGTTACTGTAGGGAGGACCTACCAGGAGCAACTCCAATCTAGACAATTCACTAGTGAGGTGACTAGATTGGAGTTGCTGGAGGCAGGAACTACTAGAATCAACTCCAATGTAGACTGTTCAGTACTGAAGTGACTAGAATGGAGTTGCTAATAGGAGCTGCCGCCAGAAACTCCAATCTAGTCACCTCACTACAGGAGCAGCTACGGTAGAGTGGAGTGTCTATAGGGAGGAGCCAGAACTGGCCAAGAGAGACATTGTATATTATGATTATCAATAAGAATACAGGAAATACACATTCCTGGACATACCGTGTTTCCCCGAAAATAAGACAGTGTCTTATATTAAATTGTCACTCTAAATATAGGACCTGTCTTATTTTCGGGGGGTGCCTTATTACAACCGGCAGTCATGCCGGCACTTCCTTAGTGGAGCGTCAGCATGACTGCCGGTTGTAGGTAGTGTAGTGTAGGGGAGGGGGGAAGGTATCATACTTACCTTTTCCTTCTTCCTAGCAGCGCTGGTGCTGCTGTTCGTTCTGGAAGTGGTGAGCGGGGCTTAGCTAGGCTTCGGGGGGTGGGGCTTAGCTAGGCTTCGGGGGCAGGGCTTAGCGGAGCTTTGCAAGCTCCACTTCACTGACACAGCAGCCGTGCTCTGTGCTCCATGTGCACAGGAAAGCCTGCTGCCTCTTCTGTATGGCAGCTGCTGTCTCTGCCTCTGGGATGAGCTGGGAGAGCTCATCCTACAACAGCAGAGGCAGCAGCCGGCTTTGCTGTGCACACGGAGCAGAGAGAATGGCTGCTGTGTCAGTGAAGTGGAGCTCGCTAAGCCCCGCCCCCGAAACCTCCGCTAAGCCCCACCCCCCGAAACCTCCGCTAAGCGCCGCCCCCCCCGAAACCCCGCACACCACTGCCCGGCATGCCTTATTTTCGGGGGATGCCTTATATTAGGCAATTCAACAGAAACCCCCGCATGCCTTACTTTCAGGGGGCGTCATACTTTCGGGGAAACTCGGTAGATACATCCTGTGAAAGTTTATGAATTTGGATGTTTGTGGGTTTGGATGTTTGTTACTCAATCACGCAAAACCCGCTTGACCGATTTGGCTGAAAGTTTCCACAAACATAGTTAATACACCCAATTGCGCAATAGGCTACTTTTCGTCACAATAGCGCACATACGTTTGTGCCAGGACCCCCACAAAACCCAAACTCACACCACCATCTCTGCAATCTCACACACTTTGGACCATAGCAAGCCACAAAATTCATATTGCCCTCTTCAGCCTCGCCCCTAACCCCACACAATCTCATATACATATACAGTTAGGGCCAGAAATATTTGGACAGTAACACAATTTTCGCGAGTTGGGCTCTGCATGCCACCACATTGGTTTTGAAATTAAACCTCTACAACAGAATTCAAGTGCAGATTGTAACGTTTAATTTGAAGGGTTGAACAAAAATATCTGATAGAAAATGTAGGAATTGTAGACATTTCTTTACAAACACTCCACATTTTAGAAGCTCAAAAGTAATTGGACAAATAAACATAACCCAAACAAAATATTTTTTTTTTCAATATTTTGTTGCGAATCCTTTGGAGGCAATCACTGCCTTAAGTCTGGAACCCATGGACATCACCAAACGCTGGGTTTCCTCCTTCTTAATGCTTTGCCAGGCCTTTACAGCTGCAGCCTTCAGGTCTTGCTTGTTTGTGGGTCTTTCCGCCTTAAGTCTGGATTTGAGCAAGTGAAATGCATGCTCAATTGGGTTAAGATCTGGTGATTGACTTGGCCATTGCAGAACGTTCCACTTTTTTGCACTCATAAACTCCTGGGTAGCTTTGGCTGTATGCTTGGGGTCATTGTCCATCTGTACTATGAAGCGCCGTCCGATCAACTTGGCAGCATTTGGCTGAATCTGGGATGAAAGTATATCCCGGTACACTTCAGAATTCATCCGGCTACTCTTGTCTGCTGTTATGTCATCAATAAACACAAGTGACCCAGTGCCATTGAAAGCCATGCATTCCCATGCCATCACGTTGCCTCCACCATGTTTTACAGAGGATGTGGTGTGCCTTGGATCATGTGCCGTTCCCTTTCTTCTCCAAACTTTTTTCTTCCCATCATTCTGGTACAGGTTGATCTTTGTCTCATCTGTCCATAGAATACTTTTCCAGAACTGAGCTGGCTTCTTGAGGTGTTTTTCAGCAAATTTAACTCTGGCCTGTCTATTTTTGGAATTGATGAATGGTTTGCATCTAGATGTGAACCCTTTGTATTTACTTTCATGGAGTCTTCTCTTTACTGTTGACTTAGAGACAGATACACCTACTTCACTGAGAGTGTTCTGGACTTCAGTTGATGTTGTGAACGGGTTCTTCTTGACCAAAGAAAGTATGCGGCGATCATCCACCACTGTTGTCATCCGTGGACGCCCAGGCCTTTTTGAGTTCCCAAGCTCACCAGTCAATTCCTTTTTTCTTAGAATGTACCCGACTGTTGATTTTGCTACTCCAAGCATGTCTGCTATCTCTCTGATGGATTTTTTCTTTTTTTTCAGCCTCAGGATGTTCTGCTTCACCTCAATTGAGAGTTCCTTTGAGCGCATGTTGTCTGGTCACAGCAACAGCTTCCAAATGCAAAACCACACACCTGGAATCAACCCCAGACCTTTTAACTACTTCATTGATTACAGGTTTATGATGGAGACGCCTTCAAAGTTAATTGCAGCCCTTAGAGTCCATTGTCCAATTACTTTTGGTCCCTTGAAAAAGAGGAGGCTATGCATTACAGAGCTATGATTCCTAAACCCTTTCTCCGATTTGGATGTGGAAACTCTCATATTGCAGCTGGGAGTGTGCACTTTCAGCCCATATTACATATATAATTGTATTTCTGAACATGTTTTAGTAAACAGCTAAAATAACAAAACTTGTGTCACTGTCCAAATATTTCTGGTCCTAACTGTACTTTACCACTTTGCCGACCCCCACCGCTCTGACAATCTGCGACACCGCCCACCCATGTCAATACCCCTAGGAGGTCTAATAAATGCAAAAAAAAAAGTTTAAAAAAAGTAAAAAAAATATAAAAACAAATAAAAAGGATTAAAAATTCAAATCACCCCCCTTTCCCTAGAACACATATAAAAGTAGTTAAAAACTGTGAAACACATACATGTTAGGTATCCCCACGTCTGAAATCGCCCGCTCTACAAAGCTATACAAATATTTTTCCTGTTCGGTAAACGCCGTAGCGGGAAAAATGGTCAAAAGTGCCAAACCACCGTTTTTTCACTGTTTTGATTCTGATAAAAATTTGAATAAAAAGTGATCAAAGCAATAACATTTCCCAAAAATGTTAGAACTAAAAAGTACACCCGACCCCGCAAAAAAAAAGACGCCCTATACATCCCCGTACATGGACGTATAAAAAAGTTACGGCTGTCGGAATATGACGACTTTTCAAAAAAAAATTTTTTAACACAGTTTTGGATTCTTTTAAAGGGTCAAAAAGTAAATAAAACCATATAAATTTGGTATCCCCAGCATCATAACGAAACACAGAATACAGTGGACATGTCATTTTGGCTGCACAGTGAATGCTGTAAAACCAAAGCCCGTAAGAAAGTCTCAGAAATGCATTTTTTCGTCAAATCCACCCCATTCAGAATTTGTTCCCTTCTTCCCAGTACATTATACAGAATAATTAATGGCGGCATCAGGAAGAAAAATTTGTCCCAGGAAAAATTAAGACCTCATATGACTCTATGATTAAAAGCTACAGGAAGCGACTAGAGGCTGTTATCTTTGCAAAAGGAGGATCTACTAAATATTAATGTCACTTTTCTGTTGAGGTGCCCATACTTTTGCACCGGTCAAATTTTGGTTTAATGCATATTGCACATTTTCTCTTAGTACAATAAACCTCATTTCAATCCTGAAATATTACTGTGTCCATCAGTTATTAGATATATCAAACTGAAATGGCTGTAGCAAATACCAAAATATTTAGAACTAAAAATGATTAAGATTAATAGGGGTGCCCAAACTTTTTCATAGGACTGTATATGCACATATATATGTGCACACATATATATGCGCACAGGACATTTCCAGAGGACATTGAGGGACTCACACACTGCATAACAGACTACATTAATTTCTGCGTGGACAGCACGGTACCAACTAGAAAGGTGAGGTGTTTCTCCAATAACAAATCATGGATCAACTCTGAGATTAAAACTCTTCTTAAGGAGAAAAAGCGAATTTTTAGGTCTGGGGACAAAAATGGCCTGGGGGCGGTGCAGAAACAGCTAAGACAACTGATCAGAGAAGGGAAAGCCAACTACAGGCGGAAGATGGAACTACAGATGGGGGAGGGTAGAGTCTCAAAGGTCTGGGACAGTCTGAAGGTGATATCCGGACATAAACAAATGGCAGCTCATCAGATAGAAGGTGACAGGAAGTGGCTTAATGAGCTTAATCTATTCTTCAATAGATTCGACTCCAAACCAACTCCCCCCTCACAAGCAACCCCCCTACCCTCACACACCAAGACCCAACCCCCAATGACTGGCAGTAAATTGCAATCCCAATGTCTGATCCTCAAGGAGTCTCTGGTGTGTCGGGAAATCAAGACGATTAAGGCAGACAAGGCCGGAGGGCCCGATGGGATAAGTGCAAGAGTTCTTAAAATGTGCAGTGACCAGCTGTGTGGTATTATTACGCACATATATAATATGAGTCTAAAGCTGGGAGTGGTACCTCAAATGTGGAAAACATCTTGTGTGGCACCAGTCCCAAAGAAACCCAACCCGATGGACTACAATGACTACCGACCTGTAGCACTGACATCCCACCTGATGAAGGTCCTAGAGAGACTGGTCCTGACACACCTACGCCCCCTAGTGAGCTCCGCTCTGGACCCCCTCCAGTTTGCCTACCGGCCGGGCATTGGGGTAGATGACGCCATCATCCACCTTCTTCATAGAGCTCTCTCTCACCTGGAGAAACCCGGGAACAGTTAGAGCTAGGATCAGTCTGAGAAGTCAAAGCCAGAATCAGTATGAGAGGACAGAGCAAGAATCAGTCTGAGAGGTCAGAGCCAGAATCAGTCTGAGAGGTCAGAGCCAGAATCAGTCTGAGAGGTCAGAGCCAGAATCAGTCTGAGAGGTCAGAGCCAGAATCAGACTGAGAGGTAAGAGCCAGAATCAGTCTGAGAGGTCAGAGCCAGAATCAGTCTGAGAGGTCAGAGCCAGAATCAGACTGAGAGGTCAGAGCCAGAATCAGTGTGAAAGGTCAGAGCCAGAATCAGTATGAGAGGTCAGAACCAGAATCAGTATGAGAGGTCAGAGCCGGAATCAGTATGAGAGATCAGAGTCGGAATCAGTATGAGACGTCAGAGCCAGAATCAGACTGAGAGGTCAGAGCCGGAATCAGTCTGAAAGGTCAGAGCCAGAAGCAGTCTGAGTGGTCAGAGCCAGAATCAGTATGAGAGGTAAGAGCCAGAATCAGACTGAGAGGTCAGAGCCAGAATCAGTATGAGAGGTAAGAGCCGGAATCAGACTGAGAGGTCAGAGCCGGAATCAGACTGAGAGGTCAGAGCCGGAATCAGACTGAGAGGTCAGAGCCAGAATTAGTATGAGAGGTTAGAGCCAGGATCAGTCTGAGAGGTCAGAGCCAGAATCAGTATGAGAGGTCAGAGCCGGAATCAGACTGAGAGGTCAGAGCCGGAATCAGACTGAGAGGTCAGAGCCAGAATTAGTATGAGAGGTTAGAGCTAGGATCAGTCTGAGAGGTCAATGCCAGAATCAGTATGAGAGGTCAGAGCAAGAATCAGTCTGAGAGGTAAGAGCCAGAATTAGTATGAGAGGTCAGAGCCAGAATCTGTCTGAGAGGACAGAGCCAGAATCAGTCTGAGAGGTCAGAGCCAGAATCAGTCTGAGAGGTCAGAGCCAGAATCAGTCTGAGAGGTCAGAGCCAGAATCAGTATGAGAGGTCAGAGCCAGAATCAGTCTGAGAGGTCAGAGCCAGAATCAGTGTGAGAGGTCAGAGCCAGAATCAGTATGAGAGGGCAAAGCCAGAATCAGTATGAGAGGTCATAGCAAGAATCAGACTGAGAGGTCAGAGCCAGAATCAGTGTGAAAGGTCAGAGCCAGAATCAGTATGAGAGGTCAGAACCAGAATCAGTATGAGAGGTCAGAGCCAGAATCAGTATGAGAGATCAGAGTCAGAATCAGTCTGAGTGGTCAGAGCCAGAATCAGTATGAGAGGTAAGAGCCAGAATCAGTCTGAGAGGTCAAAGCCAGAAAAAGTTTGAGATGTCAGAGCCAGAAGCAGTGTGAGAGGTCAGAGTCAGAATCAGTATGAGAGGTCAGAGCCAGAATTAGTCTGAGAGGTCAGAGCCAGAATCAGTGTGAGAGGTCACAGCCAGAATCAGTCTGAGAGGTCAGAGCCAGAATCAGTAGGAGAGGTCAGAGCCAAAATCAGACTGAGAGGTCAGAGCCAGAATCAGCGTGAAAGGTCAGAGCCAGAATCAGTATGAGAGGTCAGAGCCTGAATCAGTATGAGAGGTCCGAGCCAGAATCAGACTGAGAGGTCCGAGCCAGAAACGGTATGAGAGGTCATAGCCAGAAGCGGTATGAGAGGTCAGAGCCAGAAAAAGTCTGAGAGGTCAGAGCCCGGAATCAGACTGAGAGGTCAGAGCCGGAATCAGACTGAGAGGTCAGAGCCGGAATCAGTATGAGAGGTCAGAGCCGGAATCAGTATGAGAGGGCAGAGCCAGAATCAGTCTGAGAGGTCAGAGCCAGAATCAGTATGAGAGGACAGAACCAGAAGCAGTATGAAAGGTCAGAGCTGGAATCAGTATGAGAGGACAGAGTATGAATCAGTATGTGAGATCAGTGCCAGAATCAGTATGAGAGGTCAGAGCCGGAATCAGTATGAGAGGTCAGAGCCAGAATCAGTTTGAGAGGTCGGAGCCAGAATCAGTCTGAGAGTTCGGAGCCAGAATCAGTCTGAGAGGTCAGAGCTAGAATCAGTATGAGAGGTCAGAGCCAGAATTAGTATGAGAGGTCAGAGCCAGAATCAGTCTGAGAGGTCAGAGCCAGAATAAGTCTGAGAGGTCAGAGCCAGAACCGGTATGAGAGGTCAGAGCCAAAAGCATTATGAAAGGTCAGAACTGGAATCAGTACGAGAGGTCAGAGCCAGAATCAGTATGAGAGGTCAGAGCCAGAATCAGTATGAGAGATCAGAGCCAGAATCAGTATGAGAGGTCAGAGCCGGAATCAGTCTGAAAGGTCAGAGCCAGAAGCAGTATGAGACGTCAGAGCCAGAATCAGACTGAGAGGTCAGAGCCAGAATCAGTCTGAGTAGTCAGAGCCAGAATCAGTATGAGAGGTAAGAGCCAGAATGAGACTGAGAGGTCAGAGCCAGAATCAGTCTGAGAGGTCAGAGCCAGAATCAGTATGAGAGGTCAGAGCCAGAATCAGTCTGAGAGGTCAGAGCCAGAATCAGTATGAGAGGTCAGAGCCAGAATCAGTATGAGAGGTAAGAGCCAGAATCAGTCTGAGAGTTCAGAGCCAGAATCAGTCTGAGAGGTCAGAGCCAGAATCAGTATGAGAGATCAGAGCCAGAATCAGTATGAGAGATCAGAGTCAGAATCAGTATGAGAGATCAGAGTCCGAATCAGTATGAGAGGTCAGAGCCGGAATCAGTCTGAAAGGTCAGAGCTAGAAGCAGTATGAGACATCAGAGGTAGAATCAGACTGAGAGGTCAGAGCCAGAATCAGTCTGAGTGGTCAGAGCCAGAATCAGTATGAGAGGTAAGAGCCAGAATCAGACTAAAAGGTCAGAGCCAGAATCAGTCTGAGAGGTCAGAGCCAGAATCAGTATGCGAGGTCAGAGCCAGAATCAGTATGAGAGGTCAGAGCCAGAATCAGTCTGAGAGGTCAGAGCCAGAATCAGTGTTAGAGGTCAGAGCCAGAATCAGTATGAGAGGGCAGAGCCAGAATCAGACTGAGAGGTCAGAGCCAGAATCAGACTGAGAGGTCAGAGCCAGAATCAGTGTGAAAGGTCAGAGCCAGAATCAGTATGAGAGGTCAGAACCAGAATCAGTATGAGAGGTCAGAGCCAGAATCAGTATGAGAGATCAGAGTCAGAATCAGTATGAGAGATCAGAGCCAGAATCAGTCTGAAAGGTCAGAGCCAGAAGCAGTATGAGTGGTCAGAGCCAGAATCAGTATGAGAGGTAAGAGCCAGAATCAGACTGAGAGGTCAGAGCCAGAATCAGTCTGAGTGGTCAGAGCCAGAATCAGTATGAGAGGTAAGAGCCAGAATCAGACTGAGAGGTCAGAGCCAGAATCAGTATGAGAGGTCAGAGCCGGAATCAGACTGAGAGGTCAGAGCCGGAATCAGACTGAGAGGTCAGAGCCAGAATTAGTATGAGAGGTTAGAGCCAGGATCAGTCTGAGAGGTCAGAGCCAGAATCAGTATGAGAGGTCAGAGCCGGAATCAGACTGAGAGGTCAGAGCCGGAATCAGAGTGAGAGGTCAGAGCCAGAATTAGTATGAGAGGTTAGAGCTAGGATCAGTCTGAGAGGTCAAAGCCAGAATCAGTATGAGAGGTCAGAGCAAGAATCAGTCTGAGAGGTAAGAGCCAGAATTAGTATGAGAGGTCAGAGCCAGAATCTGTCTGAGAGGACAGAGCCAGAATCAGTCTGAGAGGTCAGAGCCAGAATCAGTCTGAGAGGTCAGAGCCAGAATCAGTCTGAGAGGTCAGAGCCAGAATCAGTATGAGAGGTCAGAGCCAAAATCAGTCTGAGAGGTCAGAGCCAGAATCAGTCTGAGAGGTCAGAGCCAGAATCAGTATGAGAGGAAAGAGCCAGAATCAGTATGAGAGGTCATAGCCAGAATCAGACTGAGAGGTCAGAGCCAGAATCAGTGTGAAAGGTCAGAGCCAGAATCAGTATGAGAGGTCAGAACCAGAATTAGTATGAGAGGTCAGAGCCAGAATCAGTATGAGAGATCAGAGTCAGAATCAGTCTGAGTGGTCAGAGCCAGAATCAGTATGAGAGGTAAGAGCCAGAATCAGACTGAGAGGTCAGAGCCAGAATCAGTCTGAGAGGTCAGAGCCAGAATCAGTATGAGAGGTCAGAGCCAGAATAAGTATGAGAGGTCAGAGCCAGAATCAGTCTGAGAGGTCAAAGCCAGAAGAAGTTTGGGATGTCAGAGCCAGAAGCAGTCTGAGAGGTCAGAGTCAGAATCAGTATGAGAGGTCAGAGCCAGAATCAGTATGAGAGGTCAGAGCCAGAATCAGTCTGAGAGGTCAGAGCCAGAATCAGTGTGAGAGGTCAGAGCCAGAATCAGTAGGAGAGGTCAGAGCCAGAATCAGTATGAGAGGTCAGAGCCAGAATCAGTGTGAAAGGTCAGAGCCAGAATCAGTATGAGAGGTCAGAGCCAAAATCAGTATGAGAGGTCAGAGCCAGAATCAGACTGAGAGGTTCGAGCTAGAATCGGTATGAGAGGTCAGAGTCAGAAGCGGTATGAGAGGTCAGAGCCAGAATCAGTATGAGAGGTCAGAGCCCGGAATCAGACTGAGAGGTCAGAGCCGGAATCAGACTAAGAGGTCAGAGCCGGAATCAGTATGAGAGGACAGAACCAGAAGCAGTATGAAAGGTCAGAGCCGGAATCAGTATGAGAGGACAGAGCAAGAATCAGTATGTGAGATGAGTGCCAGAATCAGCATGAGAGGTCAGAGCCGGAATTAGTATGAGAGGTCAGAGCCAGAATCAGTCTGAGAGTTCGGAGCCAGAATCAGTCTGAGAGGTCAGAGCCAGAATCAGTCTGAGAGTTCGGAGCCAGAATCAGTCTGAGAGGTCAGAGCCAGAATCAGTATGAGAGGTCAGAGCGAAAATTAGTATGAGAGGTCAGAGCCAGAATCAGTCTGAGAGGTCAGAGCCAGAATAAGTCTGAGAGGTCAGAGCCAGAACCGGTATGAGAGGTCAGAGCCAGAAGCCGTATGAAAGGTCAGAGCCAGAATCAGTATGAGAGATCAGAGCCAGAATCAGTTTGAGAGTTCAGAGCCAGAATTAGTATAAGAGGTTAGAGCCAAGATCAGTCTGAGAGGTCAAAGCCAGAATCAGCCTGAGAGGTCAGAGCCAGAAGAAGTATGAGATGTCAGAGCCAGAAGCAGTCAGAGAGGTCAGAGATGGAATCAGTATGAGAGGTCAGAGCCGGAATCAGACTGAGAGGTCAGAGCCAGAATCAGTCGGAGAGGTCAGAGCGAGAATTAGTATGAGAGGTTAGAGCCAGGATCAGTCTGAGAGGTGAGAGCCAGAAGAAGTATGAGATGTCAGAGCCAGAATCAGTCTGAAAGGTCAGAGCCAGAAGCAGTATGAGACGTCAGAGCCAGAATCAGTCAGAGAGGTCAGAGCCAGAATTAGTATGAGAGGTTAGAGCCAGGATCAGTCTGAGAGGTCAAAGCCAGAATCGGTATAAGAGGTCAAAGCAAGAATCAGTCTGAGAGGTAAGAGACAGAATCAGTATGAGAGGTCAGAGCCAAAATCAGACTGAGAGGTCAGAGCCAGAATCAGTGTGAAAGGTCAGAGCCAGAATCAGTATGAGAGGTCAGAGCCAGAATCAGTATGAGAGGTCAGAGCCATAATCAGTCTTAGAGGTCAGAGCCAGAATCAGACTGAGAGGTCAGAGCCGGAATCAGTATGTTAGGTCAGAGCCAGAATCAGTATGAGAGGGCAGAGCCATAATCAGTCTTAGAGGTCAGAGCCAGAATCAGACTGAGAGGTCAGAGCCGGAATCAGTATGTTAGGTCAGAGCCAGAAGCAGTATGAGAGGTCAGAGCCAGAATCAGTATGAGAGGTCAGAGCCAGAATCAGTATGAGAGGTCAGAGCCAGAATCAGTCTGAGAGGTCAGAGCCAGAATCAGTATGAGAGGTCAGAGCCAAAATCAGTAAGAGAGGTCAGAGCCAGAATCAGTATGAGAGGTCAGAGCCGGAATTAGACTGAGAGGTTAGAGCCGGAATCAGACTGAGAGGTCAGAGCCAGAATCAGTCTGAGAGGTCAGAGCCAGAATCAGTCTGAGAGGTCAGAGCCAGAATTAGTATGAAAGGTCAGAGCCAGAATTAGTAAGAGAGGTCAGAGCCAGAAATCAGTCTGAGAGGTCAGAGCCAGAAGTATGAGATGTCAGAGCCAGAATCAGTATGAGATGTCAGAGCCAGTATCAGTATGAGAGATCAGAGCCAGAATCAGTATGAGAGGTCAGAGCCAGAATCAGTATGAGAGGTAAGAGCCAGAATCAGTCGAAGAAGTCAGAGCCGGAATCAGTATGAGAGGTCAGAGCCAGAATCAGTCTGAGAGGTCGGAGCCAGTATCAGTCTGAGAGGTCAGAGCCGGAATCAGTGTTAGAGGTCAGAGCCAGAATCAGTATGAGAGGGCAGAGCCAGAATCAGACTGAGAGGTCAGAGCCAGAATCAGACTGAGAGGTCAGAGCCAGAATTAGTGTGAAAGGTCAGAGCCAGAATCAGTATGAGAGGTCAGAACCAGAATCAGTATGAGAGGTCAGAGCCAGAATCAGTACGAGAGATCAGAGTCAGAATCAGTATGAGAGATCAGAGCCAGAATCAGTATGAGAGGTCAGAGCCAGAATCAGTCTGAAAGGTCAGAGCCAGAAGCAGTTTGAGACGTCAGAGCCAGAATCAGTGTGAAAGGTCAGAGCCAGAATCAGTATGAGAGGTCAGAGACAAAATCAGTATGAGAGGTCAGAGCCAGAATCAGACTGAGAGGTTCGAGCTAGAATCGGTATGAGAGGTCAGAGTCAGAAGCGGTATGAGAGGTCAGAGCCAGAATCAGTATGAGAGGTCAGAGCCCGGAATCAGACTGAGAGGTCAGAGCCGGAATCAGACTGAAAGGTCAGAGCCGGAATCAGTATGAGAGGTCAGAGCTAGAATCAATATGAGAGGGCAGAGTCAGAATCAGTCTGAGAGGTCAGAGCCAGAATCAGTATGAGATGACAGAACCAGAAGCAGTATGAAAGGTCAGAGCCGGAATCAGTATGAGAGGACAGAGCAAGAATCAGTATGTGAGATGAGTGCCAGAATCAGTATGAGAGGTCAGAGCCGGAATTAGTATGAGAGGTCAGAGCCAGAATCAGTCTGAGAGGTCAGAGCCAGAATCAGTCTGAGAGTTCGGAGCCAGAATCAGTCTGAGAGGTCAGAGCCAGAATTAGTATGAGAGGTCAGAGCGAAAATTAGTATGAGAGGTCAGAGCCAGAATAAGTCTGAGAGGTCAGAGCCAGAATAAGTCTGAGAGGTCAGAGCCAGAACCGGTATGAGAGGTCAGAGCCAGAAGCCGTATGAAAGGTCAGAGCCAGAATCAGTATGAGAGGTTAGAGCCAGGATCAGTCTGAGAGGTCAGAGCCAGAAGAAGTATGAGATGTCAGAGCCAGAATCAGTCTAAAAGGTCAGAGCCAGAAGCAGTATTAGACGTCAGAGCCGGAATCAGACTGAGAGGTCAGAGCCAGAATCAGTATGAGAGGTAAGAGCCAGAATCAGACTGAGAGGTCAGAGCCAGAATCCGTCTGAAAGATCAGAGCCAGAATCAGAATGAGAGGTCAGAGCCAGAATCAGTCTGAGAGGTCAGAGCCAGAATCAATATGAGAGCTCAGAGCCAGAATCAGTTTGAGAGGTCAGAGCCAGAATCAGTGTGAGAGGTCAGAGCCGGAATTAGACTGAGAGGTCAGAGCCAGAATCAGTCTGAGAGGTCAGAGCCAGAATCAGTATGAGAGGTCAGAGTCAGAATCAGTCTGAGAGGTCAGAGCCAGAATCAGTATGAGATGACAGAACCAGAAGCAGTATGAAAGGTCAGAGCCGGAATCAGTATGAGAGGACAGAGCAAGAATCAGTATGTGAGATGAGTGCCAGAATCAGTATGAGAGGTGAGAGCCGGAATTAGTATGAGAGGTCAGAGCCAGAATCAGTCTGAGAGGTCAGAGCCAGAATCAGTCTGAGAGTTCGGAGCCAGAATCAGTCTGAGAGGTCAGAGCCAGAATTAGTATGAGAGGTCAGAGCGAAAATTAGTATGAGAGGTCAGAGCCAGAATCAGTCTGAGAGGTCAGAGCCAGAATAAGTCTGAGAGGTCAGAGCCAGAACCGGTATGAGAGGTCAGAGCCAGAAGCCGTATGAAAGGTCAGAGCCAGAATCAGTATGAGAGATCAGAGCCAGAATCAGTATGAGAGTTCAGAGCCAGAATTAGTATAAGAGGTTAGAGCCAGGATCAGTCTGAGAGGTCAAAGCCAGAATCAGCCTGAGAGGTCAGAGCCAGAAGAAGTATGAGATGTCAGAGCCAGAAGCAGTCAGAGAGGTCAGAGATGGAATCAGTATGAGAGGTCAGAGCCGGAATCAGACTGAGAGGTCAGAGCCAGAATCAGTCGGAGAGGTCAGAGCCAGAATTAGTATGAGAGGTTAGAGCCAGGATCAGTCTGAGAGGTCAGAGCCAGAAGAAGTATGAGATGTCAGAGCCAGAATCAGTCTGAAAGGTCAGAGCCAGAAGCAGTATTAGACGTCAGAGCCAGAATCAGACTGAGAGGTCAGAGCCAGAATCAGTATGAGAGGTAAGAGCCAGAATCAGACTGAGAGGTCAGAGCCAGAATCCGTCTGAAAGATCAGAGCCAGAATCAGTATGAGAGGTCAGAGCCAGAATCAGTCTGAGAGGTCAGAGCCAGAATCAATATGAGTGCTCAGAGCCAGAATCAGTATGAGAGGTCAGAGCAAGAATCAGTGTGAGAGGTCAGAGCCGGAATTAGACTGAGAGGTCAGAGCCAGAATCAGTCTGAGAGGTCAGAGCCAGAATCAGTCTGAGAGGTCAGAGCCAGAATTAGTATGAAAGGTCAGAGCCAGAATTAGTAAGAGAGGTCAGAGCCAGAAATCAGTCTAAGAGGTCAGAGCCAGAAGAAGTATGAGATGTCAGAGCCAGAATCAGTATGAGAGATCAGAGCCAGAATCAGTATGAGAGGTCAAAGCTAGAATCAGTATGAGAGGTCAGAGCCAGAATCAGTCGGAGAAGTCAGAGCCGGAATCAGTCTGAGAGGTCAGAGCCAGTATCAGTCTGAGAGGTCAGAGTAAGAAACAGTATGAGACGTCAGAGCCAGAAGCAGTCTGAGAGGTCAGAGCCAAAATCAGTCTAAGAGGTCAGAGCCAGAAGAAGTATGAGATGTCAGAGCCAGAATCAGTATGAGAGATCAGAGCCAGAAGAAGTCTGAGAGGTTAGAGCCTGAATCAGTATGAGAGATCAGAGCCAGAATCAGTATGAGAGGTCAGAACCAGAATCAGTGTGAGAGGTCAGAGCCAGAATCAGTATGAGAGATCAGAGCCAGAATCAGTATGAGAGGTCAGAGCCAGAATCAGTGTGAAAGGTCAGAGCCAGAATCAGTATGAGAGGTAAGAGCCAGAATCAGTATGAGAGGTCAGAGCCATAATCAGTCTGAGAGGTCAGAGCCAGAATCAGACTGAGAGGTCAGAGCCAGAATCAGACTGAGAGGTCAGATCCGGAATCAGTATGTGATGTCAGAGCCAGAATCAGTATGAGAGGTCAGAGCCAGAATCAGTATGAGAGGTCAGAGCCAGAATCAGTATGAGAGGTCAAAGCTAGAATCAGTATGAGAGGTCAGAGCCAGAATCAGTCGGAGAAGTCAGAGCCGGAATCAGTCTGAGAGGTCAGAGCCAGTATCAGTCTGAGAGGTCAGAGTAAGAAACAGTATGAGACGTCAGAGCCAGAAGCAGTCTGAGAGGTCAGAGCCAAAATCAGTCTAAGAGGTCAGAGCCAGAAGAAGTATGAGATGTCAGAGCCAGAATCAGTATGAGAGATCAGAGCCAGAAGAAGTCTGAGAGGTTAGAGCCTGAATCAGTATGAGAGATCAGAGCCAGAATCAGTATGAGAGGTCAGAACCAGAATCAGTGTGAGAGGTCAGAGCCAGAATCAGTATGAGAGATCAGAGCCAGAATCAGTATGAGAGGTCAGAGCCAGAATCAGTGTGAAAGGTCAGAGCCAGAATCAGTATGAGAGGTCAGAGCCAGAATCAGTATGAGAGGTCAGAGCCATAATCAGTCTGAGAGGTCAGAGCCAGAATCAGACTGAGAGGTCAGAGCCAGAATCAGACTGAGAGGTCAGATCCGGAATCAGTTTGTGATGTCAGAGCCAGAATCAGTATGAGAGGTCAGAGCCAGAATCAGTATGAGAGGTCAGAGCCAGAATCAGTATGAGAGGTCAGAGCCAGAATCAGTCTGAGAGGTCAGGAACAGAATCAGTATGAGAGGTCAGAGCCAGAATCAGTATGAGAGGTCAGAGCCAGAATCAGTATGAGAGGTCAGAGCCGGAATTAGACTGAGAGGTTAGAGCCGGAATCAGACTGAGAGGTCAGAGCCAGAATCAGTCTGAGAGGTCAGAGTCAGAATTAGTATGAAAGGTCAGAGCCAGAATTAGTAAGAGAGGTCAGAGCCAGAAATCAGTCTGAGAGGTTAGAGCCAGAATCAGTATGAGAGATCAGAGCCAGAATCAGTATGAGAGGTCAGAGCCAGAATCAGTATGAGTGGTCAGAGCCAGAATCAGTCTGAGAGGTCAGAGCCAGTATCAGTCTGAGAGGTCAGAGCCAGAATCAGTGTTAGAGGTCAGAGCCAGAATCAGTATCAGAGGGAAAAGCCAGAATCAGACTGAGAGGTCAGAGCCAGAATCAGACTGAGAGGTCAGAGCCAGAATCAGTGTGAAAGGTCAGAGCCAGAATCAGTATGAGAGGTCAGAACCAGAATCAGTATGAGAGGTCAGAGCCAGAATCAGTATGAGAGATCAGAGTCAGAATCAGTATGAGAGATCTGAGCCAGAATCAGTATGAGAGGTCAGAGCCGGAATCAGTCTGAAAGGTCAGAGCCAGAAGCAGTTTGAGACGTCAGAGCCAGAATCAGACTGAGAGGTCAGAGCCAGAATCAGTCTGAGTGGTCAGAGCCAGAATCAGTATGAGAGGAAAGAGCCAGAATCAGTCTGAGAGGTAAGAGCTGGAATCAGACTGAGAGGTCAGAGCCAGATTTAGTATGAGAGGTTAGAGCCAGGATCATTCTGAGAGGTCAGAGCCAGAATCAGTATGAGAGGTCAGAGCCGGAATCAGACTGAGAGGTCAGAGCCAGAATTAGTATGAGAGGTTAGAGCTAGGATCAGTCTGAGAGGTCAAAGCCAGAATCAGTATGAGAGGTCAGAGCAAGAATCAGTCTGAGAGGTAAGAGCCAGAATTAGTATGAGAGGTCAGAGCCAGTATCTGTCTGAGAGGACAGAGCCAGAATCAGTCTGAGAGGTCAGAGCCAGAATCAGTCTGAGAGGTCAGAGCCAGAATCAGTCTGAGGTCAGAGCCAGAATCAGTCTGAGAGGTCAGAGCCAGAATCAGTATGAGAGGTCAGAGCCAGAATCAGTCTGAGAGGTCAGAGCCAGAATCAGTGTGAGAGGTCAGAGCCAGAATCAGTATGAGAGGGCAGAGCCAGAATCAGTATGAGAGGTCATAGCCAGAATCAGACTGAGAGGTCAGAGCCAGAATCAGTGTGAAAGGTCAGAGCCAGAATCAGTATGAGAGGTCAGAACCAGAATCAGTATGAGAGGTCAGAGCCAGAATCAGTATGAGTGATCAGAGTCAGAATCAGTCTGAGTGGTCAGAGCCATAAGAAGTAAGAGAGGTAAGAGCCAGAATCAGACTGAGAGGTCAGAGCCAGAATCAGTCTGAGAGGTCAGAGGCAGAATCAGTATGAGAGGTCAGAGCCAGAATCAGTATGAGAGGTCAGAGCCAGAATCAGTATGAGAGGTCAGAGCCAGAATCAGTATGAGAGGTCAGAGCCAGAATCAGTATGAGAGGTCAGATCCAGAATCAGTCTGAGAGGTCAAAGCCAAAAGAAGTTTGAGATGTCAGAGCCAGAAGCAGTCTGAGAGGTTAGAGTCAGAATCAGTATGAGAGGTCAGAGCCAGAATCAGTATGAG
Organism: Leptodactylus fuscus; assembly: GCF_031893055.1. Classification (NCBI taxonomy): domain Eukaryota; kingdom Metazoa; phylum Chordata; class Amphibia; order Anura; family Leptodactylidae; genus Leptodactylus; species Leptodactylus fuscus. The sequence continues at coordinate 120,202,464 of NC_134269.1, forward strand.
AGGTCAGAGCCAGAATCAGTCTGAGAGGTCAGAGCCAGAATCAGTGTGAGACGTCAGAGCCAGAATCAGTATGAGAGGTCAGAGCCAGAATCAAACTGAGAGGTCAGAGCCAGAATCAGTGTGAAAGGTCAGAGCCAGAATCAGTATGAGAGGTCAGAGCCTGAATCAGTATGAGAGGTCAGAGCCAGAATCAGACTGAGAGGTCCGAGCCAGAATCGGTATGAGAGGTCATAGCCAGAAGTGGTATGAGAGGTCAGAGCCAGAATAAGTCTGAGAGGTCAGAGCCCGGAATCAGACTGAGAGGTCAGAGCCGGAATCAGACTGAGAGGTCAGAGCTGGAATCAGTATGAGAGGTCAGAGCCGGAATCAGTATGAGAGGGCAGAGCCGGAATCAGTCTGAGAGGTCAGAGCCAGAATCAGTATGAGAGGACAGAACCAGAAGCAGTATGAAAGGTCAGAGCTGGAATCAGTATGAGAGGACAGAGTATGAATCAGTATGTGAGATCAGTGCCAGAATCAGTATGAGAGGTCAGAGCCGAAATCAGTATGAGAGGTCAGAACTGGAATCAGTACGAGAGGTCAGAGCCAGAATCAGTCTGAGAGGTCAGAGCCAGAACCGGTATGAGAGGTCAGAGCCAGAAGCATTATGAAAGGACAGAACTGGAATCAGTACGAGAGGTCAGAGCCAGAATCAGTATGAGAGGTCAGAGCCAGAATCAGTCTGAGTGGTCAGAGCCGGAATCAGTCTGAAAGGTCAGAGCCAGAAGCAGTATGAGACGTCAGATCCAGAATCAGACTGAGAGGTCAGAGCCAGAATCAGTCTGAGTGGTCAGAGCCAGAATCAGTATGAGAGGTCAGAGCCAGAATCAGTCTGAGTGGTCAGAGCCGGAATCAGTCTGAAAGGTCAGAGCCAGAAGCAGTATGAGACGTCAGAGCCAGAATCAGACTGAGAGGTCAGAGCCAGAATCAGTCTGAGTGGTCAGAGCCAGAATCAGTATGAGAGGTAAGAGCCAGAATCAGACTGAGAGGTCAGAGCCAGAATCAGTATGAGAGGTCAGAGCCAGAATCAGTATGAGAGGTCAGAGCCAGAATCAGTCTGAGAGGTCAGAGCCAGAATCAGTCTGAGAGGTCAGAGCCAGAATCAGTCTGAGAGGTCAGAGCCAGAATCATTATGAGAGATCAGTGCCAGTATCAGTATGAGAGGACAGAGCCAGAAGCAGTATGAAAGGTCAGAGCCGGAATCAGTATAAGAGGTCAGAGCCGGAATCAGACTGAGAGGTCAGAGCCAGAATCATTCTGAGAGGTCAGAGTCAGAATCAGTATGAGAGGTCAGATCCAGAATCAGTCTGAGAGGTCAGAGCAAGAATTAGTATGAGACGTCAGAGCTAGAAGAAGTCTGAGAGGTCAGAGCTAGAAGTAATATAAGAGGTTAGAGCCAGAATCAGTATGAGAGATCAGAGCCAGAATCAGCCTGAGAGGTCAGAGCCAGAATCAGACTGAGAGGTCAGAGCCAGAATCAGACTGAGAGGTCAGAGCCGGAATCAGTAGGAGAGGTCAGAGCCAGAATCAGACTGAGAGGTCAGAGCCAGAATCAGACTAAGAGGTCCGAGCCAGAATCGGTATGAGAGGTCAGAGCCAGAATCAGACTGAGAGGTCAGAGCCAGAATCAGACTGAGAGGTCAGAGCCAGAATCAGACTGAGAGGTCAGAGCCGGAATCAGTATGAGTGGTCAGAGCCAGAATCAGTCTGAGTGGTCGGAGCCAGAATCAGTATGAGAGGTCAGAGCCAGAATCAGTATGAGAGGTCAGAGCCAGAATCAGACTGAGAGGTCAGAGCCAGAATCAGTGTGAGAGGTCAGAGCCGGAATCGGTATGAGAGGTCAGAGCCAGATTCAGTATGAGAGGTCAGAGCCAGAATCAGTCTGAGAGGTCAGAGCCAGAATCAGTATGAGAGGTCAGAGCCAGAATCAGAGTGACAGGTCAGAGCCAGAATCAGTGTGAAAGGTCAGAGCCAGAATCAGTATGAGAGGTCAGAGCCAGAATCAGTATGAGAGGTCAAAGCCAGAAGCAGTATGAGAGGTCAGAGCCAGTATCGGTATGAGAGGTCAGAGCCAGAATCAGTATGAGAGGTCAGAGCCCGGAATCAGACTGAGAGGTCAGAGCCGGAATCAGACTGAGAGGTCAGAGCCAGAATCAGACTGAGAGGTCAGAGCCAGAATCAGTATGAGAGGGCAGAGCCAGAATCAGTATGAGAGGTCAGAGCCGGAATCAGTATGAGAGGTCAGAGCCAGAATCAGTCTGAGAGGTCAGAGCCAGAATCAGTCTTAGAGTTCGGAGCCAGAATCAGTCTGAGAGGTCAGAACCAGAATCAGTATGAGAGGTCAGAGCCAGAATTAGTATGAGAGGTCAGAGCCAGAATCAGTCTGAGAGGTCAGAGCAAGAATTAGTATGAGACGTCAGAGCTAGAAGCAGTCTGAGAGGTCAGAGCCAGAAGCAATATAAGAGGTTAGAGCCAGAATCAGTCTGAGAGATCAGAGCCAGAATCAGTCTGAGAGGTCAGAGCCAGAATCAGACTGAGAGGTCAGAGCCAGAATTAGTATGAGAGGTTAGAGCTAGGATCAGTCTGAGAGGTCAGAGACGGAATCAGTAGGAGAGGTCAGAGCCAGTATCAGTCTGAGTGGTCAGAGCCAGAATCAGTATGAGAGGTCAGAGCCAGAATCAGTCTGAGAGGTCAGAGCCAGAATCAGTATGAGAGGTCAGAGCCAGAATCAAACTGAGAGGTCAGAGCCAGAATCAGTGTGAAAGGTCAGAGCCAGAATCAGTATGAGAGGTCAGAGCCTGAATCAGTATGAGAGGTCAGAGCCAGAATCAGACTGAGAGGTCCGAGCCAGAATCGGTATGAGAGGTCATAGCCAGAAGTGGTATGAGAGGTCAGAGCCAGAATAAGTCTGAGAGGTCAGAGCCCGGAATCAGACTGAGAGGTCAGAGCCGGAATCAGACTGAGAGGTCAGAGCTGGAATCAGTATGAGAGGTCAGAGCCGGAATGAGTATGAGAGGGCAGAGCCGGAATCAGACTGAGAGGTCAGAGCCAGAATCAGACTGAGAGGTCAGAGCCAGAATCAGTATGAGAGGGCAGAGCCAGAATCAGTCTGAGAGGTCAGAGACAGAATCAGTATGAGAGGACAGAACCAGAAGCAGTATGAGAGGTCAGAGCCGGAATCAGTATGAGAGGACAGAGCAAGAATCAGTATGTGAGATCAGAGCCAGAATCAGTATGAGAGGTCAGAGCCGGAATCAGTATGAGAGGTCAGAGCCAGAATCAGTCTGAGAGGTCAGAGCCAGAATCAGTCTTAGAGTTCGGTGCCAGAATCAGTCTGAGAGGTCAGAACCAGAATCAGTATGAGAGGTCAGAGCCAGAATTAGTATGAGAGGTCAGAGCCAGAATCAGTCTGAGAGGTCAGAGCAAGAATTAGTATGAGACGTCAGAGCTAGAAGCAGTCTGAGAGGTCAGAGCCAGAAGCAATATAAGAGGTTAGAGCCAGAATCAGTCTGAGAGGTCAGAGCCAGAATCAGACTGAGAGGTCAGAGCCAGAATCAGACTGAGAGGTCAGAGCCGGAATCAGTAGGAGAGGTCAGAGCCAGAATCAGTCTGAGTGGTCAGAGCCAGAATCAGACTGAGAGGTCAGAGCCAGAATCAGTCTGAGAGGTCAGAGCCAGAATCAGTGTGAGAGGTCAGAGCCAGAATCAGTATGAGAGGTCAGAGCCAGAATCAAACTGAGAGGTCAGAGCCAGAATCAGTGTGAAAGGTCAGAGCCAGAATCAGTATGAGAGGTCAGAGCCTGAATCAGTATGAGAGGTCAGAGCCAGAAACAGACTGAGAGGTCCGAGCCAGAATCGGTATGAGAGGTCATAGCCAGAAGTGGTATGAGAGGTCAGAGCCAGAATAAGTCTGAGAGGTCAGAGCCCGGAATCAGACTGAGAGGTCAGAGCCGGAATCAGACTGAGAGGTCAGAGCTGGAATCAGTATGAGAGGTCAGAGCCGGAATCAGTATGAGAGGGCAGAGCCGGAATCAGTCTGAGAGGTCAGAGCCAGAATCAGTATGAGAGGACAGAACCAGAAGCAGTATGAAAGGTCACAGCTGGAATCAGTATGAGAGGACAGAGTATGAATCAGTATGTGAGATCAGTGCCAGAATCAGTATGAGAGGTCAGAGCCGAAATCAGTATGAGAGGTCAGAACTGGAATCAGTACGAGAGGTCAGAGCCAGAATCAGTCTGAGAGGTCAGAGCCAGAACCGGTATGAGAGGTCAGAGCCAGAAGCATTATGAAAGGTCAGAACTGGAATCAGTACGAGAGGTCAGAGCCAGAATCAGTCTGAAAGGTCAGAGCCAGAAGCAGTATTAGACGTCAGAGCCGGAATCAAACTGAGAGGTCAGAGCCAGAATCAGTATGAGAGGTAAGAGCCAGAATCAGACTGAGAGGTCAGAGCCAGAATCCGTCTGAAAGATCAGAGCCAGAATCAGTATGAGAGGTCAGAGCCAGAATCAGTCTGAGAGGTCAGAGCCAGAATCAATATGAGAGCTCAGAGCCAGAATCAGTATGAGAGGTCAGAGCCAGAATTAGTGTGAGAGGTCAGAGCCGGAATTAGACTGAGAGGTCAGAGCCAGAATCAGTCTGAGAGGTCAGAGCCAGAATTAGTATGAAAGGTCAGAGCCAGAATTAGTAAGAGAGGTCATAGCCAGAATCAGACTGAGAGGTCAGAGCCAGAATCAGTGTGAAAGGTCAGAGCCAGAATCAGTATGAGAGGTCAGAACCAGAATTAGTATGAGAGGTCAGAGCCAGAATCAGTATGAGAGATCAGAGTCAGAATCAGTCTGAGTGGTCAGAGCCAGAATCAGTATGAGAGGTAAGAGCCAGAATCAGACTGAGAGGTCAGAGCCAGAATCAGTCTGAGAGGTCAGAGCCAGAATCAGTATGAGAGGTCAGAGCCAGAATAAGTATGAGAGGTCAGAGCCAGAATCAGTCTGAGAGGTCAAAGCCAGAAGAAGTTTGGGATGTCAGAGCCAGAAGCAGTCTGAGAGGTCAGAGTCAGAATCAGTATGAGAGGTCAGAGCCAGAATCAGTATGAGAGGTCAGAGCCAGAATCAGTATGAGAGGTCAGAGCCAGAATCAGTCTGAGAGGTCAGAGCCAGAATCAGTGTGAGAGGTCAGAGCCAGAATCAGTAGGAGAGGTCAGAGCCAGAATCAGTATGAGAGGTCAGAGCCAGAATCAGTGTGAAAGGTCAGAGCCAAAATCAGTATGAGAGGTCAGAGCCAGAATCAGACTGAGAGGTTCGAGCTAGAATCGGTATGAGAGGTCAGAGTCAGAAGCGGTATGAGAGGTCAGAGCCAGAATCAGTATGAGAGGTCAGAGCCGGAATCAGACTAAGAGGTCAGAGCCGGAATCAGTATGAGAGGTTAGAGCCAGAATCAGTATGAGAGGACAGAACCAGAAGCAGTATGAAAGGTCAGAGCCGGAATCAGTATGAGAGGACAGAGCAAGAATCAGTATGTGAGATGAGTGCCAGAATCAGCATGAGAGGTCAGAGCCGGAATTAGTATGAGAGGTCAGAGCCAGAATCAGTCTGAGAGTTCGGAGCCAGAATCAGTCTGAGAGGTCAGAGCCAGAATCAGTCTGAGAGTTCGGAGCCAGAATCAGTCTGAGAGGTCAGAGCCAGAATCAGTATGAGAGGTCAGAGCGAAAATTAGTATGAGAGGTCAGAGCCAGAATCAGTCTGAGAGGTCAGAGCCAGAATAAGTCTGAGAGGTCAGAGCCAGAACCGGTATGAGAGGTCAGAGCCAGAAGCCGTATGAAAGGTCAGAGCCAGAATCAGTATGAGAGATCAGAGCCAGAATCAGTTCGAGAGTTCAGAGCCAGAATTAGTATAAGAGGTTAGAGCCAAGATCAGTCTGAGAGGTCAAAGCCAGAATCAGCCTGAGAGGTCAGAGCCAGAAGAAGTATGAGATGTCAGAGCCAGAAGCAGTCAGAGAGGTCAGAGATGGAATCAGTATGAGAGGTCAGAGCCGGAATCAGACTGAGAGGTCAGAGCCAGAATCAGTCGGAGAGGTCAGAGCGAGAATTAGTATGAGAGGTTAGAGCCAGGATCAGTCTGAGAGGTGAGAGCCAGAAGAAGTATGAGATGTCAGAGCCAGAATCAGTCTGAAAGGTCAGAGCCAGAAGCAGTATGAGACGTCAGAGCCAGAATCAGTCAGAGAGGTCAGAGCCAGAATTAGTATGAGAGGTTAGAGCCAGGATCAGTCTGAGAGGTCAAAGCCAGAATCGGTATAAGAGGTCAAAGCAAGAATCAGTCTGAGAGGTAAGAGACAGAATCAGTATGAGAGGTCAGAGCCAAAATCAGACTGAGAGGTCAGAGCCAGAATCAGTGTGAAAGGTCAGAGCCAGAATCAGTATGAGAGGTCAGAGCCAGAATCAGTATGAGAGGTCAGAGCCATAATCAGTCTTAGAGGTCAGAGCCAGAATCAGACTGAGAGGTCAGAGCCGGAATCAGTATGTTAGGTCAGAGCCAGAATCAGTATGAGAGGGCAGAGCCATAATCAGTCTTAGAGGTCAGAGCCAGAATCAGACTGAGAGGTCAGAGCCGGAATCAGTATGTTAGGTCAGAGCCAGAAGCAGTATGAGAGGTCAGAGCCAGAATCAGTATGAGAGGTCAGAGCCAGAATCAGTATGAGAGGTCAGAGCCAGAATCAGTCTGAGAGGTCAGAGCCAGAATCAGTATGAGAGGTCAGAGCCAGAATCAGTATGAGAGGTCAGAGCCAGAATCAGTATGAGAGGTCAGAGCCGGAATTAGACTGAGAGGTTAGAGCCGGAATCAGACTGAGAGGTCAGAGCCAGAATCAGTCTGAGAGGTCAGAGCCAGAATTAGTATGAAAGGTCAGAGCCAGAATTAGTAAGAGAGGTCAGAGCCAGAAATCAGTCTGAGAGGTCAGAGCCAGAAGAAGTATGAGATGTCAGAGCCAGAATCAGTATGAGATGTCAGAGCCAGTATCAGTATGAGAGATCAGAGCCAGAATCAGTATGAGAGGTCAGAGCCAGAATCAGTATGAGAGGTAAGAGCCAGAATCAGTCGAAGAAGTCAGAGCCGGAATCAGTATGAGAGGTCAGAGCCAGAATCAGTCTGAGAGGTCAGAGCCAGTATCAGTCTGAGAGGTCAGAGCCGGAATCAGTGTTAGAGGTCAGAGCCAGAATCAGTATGAGAGGGCAGAGCCAGAATCAGACTGAGAGGTCAGAGCCAGAATCAGACTGAGAGGTCAGAGCCAGAATTAGTGTGAAAGGTCAGAGCCAGAATCAGTATGAGAGGTCAGAACCAGAATCAGTATGAAAGGTCAGAGCCAGAATCAGTACGAGAGATCAGAGTCAGAATCAGTATGAGAGATCAGAGCCAGAATCAGTATGAGAGGTCAGAGCCAGAATCAGTCTGAAAGGTCAGAGCCAGAAGCAGTTTGAGACGTCAGAGCCAGAATCAGTGTGAAAGGTCAGAGCCAGAATCAGTATGAGAGGTCAGAGACAAAATCAGTATGAGAGGTCAGAGCCAGAATCAGACTGAGAGGTTCGAGCTAGAATCGGTATGAGAGGTCAGAGTCAGAAGCGGTATGAGAGGTCAGAGCCAGAATCAGTATGAGAGGACAGAGCCCGGAATCAGACTGAGAGGTCAGAGCCGGAATCAGACTGAAAGGTCAGAGCCGGAATCAGTATGAGAGGTCAGAGCTAGAATCAATATGAGAGGGCAGAGTCAGAATCAGTCTGAGAGGTCAGAGCCAGAATCAGTATGAGATGACAGAACCAGAAGCAGTATGAAAGGTCAGAGCCGGAATCAGTATGAGAGGACAGAGCAAGAATCAGTATGTGAGATGAGTGCCAGAATCAGTATGAGAGGTCAGAGCCGGAATTAGTATGAGAGGTCAGAGCCAGAATCAGTCTGAGAGGTCAGAGCCAGAATCAGTCTGAGAGTTCGGAGCCAGAATCAGTCTGAGAGGTCAGAGCCAGAATTAGTATGAGAGGTCAGAGCGAAAATTAGTATGAGAGGTCAGAGCCAGAATAAGTCTGAGAGGTCAGAGCCAGAATAAGTCTGAGAGGTCAGAGCCAGAACCGGTATGAGAGGTCAGAGCCAGAAGCCGTATGAAAGGTCAGAGCCAGAATCAGTATAAGAGGTTAGAGCCAGGATCAGTCTGAGAGGTCAGAGCCAGAAGAAGTATGAGATGTCAGAGCCAGAATCAGTCTAAAAGGTCAGAGCCAGAAGCAGTATTAGACGTCAGAGCCGGAATCAGACTGAGAGGTCTGAGCCAGAATCAGTATGAGAGGTAAGAGCCAGAATCAGACTGAGAGGTCAGAGCCAGAATCCGTCTGAAAGATCAGAGCCAGAATCAGTATGAGAGGTCAGAGCCAGAATCAGTCTGAGAGGTCAGAGCCAGAATCAATATGAGAGCTCAGAGCCAGAATCAGTATGAGAGGTCAGAGCCAGAATCAGTGTGAGAGGTCAGAGCCGGAATTAGACTGAGAGGTCAGAGCCAGAATCAGTCTGAGAGGTCAGAGCCAGAATCAGTATGAGAGGTCAGAGTCAGAATCAGTCTGAGAGGTCAGAGCCAGAATCAGTATGAGATGACAGAACCAGAAGCAGTATGAAAGGTCAGAGCCGGAATCAGTATGAGAGGACAGAGCAAGAATCAGTATGTGAGATGAGTGCCAGAATCAGTAGGAGAGGTGAGAGCCGGAATTAGTATGAGAGGTCAGAGCCAGAATCAGTCTGAGAGGTCAGAGCCAGAATCAGTCTGAGAGTTCGGAGCCAGAATCAGTCTGAGAGGTCAGAGCCAGAATTAGTATGAGAGGTCAGAGCGAAAATTAGTATGAGAGGTTAGAGCCAGAATCAGTCTGAGAGGTCAGAGCCAGAATAAGTCTGAGAGGTCAGAGCCAGAACCGGTATGAGAGGTCAGAGCCAGAAGCCGTATGAAAGGTCAGAGCCAGAATCAGTATGAGAGATCAGAGCCAGAATCAGTATGAGAGTTCAGAGCCAGAATTAGTATAAGAGGTTAGAGCCAGGATCAGTCTGAGAGGTCAAAGCCAGAATCAGCCTGAGAGGTCAGAGCCAGAAGAAGTATGAGATGTCAGAGCCAGAAGCAGTCAGAGAGGTCAGAGATGGAATCAGTATGAGAGGTCAGAGCCGGAATCAGACTGAGAGGTCAGAGCCAGAATCAGTCGGAGAGGTCAGAGCCAGAATTAGTATGAGAGGTTAGAGCCAGGATCAGTCTGAGAGGTCAGAGCCAGAAGAAGTATGAGATGTCAGAGCCAGAATCAGTCTGAAAGGTCAGAGCCAGAAGCAGTATTAGACGTCAGAGCCAGAATCAGACTGAGAGGTCAGAGCCAGAATCAGTATGAGAGGTAAGAGCCAGAATCAGACTGAGAGGTCAGAGCCAGAATCCGTCTGAAAGATCAGAGCCAGAATCAGTATGAGAGGTCAGAGCCAGAATCAGTCTGAGAGGTCAGAGCCAGAATCAATATGAGAGCTCAGAGCCAGAATCAGTATGAGAGGTCAGAGCAAGAATCAGTGTGAGAGGTCAGAGCCGGAATTAGACTGAGAGGTCAGAGCCAGAATCAGTCTGAGAGGTCAGAGCCAGAATCAGTCTGAGAGGTCAGAGCCAGAATTAGTATGAAAGGTCAGAGCCAGAATTAGTAAGAGAGGTCAGAGCCAGAAATCAGTCTAAGAGGTCAGAGCCAGAAGAAGTATGAGATGTCAGAGCCAGAATCAGTATGAGAGATCAGAGCCAGAATCAGTATGAGAGGTCAAAGCTAGAATCAGTATGAGAGGTCAGAGCCAGAATCAGTCGGAGAAGTCAGAGCCGGAATCAGTCTGAGAGGTCAGAACCAGAATCAGTGTGAGAGGTCAGAGTCAGAATCAGTATGAGAGGTCAGAACCAGAATCAGTGTGAGAGGTCAGAGCCAGAATCAGTATGAGAGATCAGAGCCAGAATCAGTATGAGAGGTCAGAGCCAGAATCAGTGTGAAAGGTCAGAGCCAGAATCAGTATGAGAGGTAAGAGCCAGAATCAGTATGAGAGGTCAGAGCCATAATCAGTCTGAGAGGTCAGAGCCAGAATCAGACTGAGAGGTCAGAGCCAGAATCAGACTGAGAGGTCAGATCCGGAATCAGTATGTGATGTCAGAGCCAGAATCAGTATGAGAGGTCAGAGCCAGAATCAGTATGAGAGGTCAGAGCCAGAATCAGTATGAGAGGTCAAAGCTAGAATCAGTATGAGAGGTCAGAGCCAGAATCAGTCGGAGAAGTCAGAGCCGGAATCAGTCTGAGAGGTCAGAGCCAGTATCAGTCTGAGAGGTCAGAGTAAGAAACAGTATGAGACGTCAGAGCCAGAAGCAGTCTGAGAGGTCAGAGCCAAAATCAGTCTAAGAGGTCAGAGCCAGAAGAAGTATGAGATGTCAGAGCCAGAATCAGTATGAGAGATCAGAGCCAGAAGAAGTCTGAGAGGTTAGAGCCTGAATCAGTATGAGAGATCAGAGCCAGAATCAGTATGAGAGGTCAGAACCAGAATCAGTGTGAGAGGTCAGAGCCAGAATCAGTATGAGAGATCAGAGCCAGAATCAGTATGAGAGGTCAGAGCCAGAATCAGTGTGAAAGGTCAGAGCCAGAATCAGTATGAGAGGTCAGAGCCAGAATCAGTATGAGAGGTCAGAGCCATAATCAGTCTGAGAGATCAGAGCCAGAATCAGACTGAGAGGTCAGAGCCAGAATCAGACTGAGAGGTCAGATCCGGAATCAGTTTGTGATGTCAGAGCCAGAATCAGTATGAGAGGTCAGAGCCAGAATCAGTATGAGAGGTCAGAGCCAGAATCAGTATGAGAGGTCAGAGCCAGAATCAGTCTGAGAGGTCAGGAACAGAATCAGTATGAGAGGTCAGAGCCAGAATCAGTATGAGAGGTCAGAGCCAGAATCAGTATGAGAGGTCAGAGCCGGAATTAGACTGAGAGGTTAGAGCCGGAATCAGACTGAGAGGTCAGAGCCAGAATCAGTCTGAGAGGTCAGAGTCAGAATTAGTATGAAAGGTCAGAGCCAGAATTAGTAAGAGAGGTCAGAGCCAGAAATCAGTCTGAGAGGTCAGAGCCAGAATCAGTATGAGAGATCAGAGCCAGAATCAGTATGAGAGGTCAGAGCCAGAATCAGTATGAGTGGTCAGAGCCAGAATCAGTCTGAGAGGTCAGAGCCAGTATCAGTCTGAGAGGTCAGAGCCAGAATCAGTGTTAGAGGTCAGAGCCAGAATCAGTATCAGAGGGCAGAGCCAGAATCAGACTGAGAGGTCAGAGCCAGAATCAGACTGAGAGGTCAGAGCCAGAATCAGTGTGAAAGGTCAGAGCCAGAATCAGTATGAGAGGTCAGAACCAGAATCAGTATGAGAGGTCAGAGCCAGAATCAGTATGAGAGATCAGAGTCAGAATCAGTATGAGAGATCTGAGCCAGAATCAGTATGAGAGGTCAGAGCCGGAATCAGTCTGAAAGGTCAGAGCCAGAAGCAGTTTGAGACGTCAGAGCCAGAATCAGACTGAGAGGTCAGAGCCAGAATCAGTCTGAGTGGTCAGAGCCAGAATCAGTATGAGAGGAAAGAGCCAGAATCAGTCTGAGAGGTAAGAGCTGGAATCAGACTGAGAGGTCAGAGCCAGAATTAGTATGAGAGGTTAGAGCCAGGATCATTCTGAGAGGTCAGAGCCAGAATCAGTATGAGAGGTCAGAGCCGGAATCAGACTGAGAGGTCAGAGCCAGAATTAGTATGAGAGGTTAGAGCTAGGATCAGTCTGAGAGGTCAAAGCCAGAATCAGTATGAGAGGTCAGAGCAAGAATCAGTCTGAGAGGTAAGAGCCAGAATTAGTATGAGAGGTCAGAGCCAGTATCTGTCTGAGAGGACAGAGCCAGAATCAGTCTGAGAGGTCAGAGCCAGAATCAGTCTGAGAGGTCAGAGCCAGAATCAGTCTGAGGTCAGAGCCAGAATCAGTCTGAGAGGTCAGAGCCAGAATCAGTCTGAGAGGTCAGAGCCAGAATCAGTCTGAGAGGTCAGAGCCAGAATCAGTGTGAGAGGTCAGAGCCAGAATCAGTATGAGAGGGCAGAGCCAGAATCAGTATGAGAGGTCATAGCCAGAATCAGACTGAGAGGTCAGAGCCAGAATCAGTGTGAAAGGTCAGAGCCAGAATCAGTATGAGAGGTCAGAACCAGAATCAGTATGAGAGGTCAGAGCCAGAATCAGTATGAGTGATCAGAGTCAGAATCAGTCTGAGTGGTCAGAGCCATAAGAAGTAAGAGAGGTAAGAGCCAGAATCAGACTGAGAGGTCAGAGCCAGAATCAGTCTGAGAGGTCAGAGCCAGAATCAGTATGAGAGGTCAGAGCCAGAATCAGTATGAGAGGTCAGAGCCAGAATCAGTATGAGAGGTCAGAGCCAGAATCAGTATGAGAGGTCAGAGCCAGAATCAGTATGAGAGGTCAGATCCAGAATCAGTCTGAGAGGTCAAAGCCAGAAGAAGTTTGAGATGTCAGAGCCAGAAGCAGTCTGAGAGGTTAGAGTCAGAATCAGTATGAGAGGTCAGAGCCAGAATCAGTATGAGAGGTCAGAGCCAGAATCAGTCTGAGAGGTCAGAGCCAGAATCAGTGTGAGAGGTCAGAGCCAGAATCAGTATGAGAGGTCAGAGCCAGAATCAAACTGAGAGGTCAGAGCCAGAATCAGTGTGAAAGGTCAGAGCCAGAATCAGTATGAGAGGTCAGAGCCTGAATCAGTATGAGAGGTCAGAGCCAGAATCAGTATGAGAGGTCAGAGCCAGAATCAGTATGAGAGGTCAGAGCCAGAATCAGTCTGAGAGGTCAGGAACAGAATCAGTATGAGAGGTCAGAGCCAGAATCAGTATGAGAGGTCAGAGCCAGAATCAGTATGAGAGGTCAGAGCCGGAATTAGACTGAGAGGTTAGAGCCGGAATCAGACTGAGAGGTCAGAGCCAGAATCAGTCTGAGAGGTCAGAGTCAGAATTAGTATGAAAGGTCAGAGCCAGAATTAGTAAGAGAGGTCAGAGCCAGAAATCAGTCTGAGAGGTCAGAGCCAGAATCAGTATGAGAGATCAGAGCCAGAATCAGTATGAGAGGTCAGAGCCAGAATCAGTATGAGTGGTCAGAGCCAGAATCAGTCTGAGAGGTCAGAGCCAGTATCAGTCTGAGAGGTCAGAGCCAGAATCAGTGTTAGAGGTCAGAGCCAGAATCAGTATCAGAGGGCAGAGCCAGAATCAGACTGAGAGGTCAGAGCCAGAATCAGACTGAGAGGTCAGAGCCAGAATCAGTGTGAAAGGTCAGAGCCAGAATCAGTATGAGAGGTCAGAACCAGAATCAGTATGAGAGGTCAGAGCCAGAATCAGTATGAGAGATCAGAGTCAGAATCAGTATGAGAGATCTGAGCCAGAATCAGTATGAGAGGTCAGAGCCGGAATCAGTCTGAAAGGTCAGAGCCAGAAGCAGTTTGAGACGTCAGAGCCAGAATCAGACTGAGAGGTCAGAGCCAGAATCAGTCTGAGTGGTCAGAGCCAGAATCAGTATGAGAGGAAAGAGCCAGAATCAGTCTGAGAGGTAAGAGCTGGAATCAGACTGAGAGGTCAGAGCCAGAATTAGTATGAGAGGTTAGAGCCAGGATCATTCTGAGAGGTCAGAGCCAGAATCAGTATGAGAGGTCAGAGCCGGAATCAGACTGAGAGGTCAGAGCCAGAATTAGTATGAGAGGTTAGAGCTAGGATCAGTCTGAGAGGTCAAAGCCAGAATCAGTATGAGAGGTCAGAGCAAGAATCAGTCTGAGAGGTAAGAGCCAGAATTAGTATGAGAGGTCAGAGCCAGTATCTGTCTGAGAGGACAGAGCCAGAATCAGTCTGAGAGGTCAGAGCCAGAATCAGTCTGAGAGGTCAGAGCCAGAATCAGTCTGAGGTCAGAGCCAGAATCAGTCTGAGAGGTCAGAGCCAGAATCAGTCTGAGAGGTCAGAGCCAGAATCAGTCTGAGAGGTCAGAGCCAGAATCAGTGTGAGAGGTCAGAGCCAGAATCAGTATGAGAGGGCAGAGCCAGAATCAGTATGAGAGGTCATAGCCAGAATCAGACTGAGAGGTCAGAGCCAGAATCAGTGTGAAAGGTCAGAGCCAGAATCAGTATGAGAGGTCAGAACCAGAATCAGTATGAGAGGTCAGAGCCAGAATCAGTATGAGTGATCAGAGTCAGAATCAGTCTGAGTGGTCAGAGCCATAAGAAGTAAGAGAGGTAAGAGCCAGAATCAGACTGAGAGGTCAGAGCCAGAATCAGTCTGAGAGGTCAGAGCCAGAATCAGTATGAGAGGTCAGAGCCAGAATCAGTATGAGAGGTCAGAGCCAGAATCAGTATGAGAGGTCAGAGCCAGAATCAGTATGAGAGGTCAGAGCCAGAATCAGTATGAGAGGTCAGATCCAGAATCAGTCTGAGAGGTCAAAGCCAGAAGAAGTTTGAGATGTCAGAGCCAGAAGCAGTCTGAGAGGTTAGAGTCAGAATCAGTATGAGAGGTCAGAGCCAGAATCAGTATGAGAGGTCAGAGCCAGAATCAGTCTGAGAGGTCAGAGCCAGAATCAGTGTGAGAGGTCAGAGCCAGAATCAGTATGAGAGGTCAGAGCCAGAATCAAACTGAGAGGTCAGAGCCAGAATCAGTGTGAAAGGTCAGAGCCAGAATCAGTATGAGAGGTCAGAGCCTGAATCAGTATGAGAGGTCAGAGCCAGAATCAGACTGAGAGGTCCGAGCCAGAATCGGTATGAGAGGTCATAGCCAGAAGTGGTATGAGAGGTCAGAGCCAGAATAAGTCTGAGAGGTCAGAGCCCGGAATCAGACTGAGAGGTCAGAGCCGGAATCAGACTGAGAGGTCAGAGCTGGAATCAGTATGAGAGGTCAGAGCCGGAATCAGTATGAGAGGGCAGAGCCGGAATCAGTCTGAGAGGTCAGAGCCAGAATCAGTATGAGAGGACAGAACCAGAAGCAGTATGAAAGGTCAGAGCTGGAATCAGTATGAGAGGACAGAGTATGAATCAGTATGTGAGATCAGTGCCAGAATCAGTATGAGAGGTCAGAGCCGAAATCAGTATGAGAGGTCAGAACTGGAATCAGTACGAGAGGTCAGAGCCAGAATCAGTCTGAGAGGTCAGAGCCAGAACCGGTATGAGAGGTCAGAGCCAGAAGCATTATGAAAGGACAGAACTGGAATCAGTAAGAGAGGTCAGAGCCAGAATCAGTATGAGAGGTCAGAGCCAGAATCAGTCTGAGTGGTCAGAGCCGGAATCAGTCTGAAAGGTCAGAGCCAGAAGCAGTATGAGACGTCAGAGCCAGAATCAGACTGAGAGGTCAGAGCCAGAATCAGTCTGAGTGGTCAGAGCCAGAATCAGTATGAGAGGTCAGAGCCAGAATCAGTCTGAGTGGTCAGAGCCGGAATCAGTCTGAAAGGTCAGAGCCAGAAGCAGTATGAGACGTCAGAGCCAGAATCAGACTGAGAGGTCAGAGCCAGAATCAGTCTGAGTGGTCAGAGCCAGAATCAGTATGAGAGGTAAGAGCCAGAATCAGACTGAGAGGTCAGAGCCAGAATCAGTATGAGAGGTCAGAGCCAGAATCAGTATGAGAGGTCAGAGCCAGAATCAGTCTGAGAGGTCAGAACCAGAATCAGTCTGAGAGGTCAGAGCCAGAATCAGTCTGAGAGGTCAGAGCCAGAATCATTATGAGAGATCAGTGCCAGTATCAGTATGAGAGGACAGAGCCAGAAGCAGTATGAAAGGTCAGAGCCGGAATCAGTATAAGAGGTCAGAGCCGGAATCAGACTGAGAGGTCAGAGCCAGAATCATTCTGAGAGGTCAGAGTCAGAATCAGTATGAGAGGTCAGATCCAGAATCAGTCTGAGAGGTCAGAGCAAGAATTAGTATGAGACGTCAGAGCTAGAAGAAGTCTGAGAGGTCAGAGCTAGAAGTAATATAAGAGGTTAGAGCCAGAATCAGTATGAGAGATCAGAGCCAGAATCAGCCTGAGAGGTCAGAGCCAGAATCAGACTGAGAGGTCAGAGCCAGAATCAGACTGAGAGGTCAGAGCCGGAATCAGTAGGAGAGGTCAGAGCCAGAATCAGACTGAGAGGTCAGAGCCAGAATCAGACTAAGAGGTCCGAGCCAGAATCGGTATGAGAGGTCAGAGCCAGAATCAGACTGAGAGGTCAGAGCCAGAATCAGACTGAGAGGTCAGAGCCAGAATCAGACTGAGAGGTCAGAGCCGGAATCAGTATGAGTGGTCAGAGCCAGAATCAGTCTGAGTGGTCGGAGCCAGAATCAGTATGAGAGGTCAGAGCCAGAATCAGTATGAGAGGTCAGAGCCAGAATCAGACTGAGAGGTCAGAGCCAGAATCAGTGTGAGAGGTCAGAGCCGGAATCGGTATGAGAGGTCAGAGCCAGATTCAGTATGAGAGGTCAGAGCCAGAATCAGTCTGAGAGGTCAGAGCCAGAATCAGTATGAGAGGTCAGAGCCAGAATCAGAGTGACAGGTCAGAGCCAGAATCAGTGTGAAAGGTCAGAGCCAGAATCAGTATGAGAGGTCAGAGCCAGAATCAGTATGAGAGGTCAAAGCCAGAAGCAGTATGAGAGGTCAGAGCCAGTATCGGTATGAGAGGTCAGAGCCAGAATCAGTATGAGAGGTCAGAGCCCGGAATCAGACTGAGAGGTCAGAGCCGGAATCAGACTGAGAGGTCAGAGCCAGAATCAGACTGAGAGGTCAGAGCCAGAATCAGTATGAGAGGGCAGAGCCAGAATCAGTATGAGAGGTCAGAGCCGGAATCAGTATGAGAGGTCAGAGCCAGAATCAGTCTGAGAGGTCAGAGCCAGAATCAGTCTTAGAGTTCGGAGCCAGAATCAGTCTGAGAGGTCAGAACCAGAATCAGTATGAGAGGTCAGAGCCAGAATTAGTATGAGAGGTCAGAGCCAGAATCAGTCTGAGAGGTCAGAGCAAGAATTAGTATGAGACGTCAGAGCTAGAAGCAGTCTGAGAGGTCAGAGCCAGAAGCAATATAAGAGGTTAGAGCCAGAATCAGTCTGAGAGATCAGAGCCAGAATCAGTCTTAGAGGTCAGAGCCAGAATCAGACTGAGAGGTCAGAGCCAGAATTAGTATGAGAGGTTAGAGCTAGGATCAGTCTGAGAGGTCAGAGACGGAATCAGTAGGAGAGGTCAGAGCCAGTATCAGTCTGAGTGGTCAGAGCCAGAATCAGTATGAGAGGTCAGAGCCAGAATCAGTCTGAGAGGTCAGAGCCAGAATCAGTGTGAGAGGTCAGAGCCAGAATCAGTATGAGAGGTCAGAGCCAGAATCAAACTGAGAGGTCAGAGCCAGAATCAGTGTGAAAGGTCAGAGCCAGAATCAGTATGAGAGGTCAGAGCCTGAATCAGTATGAGAGGTCAGAGCCAGAATCAGACTGAGAGGTCCGAGCCAGAATCGGTATGAGAGGTCATAGCCAGAAGTGGTATGAGAGGTCAGAGCCAGAATAAGTCTGAGAGGTCAGAGCCCGGAATCAGACTGAGAGGTCAGAGCCGGAATCAGACTGAGAGGTCAGAGCTGGAATCAGTATGAGAGGTCAGAGCCGGAATGAGTATGAGAGGGCAGAGCCGGAATCAGACTGAGAGGTCAGAGCCAGAATCAGACTGAGAGGTCAGAGCCAGAATCAGACTGAGAGGTCAGAGCCGGAATCAGTATGAGTGGTCAGAGCCAGAATCAGTCTGAGTGGTCGGAGCCAGAATCAGTATGAGAGGTCAGAGCCAGAATCAGTATGAGAGGTCAGAGCCAGAATCAGACTGAGAGGTCAGAGCCAGAATCATTCTGAGAGGTCAGAGTCAGAATCAGTATGAGAGGTCAGATCCAGAATCAGTCTGAGAGGTCAGAGCAAGAATTAGTATGAGACGTCAGAGCTAGAAGAAGTCTGAGAGGTCAGAGCTAGAAGTAATATAAGAGGTTAGAGCCAGAATCAGTATGAGAGATCAGAGCCAGAATCAGCCTGAGAGGTCAGAGCCAGAATCAGACTGAGAGGTCAGAGCCAGAATCAGACTGAGAGGTCAGAGCCGGAATCAGTAGGAGAGGTCAGAGCCAGAATCAGACTGAGAGGTCAGAGCCAGAATCAGACTAAGAGGTCCGAGCCAGAATCGGTATGAGAGGTCAGAGCCAGAATCAGACTGAGAGGTCAGAGCCAGAATCAGACTGAGAGGTCAGAGCCAGAATCAGACTGAGAGGTCAGAGCCGGAATCAGTATGAGTGGTCAGAGCCAGAATCAGTCTGAGTGGTCGGAGCCAGAATCAGTATGAGAGGTCAGAGCCAGAATCAGTATGAGAGGTCAGAGCCAGAATCAGACTGAGAGGTCAGAGCCAGAATCAGTGTGAGAGGTCAGAGCCGGAATCGGTATGAGAGGTCAGAGCCAGATTCAGTATGAGAGGTCAGAGCCAGAATCAGTCTGAGAGGTCAGAGCCAGAATCAGTATGAGAGGTCAGAGCCAGAATCAGATTGACAGGTCAGAGCCAGAATCAGTGTGAAAGGTCAGAGCCAGAATCAGTATGAGAGGTCAGAGCCAGAATCAGTATGAGAGGTCAAAGCCAGAAGCAGTATGAGAGGTCAGAGCCAGTATCGGTATGAGAGGTCAGAGCCAGAATCAGTATGAGAGGTCAGAGCCCGGAATCAGACTGAGAGGTCAGAGCCGGAATCAGACTGAGAGGTCAGAGCCAGAATCAGACTGAGAGGTCAGAGCCAGAATCAGTATGAGAGGGCAGAGCCAGAATCAGTATGAGAGGTCAGAGCCGGAATCAGTATGAGAGGTCAGAGCCAGAATCAGTCTGAGAGGTCAGAGCCAGAATCAGTCTTAGAGTTCGGAGCCAGAATCAGTCTGAGAGGTCAGAACCAGAATCAGTATGAGAGGTCAGAGCCAGAATTAGTATGAGAGGTCAGAGCCAGAATCAGTCTGAGAGGTCAGAGCAAGAATTAGTATGAGACGTCAGAGCTAGAAGCAGTCTGAGAGGTCAGAGCCAGAAGCAATATAAGAGGTTAGAGCCAGAATCAGTCTGAGAGATCAGAGCCAGAATCAGTCTGAGAGGTCAGAGCCAGAATCAGACTGAGAGGTCAGAGCCAGAATTAGTATGAGAGGTTAGAGCTAGGATCAGTCTGAGAGGTCAGAGACGGAATCAGTAGGAGAGGTCAGAGCCAGTATCAGTCTGAGTGGTCAGAGCCAGAATCAGTATGAGAGGTCAGAGCCAGAATCAGTCTGAGAGGTCAGAGCCAGAATCAGTGTGAGAGGTCAGAGCCAGAATCAGTATGAGAGGTCAGAGCCAGAATCAAACTGAGAGGTCAGAGCCAGAATCAGTGTGAAAGGTCAGAGCCAGAATCAGTATGAGAGGTCAGAGCCTGAATCAGTATGAGAGGTCAGAGCCAGAATCAGACTGAGAGGTCCGAGCCAGAATCGGTATGAGAGGTCATAGCCAGAAGTGGTATGAGAGGTCAGAGCCAGAATAAGTCTGAGAGGTCAGAGCCCGGAATCAGACTGAGAGGTCAGAGCCGGAATCAGACTGAGAGGTCAGAGCTGGAATCAGTATGAGAGGTCAGAGCCGGAATGAGTATGAGAGGGCAGAGCCGGAATCAGACTGAGAGGTCAGAGCCAGAATCAGACTGAGAGGTCAGAGCCGGAATCAGTATGAGTGGTCAGAGCCAGAATCAGTCTGAGTGGTCGGAGCCAGAATCAGTATGAGAGGTCAGAGCCAGAATCAGTATGAGAGGTCAGAGCCAGAATCAGACTGAGAGGTCAGAGCCAGAATCAGTGTGAGAGGTCAGAGCCGGAATCGGTATGAGAG
Organism: Leptodactylus fuscus; assembly: GCF_031893055.1. Taxonomy (NCBI): domain Eukaryota; kingdom Metazoa; phylum Chordata; class Amphibia; order Anura; family Leptodactylidae; genus Leptodactylus; species Leptodactylus fuscus. The sequence continues at coordinate 120,222,401 of NC_134269.1, forward strand.
GTCAGAGCCAGATTCAGTATGAGAGGTCAGAGCCAGAATCAGTCTGAGAGGTCAGAGCCAGAATCAGTATGAGAGGTCAGAGCCAGAATCAGAGTGACAGGTCAGAGCCAGAATCAGTGTGAAAGGTCAGAGCCAGAATCAGTATGAGAGGTCAGAGCCAGAATCAGTATGAGAGGTCAAAGCCAGAAGCAGTATGAGAGGTCAGAGCCAGTATCGGTATGAGAGGTCAGAGCCAGAATCAGTATGAGAGGTCAGAGCCCGGAATCAGACTGAGAGGTCAGAGCCGGAATCAGACTGAGAGGTCAGAGCCAGAATCAGACTGAGAGGTCAGAGCCAGAATCAGTATGAGAGGGCAGAGCCAGAATCAGTATGAGAGGTCAGAGCCGGAATCAGTATGAGAGGTCAGAGCCAGAATCAGTCTGAGAGGTCAGAGCCAGAATCAGTCTTAGAGTTCGGAGCCAGAATCAGTCTGAGAGGTCAGAACCAGAATCAGTATGAGAGGTCAGAGCCAGAATTAGTATGAGAGGTCAGAGCCAGAATCAGTCTGAGAGGTCAGAGCAAGAATTAGTATGAGACGTCAGAGCTAGAAGCAGTCTGAGAGGTCAGAGCCAGAAGCAATATAAGAGGTTAGAGCCAGAATCAGTCTGAGAGATCAGAGCCAGAATCAGTCTGAGAGGTCAGAGCCAGAATCAGACTGAGAGGTCAGAGCCAGAATTAGTATGAGAGGTTAGAGCTAGGATCAGTCTGAGAGATCAGAGACGGAATCAGTAGGAGAGGTCAGAGCCAGTATCAGTCTGAGTGGTCAGAGCCAGAATCAGTATGAGAGGTCAGAGCCAGAATCAGTCTGAGAGGTCAGAGCCAGAATCAGTGTGAGAGGTCAGAGCCAGAATCAGTATGAGAGGTCAGAGCCAGAATCAAACTGAGAGGTCAGAGCCAGAATCAGTGTGAAAGGTCAGAGCCAGAATCAGTATGAGAGGTCAGAGCCTGAATCAGTATGAGAGGTCAGAGCCAGAAACAGACTGAGAGGTCCGAGCCAGAATCGGTATGAGAGGTCATAGCCAGAAGTGGTATGAGAGGTCAGAGCCAGAATAAGTCTGAGAGGTCAGAGCCCGGAATCAGACTGAGAGGTCAGAGCCGGAATCAGACTGAGAGGTCAGAGCTGGAATCAGTATGAGAGGTCAGAGCCGGAATGAGTATGAGAGGGCAGAGCCGGAATCAGACTGAGAGGTCAGAGCCAGAATCAGACTGAGAGGTCAGAGCCAGAATCAGTATGAGAGGGCAGAGCCAGAATCAGTCTGAGAGGTCAGAGACAGAATCAGTATGAGAGGACAGAACCAGAAGTAGTATGAGAGGTCAGAGCCGGAATCAGTATGAGAGGACAGAGCAAGAATCAGTATGTGAGATCAGAGCCAGAATCAGTATGAGAGGTCAGAGCCGGAATCAGTATGAGAGGTCAGAGCCAGAATCAGTCTGAGAGGTCAGAGCCAGAATCAGTCTTAGAGTTCGGAGCCAGAATCAGTCTGAGAGGTCAGAACCAGAATCAGTATGAGAGGTCAGAGCCAGAATTAGTATGAGAGGTCAGAGCCAGAATCAGTCTGAGAGGTCAGAGCAAGAATTAGTATGAGACGTCAGAGCTAGAAGCAGTCTGAGAGGTCAGAGCCAGAAGCAATATAAGAGGTTAGAGCCAGAATCAGTCTGAGAGGTCAGAGCCAGAATCAGACTGAGAGGTCAGAGCCAGAATCAGACTGAGAGGTCAGAGCCGGAATCAGTAGGAGAGGTCAGAGCCAGAATCAGTCTGAGTGGTCAGAGCCAGAATCAGACTGAGAGGTCAGAGCCAGAATCAGTCTGAGAGGTCAGAGCCAGAATCAGTGTGAGAGGTCAGAGCCAGAATCAGTATGAGAGGTCAGAGCCAGAATCAAACTGAGAGGTCAGAGCCAGAATCAGTGTGAAAGGTCAGAGCCAGAATCAGTATGAGAGGTCAGAGCCTGAATCAGTATGAGAGGTCAGAGCCAGAAACAGACTGAGAGGTCCGAGCCAGAATCGGTATGAGAGGTCATAGCCAGAAGTGGTATGAGAGGTCAGAGCCAGAATAAGTCTGAGAGGTCAGAGCCCGGAATCAGACTGAGAGGTCAGAGCCGGAATCAGACTGAGAGGTCAGAGCTGGAATCAGTATGAGAGGTCAGAGCCGGAATCAGTATGAGAGGGCAGAGCCGGAATCAGTCTGAGAGGACAGAACCAGAAGCAGTATGAAAGGTCACAGCTGGAATCAGTATGAGAGGACAGAGTATGAATCAGTATGTGAGATCAGTGCCAGAATCAGTATGAGAGGTCAGAGCCGAAATCAGTATGAGAGGTCAGAACTGGAATCAGTACGAGAGGTCAGAGCCAGAATCAGTCTGAGAGGTCAGAGCCAGAACCGGTATGAGAGGTCAGAGCCAGAAGCATTATGAAAGGACAGAACTGGAATCAGTACGAGAGGTCAGAGCCAGAATCAGTCTGAAAGGTCAGAGCCAGAAGCAGTATTAGACGTCAGAGCCGGAATCAGACTGAGAGGTCAGAGCCAGAATCAGTATGAGAGGTAAGAGCCAGAATCAGACTGAGAGGTCAGAGCCAGAATCCGTCTGAAAGATCAGAGCCAGAATCAGTATGAGAGGTCAGAGCCAGAATCAGTCTGAGAGGTCAGAGCCAGAATCAATATGAGAGCTCAGAGCCAGAATCAGTATGAGAGGTCAGAGCCAGAATTAGTGTGAGAGGTCAGAGCCGGAATTAGACTGAGAGGTCAGAGCCAGAATCAGTCTGAGAGGTCAGAGCCAGAATTAGTATGAAAGGTCAGAGCCAGAATTAGTAAGAGAGGTCATAGCCAGAATCAGACTGAGAGGTCAGAGCCAGAATCAGTGTGAAAGGTCAGAGCCAGAATCAGTATGAGAGGTCAGAACCAGAATTAGTATGAGAGGTCAGAGCCAGAATCAGTATGAGAGATCAGAGTCAGAATCAGTCTGAGTGGTCAGAGCCAGAATCAGTATGAGAGGTAAGAGCCAGAATCAGACTGAGAGGTCAGAGCCAGAATCAGTCTGAGAGGTCAGAGCCAGAATCAGTATGAGAGGTCAGAGCCAGAATAAGTATGAGAGGTCAGAGCCAGAATCAGTCTGAGAGGTCAAAGCCAGAAGAAGTTTGGGATGTCAGAGCCAGAAGCAGTCTGAGAGGTCAGAGTCAGAATCAGTATGAGAGGTCAGAGCCAGAATCAGTATGAGAGGTCAGAGCCAGAATCAGTCTGAGAGGTCAGAGCCAGAATCAGTGTGAGAGGTCAGAGCCAGAATCAGTAGGAGAGGTCAGAGCCAGAATCAGTATGAGAGGTCAGAGCCAGAATCAGTGTGAAAGGTCAGAGCCAGAATCAGTATGAGAGGTCAGAGCCAAAATCAGTATGAGAGGTCAGAGCCAGAATCAGACTGAGAGGTTCGAGCTAGAATCGGTATGAGAGGTCAGAGTCAGAAGCGGTATGAGAGGTCAGAGCCAGAATCAGTATGAGAGGTCAGAGCCGGAATCAGACTAAGAGGTCAGAGCCGGAATCAGTATGAGAGGTTAGAGCCAGAATCAGTATGAGAGGACAGAACCAGAAGCAGTATGAAAGGTCAGAGCCGGAATCAGTATGAGAGGACAGAGCAAGAATCAGTATGTGAGATGAGTGCCAGAATCAGCATGAGAGGTCAGAGCCGGAATTAGTATGAGAGGTCAGAGCCAGAATCAGTCTGAGAGTTCGGAGCCAGAATCAGTCTGAGAGGTCAGAGCCAGAATCAGTCTGAGAGTTCGGAGCCAGAATCAGTCTGAGAGGTCAGAGCCAGAATCAGTATGAGAGGTCAGAGCGAAAATTAGTATGAGAGGTCAGAGCCAGAATCAGTCTGAGAGGTCAGAGCCAGAATAAGTCTGAGAGGTCAGAGCCAGAACCGGTATGAGAGGTCAGAGCCAGAAGCCGTATGAAAGGTCAGAGCCAGAATCAGTATGAGAGATCAGAGCCAGAATCAGTTCGAGAGTTCAGAGCCAGAATTAGTATAAGAGGTTAGAGCCAAGATCAGTCTGAGAGGTCAAAGCCAGAATCAGCCTGAGAGGTCAGAGCCAGAAGAAGTATGAGATGTCAGAGCCAGAAGCAGTCAGAGAGGTCAGAGATGGAATCAGTATGAGAGGTCAGAGCCGGAATCAGACTGAGAGGTCAGAGCCAGAATCAGTCGGAGAGGTCAGAGCGAGAATTAGTATGAGAGGTTAGAGCCAGGATCAGTCTGAGAGGTGAGAGCCAGAAGAAGTATGAGATGTCAGAGCCAGAATCAGTCTGAAAGGTCAGAGCCAGAAGCAGTATGAGACGTCAGAGCCAGAATCAGTCAGAGAGGTCAGAGCCAGAATTAGTATGAGAGGTTAGAGCCAGGATCAGTCTGAGAGGTAAGAGACAGAATCAGTATGAGAGGTCAGAGCCAAAATCAGACTGAGAGGTCAGAGCCAGAATCAGTGTGAAAGGTCAGAGCCAGAATCAGTATGAGAGGTCAGAGCCAGAATCAGTATGAGAGGTCAGAGCCATAATCAGTCTTAGAGGTCAGAGCCAGAATCAGACTGAGAGGTCAGAGCCGGAATCAGTATGTTAGGTCAGAGCCAGAATCAGTATGAGAGGGCAGAGCCATAATCAGTCTTAGAGGTCAGAGCCAGAATCAGACTGAGAGGTCAGAGCCGGAATCAGTATGTTAGGTCAGAGCCAGAAGCAGTATGAGAGGTCAGAGCCAGAATCAGTATGAGAGGTCAGAGCCAGAATCAGTATGAGAGGTCAGAGCCAGAATCAGTCTGAGAGGTCAGAGCCAGAATCAGTATGAGAGGTCAGAGCCAGAATCAGTATGAGAGGTCAGAGCCAGAATCAGTATGAGAGGTCAAAGCCGGAATTAGACTGAGAGGTTAGAGCCGGAATCAGACTGAGAGGTCAGAGCCAGAATCAGTCTGAGAGGTCAGAGCCAGAATCAGTCTGAGAGGTCAGAGCCAGAATTAGTATGAAAGGTCAGAGCCAGAATTAGTAAGAGAGGTCAGAGCCAGAAATCAGTCTGAGAGGTCAGAGCCAGAAGAAGTATGAGATGTCAGAGCCAGAATCAGTATGAGATGTCAGAGCCAGTATCAGTATGAGAGATCAGAGCCAGAATCAGTATGAGAGGTCAGAGCCAGAATCAGTATGAGAGGTAAGAGCCAGAATCAGTCGAAGAAGTCAGAGCCGGAATCAGTATGAGAGGTCAGAGCCAGAATCAGTCTGAGAGGTCAGAGCCAGTATCAGTCTGAGAGGTCAGAGCCGGAATCAGTGTTAGAGGTCAGAGCCAGAATCAGTATGAGAGGGCAGAGCCAGAATCAGACTGAGAGGTCAGAGCCAGAATCAGACTGAGAGGTCAGAGCCAGAATTAGTGTGAAAGGTCAGAGCCAGAATCAGTATGAGAGGTCAGAACCAGAATCAGTATGAGAGGTCAGAGCCAGAATCAGTACGAGAGATCAGAGTCAGAATCAGTATGAGAGATCAGAGCCAGAATCAGTATGAGAGGTCAGAGCCAGAATCAGTCTGAAAGGTCAGAGCCAGAAGCAGTTTGAGACGTCAGAGCCAGAATCAGTGTGAAAGGTCAGAGCCAGAATCAGTATGAGAGGTCAGAGACAAAATCAGTATGAGAGGTCAGAGCCAGAATCAGACTGAGAGGTTCGAGCTAGAATCGGTATGAGAGGTCAGAGTCAGAAGCGGTATGAGAGGTCAGAGCCAGAATCAGTATGAGAGGACAGAGCCCGGAATCAGACTGAGAGGTCAGAGCCGGAATCAGACTGAAAGGTCAGAGCCGGAATCAGTATGAGAGGTGAGAGCTAGAATCAATATGAGAGGGCAGAGTCAGAATCAGTCTGAGAGGTCAGAGCCAGAATCAGTATGAGATGACAGAACCAGAAGCAGTATGAAAGGTCAGAGCCGGAATCAGTATGAGAGGACAGAGCAAGAATCAGTATGTGAGATGAGTGCCAGAATCAGTATGAGAGGTCAGAGCCGGAATTAGTATGAGAGGTCAGAGCCAGAATCAGTCTGAGAGGTCAGAGCCAGAATCAGTCTGAGAGTTCGGAGCCAGAATCAGTCTGAGAGGTCAGAGCCAGAATTAGTATGAGAGGTCAGAGCGAAAATTAGTATGAGAGGTCAGAGCCAGAATAAGTCTGAGAGGTCAGAGCCAGAATAAGTCTGAGAGGTCAGAGCCAGAACCGGTATGAGAGGTCAGAGCCAGAAGCCGTATGAAAGGTCAGAGCCAGAATCAGTATGAGAGGTTAGAGCCAGGATCAGTCTGAGAGGTCAGAGCCAGAAGAAGTATGAGATGTCAGAGCCAGAATCAGTCTAAAAGGTCAGAGCCAGAAGCAGTATTAGACGTCAGAGCCGGAATCAGACTGAGAGGTCAGAGCCAGAATCAGTATGAGAGGTAAGAGCCAGAATCAGACTGAGAGGTCAGAGCCAGAATCCGTCTGAAAGATCAGAGCCAGAATCAGTATGAGAGGTCAGAGCCAGAATCAGTCTGAGAGGTCAGAGCCAGAATCAATATGAGAGCTCAGAGCCAGAATCAGTATGAGAGGTCAGAGCCAGAATCAGTGTGAGAGGTCAGAGCCGGAATTAGACTGAGAGGTCAGAGCCAGAATCAGTCTGAGAGGTCAGAGCCAGAATCAGTATGAGAGGTCAGAGTCAGAATCAGTCTGAGAGGTCAGAGCCAGAATCAGTATGAGATGACAGAACCAGAAGCAGTATGAAAGGTCAGAGCCGGAATCAGTATGAGAGGACAGAGCAAGAATCAGTATGTGAGATGAGTGCCAGAATCAGTATGAGAGGTGAGAGCCGGAATTAGTATGAGAGGTCAGAGCCAGAATCAGTCTGAGAGGTCAGAGCCAGAATCAGTCTGAGAAATCGGAGCCAGAATCAGTCTGAGAGGTCAGAGCCAGAATTAGTATGAGAGGTCAGAGCGAAAATTAGTATGAGAGGTCAGAGCCAGAATCAGTCTGAGAGGTCAGAGCCAGAATAAGTCTGAGAGGTCAGAGCCAGAACCGGTATGAGAGGTCAGAGCCAGAAGCCGTATGAAAGGTCAGAGCCAGAATCAGTATGAGAGATCAGAGCCAGAATCAGTATGAGAGTTCAGAGCCAGAATTAGTATAAGAGGTTAGAGCCAGGATCAGTCTGAGAGGTCAAAGCCAGAATCAGCCTGAGAGGTCAGAGCCAGAAGAAGTATGAGATGTCAGAGCCAGAAGCAGTCAGAGAGGTCAGAGATGGAATCAGTATGAGAGGTCAGAGCCGGAATCAGACTGAGAGGTCAGAGCCAGAATCAGTCGGAGAGGTCAGAGCCAGAATTAGTATGAGAGGTTAGAGCCAGGATCAGTCTGAGAGGTCAGAGCCAGAAGAAGTATGAGATGTCAGAGCCAGAATCAGTCTGAAAGGTCAGAGCCAGAAGCAGTATTAGACGTCAGAGCCAGAATCAGACTGAGAGGTCAGAGCCAGAATCAGTATGAGAGGTAAGAGCCAGAATCAGACTGAGAGGTCAGAGCCAGAATCCGTCTGAAAGATCAGAGCCAGAATCAGTATGAGAGGTCAGAGCCAGAATCAGTCTGAGAGGTCAGAGCCAGAATCAATATGAGAGCTCAGAGCCAGAATCAGTATGAGAGGTCAGAGCAAGAATCAGTGTGAGAGGTCAGAGCCGGAATTAGACTGAGAGGTCAGAGCCAGAATCAGTCTGAGAGGTCAGAGCCAGAATCAGTCTGAGAGGTCAGAGCCAGAATTAGTATGAAAGGTCAGAGCCAGAATTAGTAAGAGAGGTCAGAGCCAGAAATCAGTCTAAGAGGTCAGAGCCAGAAGAAGTATGAGATGTCAGAGCCAGAATCAGTATGAGAGATCAGAGCCAGAATCAGTATGAGAGGTCAAAGCTAGAATCAGTATGAGAGGTCAGAGCCAGAATCAGTCGGAGAAGTCAGAGCCGGAATCAGTCTGAGAGGTCAGAACCAGAATCAGTGTGAGAGGTCAGAGCCAGAATCAGTATGAGAGGTCAGAACCAGAATCAGTGTGAGAGGTCAGAGCCAGAATCAGTATGAGAGATCAGAGCCAGAATCAGTATGAGAGGTCAGAGCCAGAATCAGTGTGAAAGGTCAGAGCCAGAATCAGTATGAGAGGTAAGAGCCAGAATCAGTATGAGAGGTCAGAGCCATAATCAGTCTGAGAGGTCAGAGCCAGAATCAGACTGAGAGGTCAGAGCCAGAATCAGACTGAGAGGTCAGATCCGGAATCAGTATGTGATGTCAGAGCCAGAATCAGTATGAGAGGTCAGAGCCAGAATCAGTCTGAGAGGTCAGAGCCAGAATCAGTGTGAGACGTCAGAGCCAGAATCAGTATGAGAGGTCAGAGCCAGAATCAAACTGAGAGGTCAGAGCCAGAATCAGTGTGAAAGGTCAGAGCCAGAATCAGTATGAGAGGTCAGAGCCTGAATCAGTATGAGAGGTCAGAGCCAGAATCAGACTGAGAGGTCCGAGCCAGAATCGGTATGAGAGGTCATAGCCAGAAGTGGTATGAGAGGTCAGAGCCAGAATAAGTCTGAGAGGTCAGAGCCCGGAATCAGACTGAGAGGTCAGAGCCGGAATCAGACTGAGAGGTCAGAGCTGGAATCAGTATGAGAGGTCAGAGCCGGAATCAGTATGAGAGGGCAGAGCCGGAATCAGTCTGAGAGGTCAGAGCCAGAATCAGTATGAGAGGACAGAACCAGAAGCAGTATGAAAGGTCAGAGCTGGAATCAGTATGAGAGGACAGAGTATGAATCAGTATGTGAGATCAGTGCCAGAATCAGTATGAGAGGTCAGAGCCGAAATCAGTATGAGAGGTCAGAACTGGAATCAGTACGAGAGGTCAGAGCCAGAATCAGTCTGAGAGGTCAGAGCCAGAACCGGTATGAGAGGTCAGAGCCAGAAGCATTATGAAAGGACAGAACTGGAATCAGTACGAGAGGTCAGAGCCAGAATCAGTATGAGAGGTCAGAGCCAGAATCAGTCTGAGTGGTCAGAGCCGGAATCAGTCTGAAAGGTCAGAGCCAGAAGCAGTATGAGACGTCAGATCCAGAATCAGACTGAGAGGTCAGAGCCAGAATCAGTCTGAGTGGTCAGAGCCAGAATCAGTATGAGAGGTCAGAGCCAGAATCAGTCTGAGTGGTCAGAGCCGGAATCAGTCTGAAAGGTCAGAGCCAGAAGCAGTATGAGACGTCAGAGCCAGAATCAGACTGAGAGGTCAGAGCCAGAATCAGTCTGAGTGGTCAGAGCCAGAATCAGTATGAGAGGTAAGAGCCAGAATCAGACTGAGAGGTCAGAGCCAGAATCAGTATGAGAGGTCAGAGCCAGAATCAGTATGAGAGGTCAGAGCCAGAATCAGTCTGAGAGGTCAGAACCAGAATCAGTCTGAGAGGTCAGAGCCAGAATCAGTCTGAGAGGTCAGAGCCAGAATCATTATGAGAGATCAGTGCCAGTATCAGTATGAGAGGACAGAGCCAGAAGCAGTATGAAAGGTCAGAGCCGGAATCAGTATAAGAGGTCAGAGCCGGAATCAGACTGAGAGGTCAGAGCCAGAATCATTCTGAGAGGTCAGAGTCAGAATCAGTATGAGAGGTCAGATCCAGAATCAGTCTGAGAGGTCAGAGCAAGAATTAGTATGAGACGTCAGAGCTAGAAGAAGTCTGAGAGGTCAGAGCTAGAAGTAATATAAGAGGTTAGAGCCAGAATCAGTATGAGAGATCAGAGCCAGAATCAGACTGAGAGGTCAGAGCCAGAATCAGACTGAGAGGTCAGAGCCGGAATCAGTAGGAGAGGTCAGAGCCAGAATCAGACTGAGAGGTCAGAGCCAGAATCAGACTAAGAGGTCCGAGCCAGAATCGGTATGAGAGGTCAGAGCCAGAATCAGACTGAGAGGTCAGAGCCAGAATCAGACTGAGAGGTCAGAGCCAGAATCAGACTGAGAGGTCAGAGCCGGAATCAGTATGAGTGGTCAGAGCCAGAATCAGTCTGAGTGGTCGGAGCCAGAATCAGTATGAGAGGTCAGAGCCAGAATCAGTATGAGAGGTCAGAGCCAGAATCAGACTGAGAGGTCAGAGCCAGAATCAGTGTGAGAGGTCAGAGCCGGAATCGGTATGAGAGGTCAGAGCCAGATTCAGTATGAGAGGTCAGAGCCAGAATCAGTCTGAGAGGTCAGAGCCAGAATCAGTATGAGAGGTCAGAGCCAGAATCAGAGTGACAGGTCAGAGCCAGAATCAGTGTGAAAGGTCAGAGCCAGAATCAGTATGAGAGGTCAGAGCCAGAATCAGTATGAGAGGTCAAAGCCAGAAGCAGTATGAGAGGTCAGAGCCAGTATCGGTATGAGAGGTCAGAGCCAGAATTAGTATGAGAGGTCAGAGCCCGGAATCAGACTGAGAGGTCAGAGCCGGAATCAGACTGAGAGGTCAGAGCCAGAATCAGACTGAGAGGTCAGAGCCAGAATCAGTATGAGAGGGCAGAGCCAGAATCAGTATGAGAGGTCAGAGCCGGAATCAGTATGAGAGGTCAGAGCCAGAATCAGTCTGAGAGGTCAGAGCCAGAATCAGTCTTAGAGTTCGGAGCCAGAATCAGTCTGAGAGGTCAGAACCAGAATCAGTATGAGAGGTCAGAGCCAGAATTAGTATGAGAGGTCAGAGCCAGAATCAGTCTGAGAGGTCAGAGCAAGAATTAGTATGAGACGTCAGAGCTAGAAGCAGTCTGAGAGGTCAGAGCCAGAAGCAATATAAGAGGTTAGAGCCAGAATCAGTCTGAGAGATCAGAGCCAGAATCAGTCTGAGAGGTCAGAGCCAGAATCAGACTGAGAGGTCAGAGCCAGAATTAGTATGAGAGGTTAGAGCTAGGATCAGTCTGAGAGGTCAGAGACGGAATCAGTAGGAGAGGTCAGAGCCAGTATCAGTCTGAGTGGTCAGAGCCAGAATCAGTATGAGAGGTCAGAGCCAGAATCAGTCTGAGAGGTCAGAGCCAGAATCAGTATGAGAGGTCAGAGCCAGAATCAAACTGAGAGGTCAGAGCCAGAATCAGTGTGAAAGGTCAGAGCCAGAATCAGTATGAGAGGTCAGAGCCTGAATCAGTATGAGAGGTCAGAGCCAGAATCAGACTGAGAGGTCCGAGCCAGAATCGGTATGAGAGGTCATAGCCAGAAGTGGTATGAGAGGTCAGAGCCAGAATAAGTCTGAGAGGTCAGAGCCCGGAATCAGACTGAGAGGTCAGAGCCGGAATCAGACTGAGAGGTCAGAGCTGGAATCAGTATGAGAGGTCAGAGCCGGAATGAGTATGAGAGGGCAGAGCCGGAATCAGACTGAGAGGTCAGAGCCAGAATCAGACTGAGAGGTCAGAGCCAGAATCAGTATGAGAGGGCAGAGCCAGAATCAGTCTGAGAGGTCAGAGACAGAATCAGTATGAGAGGACAGAACCAGAAGCAGTATGAGAGGTCAGAGCCGGAATCAGTATGAGAGGACAGAGCAAGAATCAGTATGTGAGATCAGAGCCAGAATCAGTATGAGAGGTCAGAGCCGGAATCAGTATGAGAGGTCAGAGCCAGAATCAGTCTGAGAGGTCAGAGCCAGAATCAGTCTTAGAGTTCGGTGCCAGAATCAGTCTGAGAGGTCAGAACCAGAATCAGTATGAGAGGTCAGAGCCAGAATTAGTATGAGAGGTCAGAGCCAGAATCAGTCTGAGAGGTCAGAGCAAGAATTAGTATGAGACGTCAGAGCTAGAAGCAGTCTGAGAGGTCAGAGCCAGAAGCAATATAAGAGGTTAGAGCCAGAATCAGTCTGAGAGGTCAGAGCCAGAATCAGACTGAGAGGTCAGAGCCAGAATCAGACTGAGAGGTCAGAGCCGGAATCAGTAGGAGAGGTCAGAGCCAGAATCAGTCTGAGTGGTCAGAGCCAGAATCAGACTGAGAGGTCAGAGCCAGAATCAGTCTGAGAGGTCAGAGCCAGAATCAGTGTGAGAGGTCAGAGCCAGAATCAGTATGAGAGGTCAGAGCCAGAATCAAACTGAGAGGTCAGAGCCAGAATCAGTGTGAAAGGTCAGAGCCAGAATCAGTATGAGAGGTCAGAGCCTGAATCAGTATGAGAGGTCAGAGCCAGAAACAGACTGAGAGGTCCGAGCCAGAATCGGTATGAGAGGTCATAGCCAGAAGTGGTATGAGAGGTCAGAGCCAGAATAAGTCTGAGAGGTCAGAGCCCGGAATCAGACTGAGAGGTCAGAGCCGGAATCAGACTGAGAGGTCAGAGCTGGAATCAGTATGAGAGGTCAGAGCCGGAATCAGTATGAGAGGGCAGAGCCGGAATCAGTCTGAGAGGTCAGAGCCAGAATCAGTATGAGAGGACAGAACCAGAAGCAGTATGAAAGGTCACAGCTGGAATCAGTATGAGAGGACAGAGTATGAATCAGTATGTGAGATCAGTGCCAGAATCAGTATGAGAGGTCAGAGCCGAAATCAGTATGAGAGGTCAGAACTGGAATCAGTACGAGAGGTCAGAGCCAGAATCAGTCTGAGAGGTCAGAGCCAGAACCGGTATGAGAGGTCAGAGCCAGAAGCATTATGAAAGGTCAGAACTGGAATCAGTACGAGAGGTCAGAGCCAGAATCAGTCTGAAAGGTCAGAGCCAGAAGCAGTATTAGACGTCAGAGCCGGAATCAAACTGAGAGGTCAGAGCCAGAATCAGTATGAGAGGTAAGAGCCAGAATCAGACTGAGAGGTCAGAGCCAGAATCCGTCTGAAAGATCAGAGCCAGAATCAGTATGAGAGGTCAGAGCCAGAATCAGTCTGAGAGGTCAGAGCCAGAATCAATATGAGAGCTCAGAGCCAGAATCAGTATGAGAGGTCAGAGCCAGAATTAGTGTGAGAGGTCAGAGCCGGAATTAGACTGAGAGGTCAGAGCCAGAATCAGTCTGAGAGGTCAGAGCCAGAATTAGTATGAAAGGTCAGAGCCAGAATTAGTAAGAGAGGTCATAGCCAGAATCAGACTGAGAGGTCAGAGCCAGAATCAGTGTGAAAGGTCAGAGCCAGAATCAGTATGAGAGGTCAGAACCAGAATTAGTATGAGAGGTCAGAGCCAGAATCAGTATGAGAGATCAGAGTCAGAATCAGTCTGAGTGGTCAGAGCCAGAATCAGTATGAGAGGTAAGAGCCAGAATCAGACTGAGAGGTCAGAGCCAGAATCAGTCTGAGAGGTCAGAGCCAGAATCAGTATGAGAGGTCAGAGCCAGAATAAGTATGAGAGGTCAGAGCCAGAATCAGTCTGAGAGGTCAAAGCCAGAAGAAGTTTGGGATGTCAGAGCCAGAAGCAGTCTGAGAGGTCAGAGTCAGAATCAGTATGAGAGGTCAGAGCCAGAATCAGTATGAGAGGTCAGAGCCAGAATCAGTATGAGAGGTCAGAGCCAGAATCAGTCTGAGAGGTCAGAGCCAGAATCAGTGTGAGAGGTCAGAGCCAGAATCAGTAGGAGAGGTCAGAGCCAGAATCAGTATGAGAGGTCAGAGCCAGAATCAGTGTGAAAGGTCAGAGCCAAAATCAGTATGAGAGGTCAGAGCCAGAATCAGACTGAGAGGTTCGAGCTAGAATCGGTATGAGAGGTCAGAGTCAGAAGCGGTATGAGAGGTCAGAGCCAGAATCAGTATGAGAGGTCAGAGCCGGAATCAGACTAAGAGGTCAGAGCCGGAATCAGTATGAGAGGTTAGAGCCAGAATCAGTATGAGAGGACAGAACCAGAAGCAGTATGAAAGGTCAGAGCCGGAATCAGTATGAGAGGACAGAGCAAGAATCAGTATGTGAGATGAGTGCCAGAATCAGCATGAGAGGTCAGAGCCGGAATTAGTATGAGAGGTCAGAGCCAGAATCAGTCTGAGAGTTCGGAGCCAGAATCAGTCTGAGAGGTCAGAGCCAGAATCAGTCTGAGAGTTCGGAGCCAGAATCAGTCTGAGAGGTCAGAGCCAGAATCAGTATGAGAGGTCAGAGCGAAAATTAGTATGAGAGGTCAGAGCCAGAATCAGTCTGAGAGGTCAGAGCCAGAATAAGTCTGAGAGGTCAGAGCCAGAACCGGTATGAGAGGTCAGAGCCAGAAGCCGTATGAAAGGTCAGAGCCAGAATCAGTATGAGAGATCAGAGCCAGAATCAGTTCGAGAGTTCAGAGCCAGAATTAGTATAAGAGGTTAGAGCCAAGATCAGTCTGAGAGGTCAAAGCCAGAATCAGCCTGAGAGGTCAGAGCCAGAAGAAGTATGAGATGTCAGAGCCAGAAGCAGTCAGAGAGGTCAGAGATGGAATCAGTATGAGAGGTCAGAGCCGGAATCAGACTGAGAGGTCAGAGCCAGAATCAGTCGGAGAGGTCAGAGCGAGAATTAGTATGAGAGGTTAGAGCCAGGATCAGTCTGAGAGGTGAGAGCCAGAAGAAGTATGAGATGTCAGAGCCAGAATCAGTCTGAAAGGTCAGAGCCAGAAGCAGTATGAGACGTCAGAGCCAGAATCAGTCAGAGAGGTCAGAGCCAGAATTAGTATGAGAGGTTAGAGCCAGGATCAGTCTGAGAGGTCAAAGCCAGAATCGGTATAAGAGGTCAAAGCAAGAATCAGTCTGAGAGGTAAGAGACAGAATCAGTATGAGAGGTCAGAGCCAAAATCAGACTGAGAGGTCAGAGCCAGAATCAGTGTGAAAGGTCAGAGCCAGAATCAGTATGAGAGGTCAGAGCCAGAATCAGTATGAGAGGTCAGAGCCATAATCAGTCTTAGAGGTCAGAGCCAGAATCAGACTGAGAGGTCAGAGCCGGAATCAGTATGTTAGGTCAGAGCCAGAATCAGTATGAGAGGGCAGAGCCATAATCAGTCTTAGAGGTCAGAGCCAGAATCAGACTGAGAGGTCAGAGCCGGAATCAGTATGTTAGGTCAGAGCCAGAAGCAGTATGAGAGGTCAGAGCCAGAATCAGTATGAGAGGTCAGAGCCAGAATCAGTATGAGAGGTCAGAGCCAGAATCAGTCTGAGAGGTCAGAGCCAGAATCAGTATGAGAGGTCAGAGCCAGAATCAGTATGAGAGGTCAGAGCCAGAATCAGTATGAGAGGTCAGAGCCGGAATTAGACTGAGAGGTTAGAGCCGGAATCAGACTGAGAGGTCAGAGCCAGAATCAGTCTGAGAGGTCAGAGCCAGAATTAGTATGAAAGGTCAGAGCCAGAATTAGTAAGAGAGGTCAGAGCCAGAAATCAGTCTGAGAGGTCAGAGCCAGAAGAAGTATGAGATGTCAGAGCCAGAATCAGTATGAGATGTCAGAGCCAGTATCAGTATGAGAGATCAGAGCCAGAATCAGTATGAGAGGTCAGAGCCAGAATCAGTATGAGAGGTAAGAGCCAGAATCAGTCGAAGAAGTCAGAGCCGGAATCAGTATGAGAGGTCAGAGCCAGAATCAGTCTGAGAGGTCAGAGCCAGTATCAGTCTGAGAGGTCAGAGCCGGAATCAGTGTTAGAGGTCAGAGCCAGAATCAGTATGAGAGGGCAGAGCCAGAATCAGACTGAGAGGTCAGAGCCAGAATCAGACTGAGAGGTCAGAGCCAGAATTAGTGTGAAAGGTCAGAGCCAGAATCAGTATGAGAGGTCAGAACCAGAATCAGTATGAAAGGTCAGAGCCAGAATCAGTACGAGAGATCAGAGTCAGAATCAGTATGAGAGATCAGAGCCAGAATCAGTATGAGAGGTCAGAGCCAGAATCAGTCTGAAAGGTCAGAGCCAGAAGCAGTTTGAGACGTCAGAGCCAGAATCAGTGTGAAAGGTCAGAGCCAGAATCAGTATGAGAGGTCAGAGACAAAATCAGTATGAGAGGTCAGAGCCAGAATCAGACTGAGAGGTTCGAGCTAGAATCGGTATGAGAGGTCAGAGTCAGAAGCGGTATGAGAGGTCAGAGCCAGAATCAGTATGAGAGGACAGAGCCCGGAATCAGACTGAGAGGTCAGAGCCGGAATCAGACTGAAAGGTCAGAGCCGGAATCAGTATGAGAGGTCAGAGCTAGAATCAATATGAGAGGGCAGAGTCAGAATCAGTCTGAGAGGTCAGAGCCAGAATCAGTATGAGATGACAGAACCAGAAGCAGTATGAAAGGTCAGAGCCGGAATCAGTATGAGAGGACAGAGCAAGAATCAGTATGTGAGATGAGTGCCAGAATCAGTATGAGAGGTCAGAGCCGGAATTAGTATGAGAGGTCAGAGCCAGAATCAGTCTGAGAGGTCAGAGCCAGAATCAGTCTGAGAGTTCGGAGCCAGAATCAGTCTGAGAGGTCAGAGCCAGAATTAGTATGAGAGGTCAGAGCGAAAATTAGTATGAGAGGTCAGAGCCAGAATAAGTCTGAGAGGTCAGAGCCAGAATAAGTCTGAGAGGTCAGAGCCAGAACCGGTATGAGAGGTCAGAGCCAGAAGCCGTATGAAAGGTCAGAGCCAGAATCAGTATAAGAGGTTAGAGCCAGGATCAGTCTGAGAGGTCAGAGCCAGAAGAAGTATGAGATGTCAGAGCCAGAATCAGTCTAAAAGGTCAGAGCCAGAAGCAGTATTAGACGTCAGAGCCGGAATCAGACTGAGAGGTCTGAGCCAGAATCAGTATGAGAGGTAAGAGCCAGAATCAGACTGAGAGGTCAGAGCCAGAATCCGTCTGAAAGATCAGAGCCAGAATCAGTATGAGAGGTCAGAGCCAGAATCAGTCTGAGAGGTCAGAGCCAGAATCAATATGAGAGCTCAGAGCCAGAATCAGTATGAGAGGTCAGAGCCAGAATCAGTGTGAGAGGTCAGAGCCGGAATTAGACTGAGAGGTCAGAGCCAGAATCAGTCTGAGAGGTCAGAGCCAGAATCAGTATGAGAGGTCAGAGTCAGAATCAGTCTGAGAGGTCAGAGCCAGAATCAGTATGAGATGACAGAACCAGAAGCAGTATGAAAGGTCAGAGCCGGAATCAGTATGAGAGGACAGAGCAAGAATCAGTATGTGAGATGAGTGCCAGAATCAGTAGGAGAGGTGAGAGCCGGAATTAGTATGAGAGGTCAGAGCCAGAATCAGTCTGAGAGGTCAGAGCCAGAATCAGTCTGAGAGTTCGGAGCCAGAATCAGTCTGAGAGGTCAGAGCCAGAATTAGTATGAGAGGTCAGAGCGAAAATTAGTATGAGAGGTTAGAGCCAGAATCAGTCTGAGAGGTCAGAGCCAGAATAAGTCTGAGAGGTCAGAGCCAGAACCGGTATGAGAGGTCAGAGCCAGAAGCCGTATGAAAGGTCAGAGCCAGAATCAGTATGAGAGATCAGAGCCAGAATCAGTATGAGAGTTCAGAGCCAGAATTAGTATAAGAGGTTAGAGCCAGGATCAGTCTGAGAGGTCAAAGCCAGAATCAGCCTGAGAGGTCAGAGCCAGAAGAAGTATGAGATGTCAGAGCCAGAAGCAGTCAGAGAGGTCAGAGATGGAATCAGTATGAGAGGTCAGAGCCGGAATCAGACTGAGAGGTCAGAGCCAGAATCAGTCGGAGAGGTCAGAGCCAGAATTAGTATGAGAGGTTAGAGCCAGGATCAGTCTGAGAGGTCAGAGCCAGAAGAAGTATGAGATGTCAGAGCCAGAATCAGTCTGAAAGGTCAGAGCCAGAAGCAGTATTAGACGTCAGAGCCAGAATCAGACTGAGAGGTCAGAGCCAGAATCAGTATGAGAGGTAAGAGCCAGAATCAGACTGAGAGGTCAGAGCCAGAATCCGTCTGAAAGATCAGAGCCAGAATCAGTATGAGAGGTCAGAGCCAGAATCAGTCTGAGAGGTCAGAGCCAGAATCAATATGAGAGCTCAGAGCCAGAATCAGTATGAGAGGTCAGAGCAAGAATCAGTGTGAGAGGTCAGAGCCGGAATTAGACTGAGAGGTCAGAGCCAGAATCAGTCTGAGAGGTCAGAGCCAGAATCAGTCTGAGAGGTCAGAGCCAGAATTAGTATGAAAGGTCAGAGCCAGAATTAGTAAGAGAGGTCAGAGCCAGAAATCAGTCTAAGAGGTCAGAGCCAGAAGAAGTATGAGATGTCAGAGCCAGAATCAGTATGAGAGATCAGAGCCAGAATCAGTATGAGAGGTCAAAGCTAGAATCAGTATGAGAGGTCAGAGCCAGAATCAGTCGGAGAAGTCAGAGCCGGAATCAGTCTGAGAGGTCAGAACCAGAATCAGTGTGAGAGGTCAGAGTCAGAATCAGTATGAGAGGTCAGAACCAGAATCAGTGTGAGAGGTCAGAGCCAGAATCAGTATGAGAGATCAGAGCCAGAATCAGTATGAGAGGTCAGAGCCAGAATCAGTGTGAAAGGTCAGAGCCAGAATCAGTATGAGAGGTAAGAGCCAGAATCAGTATGAGAGGTCAGAGCCATAATCAGTCTGAGAGGTCAGAGCCAGAATCAGACTGAGAGGTCAGAGCCAGAATCAGACTGAGAGGTCAGATCCGGAATCAGTATGTGATGTCAGAGCCAGAATCAGTATGAGAGGTCAGAGCCAGAATCAGTATGAGAGGTCAGAGCCAGAATCAGTATGAGAGGTCAAAGCTAGAATCAGTATGAGAGGTCAGAGCCAGAATCAGTCGGAGAAGTCAGAGCCGGAATCAGTCTGAGAGGTCAGAGCCAGTATCAGTCTGAGAGGTCAGAGTAAGAAACAGTATGAGACGTCAGAGCCAGAAGCAGTCTGAGAGGTCAGAGCCAAAATCAGTCTAAGAGGTCAGAGCCAGAAGAAGTATGAGATGTCAGAGCCAGAATCAGTATGAGAGATCAGAGCCAGAAGAAGTCTGAGAGGTTAGAGCCTGAATCAGTATGAGAGATCAGAGCCAGAATCAGTATGAGAGGTCAGAACCAGAATCAGTGTGAGAGGTCAGAGCCAGAATCAGTATGAGAGATCAGAGCCAGAATCAGTATGAGAGGTCAGAGCCAGAATCAGTGTGAAAGGTCAGAGCCAGAATCAGTATGAGAGGTCAGAGCCAGAATCAGTATGAGAGGTCAGAGCCATAATCAGTCTGAGAGATCAGAGCCAGAATCAGACTGAGAGGTCAGAGCCAGAATCAGACTGAGAGGTCAGATCCGGAATCAGTTTGTGATGTCAGAGCCAGAATCAGTATGAGAGGTCAGAGCCAGAATCAGTATGAGAGGTCAGAGCCAGAATCAGTATGAGAGGTCAGAGCCAGAATCAGTCTGAGAGGTCAGGAACAGAATCAGTATGAGAGGTCAGAGCCAGAATCAGTATGAGAGGTCAGAGCCAGAATCAGTATGAGAGGTCAGAGCCGGAATTAGACTGAGAGGTTAGAGCCGGAATCAGACTGAGAGGTCAGAGCCAGAATCAGTCTGAGAGGTCAGAGTCAGAATTAGTATGAAAGGTCAGAGCCAGAATTAGTAAGAGAGGTCAGAGCCAGAAATCAGTCTGAGAGGTCAGAGCCAGAATCAGTATGAGAGATCAGAGCCAGAATCAGTATGAGAGGTCAGAGCCAGAATCAGTATGAGTGGTCAGAGCCAGAATCAGTCTGAGAGGTCAGAGCCAGTATCAGTCTGAGAGGTCAGAGCCAGAATCAGTGTTAGAGGTCAGAGCCAGAATCAGTATCAGAGGGCAGAGCCAGAATCAGACTGAGAGGTCAGAGCCAGAATCAGACTGAGAGGTCAGAGCCAGAATCAGTGTGAAAGGTCAGAGCCAGAATCAGTATGAGAGGTCAGAACCAGAATCAGTATGAGAGGTCAGAGCCAGAATCAGTATGAGAGATCAGAGTCAGAATCAGTATGAGAGATCTGAGCCAGAATCAGTATGAGAGGTCAGAGCCGGAATCAGTCTGAAAGGTCAGAGCCAGAAGCAGTTTGAGACGTCAGAGCCAGAATCAGACTGAGAGGTCAGAGCCAGAATCAGTCTGAGTGGTCAGAGCCAGAATCAGTATGAGAGGAAAGAGCCAGAATCAGTCTGAGAGGTAAGAGCTGGAATCAGACTGAGAGGTCAGAGCCAGAATTAGTATGAGAGGTTAGAGCCAGGATCATTCTGAGAGGTCAGAGCCAGAATCAGTATGAGAGGTCAGAGCCGGAATCAGACTGAGAGGTCAGAGCCAGAATTAGTATGAGAGGTTAGAGCTAGGATCAGTCTGAGAGGTCAAAGCCAGAATCAGTATGAGAGGTCAGAGCAAGAATCAGTCTGAGAGGTAAGAGCCAGAATTAGTATGAGAGGTCAGAGCCAGTATCTGTCTGAGAGGACAGAGCCAGAATCAGTCTGAGAGGTCAGAGCCAGAATCAGTCTGAGAGGTCAGAGCCAGAATCAGTCTGAGGTCAGAGCCAGAATCAGTCTGAGAGGTCAGAGCCAGAATCAGTCTGAGAGGTCAGAGCCAGAATCAGTCTGAGAGGTCAGAGCCAGAATCAGTGTGAGAGGTCAGAGCCAGAATCAGTATGAGAGGGCAGAGCCAGAATCAGTATGAGAGGTCATAGCCAGAATCAGACTGAGAGGTCAGAGCCAGAATCAGTGTGAAAGGTCAGAGCCAGAATCAGTATGAGAGGTCAGAACCAGAATCAGTATGAGAGGTCAGAGCCAGAATCAGTATGAGTGATCAGAGTCAGAATCAGTCTGAGTGGTCAGAGCCATAAGAAGTAAGAGAGGTAAGAGCCAGAATCAGACTGAGAGGTCAGAGCCAGAATCAGTCTGAGAGGTCAGAGCCAGAATCAGTATGAGAGGTCAGAGCCAGAATCAGTATGAGAGGTCAGAGCCAGAATCAGTATGAGAGGTCAGAGCCAGAATCAGTATGAGAGGTCAGAGCCAGAATCAGTATGAGAGGTCAGATCCAGAATCAGTCTGAGAGGTCAAAGCCAGAAGAAGTTTGAGATGTCAGAGCCAGAAGCAGTCTGAGAGGTTAGAGTCAGAATCAGTATGAGAGGTCAGAGCCAGAATCAGTATGAGAGGTCAGAGCCAGAATCAGTCTGAGAGGTCAGAGCCAGAATCAGTGTGAGAGGTCAGAGCCAGAATCAGTATGAGAGGTCAGAGCCAGAATCAAACTGAGAGGTCAGAGCCAGAATCAGTGTGAAAGGTCAGAGCCAGAATCAGTATGAGAGGTCAGAGCCTGAATCAGTATGAGAGGTCAGAGCCAGAATCAGTATGAGAGGTCAGAGCCAGAATCAGTATGAGAGGTCAGAGCCAGAATCAGTCTGAGAGGTCAGGAACAGAATCAGTATGAGAGGTCAGAGCCAGAATCAGTATGAGAGGTCAGAGCCAGAATCAGTATGAGAGGTCAGAGCCGGAATTAGACTGAGAGGTTAGAGCCGGAATCAGACTGAGAGGTCAGAGCCAGAATCAGTCTGAGAGGTCAGAGTCAGAATTAGTATGAAAGGTCAGAGCCAGAATTAGTAAGAGAGGTCAGAGCCAGAAATCAGTCTGAGAGGTCAGAGCCAGAATCAGTATGAGAGATCAGAGCCAGAATCAGTATGAGAGGTCAGAGCCAGAATCAGTATGAGTGGTCAGAGCCAGAATCAGTCTGAGAGGTCAGAGCCAGTATCAGTCTGAGAGGTCAGAGCCAGAATCAGTGTTAGAGGTCAGAGCCAGAATCAGTATCAGAGGGCAGAGCCAGAATCAGACTGAGAGGTCAGAGCCAGAATCAGACTGAGAGGTCAGAGCCAGAATCAGTGTGAAAGGTCAGAGCCAGAATCAGTATGAGAGGTCAGAACCAGAATCAGTATGAGAGGTCAGAGCCAGAATCAGTATGAGAGATCAGAGTCAGAATCAGTATGAGAGATCTGAGCCAGAATCAGTATGAGAGGTCAGAGCCGGAATCAGTCTGAAAGGTCAGAGCCAGAAGCAGTTTGAGACGTCAGAGCCAGAATCAGACTGAGAGGTCAGAGCCAGAATCAGTCTGAGTGGTCAGAGCCAGAATCAGTATGAGAGGAAAGAGCCAGAATCAGTCTGAGAGGTAAGAGCTGGAATCAGACTGAGAGGTCAGAGCCAGAATTAGTATGAGAGGTTAGAGCCAGGATCATTCTGAGAGGTCAGAGCCAGAATCAGTATGAGAGGTCAGAGCCGGAATCAGACTGAGAGGTCAGAGCCAGAATTAGTATGAGAGGTTAGAGCTAGGATCAGTCTGAGAGGTCAAAGCCAGAATCAGTATGAGAGGTCAGAGCAAGAATCAGTCTGAGAGGTAAGAGCCAGAATTAGTATGAGAGGTCAGAGCCAGTATCTGTCTGAGAGGACAGAGCCAGAATCAGTCTGAGAGGTCAGAGCCAGAATCAGTCTGAGAGGTCAGAGCCAGAATCAGTCTGAGGTCAGAGCCAGAATCAGTCTGAGAGGTCAGAGCCAGAATCAGTCTGAGAGGTCAGAGCCAGAATCAGTCTGAGAGGTCAGAGCCAGAATCAGTGTGAGAGGTCAGAGCCAGAATCAGTATGAGAGGGCAGAGCCAGAATCAGTATGAGAGGTCATAGCCAGAATCAGACTGAGAGGTCAGAGCCAGAATCAGTGTGAAAGGTCAGAGCCAGAATCAGTATGAGAGGTCAGAACCAGAATCAGTATGAGAGGTCAGAGCCAGAATCAGTATGAGTGATCAGAGTCAGAATCAGTCTGAGTGGTCAGAGCCATAAGAAGTAAGAGAGGTAAGAGCCAGAATCAGACTGAGAGGTCAGAGCCAGAATCAGTCTGAGAGGTCAGAGCCAGAATCAGTATGAGAGGTCAGAGCCAGAATCAGTATGAGAGGTCAGAGCCAGAATCAGTATGAGAGGTCAGAGCCAGAATCAGTATGAGAGGTCAGAGCCAGAATCAGTATGAGAGGTCAGATCCAGAATCAGTCTGAGAGGTCAAAGCCAGAAGAAGTTTGAGATGTCAGAGCCAGAAGCAGTCTGAGAGGTTAGAGTCAGAATCAGTATGAGAGGTCAGAGCCAGAATCAGTATGAGAGGTCAGAGCCAGAATCAGTCTGAGAGGTCAGAGCCAGAATCAGTGTGAGAGGTCAGAGCCAGAATCAGTATGAGAGGTCAGAGCCAGAATCAAACTGAGAGGTCAGAGCCAGAATCAGTGTGAAAGGTCAGAGCCAGAATCAGTATGAGAGGTCAGAGCCTGAATCAGTATGAGAGGTCAGAGCCAGAATCAGACTGAGAGGTCCGAGCCAGAATCGGTATGAGAGGTCATAGCCAGAAGTGGTATGAGAGGTCAGAGCCAGAATAAGTCTGAGAGGTCAGAGCCCGGAATCAGACTGAGAGGTCAGAGCCGGAATCAGACTGAGAGGTCAGAGCTGGAATCAGTATGAGAGGTCAGAGCCGGAATCAGTATGAGAGGGCAGAGCCGGAATCAGTCTGAGAGGTCAGAGCCAGAATCAGTATGAGAGGACAGAACCAGAAGCAGTATGAAAGGTCAGAGCTGGAATCAGTATGAGAGGACAGAGTATGAATCAGTATGTGAGATCAGTGCCAGAATCAGTATGAGAGGTCAGAGCCGAAATCAGTATGAGAGGTCAGAACTGGAATCAGTACGAGAGGTCAGAGCCAGAATCAGTCTGAGAGGTCAGAGCCAGAACCGGTATGAGAGGTCAGAGCCAGAAGCATTATGAAAGGACAGAACTGGAATCAGTAAGAGAGGTCAGAGCCAGAATCAGTATGAGAGGTCAGAGCCAGAATCAGTCTGAGTGGTCAGAGCCGGAATCAGTCTGAAAGGTCAGAGCCAGAAGCAGTATGAGACGTCAGAGCCAGAATCAGACTGAGAGGTCAGAGCCAGAATCAGTCTGAGTGGTCAGAGCCAGAATCAGTATGAGAGGTCAGAGCCAGAATCAGTCTGAGTGGTCAGAGCCGGAATCAGTCTGAAAGGTCAGAGCCAGAAGCAGTATGAGACGTCAGAGCCAGAATCAGACTGAGAGGTCAGAGCCAGAATCAGTCTGAGTGGTCAGAGCCAGAATCAGTATGAGAGGTAAGAGCCAGAATCAGACTGAGAGGTCAGAGCCAGAATCAGTATGAGAGGTCAGAGCCAGAATCAGTATGAGAGGTCAGAGCCAGAATCAGTCTGAGAGGTCAGAACCAGAATCAGTCTGAGAGGTCAGAGCCAGAATCAGTCTGAGAGGTCAGAGCCAGAATCATTATGAGAGATCAGTGCCAGTATCAGTATGAGAGGACAGAGCCAGAAGCAGTATGAAAGGTCAGAGCCGGAATCAGTATAAGAGGTCAGAGCCGGAATCAGACTGAGAGGTCAGAGCCAGAATCATTCTGAGAGGTCAGAGTCAGAATCAGTATGAGAGGTCAGATCCAGAATCAGTCTGAGAGGTCAGAGCAAGAATTAGTATGAGACGTCAGAGCTAGAAGAAGTCTGAGAGGTCAGAGCTAGAAGTAATATAAGAGGTTAGAGCCAGAATCAGTATGAGAGATCAGAGCCAGAATCAGCCTGAGAGGTCAGAGCCAGAATCAGACTGAGAGGTCAGAGCCAGAATCAGACTGAGAGGTCAGAGCCGGAATCAGTAGGAGAGGTCAGAGCCAGAATCAGACTGAGAGGTCAGAGCCAGAATCAGACTAAGAGGTCCGAGCCAGAATCGGTATGAGAGGTCAGAGCCAGAATCAGACTGAGAGGTCAGAGCCAGAATCAGACTGAGAGGTCAGAGCCAGAATCAGACTGAGAGGTCAGAGCCGGAATCAGTATGAGTGGTCAGAGCCAGAATCAGTCTGAGTGGTCGGAGCCAGAATCAGTATGAGAGGTCAGAGCCAGAATCAGTATGAGAGGTCAGAGCCAGAATCAGACTGAGAGGTCAGAGCCAGAATCAGTGTGAGAGGTCAGAGCCGGAATCGGTATGAGAGGTCAGAGCCAGATTCAGTATGAGAGGTCAGAGCCAGAATCAGTCTGAGAGGTCAGAGCCAGAATCAGTATGAGAGGTCAGAGCCAGAATCAGAGTGACAGGTCAGAGCCAGAATCAGTGTGAAAGGTCAGAGCCAGAATCAGTATGAGAGGTCAGAGCCAGAATCAGTATGAGAGGTCAAAGCCAGAAGCAGTATGAGAGGTCAGAGCCAGTATCGGTATGAGAGGTCAGAGCCAGAATCAGTATGAGAGGTCAGAGCCCGGAATCAGACTGAGAGGTCAGAGCCGGAATCAGACTGAGAGGTCAGAGCCAGAATCAGACTGAGAGGTCAGAGCCAGAATCAGTATGAGAGGGCAGAGCCAGAATCAGTATGAGAGGTCAGAGCCGGAATCAGTATGAGAGGTCAGAGCCAGAATCAGTCTGAGAGGTCAGAGCCAGAATCAGTCTTAGAGTTCGGAGCCAGAATCAGTCTGAGAGGTCAGAACCAGAATCAGTATGAGAGGTCAGAGCCAGAATTAGTATGAGAGGTCAGAGCCAGAATCAGTCTGAGAGGTCAGAGCAAGAATTAGTATGAGACGTCAGAGCTAGAAGCAGTCTGAGAGGTCAGAGCCAGAAGCAATATAAGAGGTTAGAGCCAGAATCAGTCTGAGAGATCAGAGCCAGAATCAGTCTTAGAGGTCAGAGCCAGAATCAGACTGAGAGGTCAGAGCCAGAATTAGTATGAGAGGTTAGAGCTAGGATCAGTCTGAGAGGTCAGAGACGGAATCAGTAGGAGAGGTCAGAGCCAGTATCAGTCTGAGTGGTCAGAGCCAGAATCAGTATGAGAGGTCAGAGCCAGAATCAGTCTGAGAGGTCAGAGCCAGAATCAGTGTGAGAGGTCAGAGCCAGAATCAGTATGAGAGGTCAGAGCCAGAATCAAACTGAGAGGTCAGAGCCAGAATCAGTGTGAAAGGTCAGAGCCAGAATCAGTATGAGAGGTCAGAGCCTGAATCAGTATGAGAGGTCAGAGCCAGAATCAGACTGAGAGGTCCGAGCCAGAATCGGTATGAGAGGTCATAGCCAGAAGTGGTATGAGAGGTCAGAGCCAGAATAAGTCTGAGAGGTCAGAGCCCGGAATCAGACTGAGAGGTCAGAGCCGGAATCAGACTGAGAGGTCAGAGCTGGAATCAGTATGAGAGGTCAGAGCCGGAATGAGTATGAGAGGGCAGAGCCGGAATCAGACTGAGAGGTCAGAGCCAGAATCAGACTGAGAGGTCAGAGCCAGAATCAGACTGAGAGGTCAGAGCCGGAATCAGTATGAGTGGTCAGAGCCAGAATCAGTCTGAGTGGTCGGAGCCAGAATCAGTATGAGAGGTCAGAGCCAGAATCAGTATGAGAGGTCAGAGCCAGAATCAGACTGAGAGGTCAGAGCCAGAATCATTCTGAGAGGTCAGAGTCAGAATCAGTATGAGAGGTCAGATCCAGAATCAGTCTGAGAGGTCAGAGCAAGAATTAGTATGAGACGTCAGAGCTAGAAGAAGTCTGAGAGGTCAGAGCTAGAAGTAATATAAGAGGTTAGAGCCAGAATCAGTATGAGAGATCAGAGCCAGAATCAGCCTGAGAGGTCAGAGCCAGAATCAGACTGAGAGGTCAGAGCCAGAATCAGACTGAGAGGTCAGAGCCGGAATCAGTAGGAGAGGTCAGAGCCAGAATCAGACTGAGAGGTCAGAGCCAGAATCAGACTAAGAGGTCCGAGCCAGAATCGGTATGAGAGGTCAGAGCCAGAATCAGACTGAGAGGTCAGAGCCAGAATCAGACTGAGAGGTCAGAGCCAGAATCAGACTGAGAGGTCAGAGCCGGAATCAGTATGAGTGGTCAGAGCCAGAATCAGTCTGAGTGGTCGGAGCCAGAATCAGTATGAGAGGTCAGAGCCAGAATCAGTATGAGAGGTCAGAGCCAGAATCAGACTGAGAGGTCAGAGCCAGAATCAGTGTGAGAGGTCAGAGCCGGAATCGGTATGAGAGGTCAGAGCCAGATTCAGTATGAGAGGTCAGAGCCAGAATCAGTCTGAGAGGTCAGAGCCAGAATCAGTATGAGAGGTCAGAGCCAGAATCAGATTGACAGGTCAGAGCCAGAATCAGTGTGAAAGGTCAGAGCCAGAATCAGTATGAGAGGTCAGAGCCAGAATCAGTATGAGAGGTCAAAGCCAGAAGCAGTATGAGAGGTCAGAGCCAGTATCGGTATGAGAGGTCAGAGCCAGAATCAGTATGAGAGGTCAGAGCCCGGAATCAGACTGAGAGGTCAGAGCCGGAATCAGACTGAGAGGTCAGAGCCAGAATCAGACTGAGAGGTCAGAGCCAGAATCAGTATGAGAGGGCAGAGCCAGAATCAGTATGAGAGGTCAGAGCCGGAATCAGTATGAGAGGTCAGAGCCAGAATCAGTCTGAGAGGTCAGAGCCAGAATCAGTCTTAGAGTTCGGAGCCAGAATCAGTCTGAGAGGTCAGAACCAGAATCAGTATGAGAGGTCAGAGCCAGAATTAGTATGAGAGGTCAGAGCCAGAATCAGTCTGAGAGGTCAGAGCAAGAATTAGTATGAGACGTCAGAGCTAGAAGCAGTCTGAGAGGTCAGAGCCAGAAGCAATATAAGAGGTTAGAGCCAGAATCAGTCTGAGAGATCAGAGCCAGAATCAGTCTGAGAGGTCAGAGCCAGAATCAGACTGAGAGGTCAGAGCCAGAATTAGTATGAGAGGTTAGAGCTAGGATCAGTCTGAGAGGTCAGAGACGGAATCAGTAGGAGAGGTCAGAGCCAGTATCAGTCTGAGTGGTCAGAGCCAGAATCAGTATGAGAGGTCAGAGCCAGAATCAGTCTGAGAGGTCAGAGCCAGAATCAGTGTGAGAGGTCAGAGCCAGAATCAGTATGAGAGGTCAGAGCCAGAATCAAACTGAGAGGTCAGAGCCAGAATCAGTGTGAAAGGTCAGAGCCAGAATCAGTATGAGAGGTCAGAGCCTGAATCAGTATGAGAGGTCAGAGCCAGAATCAGACTGAGAGGTCCGAGCCAGAATCGGTATGAGAGGTCATAGCCAGAAGTGGTATGAGAGGTCAGAGCCAGAATAAGTCTGAGAGGTCAGAGCCCGGAATCAGACTGAGAGGTCAGAGCCGGAATCAGACTGAGAGGTCAGAGCTGGAATCAGTATGAGAGGTCAGAGCCGGAATGAGTATGAGAGGGCAGAGCCGGAATCAGACTGAGAGGTCAGAGCCAGAATCAGACTGAGAGGTCAGAGCCGGAATCAGTATGAGTGGTCAGAGCCAGAATCAGTCTGAGTGGTCGGAGCCAGAATCAGTATGAGAGGTCAGAGCCAGAATCAGTATGAGAGGTCAGAGCCAGAATCAGACTGAGAGGTCAGAGCCAGAATCAGTGTGAGAGGTCAGAGCCGGAATCGGTATGAGAGGTCAGAGCCAGATTCAGTATGAGAGGTCAGAGCCAGAATCAGTCTGAGAGGTCAGAGCCAGAATCAGTATGAGAGGTCAGAGCCAGAATCAGAGTGACAGGTCAGAGCCAGAATCAGTGTGAAAGGTCAGAGCCAGAATCAGTATGAGAGGTCAGAGCCAGAATCAGTATGAGAGGTCAAAGCCAGAAGCAGTATGAGAGGTCAGAGCCAGTATCGGTATGAGAGGTCAGAGCCAGAATCAGTATGAGAGGTCAGAGCCCGGAATCAGACTGAGAGGTCAGAGCCGGAATCAGACTGAGAGGTCAGAGCCAGAATCAGACTGAGAGGTCAGAGCCAGAATCAGTATGAGAGGGCAGAGCCAGAATCAGTATGAGAGGTCAGAGCCGGAATCAGTATGAGAGGTCAGAGCCAGAATCAGTCTGAGAGGTCAGAGCCAGAATCAGTCTTAGAGTTCGGAGCCAGAATCAGTCTGAGAGGTCAGAACCAGAATCAGTATGAGAGGTCAGAGCCAGAATTAGTATGAGAGGTCAGAGCCAGAATCAGTCTGAGAGGTCAGAGCAAGAATTAGTATGAGACGTCAGAGCTAGAAGCAGTCTGAGAGGTCAGAGCCAGAAGCAATATAAGAGGTTAGAGCCAGAATCAGTCTGAGAGATCAGAGCCAGAATCAGTCTGAGAGGTCAGAGCCAGAATCAGACTGAGAGGTCAGAGCCAGAATTAGTATGAGAGGTTAGAGCTAGGATCAGTCTGAGAGATCAGAGACGGAATCAGTAGGAGAGGTCAGAGCCAGTATCAGTCTGAGTGGTCAGAGCCAGAATCAGTATGAGAGGTCAGAGCCAGAATCAGTCTGAGAGGTCAGAGCCAGAATCAGTGTGAGAGGTCAGAGCCAGAATCAGTATGAGAGGTCAGAGCCAGAATCAAACTGAGAGGTCAGAGCCAGAATCAGTGTGAAAGGTCAGAGCCAGAATCAGTATGAGAGGTCAGAGCCTGAATCAGTATGAGAGGTCAGAGCCAGAAACAGACTGAGAGGTCCGAGCCAGAATCGGTATGAGAGGTCATAGCCAGAAGTGGTATGAGAGGTCAGAGCCAGAATAAGTCTGAGAGGTCAGAGCCCGGAATCAGACTGAGAGGTCAGAGCCGGAATCAGACTGAGAGGTCAGAGCTGGAATCAGTATGAGAGGTCAGAGCCGGAATGAGTATGAGAGGGCAGAGCCGGAATCAGACTGAGAGGTCAGAGCCAGAATCAGACTGAGAGGTCAGAGCCAGAATCAGTATGAGAGGGCAGAGCCAGAATCAGTCTGAGAGGTCAGAGACAGAATCAGTATGAGAGGACAGAACCAGAAGTAGTATGAGAGGTCAGAGCCGGAATCAGTATGAGAGGACAGAGCAAGAATCAGTATGTGAGATCAGAGCCAGAATCAGTATGAGAGGTCAGAGCCGGAATCAGTATGAGAGGTCAGAGCCAGAATCAGTCTGAGAGGTCAGAGCCAGAATCAGTCTTAGAGTTCGGAGCCAGAATCAGTCTGAGAGGTCAGAACCAGAATCAGTATGAGAGGTCAGAGCCAGAATTAGTATGAGAGGTCAGAGCCAGAATCAGTCTGAGAGGTCAGAGCAAGAATTAGTATGAGACGTCAGAGCTAGAAGCAGTCTGAGAGGTCAGAGCCAGAAGCAATATAAGAGGTTAGAGCCAGAATCAGTCTGAGAGGTCAGAGCCAGAATCAGACTGAGAGGTCAGAGCCAGAATCAGACTGAGAGGTCAGAGCCGGAATCAGTAGGAGAGGTCAGAGCCAGAATCAGTCTGAGTGGTCAGAGCCAGAATCAGACTGAGAGGTCAGAGCCAGAATCAGTCTGAGAGGTCAGAGCCAGAATCAGTGTGAGAGGTCAGAGCCAGAATCAGTATGAGAGGTCAGAGCCAGAATCAAACTGAGAGGTCAGAGCCAGAATCAGTGTGAAAGGTCAGAGCCAGAATCAGTATGAGAGGTCAGAGCCTGAATCAGTATGAGAGGTCAGAGCCAGAAACAGACTGAGAGGTCCGAGCCAGAATCGGTATGAGAGGTCATAGCCAGAAGTGGTATGAGAGGTCAGAGCCAGAATAAGTCTGAGAGGTCAGAGCCCGGAATCAGACTGAGAGGTCAGAGCCGGAATCAGACTGAGAGGTCAGAGCTGGAATCAGTATGAGAGGTCAGAGCCGGAATCAGTATGAGAGGGCAGAGCCGGAATCAGTCTGAGAGGACAGAACCAGAAGCAGTATGAAAGGTCACAGCTGGAATCAGTATGAGAGGACAGAGTATGAATCAGTATGTGAGATCAGTGCCAGAATCAGTATGAGAGGTCAGAGCCGAAATCAGTATGAGAGGTCAGAACTGGAATCAGTACGAGAGGTCAGAGCCAGAATCAGTCTGAGAGGTCAGAGCCAGAACCGGTATGAGAGGTCAGAGCCAGAAGCATTATGAAAGGACAGAACTGGAATCAGTACGAGAGGTCAGAGCCAGAATCAGTCTGAAAGGTCAGAGCCAGAAGCAGTATTAGACGTCAGAGCCGGAATCAGACTGAGAGGTCAGAGCCAGAATCAGTATGAGAGGTAAGAGCCAGAATCAGACTGAGAGGTCAGAGCCAGAATCCGTCTGAAAGATCAGAGCCAGAATCAGTATGAGAGGTCAGAGCCAGAATCAGTCTGAGAGGTCAGAGCCAGAATCAATATGAGAGCTCAGAGCCAGAATCAGTATGAGAGGTCAGAGCCAGAATTAGTGTGAGAGGTCAGAGCCGGAATTAGACTGAGAGGTCAGAGCCAGAATCAGTCTGAGAGGTCAGAGCCAGAATTAGTATGAAAGGTCAGAGCCAGAATTAGTAAGAGAGGTCATAGCCAGAATCAGACTGAGAGGTCAGAGCCAGAATCAGTGTGAAAGGTCAGAGCCAGAATCAGTATGAGAGGTCAGAACCAGAATTAGTATGAGAGGTCAGAGCCAGAATCAGTATGAGAGATCAGAGTCAGAATCAGTCTGAGTGGTCAGAGCCAGAATCAGTATGAGAGGTAAGAGCCAGAATCAGACTGAGAGGTCAGAGCCAGAATCAGTCTGAGAGGTCAGAGCCAGAATCAGTATGAGAGGTCAGAGCCAGAATAAGTATGAGAGGTCAGAGCCAGAATCAGTCTGAGAGGTCAAAGCCAGAAGAAGTTTGGGATGTCAGAGCCAGAAGCAGTCTGAGAGGTCAGAGTCAGAATCAGTATGAGAGGTCAGAGCCAGAATCAGTATGAGAGGTCAGAGCCAGAATCAGTCTGAGAGGTCAGAGCCAGAATCAGTGTGAGAGGTCAGAGCCAGAATCAGTAGGAGAGGTCAGAGCCAGAATCAGTATGAGAGGTCAGAGCCAGAATCAGTGTGAAAGGTCAGAGCCAGAATCAGTATGAGAGGTCAGAGCCAAAATCAGTATGAGAGGTCAGAGCCAGAATCAGACTGAGAGGTTCGAGCTAGAATCGGTATGAGAGGTCAGAGTCAGAAGCGGTATGAGAGGTCAGAGCCAGAATCAGTATGAGAGGTCAGAGCCGGAATCAGACTAAGAGGTCAGAGCCGGAATCAGTATGAGAGGTTAGAGCCAGAATCAGTATGAGAGGACAGAACCAGAAGCAGTATGAAAGGTCAGAGCCGGAATCAGTATGAGAGGACAGAGCAAGAATCAGTATGTGAGATGAGTGCCAGAATCAGCATGAGAGGTCAGAGCCGGAATTAGTATGAGAGGTCAGAGCCAGAATCAGTCTGAGAGTTCGGAGCCAGAATCAGTCTGAGAGGTCAGAGCCAGAATCAGTCTGAGAGTTCGGAGCCAGAATCAGTCTGAGAGGTCAGAGCCAGAATCAGTATGAGAGGTCAGAGCGAAAATTAGTATGAGAGGTCAGAGCCAGAATCAGTCTGAGAGGTCAGAGCCAGAATAAGTCTGAGAGGTCAGAGCCAGAACCGGTATGAGAGGTCAGAGCCAGAAGCCGTATGAAAGGTCAGAGCCAGAATCAGTATGAGAGATCAGAGCCAGAATCAGTTCGAGAGTTCAGAGCCAGAATTAGTATAAGAGGTTAGAGCCAAGATCAGTCTGAGAGGTCAAAGCCAGAATCAGCCTGAGAGGTCAGAGCCAGAAGAAGTATGAGATGTCAGAGCCAGAAGCAGTCAGAGAGGTCAGAGATGGAATCAGTATGAGAGGTCAGAGCCGGAATCAGACTGAGAGGTCAGAGCCAGAATCAGTCGGAGAGGTCAGAGCGAGAATTAGTATGAGAGGTTAGAGCCAGGATCAGTCTGAGAGGTGAGAGCCAGAAGAAGTATGAGATGTCAGAGCCAGAATCAGTCTGAAAGGTCAGAGCCAGAAGCAGTATGAGACGTCAGAGCCAGAATCAGTCAGAGAGGTCAGAGCCAGAATTAGTATGAGAGGTTAGAGCCAGGATCAGTCTGAGAGGTAAGAGACAGAATCAGTATGAGAGGTCAGAGCCAAAATCAGACTGAGAGGTCAGAGCCAGAATCAGTGTGAAAGGTCAGAGCCAGAATCAGTATGAGAGGTCAGAGCCAGAATCAGTATGAGAGGTCAGAGCCATAATCAGTCTTAGAGGTCAGAGCCAGAATCAGACTGAGAGGTCAGAGCCGGAATCAGTATGTTAGGTCAGAGCCAGAATCAGTATGAGAGGGCAGAGCCATAATCAGTCTTAGAGGTCAGAGCCAGAATCAGACTGAGAGGTCAGAGCCGGAATCAGTATGTTAGGTCAGAGCCAGAAGCAGTATGAGAGGTCAGAGCCAGAATCAGTATGAGAGGTCAGAGCCAGAATCAGTATGAGAGGTCAGAGCCAGAATCAGTCTGAGAGGTCAGAGCCAGAATCAGTATGAGAGGTCAGAGCCAGAATCAGTATGAGAGGTCAGAGCCAGAATCAGTATGAGAGGTCAAAGCCGGAATTAGACTGAGAGGTTAGAGCCGGAATCAGACTGAGAGGTCAGAGCCAGAATCAGTCTGAGAGGTCAGAGCCAGAATCAGTCTGAGAGGTCAGAGCCAGAATTAGTATGAAAGGTCAGAGCCAGAATTAGTAAGAGAGGTCAGAGCCAGAAATCAGTCTGAGAGGTCAGAGCCAGAAGAAGTATGAGATGTCAGAGCCAGAATCAGTATGAGATGTCAGAGCCAGTATCAGTATGAGAGATCAGAGCCAGAATCAGTATGAGAGGTCAGAGCCAGAATCAGTATGAGAGGTAAGAGCCAGAATCAGTCGAAGAAGTCAGAGCCGGAATCAGTATGAGAGGTCAGAGCCAGAATCAGTCTGAGAGGTCAGAGCCAGTATCAGTCTGAGAGGTCAGAGCCGGAATCAGTGTTAGAGGTCAGAGCCAGAATCAGTATGAGAGGGCAGAGCCAGAATCAGACTGAGAGGTCAGAGCCAGAATCAGACTGAGAGGTCAGAGCCAGAATTAGTGTGAAAGGTCAGAGCCAGAATCAGTATGAGAGGTCAGAACCAGAATCAGTATGAGAGGTCAGAGCCAGAATCAGTACGAGAGATCAGAGTCAGAATCAGTATGAGAGATCAGAGCCAGAATCAGTATGAGAGGTCAGAGCCAGAATCAGTCTGAAAGGTCAGAGCCAGAAGCAGTTTGAGACGTCAGAGCCAGAATCAGTGTGAAAGGTCAGAGCCAGAATCAGTATGAGAGGTCAGAGACAAAATCAGTATGAGAGGTCAGAGCCAGAATCAGACTGAGAGGTTCGAGCTAGAATCGGTATGAGAGGTCAGAGTCAGAAGCGGTATGAGAGGTCAGAGCCAGAATCAGTATGAGAGGACAGAGCCCGGAATCAGACTGAGAGGTCAGAGCCGGAATCAGACTGAAAGGTCAGAGCCGGAATCAGTATGAGAGGTGAGAGCTAGAATCAATATGAGAGGGCAGAGTCAGAATCAGTCTGAGAGGTCAGAGCCAGAATCAGTATGAGATGACAGAACCAGAAGCAGTATGAAAGGTCAGAGCCGGAATCAGTATGAGAGGACAGAGCAAGAATCAGTATGTGAGATGAGTGCCAGAATCAGTATGAGAGGTCAGAGCCGGAATTAGTATGAGAGGTCAGAGCCAGAATCAGTCTGAGAGGTCAGAGCCAGAATCAGTCTGAGAGTTCGGAGCCAGAATCAGTCTGAGAGGTCAGAGCCAGAATTAGTATGAGAGGTCAGAGCGAAAATTAGTATGAGAGGTCAGAGCCAGAATAAGTCTGAGAGGTCAGAGCCAGAATAAGTCTGAGAGGTCAGAGCCAGAACCGGTATGAGAGGTCAGAGCCAGAAGCCGTATGAAAGGTCAGAGCCAGAATCAGTATGAGAGGTTAGAGCCAGGATCAGTCTGAGAGGTCAGAGCCAGAAGAAGTATGAGATGTCAGAGCCAGAATCAGTCTAAAAGGTCAGAGCCAGAAGCAGTATTAGACGTCAGAGCCGGAATCAGACTGAGAGGTCAGAGCCAGAATCAGTATGAGAGGTAAGAGCCAGAATCAGACTGAGAGGTCAGAGCCAGAATCCGTCTGAAAGATCAGAGCCAGAATCAGTATGAGAGGTCAGAGCCAGAATCAGTCTGAGAGGTCAGAGCCAGAATCAATATGAGAGCTCAGAGCCAGAATCAGTATGAGAGGTCAGAGCCAGAATCAGTGTGAGAGGTCAGAGCCGGAATTAGACTGAGAGGTCAGAGCCAGAATCAGTCTGAGAGGTCAGAGCCAGAATCAGTATGAGAGGTCAGAGTCAGAATCAGTCTGAGAGGTCAGAGCCAGAATCAGTATGAGATGACAGAACCAGAAGCAGTATGAAAGGTCAGAGCCGGAATCAGTATGAGAGGACAGAGCAAGAATCAGTATGTGAGATGAGTGCCAGAATCAGTATGAGAGGTGAGAGCCGGAATTAGTATGAGAGGTCAGAGCCAGAATCAGTCTGAGAGGTCAGAGCCAGAATCAGTCTGAGAAATCGGAGCCAGAATCAGTCTGAGAGGTCAGAGCCAGAATTAGTATGAGAGGTCAGAGCGAAAATTAGTATGAGAGGTCAGAGCCAGAATCAGTCTGAGAGGTCAGAGCCAGAATAAGTCTGAGAGGTCAGAGCCAGAACCGGTATGAGAGGTCAGAGCCAGAAGCCGTATGAAAGGTCAGAGCCAGAATCAGTATGAGAGATCAGAGCCAGAATCAGTATGAGAGTTCAGAGCCAGAATTAGTATAAGAGGTTAGAGCCAGGATCAGTCTGAGAGGTCAAAGCCAGAATCAGCCTGAGAGGTCAGAGCCAGAAGAAGTATGAGATGTCAGAGCCAGAAGCAGTCAGAGAGGTCAGAGATGGAATCAGTATGAGAGGTCAGAGCCGGAATCAGACTGAGAGGTCAGAGCCAGAATCAGTCGGAGAGGTCAGAGCCAGAATTAGTATGAGAGGTTAGAGCCAGGATCAGTCTGAGAGGTCAGAGCCAGAAGAAGTATGAGATGTCAGAGCCAGAATCAGTCTGAAAGGTCAGAGCCAGAAGCAGTATTAGACGTCAGAGCCAGAATCAGACTGAGAGGTCAGAGCCAGAATCAGTATGAGAGGTAAGAGCCAGAATCAGACTGAGAGGTCAGAGCCAGAATCCGTCTGAAAGATCAGAGCCAGAATCAG
Source organism: Leptodactylus fuscus (assembly GCF_031893055.1). Lineage (NCBI taxonomy): Eukaryota > Metazoa > Chordata > Amphibia > Anura > Leptodactylidae > Leptodactylus > Leptodactylus fuscus. Next base: position 120,258,239 of record NC_134269.1, read on the forward strand.
TATGAGAGGTCAGAGCCAGAATCAGTCTGAGAGGTCAGAGCCAGAATCAATATGAGAGCTCAGAGCCAGAATCAGTATGAGAGGTCAGAGCAAGAATCAGTGTGAGAGGTCAGAGCCGGAATTAGACTGAGAGGTCAGAGCCAGAATCAGTCTGAGAGGTCAGAGCCAGAATCAGTCTGAGAGGTCAGAGCCAGAATTAGTATGAAAGGTCAGAGCCAGAATTAGTAAGAGAGGTCAGAGCCAGAAATCAGTCTAAGAGGTCAGAGCCAGAAGAAGTATGAGATGTCAGAGCCAGAATCAGTATGAGAGATCAGAGCCAGAATCAGTATGAGAGGTCAAAGCTAGAATCAGTATGAGAGGTCAGAGCCAGAATCAGTCGGAGAAGTCAGAGCCGGAATCAGTCTGAGAGGTCAGAACCAGAATCAGTGTGAGAGGTCAGAGCCAGAATCAGTATGAGAGGTCAGAACCAGAATCAGTGTGAGAGGTCAGAGCCAGAATCAGTATGAGAGATCAGAGCCAGAATCAGTATGAGAGGTCAGAGCCAGAATCAGTGTGAAAGGTCAGAGCCAGAATCAGTATGAGAGGTAAGAGCCAGAATCAGTATGAGAGGTCAGAGCCATAATCAGTCTGAGAGGTCAGAGCCAGAATCAGACTGAGAGGTCAGAGCCAGAATCAGACTGAGAGGTCAGATCCGGAATCAGTATGTGATGTCAGAGCCAGAATCAGTATGAGAGGTCAGAGCCAGAATCAGTCTGAGAGGTCAGAGCCAGAATCAGTGTGAGACGTCAGAGCCAGAATCAGTATGAGAGGTCAGAGCCAGAATCAAACTGAGAGGTCAGAGCCAGAATCAGTGTGAAAGGTCAGAGCCAGAATCAGTATGAGAGGTCAGAGCCTGAATCAGTATGAGAGGTCAGAGCCAGAATCAGACTGAGAGGTCCGAGCCAGAATCGGTATGAGAGGTCATAGCCAGAAGTGGTATGAGAGGTCAGAGCCAGAATAAGTCTGAGAGGTCAGAGCCCGGAATCAGACTGAGAGGTCAGAGCCGGAATCAGACTGAGAGGTCAGAGCTGGAATCAGTATGAGAGGTCAGAGCCGGAATCAGTATGAGAGGGCAGAGCCGGAATCAGTCTGAGAGGTCAGAGCCAGAATCAGTATGAGAGGACAGAACCAGAAGCAGTATGAAAGGTCAGAGCTGGAATCAGTATGAGAGGACAGAGTATGAATCAGTATGTGAGATCAGTGCCAGAATCAGTATGAGAGGTCAGAGCCGAAATCAGTATGAGAGGTCAGAACTGGAATCAGTACGAGAGGTCAGAGCCAGAATCAGTCTGAGAGGTCAGAGCCAGAACCGGTATGAGAGGTCAGAGCCAGAAGCATTATGAAAGGACAGAACTGGAATCAGTACGAGAGGTCAGAGCCAGAATCAGTATGAGAGGTCAGAGCCAGAATCAGTCTGAGTGGTCAGAGCCGGAATCAGTCTGAAAGGTCAGAGCCAGAAGCAGTATGAGACGTCAGATCCAGAATCAGACTGAGAGGTCAGAGCCAGAATCAGTCTGAGTGGTCAGAGCCAGAATCAGTATGAGAGGTCAGAGCCAGAATCAGTCTGAGTGGTCAGAGCCGGAATCAGTCTGAAAGGTCAGAGCCAGAAGCAGTATGAGACGTCAGAGCCAGAATCAGACTGAGAGGTCAGAGCCAGAATCAGTCTGAGTGGTCAGAGCCAGAATCAGTATGAGAGGTAAGAGCCAGAATCAGACTGAGAGGTCAGAGCCAGAATCAGTATGAGAGGTTAGAGCCAGAATCAGTATGAGAGGTCAGAGCCAGAATCAGTCTGAGAGGTCAGAACCAGAATCAGTCTGAGAGGTCAGAGCCAGAATCAGTCTGAGAGGTCAGAGCCAGAATCATTATGAGAGATCAGTGCCAGTATCAGTATGAGAGGACAGAGCCAGAAGCAGTATGAAAGGTCAGAGCCGGAATCAGTATAAGAGGTCAGAGCCGGAATCAGACTGAGAGGTCAGAGCCAGAATCATTCTGAGAGGTCAGAGTCAGAATCAGTATGAGAGGTCAGATCCAGAATCAGTCTGAGAGGTCAGAGCAAGAATTAGTATGAGACGTCAGAGCTAGAAGAAGTCTGAGAGGTCAGAGCTAGAAGTAATATAAGAGGTTAGAGCCAGAATCAGTATGAGAGATCAGAGCCAGAATCAGACTGAGAGGTCAGAGCCAGAATCAGACTGAGAGGTCAGAGCCGGAATCAGTAGGAGAGGTCAGAGCCAGAATCAGACTGAGAGGTCAGAGCCAGAATCAGACTAAGAGGTCCGAGCCAGAATCGGTATGAGAGGTCAGAGCCAGAATCAGACTGAGAGGTCAGAGCCAGAATCAGACTGAGAGGTCAGAGCCAGAATCAGACTGAGAGGTCAGAGCCGGAATCAGTATGAGTGGTCAGAGCCAGAATCAGTCTGAGTGGTCGGAGCCAGAATCAGTATGAGAGGTCAGAGCCAGAATCAGTATGAGAGGTCAGAGCCAGAATCAGACTGAGAGGTCAGAGCCAGAATCAGTGTGAGAGGTCAGAGCCGGAATCGGTATGAGAGGTCAGAGCCAGATTCAGTATGAGAGGTCAGAGCCAGAATCAGTCTGAGAGGTCAGAGCCAGAATCAGTATGAGAGGTCAGAGCCAGAATCAGAGTGACAGGTCAGAGCCAGAATCAGTGTGAAAGGTCAGAGCCAGAATCAGTATGAGAGGTCAGAGCCAGAATCAGTATGAGAGGTCAAAGCCAGAAGCAGTATGAGAGGTCAGAGCCAGTATCGGTATGAGAGGTCAGAGCCAGAATCAGTATGAGAGGTCAGAGCCCGGAATCAGACTGAGAGGTCAGAGCCGGAATCAGACTGAGAGGTCAGAGCCAGAATCAGACTGAGAGGTCAGAGCCAGAATCAGTATGAGAGGGCAGAGCCAGAATCAGTATGAGAGGTCAGAGCCGGAATCAGTATGAGAGGTCAGAGCCAGAATCAGTCTGAGAGGTCAGAGCCAGAATCAGTCTTAGAGTTCGGAGCCAGAATCAGTCTGAGAGGTCAGAACCAGAATCAGTATGAGAGGTCAGAGCCAGAATTAGTATGAGAGGTCAGAGCCAGAATCAGTCTGAGAGGTCAGAGCAAGAATTAGTATGAGACGTCAGAGCTAGAAGCAGTCTGAGAGGTCAGAGCCAGAAGCAATATAAGAGGTTAGAGCCAGAATCAGTCTGAGAGATCAGAGCCAGAATCAGTCTGAGAGGTCAGAGCCAGAATCAGACTGAGAGGTCAGAGCCAGAATTAGTATGAGAGGTTAGAGCTAGGATCAGTCTGAGAGGTCAGAGACGGAATCAGTAGGAGAGGTCAGAGCCAGTATCAGTCTGAGTGGTCAGAGCCAGAATCAGTATGAGAGGTCAGAGCCAGAATCAGTCTGAGAGGTCAGAGCCAGAATCAGTGTGAGAGGTCAGAGCCAGAATCAGTATGAGAGGTCAGAGCCAGAATCAAACTGAGAGGTCAGAGCCAGAATCAGTGTGAAAGGTCAGAGCCAGAATCAGTATGAGAGGTCAGAGCCTGAATCAGTATGAGAGGTCAGAGCCAGAATCAGACTGAGAGGTCCGAGCCAGAATCGGTATGAGAGGTCATAGCCAGAAGTGGTATGAGAGGTCAGAGCCAGAATAAGTCTGAGAGGTCAGAGCCCGGAATCAGACTGAGAGGTCAGAGCCGGAATCAGACTGAGAGGTCAGAGCTGGAATCAGTATGAGAGGTCAGAGCCGGAATGAGTATGAGAGGGCAGAGCCGGAATCAGACTGAGAGGTCAGAGCCAGAATCAGACTGAGAGGTCAGAGCCAGAATCAGACTGAGAGGTCAGAGCCGGAATCAGTATGAGTGGTCAGAGCCAGAATCAGTCTGAGTGGTCGGAGCCAGAATCAGTATGAGAGGTCAGAGCCAGAATCAGTATGAGAGGTCAGAGCCAGAATCAGACTGAGAGGTCAGAGCCAGAATCATTCTGAGAGGTCAGAGTCAGAATCAGTATGAGAGGTCAGATCCAGAATCAGTCTGAGAGGTCAGAGCAAGAATTAGTATGAGACGTCAGAGCTAGAAGAAGTCTGAGAGGTCAGAGCTAGAAGTAATATAAGAGGTTAGAGCCAGAATCAGTATGAGAGATCAGAGCCAGAATCAGCCTGAGAGGTCAGAGCCAGAATCAGACTGAGAGGTCAGAGCCAGAATCAGACTGAGAGGTCAGAGCCGGAATCAGTAGGAGAGGTCAGAGCCAGAATCAGACTGAGAGGTCAGAGCCAGAATCAGACTAAGAGGTCCGAGCCAGAATCGGTATGAGAGGTCAGAGCCAGAATCAGACTGAGAGGTCAGAGCCAGAATCAGACTGAGAGGTCAGAGCCAGAATCAGACTGAGAGGTCAGAGCCGGAATCAGTATGAGTGGTCAGAGCCAGAATCAGTCTGAGTGGTCGGAGCCAGAATCAGTATGAGAGGTCAGAGCCAGAATCAGTATGAGAGGTCAGAGCCAGAATCAGACTGAGAGGTCAGAGCCAGAATCAGTGTGAGAGGTCAGAGCCGGAATCGGTATGAGAGGTCAGAGCCAGATTCAGTATGAGAGGTCAGAGCCAGAATCAGTCTGAGAGGTCAGAGCCAGAATCAGTATGAGAGGTCAGAGCCAGAATCAGAGTGACAGGTCAGAGCCAGAATCAGTGTGAAAGGTCAGAGCCAGAATCAGTATGAGAGGTCAGAGCCAGAATCAGTATGAGAGGTCAAAGCCAGAAGCAGTATGAGAGGTCAGAGCCAGTATCGGTATGAGAGGTCAGAGCCAGAATCAGTATGAGAGGTCAGAGCCCGGAATCAGACTGAGAGGTCAGAGCCGGAATCAGACTGAGAGGTCAGAGCCAGAATCAGACTGAGAGGTCAGAGCCAGAATCAGTATGAGAGGGCAGAGCCAGAATCAGTATGAGAGGTCAGAGCCGGAATCAGTATGAGAGGTCAGAGCCAGAATCAGTCTGAGAGGTCAGAGCCAGAATCAGTCTTAGAGTTCGGAGCCAGAATCAGTCTGAGAGGTCAGAACCAGAATCAGTATGAGAGGTCAGAGCCAGAATTAGTATGAGAGGTCAGAGCCAGAATCAGTCTGAGAGGTCAGAGCAAGAATTAGTATGAGACGTCAGAGCTAGAAGCAGTCTGAGAGGTCAGAGCCAGAAGCAATATAAGAGGTTAGAGCCAGAATCAGTCTGAGAGATCAGAGCCAGAATCAGTCTGAGAGGTCAGAGCCAGAATCAGACTGAGAGGTCAGAGCCAGAATTAGTATGAGAGGTTAGAGCTAGGATCAGTCTGAGAGGTCAGAGACGGAATCAGTAGGAGAGGTCAGAGCCAGTATCAGTCTGAGTGGTCAGAGCCAGAATCAGTATGAGAGGTCAGAGCCAGAATCAGTCTGAGAGGTCAGAGCCAGAATCAGTGTGAGAGGTCAGAGCCAGAATCAGTATGAGAGGTCAGAGCCAGAATCAAACTGAGAGGTCAGAGCCAGAATCAGTGTGAAAGGTCAGAGCCAGAATCAGTATGAGAGGTCAGAGCCTGAATCAGTATGAGAGGTCAGAGCCAGAATCAGACTGAGAGGTCCGAGCCAGAATCGGTATGAGAGGTCATAGCCAGAAGTGGTATGAGAGGTCAGAGCCAGAATAAGTCTGAGAGGTCAGAGCCCGGAATCAGACTGAGAGGTCAGAGCCGGAATCAGACTGAGAGGTCAGAGCTGGAATCAGTATGAGAGGTCAGAGCCGGAATGAGTATGAGAGGGCAGAGCCGGAATCAGACTGAGAGGTCAGAGCCAGAATCAGACTGAGAGGTCAGAGCCGGAATCAGTATGAGTGGTCAGAGCCAGAATCAGTCTGAGTGGTCGGAGCCAGAATCAGTATGAGAGGTCAGAGCCAGAATCAGTATGAGAGGTCAGAGCCAGAATCAGACTGAGAGGTCAGAGCCAGAATCAGTGTGAGAGGTCAGAGCCGGAATCGGTATGAGAGGTCAGAGCCAGATTCAGTATGAGAGGTCAGAGCCAGAATCAGTCTGAGAGGTCAGAGCCAGAATCAGTATGAGAGGTCAGAGCCAGAATCAGAGTGACAGGTCAGAGCCAGAATCAGTGTGAAAGGTCAGAGCCAGAATCAGTATGAGAGGTCAGAGCCAGAATCAGTATGAGAGGTCAAAGCCAGAAGCAGTATGAGAGGTCAGAGCCAGTATCGGTATGAGAGGTCAGAGCCAGAATCAGTATGAGAGGTCAGAGCCCGGAATCAGACTGAGAGGTCAGAGCCGGAATCAGACTGAGAGGTCAGAGCCAGAATCAGACTGAGAGGTCAGAGCCAGAATCAGTATGAGAGGGCAGAGCCAGAATCAGTATGAGAGGTCAGAGCCGGAATCAGTATGAGAAGTCAGAGCCAGAATCAGTCTGAGAGGTCAGAGCCAGAATCAGTCTTAGAGTTCGGAGCCAGAATCAGTCTGAGAGGTCAGAACCAGAATCAGTATGAGAGGTCAGAGCCAGAATTAGTATGAGAGGTCAGAGCCAGAATCAGTCTGAGAGGTCAGAGCAAGAATTAGTATGAGACGTCAGAGCTAGAAGCAGTCTGAGAGGTCAGAGCCAGAAGCAATATAAGAGGTTAGAGCCAGAATCAGTCTGAGAGATCAGAGCCAGAATCAGTCTGAGAGGTCAGAGCCAGAATCAGACTGAGAGGTCAGAGCCAGAATTAGTATGAGAGGTTAGAGCTAGGATCAGTCTGAGAGATCAGAGACGGAATCAGTAGGAGAGGTCAGAGCCAGTATCAGTCTGAGTGGTCAGAGCCAGAATCAGTATGAGAGGTCAGAGCCAGAATCAGTCTGAGAGGTCAGAGCCAGAATCAGTGTGAGAGGTCAGAGCCAGAATCAGTATGAGAGGTCAGAGCCAGAATCAAACTGAGAGGTCAGAGCCAGAATCAGTGTGAAAGGTCAGAGCCAGAATCAGTATGAGAGGTCAGAGCCTGAATCAGTATGAGAGGTCAGAGCCAGAATCAGACTGAGAGGTCCGAGCCAGAATCGGTATGAGAGGTCATAGCCAGAAGTGGTATGAGAGGTCAGAGCCAGAATAAGTCTGAGAGGTCAGAGCCCGGAATCAGACTGAGAGGTCAGAGCCGGAATCAGACTGAGAGGTCAGAGCTGGAATCAGTATGAGAGGTCAGAGCCGGAATGAGTATGAGAGGGCAGAGCCGGAATCAGACTGAGAGGTCAGAGCCAGAATCAGACTGAGAGGTCAGAGCCAGAATCAGTATGAGAGGGCAGAGCCAGAATCAGTCTGAGAGGTCAGAGACAGAATCAGTATGAGAGGACAGAACCAGAAGTAGTATGAGAGGTCAGAGCCGGAATCAGTATGAGAGGACAGAGCAAGAATCAGTATGTGAGATCAGAGCCAGAATCAGTATGAGAGGTCAGAGCCGGAATCAGTATGAGAGGTCAGAGCCAGAATCAGTCTGAGAGGTCAGAGCCAGAATCAGTCTTAGAGTTCGGAGCCAGAATCAGTCTGAGAGGTCAGAACCAGAATCAGTATGAGAGGTCAGAGCCAGAATTAGTATGAGAGGTCAGAGCCAGAATCAGTCTGAGAGGTCAGAGCAAGAATTAGTATGAGACGTCAGAGCTAGAAGCAGTCTGAGAGGTCAGAGCCAGAAGCAATATAAGAGGTTAGAGCCAGAATCAGTCTGAGAGGTCAGAGCCAGAATCAGACTGAGAGGTCAGAGCCAGAATCAGACTGAGAGGTCAGAGCCGGAATCAGTAGGAGAGGTCAGAGCCAGAATCAGTCTGAGTGGTCAGAGCCAGAATCAGACTGAGAGGTCAGAGCCAGAATCAGTCTGAGAGGTCAGAGCCAGAATCAGTGTGAGAGGTCAGAGCCAGAATCAGTATGAGAGGTCAGAGCCAGAATCAAACTGAGAGGTCAGAGCCAGAATCAGTGTGAAAGGTCAGAGCCAGAATCAGTATGAGAGGTCAGAGCCTGAATCAGTATGAGAGGTCAGAGCCAGAAACAGACTGAGAGGTCCGAGCCAGAATCGGTATGAGAGGTCATAGCCAGAAGTGGTATGAGAGGTCAGAGCCAGAATAAGTCTGAGAGGTCAGAGCCTGGAATCAGACTGAGAGGTCAGAGCCGGAATCAGACTGAGAGGTCAGAGCTGGAATCAGTATGAGAGGTCAGAGCCGGAATCAGTATGAGAGGGCAGAGCCGGAATCAGTCTGAGAGGACAGAACCAGAAGCAGTATGAAAGGTCACAGCTGGAATCAGTATGAGAGGACAGAGTATGAATCAGTATGTGAGATCAGTGCCAGAATCAGTATGAGAGGTCAGAGCCGAAATCAGTATGAGAGGTCAGAACTGGAATCAGTACGAGAGGTCAGAGCCAGAATCAGTCTGAGAGGTCAGAGCCAGAACCGGTATGAGAGGTCAGAGCCAGAAGCATTATGAAAGGACAGAACTGGAATCAGTACGAGAGGTCAGAGCCAGAATCAGTCTGAAAGGTCAGAGCCAGAAGCAGTATTAGACGTCAGAGCCGGAATCAGACTGAGAGGTCAGAGCCAGAATCAGTATGAGAGGTAAGAGCCAGAATCAGACTGAGAGGTCAGAGCCAGAATCCGTCTGAAAGATCAGAGCCAGAATCAGTATGAGAGGTCAGAGCCAGAATCAGTCTGAGAGGTCAGAGCCAGAATCAATATGAGAGCTCAGAGCCAGAATCAGTATGAGAGGTCAGAGCCAGAATTAGTGTGAGAGGTCAGAGCCGGAATTAGACTGAGAGGTCAGAGCCAGAATCAGTCTGAGAGGTCAGAGCCAGAATTAGTATGAAAGGTCAGAGCCAGAATTAGTAAGAGAGGTCATAGCCAGAATCAGACTGAGAGGTCAGAGCCAGAATCAGTGTGAAAGGTCAGAGCCAGAATCAGTATGAGAGGTCAGAACCAGAATTAGTATGAGAGGTCAGAGCCAGAATCAGTATGAGAGATCAGAGTCAGAATCAGTCTGAGTGGTCAGAGCCAGAATCAGTATGAGAGGTAAGAGCCAGAATCAGACTGAGAGGTCAGAGCCAGAATCAGTCTGAGAGGTCAGAGCCAGAATCAGTATGAGAGGTCAGAGCCAGAATAAGTATGAGAGGTCAGAGCCAGAATCAGTCTGAGAGGTCAAAGCCAGAAGAAGTTTGGGATGTCAGAGCCAGAAGCAGTCTGAGAGGTCAGAGTCAGAATCAGTATGAGAGGTCAGAGCCAGAATCAGTATGAGAGGTCAGAGCCAGAATCAGTGTGAGAGGTCAGAGCCAGAATCAGTGTGAGAGGTCAGAGCCAGAATCAGTAGGAGAGGTCAGAGCCAGAATCAGTATGAGAGGTCAGAGCCAGAATCAGTGTGAAAGGTCAGAGCCAGAATCAGTATGAGAGGTCAGAGCCAAAATCAGTATGAGAGGTCAGAGCCAGAATCAGACTGAGAGGTTCGAGCTAGAATCGGTATGAGAGGTCAGAGTCAGAAGCGGTATGAGAGGTCAGAGCCAGAATCAGTATGAGAGGTCAGAGCCGGAATCAGACTAAGAGGTCAGAGCCGGAATCAGTATGAGAGGTTAGAGCCAGAATCAGTATGAGAGGACAGAACCAGAAGCAGTATGAAAGGTCAGAGCCGGAATCAGTATGAGAGGACAGAGCAAGAATCAGTATGTGAGATGAGTGCCAGAATCAGCATGAGAGGTCAGAGCCGGAATTAGTATGAGAGGTCAGAGCCAGAATCAGTCTGAGAGTTCGGAGCCAGAATCAGTCTGAGAGGTCAGAGCCAGAATCAGTCTGAGAGTTCGGAGCCAGAATCAGTCTGAGAGGTCAGAGCCAGAATCAGTATGAGAGGTCAGAGCGAAAATTAGTATGAGAGGTCAGAGCCAGAATCAGTCTGAGAGGTCAGAGCCAGAATAAGTCTGAGAGGTCAGAGCCAGAACCGGTATGAGAGGTCAGAGCCAGAAGCCGTATGAAAGGTCAGAGCCAGAATCAGTATGAGAGATCAGAGCCAGAATCAGTTCGAGAGTTCAGAGCCAGAATTAGTATAAGAGGTTAGAGCCAAGATCAGTCTGAGAGGTCAAAGCCAGAATCAGCCTGAGAGGTCAGAGCCAGAAGAAGTATGAGATGTCAGAGCCAGAAGCAGTCAGAGAGGTCAGAGATGGAATCAGTATGAGAGGTCAGAGCCGGAATCAGACTGAGAGGTCAGAGCCAGAATCAGTCGGAGAGGTCAGAGCGAGAATTAGTATGAGAGGTTAGAGCCAGGATCAGTCTGAGAGGTGAGAGCCAGAAGAAGTATGAGATGTCAGAGCCAGAATCAGTCTGAAAGGTCAGAGCCAGAAGCAGTATGAGACGTCAGAGCCAGAATCAGTCAGAGAGGTCAGAGCCAGAATTAGTATGAGAGGTTAGAGCCAGGATCAGTCTGAGAGGTCAAAGCCAGAATCGGTATAAGAGGTCAAAGCAAGAATCAGTCTGAGAGGTAAGAGACAGAATCAGTATGAGAGGTCAGAGCCAAAATCAGACTGAGAGGTCAGAGCCAGAATCAGTGTGAAAGGTCAGAGCCAGAATCAGTATGAGAGGTCAGAGCCAGAATCAGTATGAGAGGTCAGAGCCATAATCAGTCTTAGAGGTCAGAGCCAGAATCAGACTGAGAGGTCAGAGCCGGAATCAGTATGTTAGGTCAGAGCCAGAATCAGTATGAGAGGGCAGAGCCATAATCAGTCTTAGAGGTCAGAGCCAGAATCAGACTGAGAGGTCAGAGCCGGAATCAGTATGTTAGGTCAGAGCCAGAAGCAGTATGAGAGGTCAGAGCCAGAATCAGTATGAGAGGTCAGAGCCAGAATCAGTATGAGAGGTCAGAGCCAGAATCAGTCTGAGAGGTCAGAGCCAGAATCAGTATGAGAGGTCAGAGCCAGAATCAGTATGAGAGGTCAGAGCCAGAATCAGTATGAGAGGTCAAAGCCGGAATTAGACTGAGAGGTTAGAGCCGGAATCAGACTGAGAGGTCAGAGCCAGAATCAGTCTGAGAGGTCAGAGCCAGAATCAGTCTGAGAGGTCAGAGCCAGAATTAGTATGAAAGGTCAGAGCCAGAATTAGTAAGAGAGGTCAGAGCCAGAAATCAGTCTGAGAGGTCAGAGCCAGAAGAAGTATGAGATGTCAGAGCCAGAATCAGTATGAGATGTCAGAGCCAGTATCAGTATGAGAGATCAGAGCCAGAATCAGTATGAGAGGTCAGAGCCAGAATCAGTATGAGAGGTAAGAGCCAGAATCAGTCGAAGAAGTCAGAGCCGGAATCAGTATGAGAGGTCAGAGCCAGAATCAGTCTGAGAGGTCAGAGCCAGTATCAGTCTGAGAGGTCAGAGCCGGAATCAGTGTTAGAGGTCAGAGCCAGAATCAGTATGAGAGGGCAGAGCCAGAATCAGACTGAGAGGTCAGAGCCAGAATCAGACTGAGAGGTCAGAGCCAGAATTAGTGTGAAAGGTCAGAGCCAGAATCAGTATGAGAGGTCAGAACCAGAATCAGTATGAGAGGTCAGAGCCAGAATCAGTACGAGAGATCAGAGTCAGAATCAGTATGAGAGATCAGAGCCAGAATCAGTATGAGAGGTCAGAGCCAGAATCAGTCTGAAAGGTCAGAGCCAGAAGCAGTTTGAGACGTCAGAGCCAGAATCAGTGTGAAAGGTCAGAGCCAGAATCAGTATGAGAGGTCAGAGACAAAATCAGTATGAGAGGTCAGAGCCAGAATCAGACTGAGAGGTTCGAGCTAGAATCGGTATGAGAGGTCAGAGTCAGAAGCGGTATGAGAGGTCAGAGCCAGAATCAGTATGAGAGGACAGAGCCCGGAATCAGACTGAGAGGTCAGAGCCGGAATCAGACTGAAAGGTCAGAGCCGGAATCAGTATGAGAGGTGAGAGCTAGAATCAATATGAGAGGGCAGAGTCAGAATCAGTCTGAGAGGTCAGAGCCAGAATCAGTATGAGATGACAGAACCAGAAGCAGTATGAAAGGTCAGAGCCGGAATCAGTATGAGAGGACAGAGCAAGAATCAGTATGTGAGATGAGTGCCAGAATCAGTATGAGAGGTCAGAGCCGGAATTAGTATGAGAGGTCAGAGCCAGAATCAGTCTGAGAGGTCAGAGCCAGAATCAGTCTGAGAGTTCGGAGCCAGAATCAGTCTGAGAGGTCAGAGCCAGAATTAGTATGAGAGGTCAGAGCGAAAATTAGTATGAGAGGTCAGAGCCAGAATAAGTCTGAGAGGTCAGAGCCAGAATAAGTCTGAGAGGTCAGAGCCAGAACCGGTATGAGAGGTCAGAGCCAGAAGCCGTATGAAAGGTCAGAGCCAGAATCAGTATGAGAGGTTAGAGCCAGGATCAGTCTGAGAGGTCAGAGCCAGAAGAAGTATGAGATGTCAGAGCCAGAATCAGTCTAAAAGGTCAGAGCCAGAAGCAGTATTAGACGTCAGAGCCGGAATCAGACTGAGAGGTCAGAGCCAGAATCAGTATGAGAGGTAAGAGCCAGAATCAGACTGAGAGGTCAGAGCCAGAATCCATCTGAAAGATCAGAGCCAGAATCAGTATGAGAGGTCAGAGCCAGAATCAGTCTGAGAGGTCAGAGCCAGAATCAATATGAGAGCTCAGAGCCAGAATCAGTATGAGAGGTCAGAGCCAGAATCAGTGTGAGAGGTCAGAGCCGGAATTAGACTGAGAGGTCAGAGCCAGAATCAGTCTGAGAGGTCAGAGCCAGAATCAGTATGAGAGGTCAGAGTCAGAATCAGTCTGAGAGGTCAGAGCCAGAATCAGTATGAGATGACAGAACCAGAAGCAGTATGAAAGGTCAGAGCCGGAATCAGTATGAGAGGACAGAGCAAGAATCAGTATGTGAGATGAGTGCCAGAATCAGTATGAGAGGTGAGAGCCGGAATTAGTATGAGAGGTCAGAGCCAGAATCAGTCTGAGAGGTCAGAGCCAGAATCAGTCTGAGAGTTCGGAGCCAGAATCAGTCTGAGAGGTCAGAGCCAGAATTAGTATGAGAGGTCAGAGCGAAAATTAGTATGAGAGGTCAGAGCCAGAATCAGTCTGAGAGGTCAGAGCCAGAATAAGTCTGAGAGGTCAGAGCCAGAACCGGTATGAGAGGTCAGAGCCAGAAGCCGTATGAAAGGTCAGAGCCAGAATCAGTATGAGAGATCAGAGCCAGAATCAGTATGAGAGTTCAGAGCCAGAATTAGTATAAGAGGTTAGAGCCAGGATCAGTCTGAGAGGTCAAAGCCAGAATCAGCCTGAGAGGTCAGAGCCAGAAGAAGTATGAGATGTCAGAGCCAGAAGCAGTCAGAGAGGTCAGAGATGGAATCAGTATGAGAGGTCAGAGCCGGAATCAGACTGAGAGGTCAGAGCCAGAATCAGTCGGAGAGGTCAGAGCCAGAATTAGTATGAGAGGTTAGAGCCAGGATCAGTCTGAGAGGTCAGAGCCAGAAGAAGTATGAGATGTCAGAGCCAGAATCAGTCTGAAAGGTCAGAGCCAGAAGCAGTATTAGACGTCAGAGCCAGAATCAGACTGAGAGGTCAGAGCCAGAATCAGTATGAGAGGTAAGAGCCAGAATCAGACTGAGAGGTCAGAGCCAGAATCCGTCTGAAAGATCAGAGCCAGAATCAGTATGAGAGGTCAGAGCCAGAATCAGTCTGAGAGGTCAGAGCCAGAATCAATATGAGAGCTCAGAGCCAGAATCAGTATGAGAGGTCAGAGCAAGAATCAGTGTGAGAGGTCAGAGCCGGAATTAGACTGAGAGGTCAGAGCCAGAATCAGTCTGAGAGGTCAGAGCCAGAATCAGTCTGAGAGGTCAGAGCCAGAATTAGTATGAAAGGTCAGAGCCAGAATTAGTAAGAGAGGTCAGAGCCAGAAATCAGTCTAAGAGGTCAGAGCCAGAAGAAGTATGAGATGTCAGAGCCAGAATCAGTATGAGAGATCAGAGCCAGAATCAGTATGAGAGGTCAAAGCTAGAATCAGTATGAGAGGTCAGAGCCAGAATCAGTCGGAGAAGTCAGAGCCGGAATCAGTCTGAGAGGTCAGAACCAGAATCAGTGTGAGAGGTCAGAGCCAGAATCAGTATGAGAGGTCAGAACCAGAATCAGTGTGAGAGGTCAGAGCCAGAATCAGTATGAGAGATCAGAGCCAGAATCAGTATGAGAGGTCAGAGCCAGAATCAGTGTGAAAGGTCAGAGCCAGAATCAGTATGAGAGGTAAGAGCCAGAATCAGTATGAGAGGTCAGAGCCATAATCAGTCTGAGAGGTCAGAGCCAGAATCAGACTGAGAGGTCAGAGCCAGAATCAGACTGAGAGGTCAGATCCGGAATCAGTATGTGATGTCAGAGCCAGAATCAGTATGAGAGGTCAGAGCCAGAATCAGTCTGAGAGGTCAGAGCCAGAATCAGTGTGAGACGTCAGAGCCAGAATCAGTATGAGAGGTCAGAGCCAGAATCAAACTGAGAGGTCAGAGCCAGAATCAGTGTGAAAGGTCAGAGCCAGAATCAGTATGAGAGGTCAGAGCCTGAATCAGTATGAGAGGTCAGAGCCAGAATCAGACTGAGAGGTCCGAGCCAGAATCGGTATGAGAGGTCATAGCCAGAAGTGGTATGAGAGGTCAGAGCCAGAATAAGTCTGAGAGGTCAGAGCCCGGAATCAGACTGAGAGGTCAGAGCCGGAATCAGACTGAGAGGTCAGAGCTGGAATCAGTATGAGAGGTCAGAGCCGGAATCAGTATGAGAGGGCAGAGCCGGAATCAGTCTGAGAGGTCAGAGCCAGAATCAGTATGAGAGGACAGAACCAGAAGCAGTATGAAAGGTCAGAGCTGGAATCAGTATGAGAGGACAGAGTATGAATCAGTATGTGAGATCAGTGCCAGAATCAGTATGAGAGGTCAGAGCCGAAATCAGTATGAGAGGTCAGAACTGGAATCAGTACGAGAGGTCAGAGCCAGAATCAGTCTGAGAGGTCAGAGCCAGAACCGGTATGAGAGGTCAGAGCCAGAAGCATTATGAAAGGACAGAACTGGAATCAGTACGAGAGGTCAGAGCCAGAATCAGTATGAGAGGTCAGAGCCAGAATCAGTCTGAGTGGTCAGAGCCGGAATCAGTCTGAAAGGTCAGAGCCAGAAGCAGTATGAGACGTCAGATCCAGAATCAGACTGAGAGGTCAGAGCCAGAATCAGTCTGAGTGGTCAGAGCCAGAATCAGTATGAGAGGTCAGAGCCAGAATCAGTCTGAGTGGTCAGAGCCGGAATCAGTCTGAAAGGTCAGAGCCAGAAGCAGTATGAGACGTCAGAGCCAGAATCAGACTGAGAGGTCAGAGCCAGAATCAGTCTGAGTGGTCAGAGCCAGAATCAGTATGAGAGGTAAGAGCCAGAATCAGACTGAGAGGTCAGAGCCAGAATCAGTATGAGAGGTCAGAGCCAGAATCAGTATGAGAGGTCAGAGCCAGAATCAGTCTGAGAGGTCAGAGCCAGAATCAGTCTGAGAGGTCAGAGCCAGAATCAGTCTGAGAGGTCAGAGCCAGAATCATTATGAGAGATCAGTGCCAGTATCAGTATGAGAGGACAGAGCCAGAAGCAGTATGAAAGGTCAGAGCCGGAATCAGTATAAGAGGTCAGAGCCGGAATCAGACTGAGAGGTCAGAGCCAGAATCATTCTGAGAGGTCAGAGTCAGAATCAGTATGAGAGGTCAGATCCAGAATCAGTCTGAGAGGTCAGAGCAAGAATTAGTATGAGACGTCAGAGCTAGAAGAAGTCTGAGAGGTCAGAGCTAGAAGTAATATAAGAGGTTAGAGCCAGAATCAGTATGAGAGATCAGAGCCAGAATCAGCCTGAGAGGTCAGAGCCAGAATCAGACTGAGAGGTCAGAGCCAGAATCAGACTGAGAGGTCAGAGCCGGAATCAGTAGGAGAGGTCAGAGCCAGAATCAGACTGAGAGGTCAGAGCCAGAATCAGACTAAGAGGTCCGAGCCAGAATCGGTATGAGAGGTCAGAGCCAGAATCAGACTGAGAGGTCAGAGCCAGAATCAGACTGAGAGGTCAGAGCCAGAATCAGACTGAGAGGTCAGAGCCGGAATCAGTATGAGTGGTCAGAGCCAGAATCAGTCTGAGTGGTCGGAGCCAGAATCAGTATGAGAGGTCAGAGCCAGAATCAGTATGAGAGGTCAGAGCCAGAATCAGACTGAGAGGTCAGAGCCAGAATCAGTGTGAGAGGTCAGAGCCGGAATCGGTATGAGAGGTCAGAGCCAGATTCAGTATGAGAGGTCAGAGCCAGAATCAGTCTGAGAGGTCAGAGCCAGAATCAGTATGAGAGGTCAGAGCCAGAATCAGAGTGACAGGTCAGAGCCAGAATCAGTGTGAAAGGTCAGAGCCAGAATCAGTATGAGAGGTCAGAGCCAGAATCAGTATGAGAGGTCAAAGCCAGAAGCAGTATGAGAGGTCAGAGCCAGTATCGGTATGAGAGGTCAGAGCCAGAATCAGTATGAGAGGTCAGAGCCCGGAATCAGACTGAGAGGTCAGAGCCGGAATCAGACTGAGAGGTCAGAGCCAGAATCAGACTGAGAGGTCAGAGCCAGAATCAGTATGAGAGGGCAGAGCCAGAATCAGTATGAGAGGTCAGAGCCGGAATCAGTATGAGAGGTCAGAGCCAGAATCAGTCTGAGAGGTCAGAGCCAGAATCAGTCTTAGAGTTCGGAGCCAGAATCAGTCTGAGAGGTCAGAACCAGAATCAGTATGAGAGGTCAGAGCCAGAATTAGTATGAGAGGTCAGAGCCAGAATCAGTCTGAGAGGTCAGAGCAAGAATTAGTATGAGACGTCAGAGCTAGAAGCAGTCTGAGAGGTCAGAGCCAGAAGCAATATAAGAGGTTAGAGCCAGAATCAGTCTGAGAGATCAGAGCCAGAATCAGTCTGAGAGGTCAGAGCCAGAATCAGACTGAGAGGTCAGAGCCAGAATTAGTATGAGAGGTTAGAGCTAGGATCAGTCTGAGAGGTCAGAGACGGAATCAGTAGGAGAGGTCAGAGCCAGTATCAGTCTGAGTGGTCAGAGCCAGAATCAGTATGAGAGGTCAGAGCCAGAATCAGTCTGAGAGGTCAGAGCCAGAATCAGTATGAGAGGTCAGAGCCAGAATCAAACTGAGAGGTCAGAGCCAGAATCAGTGTGAAAGGTCAGAGCCAGAATCAGTATGAGAGGTCAGAGCCTGAATCAGTATGAGAGGTCAGAGCCAGAATCAGACTGAGAGGTCCGAGCCAGAATCGGTATGAGAGGTCATAGCCAGAAGTGGTATGAGAGGTCAGAGCCAGAATAAGTCTGAGAGGTCAGAGCCCGGAATCAGACTGAGAGGTCAGAGCCGGAATCAGACTGAGAGGTCAGAGCTGGAATCAGTATGAGAGGTCAGAGCCGGAATGAGTATGAGAGGGCAGAGCCGGAATCAGACTGAGAGGTCAGAGCCAGAATCAGACTGAGAGGTCAGAGCCAGAATCAGTATGAGAGGGCAGAGCCAGAATCAGTCTGAGAGGTCAGAGACAGAATCAGTATGAGAGGACAGAACCAGAAGCAGTATGAGAGGTCAGAGCCGGAATCAGTATGAGAGGACAGAGCAAGAATCAGTATGTGAGATCAGAGCCAGAATCAGTATGAGAGGTCAGAGCCGGAATCAGTATGAGAGGTCAGAGCCAGAATCAGTCTGAGAGGTCAGAGCCAGAATCAGTCTTAGAGTTCGGTGCCAGAATCAGTCTGAGAGGTCAGAACCAGAATCAGTATGAGAGGTCAGAGCCAGAATTAGTATGAGAGGTCAGAGCCAGAATCAGTCTGAGAGGTCAGAGCAAGAATTAGTATGAGACGTCAGAGCTAGAAGCAGTCTGAGAGGTCAGAGCCAGAAGCAATATAAGAGGTTAGAGCCAGAATCAGTCTGAGAGGTCAGAGCCAGAATCAGACTGAGAGGTCAGAGCCAGAATCAGACTGAGAGGTCAGAGCCGGAATCAGTAGGAGAGGTCAGAGCCAGAATCAGTCTGAGTGGTCAGAGCCAGAATCAGACTGAGAGGTCAGAGCCAGAATCAGTCTGAGAGGTCAGAGCCAGAATCAGTGTGAGAGGTCAGAGCCAGAATCAGTATGAGAGGTCAGAGCCAGAATCAAACTGAGAGGTCAGAGCCAGAATCAGTGTGAAAGGTCAGAGCCAGAATCAGTATGAGAGGTCAGAGCCTGAATCAGTATGAGAGGTCAGAGCCAGAAACAGACTGAGAGGTCCGAGCCAGAATCGGTATGAGAGGTCATAGCCAGAAGTGGTATGAGAGGTCAGAGCCAGAATAAGTCTGAGAGGTCAGAGCCCGGAATCAGACTGAGAGGTCAGAGCCGGAATCAGACTGAGAGGTCAGAGCTGGAATCAGTATGAGAGGTCAGAGCCGGAATCAGTATGAGAGGGCAGAGCCGGAATCAGTCTGAGAGGTCAGAGCCAGAATCAGTATGAGAGGACAGAACCAGAAGCAGTATGAAAGGTCACAGCTGGAATCAGTATGAGAGGACAGAGTATGAATCAGTATGTGAGATCAGTGCCAGAATCAGTATGAGAGGTCAGAGCCGAAATCAGTATGAGAGGTCAGAACTGGAATCAGTACGAGAGGTCAGAGCCAGAATCAGTCTGAGAGATCAGAGCCAGAACCGGTATGAGAGGTCAGAGCCAGAAGCATTATGAAAGGTCAGAACTGGAATCAGTACGAGAGGTCAGAGCCAGAATCAGTCTGAAAGGTCAGAGCCAGAAGCAGTATTAGACGTCAGAGCCGGAATCAGACTGAGAGGTCAGAGCCAGAATCAGTATGAGAGGTAAGAGCCAGAATCAGACTGAGAGGTCAGAGCCAGAATCCGTCTGAAAGATCAGAGCCAGAATCAGTATGAGAGGTCAGAGCCAGAATCAGTCTGAGAGGTCAGAGCCAGAATCAATATGAGAGCTCAGAGCCAGAATCAGTATGAGAGGTCAGAGCCAGAATTAGTGTGAGAGGTCAGAGCCGGAATTAGACTGAGAGGTCAGAGCCAGAATCAGTCTGAGAGGTCAGAGCCAGAATTAGTATGAAAGGTCAGAGCCAGAATTAGTAAGAGAGGTCATAGCCAGAATCAGACTGAGAGGTCAGAGCCAGAATCAGTGTGAAAGGTCAGAGCCAGAATCAGTATGAGAGGTCAGAACCAGAATTAGTATGAGAGGTCAGAGCCAGAATCAGTATGAGAGATCAGAGTCAGAATCAGTCTGAGTGGTCAGAGCCAGAATCAGTATGAGAGGTAAGAGCCAGAATCAGACTGAGAGGTCAGAGCCAGAATCAGTCTGAGAGGTCAGAGCCAGAATCAGTATGAGAGGTCAGAGCCAGAATAAGTATGAGAGGTCAGAGCCAGAATCAGTCTGAGAGGTCAAAGCCAGAAGAAGTTTGGGATGTCAGAGCCAGAAGCAGTCTGAGAGGTCAGAGTCAGAATCAGTATGAGAGGTCAGAGCCAGAATCAGTATGAGAGGTCAGAGCCAGAATCAGTCTGAGAGGTCAGAGCCAGAATCAGTGTGAGAGGTCAGAGCCAGAATCAGTAGGAGAGGTCAGAGCCAGAATCAGTATGAGAGGTCAGAGCCAGAATCAGTGTGAAAGGTCAGAGCCAAAATCAGTATGAGAGGTCAGAGCCAGAATCAGACTGAGAGGTTCGAGCTAGAATCGGTATGAGAGGTCAGAGTCAGAAGCGGTATGAGAGGTCAGAGCCAGAATCAGTATGAGAGGTCAGAGCCGGAATCAGACTAAGAGGTCAGAGCCGGAATCAGTATGAGAGGTTAGAGCCAGAATCAGTATGAGAGGACAGAACCAGAAGCAGTATGAAAGGTCAGAGCCGGAATCAGTATGAGAGGACAGAGCAAGAATCAGTATGTGAGATGAGTGCCAGAATCAGCATGAGAGGTCAGAGCCGGAATTAGTATGAGAGGTCAGAGCCAGAATCAGTCTGAGAGTTCGGAGCCAGAATCAGTCTGAGAGGTCAGAGCCAGAATCAGTCTGAGAGTTCGGAGCCAGAATCAGTCTGAGAGGTCAGAGCCAGAATCAGTATGAGAGGTCAGAGCGAAAATTAGTATGAGAGGTCAGAGCCAGAATCAGTCTGAGAGGTCAGAGCCAGAATAAGTCTGAGAGGTCAGAGCCAGAACCGGTATGAGAGGTCAGAGCCAGAAGCCGTATGAAAGGTCAGAGCCAGAATCAGTATGAGAGATCAGAGCCAGAATCAGTTCGAGAGTTCAGAGCCAGAATTAGTATAAGAGGTTAGAGCCAAGATCAGTCTGAGAGGTCAAAGCCAGAATCAGCCTGAGAGGTCAGAGCCAGAAGAAGTATGAGATGTCAGAGCCAGAAGCAGTCAGAGAGGTCAGAGATGGAATCAGTATGAGAGGTCAGAGCCGGAATCAGACTGAGAGGTCAGAGCCAGAATCAGTCGGAGAGGTCAGAGCGAGAATTAGTATGAGAGGTTAGAGCCAGGATCAGTCTGAGAGGTGAGAGCCAGAAGAAGTATGAGATGTCAGAGCCAGAATCAGTCTGAAAGGTCAGAGCCAGAAGCAGTATGAGACGTCAGAGCCAGAATCAGTCAGAGAGGTCAGAGCCAGAATTAGTATGAGAGGTTAGAGCCAGGATCAGTCTGAGAGGTCAAAGCCAGAATCGGTATAAGAGGTCAAAGCAAGAATCAGTCTGAGAGGTAAGAGACAGAATCAGTATGAGAGGTCAGAGCCAAAATCAGACTGAGAGGTCAGAGCCAGAATCAGTGTGAAAGGTCAGAGCCAGAATCAGTATGAGAGGTCAGAGCCAGAATCAGTATGAGAGGTCAGAGCCATAATCAGTCTTAGAGGTCAGAGCCAGAATCAGACTGAGAGGTCAGAGCCGGAATCAGTATGTTAGGTCAGAGCCAGAATCAGTATGAGAGGGCAGAGCCATAATCAGTCTTAGAGGTCAGAGCCAGAATCAGACTGAGAGGTCAGAGCCGGAATCAGTATGTTAGGTCAGAGCCAGAAGCAGTATGAGAGGTCAGAGCCAGAATCAGTATGAGAGGTCAGAGCCAGAATCAGTATGAGAGGTCAGAGCCAGAATCAGTCTGAGAGGTCAGAGCCAGAATCAGTATGAGAGGTCAGAGCCAGAATCAGTATGAGAGGTCAGAGCCAGAATCAGTATGAGAGGTCAGAGCCGGAATTAGACTGAGAGGTTAGAGCCGGAATCAGACTGAGAGGTCAGAGCCAGAATCAGTCTGAGAGGTCAGAGCCAGAATCAGTCTGAGAGGTCAGAGCCAGAATTAGTATGAAAGGTCAGAGCCAGAATTAGTAAGAGAGGTCAGAGCCAGAAATCAGTCTGAGAGGTCAGAGCCAGAAGAAGTATGAGATGTCAGAGCCAGAATCAGTATGAGATGTCAGAGCCAGTATCAGTATGAGAGATCAGAGCCAGAATCAGTATGAGAGGTCAGAGCCAGAATCAGTATGAGAGGTAAGAGCCAGAATCAGTCGAAGAAGTCAGAGCCGGAATCAGTATGAGAGGTCAGAGCCAGAATCAGTCTGAGAGGTCAGAGCCAGTATCAGTCTGAGAGGTCAGAGCCGGAATCAGTGTTAGAGGTCAGAGCCAGAATCAGTATGAGAGGGCAGAGCCAGAATCAGACTGAGAGGTCAGAGCCAGAATCAGACTGAGAGGTCAGAGCCAGAATTAGTGTGAAAGGTCAGAGCCAGAATCAGTATGAGAGGTCAGAACCAGAATCAGTATGAAAGGTCAGAGCCAGAATCAGTACGAGAGATCAGAGTCAGAATCAGTATGAGAGATCAGAGCCAGAATCAGTATGAGAGGTCAGAGCCAGAATCAGTCTGAAAGGTCAGAGCCAGAAGCAGTTTGAGACGTCAGAGCCAGAATCAGTGTGAAAGGTCAGAGCCAGAATCAGTATGAGAGGTCAGAGACAAAATCAGTATGAGAGGTCAGAGCCAGAATCAGACTGAGAGGTTCGAGCTAGAATCGGTATGAGAGGTCAGAGTCAGAAGCGGTATGAGAGGTCAGAGCCAGAATCAGTATGAGAGGACAGAGCCCGGAATCAGACTGAGAGGTCAGAGCCGGAATCAGACTGAAAGGTCAGAGCCGGAATCAGTATGAGAGGTCAGAGCTAGAATCAATATGAGAGGGCAGAGTCAGAATCAGTCTGAGAGGTCAGAGCCAGAATCAGTATGAGATGACAGAACCAGAAGCAGTATGAAAGGTCAGAGCCGGAATCAGTATGAGAGGACAGAGCAAGAATCAGTATGTGAGATGAGTGCCAGAATCAGTATGAGAGGTCAGAGCCGGAATTAGTATGAGAGGTCAGAGC
This sequence comes from Leptodactylus fuscus, assembly GCF_031893055.1. Taxonomy (NCBI): domain Eukaryota; kingdom Metazoa; phylum Chordata; class Amphibia; order Anura; family Leptodactylidae; genus Leptodactylus; species Leptodactylus fuscus. The sequence continues at coordinate 120,280,598 of NC_134269.1, forward strand.
CAGAATCAGTCTGAGAGGTCAGAGCCAGAATCAGTCTGAGAGTTCGGAGCCAGAATCAGTCTGAGAGGTCAGAGCCAGAATTAGTATGAGAGGTCAGAGCGAAAATTAGTATGAGAGGTCAGAGCCAGAATAAGTCTGAGAGGTCAGAGCCAGAATAAGTCTGAGAGGTCAGAGCCAGAACCGGTATGAGAGGTCAGAGCCAGAAGCCGTATGAAAGGTCAGAGCCAGAATCAGTATGAGAGGTTAGAGCCAGGATCAGTCTGAGAGGTCAGAGCCAGAAGAAGTATGAGATGTCAGAGCCAGAATCAGTCTAAAAGGTCAGAGCCAGAAGCAGTATTAGACGTCAGAGCCGGAATCAGACTGAGAGGTCTGAGCCAGAATCAGTATGAGAGGTAAGAGCCAGAATCAGACTGAGAGGTCAGAGCCAGAATCCGTCTGAAAGATCAGAGCCAGAATCAGTATGAGAGGTCAGAGCCAGAATCAGTCTGAGAGGTCAGAGCCAGAATCAATATGAGAGCTCAGAGCCAGAATCAGTATGAGAGGTCAGAGCCAGAATCAGTGTGAGAGGTCAGAGCCGGAATTAGACTGAGAGGTCAGAGCCAGAATCAGTCTGAGAGGTCAGAGCCAGAATCAGTATGAGAGGTCAGAGTCAGAATCAGTCTGAGAGGTCAGAGCCAGAATCAGTATGAGATGACAGAACCAGAAGCAGTATGAAAGGTCAGAGCCGGAATCAGTATGAGAGGACAGAGCAAGAATCAGTATGTGAGATGAGTGCCAGAATCAGTATGAGAGGTGAGAGCCGGAATTAGTATGAGAGGTCAGAGCCAGAATCAGTCTGAGAGGTCAGAGCCAGAATCAGTCTGAGAGTTCGGAGCCAGAATCAGTCTGAGAGGTCAGAGCCAGAATTAGTATGAGAGGTCAGAGCGAAAATTAGTATGAGAGGTCAGAGCCAGAATCAGTCTGAGAGGTCAGAGCCAGAATAAGTCTGAGAGGTCAGAGCCAGAACCGGTATGAGAGGTCAGAGCCAGAAGCCGTATGAAAGGTCAGAGCCAGAATCAGTATGAGAGATCAGAGCCAGAATCAGTATGAGAGTTCAGAGCCAGAATTAGTATAAGAGGTTAGAGCCAGGATCAGTCTGAGAGGTCAAAGCCAGAATCAGCCTGAGAGGTCAGAGCCAGAAGAAGTATGAGATGTCAGAGCCAGAAGCAGTCAGAGAGGTCAGAGATGGAATCAGTATGAGAGGTCAGAGCCGGAATCAGACTGAGAGGTCAGAGCCAGAATCAGTCGGAGAGGTCAGAGCCAGAATTAGTATGAGAGGTTAGAGCCAGGATCAGTCTGAGAGGTCAGAGCCAGAAGAAGTATGAGATGTCAGAGCCAGAATCAGTCTGAAAGGTCAGAGCCAGAAGCAGTATTAGACGTCAGAGCCAGAATCAGACTGAGAGGTCAGAGCCAGAATCAGTATGAGAGGTAAGAGCCAGAATCAGACTGAGAGGTCAGAGCCAGAATCCGTCTGAAAGATCAGAGCCAGAATCAGTATGAGAGGTCAGAGCCAGAATCAGTCTGAGAGGTCAGAGCCAGAATCAATATGAGAGCTCAGAGCCAGAATCAGTATGAGAGGTCAGAGCAAGAATCAGTGTGAGAGGTCAGAGCCGGAATTAGACTGAGAGGTCAGAGCCAGAATCAGTCTGAGAGGTCAGAGCCAGAATCAGTCTGAGAGGTCAGAGCCAGAATTAGTATGAAAGGTCAGAGCCAGAATTAGTAAGAGAGGTCAGAGCCAGAAATCAGTCTAAGAGGTCAGAGCCAGAAGAAGTATGAGATGTCAGAGCCAGAATCAGTATGAGAGATCAGAGCCAGAATCAGTATGAGAGGTCAAAGCTAGAATCAGTATGAGAGGTCAGAGCCAGAATCAGTTGGAGAAGTCAGAGCCGGAATCAGTCTGAGAGGTCAGAACCAGAATCAGTGTGAGAGGTCAGAGTCAGAATCAGTATGAGAGGTCAGAACCAGAATCAGTGTGAGAGGTCAGAGCCAGAATCAGTATGAGAGATCAGAGCCAGAATCAGTATGAGAGGTCAGAGCCAGAATCAGTGTGAAAGGTCAGAGCCAGAATCAGTATGAGAGGTAAGAGCCAGAATCAGTATGAGAGGTCAGAGCCATAATCAGTCTGAGAGGTCAGAGCCAGAATCAGACTGAGAGGTCAGAGCCAGAATCAGACTGAGAGGTCAGATCCGGAATCAGTATGTGATGTCAGAGCCAGAATCAGTATGAGAGGTCAGAGCCAGAATCAGTATGAGAGGTCAGAGCCAGAATCAGTATGAGAGGTCAAAGCTAGAATCAGTATGAGAGGTCAGAGCCAGAATCAGTCGGAGAAGTCAGAGCCGGAATCAGTCTGAGAGGTCAGAGCCAGTAAAAGTCTGAGAGGTCAGAGTAAGAAACAGTATGAGACGTCAGAGCCAGAAGCAGTCTGAGAGGTCAGAGCCAAAATCAGTCTAAGAGGTCAGAGCCAGAAGAAGTATGAGATGTCAGAGCCAGAATCAGTATGAGAGATCAGAGCCAGAAGAAGTCTGAGAGGTTAGAGCCTGAATCAGTATGAGAGATCAGAGCCAGAATCAGTATGAGAGGTCAGAACCAGAATCAGTGTGAGAGGTCAGAGCCAGAATCAGTATGAGAGATCAGAGCCAGAATCAGTATGAGAGGTCAGAGCCAGAATCAGTGTGAAAGGTCAGAGCCAGAATCAGTATGAGAGGTCAGAGCCAGAATCAGTATGAGAGGTCAGAGCCATAATCAGTCTGAGAGGTCAGAGCCAGAATCAGACTGAGAGGTCAGAGCCAGAATCAGACTGAGAGGTCAGATCCGGAATCAGTTTGTGATGTCAGAGACAGAATCAGTATGAGAGGTCAGAGCCAGAATCAGTATGAGAGGTCAGAGCCAGAATCAGTATGAGAGGTCAGAGCCAGAATCAGTCTGAGAGGTCAGGAACAGAATCAGTATGAGAGGTCAGAGCCAGAATCAGTATGAGAGGTCAGAGCCAGAATCAGTATGAGAGGTCAGAGCCGGAATTAGACTGAGAGGTTAGAGCCGGAATCAGACTGAGAGGTCAGAGCCAGAATCAGTCTGAGAGGTCAGAGTCAGAATTAGTATGAAAGGTCAGAGCCAGAATTAGTAAGAGAGGTCAGAGCCAGAAATCAGTCTGAGAGGTCAGAGCCAGAATCAGTATGAGAGATCAGAGCCAGAATCAGTATGAGAGGTCAGAGCCAGAATCAGTATGAGTGGTCAGAGCCAGAATCAGTCTGAGAGGTCAGAGCCAGTATCAGTCTGAGAGGTCAGAGCCAGAATCAGTGTTAGAGGTCAGAGCCAGAATCAGTATCAGAGGGCAGAGCCAGAATCAGACTGAGAGGTCAGAGCCAGAATCAGACTGAGAGGTCAGAGCCAGAATCAGTGTGAAAGGTCAGAGCCAGAATCAGTATGAGAGGTCAGAACCAGAATCAGTATGAGAGGTCAGAGCCAGAATCAGTATGAGAGATCAGAGTCAGAATCAGTATGAGAGATCTGAGCCAGAATCAGTATGAGAGGTCAGAGCCGGAATCAGTCTGAAAGGTCAGAGCCAGAAGCAGTTTGAGACGTCAGAGCCAGAATCAGACTGAGAGGTCAGAGCCAGAATCAGTCTGAGTGGTCAGAGCCAGAATCAGTATGAGAGGAAAGAGCCAGAATCAGTCTGAGAGGTAAGAGCTGGAATCAGACTGAGAGGTCAGAGCCAGAATTAGTATGAGAGGTTAGAGCCAGGATCATTCTGAGAGGTCAGAGCCAGAATCAGTATGAGAGGTCAGAGCCGGAATCAGACTGAGAGGTCAGAGCCAGAATTAGTATGAGAGGTTAGAGCTAGGATCAGTCTGAGAGGTCAAAGCCAGAATCAGTATGAGAGGTCAGAGCAAGAATCAGTCTGAGAGGTAAGAGCCAGAATTAGTATGAGAGGTCAGAGCCAGTATCTGTCTGAGAGGACAGAGCCAGAATCAGTCTGAGAGGTCAGAGCCAGAATCAGTCTGAGAGGTCAGAGCCAGAATCAGTCTGAGGTCAGAGCCAGAATCAGTCTGAGAGGTCAGAGCCAGAATCAGTCTGAGAGGTCAGAGCCAGAATCAGTCTGAGAGGTCAGAGCCAGAATCAGTGTGAGAGGTCAGAGCCAGAATCAGTATGAGAGGGCAGAGCCAGAATCAGTATGAGAGGTCATAGCCAGAATCAGACTGAGAGGTCAGAGCCAGAATCAGTGTGAAAGGTCAGAGCCAGAATCAGTATGAGAGGTCAGAACCAGAATCAGTATGAGAGGTCAGAGCCAGAATCAGTATGAGTGATCAGAGTCAGAATCAGTCTGAGTGGTCAGAGCCATAAGAAGTAAGAGAGGTAAGAGCCAGAATCAGACTGAGAGGTCAGAGCCAGAATCAGTCTGAGAGGTCAGAGCCAGAATCAGTATGAGAGGTCAGAGCCAGAATCAGTATGAGAGGTCAGAGCCAGAATCAGTATGAGAGGTCAGAGCCAGAATCAGTATGAGAGGTCAGAGCCAGAATCAGTATGAGAGGTCAGATCCAGAATCAGTCTGAGAGGTCAAAGCCAGAAGAAGTTTGAGATGTCAGAGCCAGAAGCAGTCTGAGAGGTTAGAGTCAGAATCAGTATGAGAGGTCAGAGCCAGAATCAGTATGAGAGGTCAGAGCCAGAATCAGTCTGAGAGGTCAGAGCCAGAATCAGTGTGAGAGGTCAGAGCCAGAATCAGTATGAGAGGTCAGAGCCAGAATCAAACTGAGAGGTCAGAGCCAGAATCAGTGTGAAAGGTCAGAGCCAGAATCAGTATGAGAGGTCAGAGCCTGAATCAGTATGAGAGGTCAGAGCCAGAATCAGACTGAGAGGTCCGAGCCAGAATCGGTATGAGAGGTCATAGCCAGAAGTGGTATGAGAGGTCAGAGCCAGAATAAGTCTGAGAGGTCAGAGCCCGGAATCAGACTGAGAGGTCAGAGCCGGAATCAGACTGAGAGGTCAGAGCTGGAATCAGTATGAGAGGTCAGAGCCGGAATCAGTATGAGAGGGCAGAGCCGGAATCAGTCTGAGAGGTCAGAGCCAGAATCAGTATGAGAGGACAGAACCAGAAGCAGTATGAAAGGTCAGAGCTGGAATCAGTATGAGAGGACAGAGTATGAATCAGTATGTGAGATCAGTGCCAGAATCAGTATGAGAGGTCAGAGCCGAAATCAGTATGAGAGGTCAGAACTGGAATCAGTACGAGAGGTCAGAGCCAGAATCAGTCTGAGAGGTCAGAGCCAGAACCGGTATGAGAGGTCAGAGCCAGAAGCATTATGAAAGGACAGAACTGGAATCAGTAAGAGAGGTCAGAGCCAGAATCAGTATGAGAGGTCAGAGCCAGAATCAGTCTGAGTGGTCAGAGCCGGAATCAGTCTGAAAGGTCAGAGCCAGAAGCAGTATGAGACGTCAGAGCCAGAATCAGACTGAGAGGTCAGAGCCAGAATCAGTCTGAGTGGTCAGAGCCAGAATCAGTATGAGAGGTCAGAGCCAGAATCAGTCTGAGTGGTCAGAGCCGGAATCAGTCTGAAAGGTCAGAGCCAGAAGCAGTATGAGACGTCAGAGCCAGAATCAGACTGAGAGGTCAGAGCCAGAATCAGTCTGAGTGGTCAGAGCCAGAATCAGTATGAGAGGTAAGAGCCAGAATCAGACTGAGAGGTCAGAGCCAGAATCAGTATGAGAGGTCAGAGCCAGAATCAGTATGAGAGGTCAGAGCCAGAATCAGTCTGAGAGGTCAGAGCCAGAATCAGTCTGAGAGGTCAGAGCCAGAATCAGTCTGAGAGGTCAGAGCCAGAATCATTATGAGAGATCAGTGCCAGTATCAGTATGAGAGGACAGAGCCAGAAGCAGTATGAAAGGTCAGAGCCGGAATCAGTATAAGAGGTCAGAGCCGGAATCAGACTGAGAGGTCAGAGCCAGAATCATTCTGAGAGGTCAGAGTCAGAATCAGTATGAGAGGTCAGATCCAGAATCAGTCTGAGAGGTCAGAGCAAGAATTAGTATGAGACGTCAGAGCTAGAAGAAGTCTGAGAGGTCAGAGCTAGAAGTAATATAAGAGGTTAGAGCCAGAATCAGTATGAGAGATCAGAGCCAGAATCAGCCTGAGAGGTCAGAGCCAGAATCAGACTGAGAGGTCAGAGCCAGAATCAGACTGAGAGGTCAGAGCCGGAATGAGTATGAGAGGGCAGAGCCGGAATCAGACTGAGACGTCAGAGCCAGAATCAGACTGAGAGGTCAGAGCCAGAATCAGTATGAGAGGGCAGAGCCAGAATCAGTCTGAGAGGTCAGAGACAGAATCAGTATGAGAGGTCAGAGCCGGAATCAGACTGAGAGGTCAGAGCCAGAATCAGTCGGAGAGGTCAGAGCCAGAATTAGTATGAGAGGTTAGAGCCAGGATCAGTCTGAGAGGTCAGAGCCAGAAGAAGTATGAGATGTCAGAGCCAGAATCAGTCTGAAAGGTCAGAGCCAGAAGCAGTATTAGACGTCAGAGCCAGAATCAGACTGAGAGGTCAGAGCCAGAATCAGTATGAGAGGTAAGAGCCAGAATCAGACTGAGAGGTCAGAGCCAGAATCCGTCTGAAAGATCAGAGCCAGAATCAGTATGAGAGGTCAGAGCCAGAATCAGTCTGAGAGGTCAGAGCCAGAATCAATATGAGAGCTCAGAGCCAGAATCAGTATGAGAGGTCAGAGCAAGAATCAGTGTGAGAGGTCAGAGCCGGAATTAGACTGAGAGGTCAGAGCCAGAATCAGTCTGAGAGGTCAGAGCCAGAATCAGTCTGAGAGGTCAGAGCCAGAATTAGTATGAAAGGTCAGAGCCAGAATTAGTAAGAGAGGTCAGAGCCAGAAATCAGTCTAAGAGGTCAGAGCCAGAAGAAGTATGAGATGTCAGAGCCAGAATCAGTATGAGAGATCAGAGCCAGAATCAGTATGAGAGGTCAAAGCTAGAATCAGTATGAGAGGTCAGAGCCAGAATCAGTTGGAGAAGTCAGAGCCGGAATCAGTCTGAGAGGTCAGAACCAGAATCAGTGTGAGAGGTCAGAGTCAGAATCAGTATGAGAGGTCAGAACCAGAATCAGTGTGAGAGGTCAGAGCCAGAATCAGTATGAGAGATCAGAGCCAGAATCAGTATGAGAGGTCAGAGCCAGAATCAGTGTGAAAGGTCAGAGCCAGAATCAGTATGAGAGGTAAGAGCCAGAATCAGTATGAGAGGTCAGAGCCATAATCAGTCTGAGAGGTCAGAGCCAGAATCAGACTGAGAGGTCAGAGCCAGAATCAGACTGAGAGGTCAGATCCGGAATCAGTATGTGATGTCAGAGCCAGAATCAGTATGAGAGGTCAGAGCCAGAATCAGTATGAGAGGTCAGAGCCAGAATCAGTATGAGAGGTCAAAGCTAGAATCAGTATGAGAGGTCAGAGCCAGAATCAGTCGGAGAAGTCAGAGCCGGAATCAGTCTGAGAGGTCAGAGCCAGTAAAAGTCTGAGAGGTCAGAGTAAGAAACAGTATGAGACGTCAGAGCCAGAAGCAGTCTGAGAGGTCAGAGCCAAAATCAGTCTAAGAGGTCAGAGCCAGAAGAAGTATGAGATGTCAGAGCCAGAATCAGTATGAGAGATCAGAGCCAGAAGAAGTCTGAGAGGTTAGAGCCTGAATCAGTATGAGAGATCAGAGCCAGAATCAGTATGAGAGGTCAGAACCAGAATCAGTGTGAGAGGTCAGAGCCAGAATCAGTATGAGAGATCAGAGCCAGAATCAGTATGAGAGGTCAGAGCCAGAATCAGTGTGAAAGGTCAGAGCCAGAATCAGTATGAGAGGTCAGAGCCAGAATCAGTATGAGAGGTCAGAGCCATAATCAGTCTGAGAGGTCAGAGCCAGAATCAGACTGAGAGGTCAGAGCCAGAATCAGACTGAGAGGTCAGATCCGGAATCAGTTTGTGATGTCAGAGACAGAATCAGTATGAGAGGTCAGAGCCAGAATCAGTATGAGAGGTCAGAGCCAGAATCAGTATGAGAGGTCAGAGCCAGAATCAGTCTGAGAGGTCAGGAACAGAATCAGTATGAGAGGTCAGAGCCAGAATCAGTATGAGAGGTCAGAGCCAGAATCAGTATGAGAGGTCAGAGCCGGAATTAGACTGAGAGGTTAGAGCCGGAATCAGACTGAGAGGTCAGAGCCAGAATCAGTCTGAGAGGTCAGAGTCAGAATTAGTATGAAAGGTCAGAGCCAGAATTAGTAAGAGAGGTCAGAGCCAGAAATCAGTCTGAGAGGTCAGAGCCAGAATCAGTATGAGAGATCAGAGCCAGAATCAGTATGAGAGGTCAGAGCCAGAATCAGTATGAGTGGTCAGAGCCAGAATCAGTCTGAGAGGTCAGAGCCAGTATCAGTCTGAGAGGTCAGAGCCAGAATCAGTGTTAGAGGTCAGAGCCAGAATCAGTATCAGAGGGCAGAGCCAGAATCAGACTGAGAGGTCAGAGCCAGAATCAGACTGAGAGGTCAGAGCCAGAATCAGTGTGAAAGGTCAGAGCCAGAATCAGTATGAGAGGTCAGAACCAGAATCAGTATGAGAGGTCAGAGCCAGAATCAGTATGAGAGATCAGAGTCAGAATCAGTATGAGAGATCTGAGCCAGAATCAGTATGAGAGGTCAGAGCCGGAATCAGTCTGAAAGGTCAGAGCCAGAAGCAGTTTGAGACGTCAGAGCCAGAATCAGACTGAGAGGTCAGAGCCAGAATCAGTCTGAGTGGTCAGAGCCAGAATCAGTATGAGAGGAAAGAGCCAGAATCAGTCTGAGAGGTAAGAGCTGGAATCAGACTGAGAGGTCAGAGCCAGAATTAGTATGAGAGGTTAGAGCCAGGATCATTCTGAGAGGTCAGAGCCAGAATCAGTATGAGAGGTCAGAGCCGGAATCAGACTGAGAGGTCAGAGCCAGAATTAGTATGAGAGGTTAGAGCTAGGATCAGTCTGAGAGGTCAAAGCCAGAATCAGTATGAGAGGTCAGAGCAAGAATCAGTCTGAGAGGTAAGAGCCAGAATTAGTATGAGAGGTCAGAGCCAGTATCTGTCTGAGAGGACAGAGCCAGAATCAGTCTGAGAGGTCAGAGCCAGAATCAGTCTGAGAGGTCAGAGCCAGAATCAGTCTGAGGTCAGAGCCAGAATCAGTCTGAGAGGTCAGAGCCAGAATCAGTCTGAGAGGTCAGAGCCAGAATCAGTCTGAGAGGTCAGAGCCAGAATCAGTGTGAGAGGTCAGAGCCAGAATCAGTATGAGAGGGCAGAGCCAGAATCAGTATGAGAGGTCATAGCCAGAATCAGACTGAGAGGTCAGAGCCAGAATCAGTGTGAAAGGTCAGAGCCAGAATCAGTATGAGAGGTCAGAACCAGAATCAGTATGAGAGGTCAGAGCCAGAATCAGTATGAGTGATCAGAGTCAGAATCAGTCTGAGTGGTCAGAGCCATAAGAAGTAAGAGAGGTAAGAGCCAGAATCAGACTGAGAGGTCAGAGCCAGAATCAGTCTGAGAGGTCAGAGCCAGAATCAGTATGAGAGGTCAGAGCCAGAATCAGTATGAGAGGTCAGAGCCAGAATCAGTATGAGAGGTCAGAGCCAGAATCAGTATGAGAGGTCAGAGCCAGAATCAGTATGAGAGGTCAGATCCAGAATCAGTCTGAGAGGTCAAAGCCAGAAGAAGTTTGAGATGTCAGAGCCAGAAGCAGTCTGAGAGGTTAGAGTCAGAATCAGTATGAGAGGTCAGAGCCAGAATCAGTATGAGAGGTCAGAGCCAGAATCAGTCTGAGAGGTCAGAGCCAGAATCAGTGTGAGAGGTCAGAGCCAGAATCAGTATGAGAGGTCAGAGCCAGAATCAAACTGAGAGGTCAGAGCCAGAATCAGTGTGAAAGGTCAGAGCCAGAATCAGTATGAGAGGTCAGAGCCTGAATCAGTATGAGAGGTCAGAGCCAGAATCAGACTGAGAGGTCCGAGCCAGAATCGGTATGAGAGGTCATAGCCAGAAGTGGTATGAGAGGTCAGAGCCAGAATAAGTCTGAGAGGTCAGAGCCCGGAATCAGACTGAGAGGTCAGAGCCGGAATCAGACTGAGAGGTCAGAGCTGGAATCAGTATGAGAGGTCAGAGCCGGAATCAGTATGAGAGGGCAGAGCCGGAATCAGTCTGAGAGGTCAGAGCCAGAATCAGTATGAGAGGACAGAACCAGAAGCAGTATGAAAGGTCAGAGCTGGAATCAGTATGAGAGGACAGAGTATGAATCAGTATGTGAGATCAGTGCCAGAATCAGTATGAGAGGTCAGAGCCGAAATCAGTATGAGAGGTCAGAACTGGAATCAGTACGAGAGGTCAGAGCCAGAATCAGTCTGAGAGGTCAGAGCCAGAACCGGTATGAGAGGTCAGAGCCAGAAGCATTATGAAAGGACAGAACTGGAATCAGTAAGAGAGGTCAGAGCCAGAATCAGTATGAGAGGTCAGAGCCAGAATCAGTCTGAGTGGTCAGAGCCGGAATCAGTCTGAAAGGTCAGAGCCAGAAGCAGTATGAGACGTCAGAGCCAGAATCAGACTGAGAGGTCAGAGCCAGAATCAGTCTGAGTGGTCAGAGCCAGAATCAGTATGAGAGGTCAGAGCCAGAATCAGTCTGAGTGGTCAGAGCCGGAATCAGTCTGAAAGGTCAGAGCCAGAAGCAGTATGAGACGTCAGAGCCAGAATCAGACTGAGAGGTCAGAGCCAGAATCAGTCTGAGTGGTCAGAGCCAGAATCAGTATGAGAGGTAAGAGCCAGAATCAGACTGAGAGGTCAGAGCCAGAATCAGTATGAGAGGTCAGAGCCAGAATCAGTATGAGAGGTCAGAGCCAGAATCAGTCTGAGAGGTCAGAGCCAGAATCAGTCTGAGAGGTCAGAGCCAGAATCAGTCTGAGAGGTCAGAGCCAGAATCATTATGAGAGATCAGTGCCAGTATCAGTATGAGAGGACAGAGCCAGAAGCAGTATGAAAGGTCAGAGCCGGAATCAGTATAAGAGGTCAGAGCCGGAATCAGACTGAGAGGTCAGAGCCAGAATCATTCTGAGAGGTCAGAGTCAGAATCAGTATGAGAGGTCAGATCCAGAATCAGTCTGAGAGGTCAGAGCAAGAATTAGTATGAGACGTCAGAGCTAGAAGAAGTCTGAGAGGTCAGAGCTAGAAGTAATATAAGAGGTTAGAGCCAGAATCAGTATGAGAGATCAGAGCCAGAATCAGCCTGAGAGGTCAGAGCCAGAATCAGACTGAGAGGTCAGAGCCAGAATCAGACTGAGAGGTCAGAGCCGGAATCAGTAGGAGAGGTCAGAGCCAGAATCAGACTGAGAGGTCAGAGCCAGAATCAGACTAAGAGGTCCGAGCCAGAATCGGTATGAGAGGTCAGAGCCAGAATCAGACTGAGAGGTCAGAGCCAGAATCAGACTAAGAGGTCCGAGCCAGAATCGGTATGAGAGGTCAGAGCCAGAATCAGACTGAGAGGTCAGAGCCAGAATCAGACTGAGAGGTCAGAGCCAGAATCAGACTGAGAGGTCAGAGCCGGAATCAGTATGAGTGGTCAGAGCCAGAATCAGTCTGAGTGGTCGGAGCCAGAATCAGTATGAGAGGTCAGAGCCAGAATCAGTATGAGAGGTCAGAGCCAGAATCAGACTGAGAGGTCAGAGCCAGAATCAGTGTGAGAGGTCAGAGCCGGAATCGGTATGAGAGGTCAGAGCCAGATTCAGTATGAGAGGTCAGAGCCAGAATCAGTCTGAGAGGTCAGAGCCAGAATCAGTATGAGAGGTCAGAGCCAGAATCAGAGTGACAGGTCAGAGCCAGAATCAGTGTGAAAGGTCAGAGCCAGAATCAGTATGAGAGGTCAGAGCCAGAATCAGTATGAGAGGTCAAAGCCAGAAGCAGTATGAGAGGTCAGAGCCAGTATCGGTATGAGAGGTCAGAGCCAGAATCAGTATGAGAGGTCAGAGCCCGGAATCAGACTGAGAGGTCAGAGCCGGAATCAGACTGAGAGGTCAGAGCCAGAATCAGACTGAGAGGTCAGAGCCAGAATCAGTATGAGAGGGCAGAGCCAGAATCAGTATGAGAGGTCAGAGCCGGAATCAGTATGAGAGGTCAGAGCCAGAATCAGTCTGAGAGGTCAGAGCCAGAATCAGTCTTAGAGTTCGGAGCCAGAATCAGTCTGAGAGGTCAGAACCAGAATCAGTATGAGAGGTCAGAGCCAGAATTAGTATGAGAGGTCAGAGCCAGAATCAGTCTGAGAGGTCAGAGCAAGAATTAGTATGAGACGTCAGAGCTAGAAGCAGTCTGAGAGGTCAGAGCCAGAAGCAATATAAGAGGTTAGAGCCAGAATCAGTCTGAGAGATCAGAGCCAGAATCAGTCTGAGAGGTCAGAGCCAGAATCAGACTGAGAGGTCAGAGCCAGAATTAGTATGAGAGGTTAGAGCTAGGATCAGTCTGAGAGGTCAGAGACGGAATCAGTAGGAGAGGTCAGAGCCAGTATCAGTCTGAGTGGTCAGAGCCAGAATCAGTATGAGAGGTCAGAGCCAGAATCAGTCTGAGAGGTCAGAGCCAGAATCAGTGTGAGAGGTCAGAGCCAGAATCAGTATGAGAGGTCAGAGCCAGAATCAAACTGAGAGGTCAGAGCCAGAATCAGTGTGAAAGGTCAGAGCCAGAATCAGTATGAGAGGTCAGAGCCTGAATCAGTATGAGAGGTCAGAGCCAGAATCAGACTGAGAGGTCCGAGCCAGAATCGGTATGAGAGGTCATAGCCAGAAGTGGTATGAGAGGTCAGAGCCAGAATAAGTCTGAGAGGTCAGAGCCCGGAATCAGACTGAGAGGTCAGAGCCGGAATCAGACTGAGAGGTCAGAGCTGGAATCAGTATGAGAGGTCAGAGCCGGAATGAGTATGAGAGGGCAGAGCCGGAATCAGACTGAGAGGTCAGAGCCAGAATCAGACTGAGAGGTCAGAGCCAGAATCAGTATGAGAGGGCAGAGCCAGAATCAGTCTGAGAGGTCAGAGACAGAATCAGTATGAGAGGACAGAACCAGAAGCAGTATGAGAGGTCAGAGCCGGAATCAGTATGAGAGGACAGAGCAAGAATCAGTATGTGAGATCAGAGCCAGAATCAGTATGAGAGGTCAGAGCCGGAATCAGTATGAGAGGTCAGAGCCAGAATCAGTCTGAGAGGTCAGAGCCAGAATCAGTCTTAGAGTTCGGAGCCAGAATCAGTCTGAGAGGTCAGAACCAGAATCAGTATGAGAGGTCAGAGCCAGAATTAGTATGAGAGGTCAGAGCCAGAATCAGTCTGAGAGGTCAGAGCAAGAATTAGTATGAGACGTCAGAGCTAGAAGCAGTCTGAGAGGTCAGAGCCAGAAGCAATATAAGAGGTTAGAGCCAGAATCAGTCTGAGAGATCAGAGCCAGAATCAGTCTGAGAGGTCAGAGCCAGAATCAGACTGAGAGGTCAGAGCCAGAATTAGTATGAGAGGTTAGAGCCAGAATCAGTCTGAGAGGTCAGAGCAAGAATTAGTATGAGACGTCAGAGCTAGAAGCAGTCTGAGAGGTCAGAGCCAGAAGCAATATAAGAGGTTAGAGCCAGAATCAGTCTGAGAGGTCAGAGCCAGAATCAGACTGAGAGGTCAGAGCCAGAATCAGACTGAGAGGTCAGAGCCGGAATCAGTAGGAGAGGTCAGAGCCAGAATCAGTCTGAGTGGTCAGAGCCAGAATCAGACTGAGAGGTCAGAGCCAGAATCAGTCTGAGAGGTCAGAGCCAGAATCAGTGTGAGAGGTCAGAGCCAGAATCAGTATGAGAGGTCAGAGCCAGAATCAAACTGAGAGGTCAGAGCCAGAATCAGTGTGAAAGGTCAGAGCCAGAATCAGTATGAGAGGTCAGAGCCTGAATCAGTATGAGAGGTCAGAGCCAGAAACAGACTGAGAGGTCCGAGCCAGAATCGGTATGAGAGGTCATAGCCAGAAGTGGTATGAGAGGTCAGAGCCAGAATAAGTCTGAGAGGTCAGAGCCCGGAATCAGACTGAGAGGTCAGAGCCGGAATCAGACTGAGAGGTCAGAGCTGGAATCAGTATGAGAGGTCAGAGCCGGAATCAGTATGAGAGGGCAGAGCCGGAATCAGTCTGAGAGGTCAGAGCCAGAATCAGTATGAGAGGACAGAACCAGAAGCAGTATGAAAGGTCAGAGCTGGAATCAGTATGAGAGGACAGAGTATGAATCAGTATGTGAGATCAGTGCCAGAATCAGTATGAGAGGTCAGAGCCGAAATCAGTATGAGAGGTCAGAACTGGAATCAGTACGAGAGGTCAGAGCCAGAATCAGTCTGAGAGGTCAGAGCCAGAACCGGTATGAGAGGTCAGAGCCAGAAGCATTATGAAAGGTCAGAACTGGAATCAGTACGAGAGGTCAGAGCCAGAATCAGTCTGAAAGGTCAGAGCCAGAAGCAGTATTAGACGTCAGAGCCGGAATCAGACTGAGAGGTCAGAGCCAGAATCAGTATGAGAGGTAAGAGCCAGAATCAGACTGAGAGGTCAGAGCCAGAATCCGTCTGAAAGATCAGAGCCAGAATCAGTATGAGAGGTCAGAGCCAGAATCAGTCTGAGAGGTCAGAGCCAGAATCAATATGAGAGCTCAGAGCCAGAATCAGTATGAGAGGTCAGAGCCAGAATCAGTGTGAGAGGTCAGAGCCGGAATTAGACTGAGAGGTCAGAGCCAGAATCAGTCTGAGAGGTCAGAGCCAGAATTGGTATGAAAGGTCAGAGCCAGAATTAGTAAGAGAGGTCAGAGCCAGAATCAGTATGAGAGGTCAGAGCCAGAATCAGTATGAGAGGTCAGAGTCAGAATCAGTCTGAGAGGTCAGGGCCAGAATCAGTATGAGATGACAGAACCAGAAGCAGTATGAAAGGTCAGAGCCGGAATCAGTATGAGAGGACAGAGCAAGAATCAGTATGTGAGATGAGTGCCAGAATCAGTATGAGAGGTGAGAGCCGGAATTAGTATGAGAGGTCAGAGCCAGAATCAGTCTGAGAGGTCAGAGCCAGAATCAGTCTGAGAGGTCAGAGCCAGAATTAGTATGAGAGGTCAGAGCGAAAATTAGTATGAGAGGTCAGAGCCAGAATCAGTCTGAGAGGTCAGAGCCAGAATAAGTCTGAGAGGTCAGAGCCAGAACCGGTATGAGAGGTCAGAGCCAGAAGCCGTATGAAAGGTCAGAGCCAGAATAAGTATGAGAGATCAGAGCCAGAATCAGTATGAGAGTTCAGAGCCAGAATTAGTATAAGAGGTTAGAGCCAGGATCAGTCTGAGAGGTCAAAGCCAGAATCAGCCTGAGAGGTCAGAGCCAGAAGAAGTATGAGATGTCAGAGCCAGAAGCAGTCAGAGAGGTCAGAGATGGAATCAGTATGAGAGGTCAGAGCCGGAATCAGACTGAGAGGTCAGAGCCAGAATCAGTCGGAGAGGTCAGAGCCAGAATTAGTATGAGAGGTTAGAGCCAGGATCAGTCTGAGAGGTCAGAGCCAGAAGAAGTATGAGATGTCAGAGCCAGAATCAGTCTGAAAGGTCAGAGCCAGAAGCAGTATTAGACGTCAGAGCCAGAATCAGACTGAGAGGTCAGAGCCAGAATCAGTATGAGAGGTAAGAGCCAGAATCCGACTGAGAGGTCAGAGCCAGAATCCGTCTGAAAGATCAGAGCCAGAATCAGTATGAGAGGTCAGAGCCAGAATCAGTCTGAGAGGTCAGAGCCAGAATCAATATGAGAGCTCAGAGCCAGAATCAGTATGAGAGGTCAGAGCAAGAATCAGTGTGAGAGGTCAGAGCCGGAATTAGACTGAGAGGTCAGAGCCAGAATCAGTCTGAGAGGTCAGAGCCAGAATCAGTCTGAGAGGTCAGAGCCAGAATTAGTATGAAAGGTCAGAGCCAGAATTAGTAAGAGAGGTCAGAGCCAGAAATCAGTCTAAGAGGTCAGAGCCAGAAGAAGTATGAGATGTCAGAGCCAGAATCAGTATGAGAGATCAGAGCCAGAATCAGTATGAGAGGTCAAAGCTAGAATCAGTATGAGAGGTCAGAGCCAGAATCAGTCGGAGAAGTCAGAGACGGAATCAGTCTGAGAGGTCAGAGCCAGTATCAGTCTGAGAGGTCAGAGTAAGAAACAGTATGAGACGTCAGAGCCAGAAGCAGTCTGAGAGGTCAGAGCCAAAATCAGTCTAAGAGGTCAGAGCCAGAAGAAGTATGAGATGTCAGAGCCAGAATCAGTATGAGAGATCAGAGCCAGAAGAAGTCTGAGAGGTTAGAGCCTGAATCAGTATTAGAGATCAGAGCCAGAATCAGTATGAGAGGTCAGAACCAGAATCAGTGTGAGAGGTCAGAGCCAGAATCAGTATGAGAGATCAGAGCCAGAATCAGTATGAGAGGTCAGAGCCAGAATCAGTGTGAAAGGTCAGAGCCAGAATCAGTATGAGAGGTAAGAGCCAGAATCAGTATGAGAGGTCAGAGCCATAATCAGTCTGAGAGGTCAGAGCCAGAATCAGACTGAGAGGTCAGAGCCAGAATCAGACTGAGAGGTCAGATCCGGAATCAGTATGTGATGTCAGAGCCAGAATCAGTATGAGAGGTCAGAGCCAGAATCAGTATGAGAGGTCAGAGCCAGAATCAGTATGAGAGGTCAGAGCCAGAATCAGTATGAGAGGTCAAAGCTAGAATCAGTATGAGAGGTCAGAGCCAGAATCAGTCGGAGAAGTCAGAGCCGGAATCAGTCTGAGAGGTCAGAGCCAGTATCAGTCTGAGAGGTCAGAGTAAGAAACAGTATGAGACGTCAGAGACAGAAGCAGTCTGAGAGGTCAGAGCCAAAATCAGTCTAAGAGGTCAGAGCCAGAAGAAGTATGAGATGTCAGAGCCAGAATCAGTATGAGAGATCAGAGCCATAATCAGTCTGAGAGGTCAGAGCCAGAATCAGACTGAGAGGTCAGAGCCAGAATCAGACTGAGAGGTCAGATCCGGAATCAGTTTGTGATGTCAGAGCCAGAATCAGTATGAGAGGTCAGAGCCAGAATCAGTATGAGAGGTCAGAGCCAGAATCAGTATGAGAGGTCAGAGCCAGAATCAGTCTGAGAGGTCAGGAACAGAATCAGTATGAGAGGTCAGAGCCAGAATCAGTATGAGAGGTCAGAGCCAGAATCAGTATGAGAGGTCAGAGCCGGAATTAGACTGAGAGGTTAGAGCCGGAATCAGACTGAGAGGTCAGAGCCAGAATCAGTCTGAGAGGTCAGAGTCAGAATTAGTATGAAAGGTCAGAGCCAGAATTAGTAAGAGAGGTCAGAGCCAGAAATCAGTCTGAGAGGTCAGAGCCAGAATCAGTATGAGAGATCAGAGCCAGAATCAGTATGAGAGGTCAGAGCCAGAATCAGTATGAGTGGTCAGAGCCAGAATCAGTCTGAGAGGTCAGAGCCAGTATCAGTCTGAGAGGTCAGAGCCAGAATCAGTGTTAGAGGTCAGAGCCAGAATCAGTATCAGAGGGCAGAGCCAGAATCAGACTGAGAGGTCAGAGCCAGAATCAGACTGAGAGGTCAGAGCCTGAATCAGTGTGAAAGGTCAGAGCCAGAATCAGTATGAGAGGTCAGAACCAGAATCAGTATGAGAGGTCAGAGCCAGAATCAGTATGAGAGATCAGAGTCAGAATCAGTATGAGAGATCTGAGCCAGAATCAGTATGAGAGGTCAGAGCCGGAATCAGTCTGAAAGGTCAGAGCCAGAAGCAGTTTGAGACGTCAGAGCCAGAATCAGACTGAAAGGTCAGAGCCAGAATCAGTCTGAGTGGTCAGAGCCAGAATCAGTATGAGAGGAAAGAGCCAGAATCAGTCTGAGAGGTAAGAGCTGGAATCAGACTGAGAGGTCAGAGCCAGAATTAGTATGAGAGGTTAGAGCCAGGATCATTCTGAGAGGTCAGAGCCAGAATCAGTATGAGAGGTCAGAGCCGGAATCAGACTGAGAGGTCAGAGCCAGAATTAGTATGAGAGGTTAGAGCTAGGATCAGTCTGAGAGGTCAAAGCCAGAATCAGTATGAGAGGTCAGAGCAAGAATCAGTCTGAGAGGTAAGAGCCAGAATTAGTATGAGAGGTCAGAGCCAGTATCTGTCTGAGAGGACAGAGCCAGAATCAGTCTGAGAGGTCAGAGCCAGAATCAGTCTGAGAGGTCAGAGCCAGAATCAGTCTGAGGTCAGAGCCAGAATCAGTCTGAGAGGTCAGAGCCAGAATCAGTATGAGAGGTCAGAGCCAGAATCAGTCTGAGAGGTCAGAGCCAGAATCAGTGTGAGAGGTCAGAGCCAGAATCAGTATGAGAGGGCAGAGCCAGAATCAGTATGAGAGGTCATAGCCAGAATCAGACTGAGAGGTCAGAGCCAGAATCAGTGTGAAAGGTCAGAGCCAGAATCAGTATGAGAGGTCAGAACCAGAATCAGTATGAGAGGTCAGAGCCAGAATCAGTATGAGTGATCAGAGTCAGAATCAGTCTGAGTGGTCAGAGCCATAAGAAGTAAGAGAGGTAAGAGCCAGAATCAGACTGAGAGGTCAGAGCCAGAATCAGTCTGAGAGGTCAGAGCCAGAATCAGTATGAGAGGTCAGAGCCAGAATCAGTATGAGAGGTCAGAGCCAGAATCAGTATGAGAGGTCAGAGCCAGAATCAGTATGAGAGGTCAGAGCCAGAATCAGTATGAGAGGTCAGATCCAGAATCAGTCTGAGAGGTCAAAGCCAAAAGAAGTTTGAGATGTCAGAGCCAGAAGCAGTCTGAGAGGTTAGAGTCAGAATCAGTATGAGAGGTCAGAGCCAGAATCAGTATGAGAGGTCAGAGCCAGAATCAGTCTGAGAGGTCAGAGCCAGAATCAGTGTGAGAGGTCAGAGCCAGAATCAGTATGAGAGGTCAGAGCCAGAATCAAACTGAGAGGTCAGAGCCAGAATCAGTGTGAAAGGTCAGAGCCAGAATCAGTATGAGAGGTCAGAGCCTGAATCAGTATGAGAGGTCAGAGCCAGAATCAGACTGAGAGGTCCGAGCCAGAATCGGTATGAGAGGTCATAGCCAGAAGTGGTATGAGAGGTCAGAGCCAGAATAAGTCTGAGAGGTCAGAGCCCGGAATCAGACTGAGAGGTCAGAGCCGGAATCAGACTGAGAGGTCAGAGCCGGAATCAGTATGAGAGGGCAGAGCCGGAATCAGTCTGAGAGGTCAGAGCCAGAATCAGTATGAGAGGACAGAACCAGAAGCAGTATGAAAGGTCAGAGCTGGAATCAGTATGAGAGGACAGAGTATGAATTAGTATGTGAGATCAGTGCCAGAATCAGTATGAGAGGTCAGAGCCGAAATCAGTATGAGAGGTCAGAACTGGAATCAGTACGAGAGGTCAGAGCCAGAATCAGTCTGAGAGGTCAGAGCCAGAACCGGTATGAGAGGTCAGAGCCAGAAGCATTATGAAAGGACAGAACTGGAATCAGTACGAGAGGTCAGAGCCAGAATCAGTATGAGAGGTCAGAGCCAGAATCAGTCTGAGTGGTCAGAGCCGGAATCAGTCTGAAAGGTCAGAGCCAGAAGCAGTATGAGACGTCAGAGCCAGAATCAGACTGAGAGGTCAGAGCCAGAATCAGTCTGAGTGGTCAGAGCCAGAATCAGTATGAGAGGTCAGAGCCAGAATCAGTCTGAGTGGTCAGAGCCGGAATCAGTCTGAAAGGTCAGAGCCAGAAGCAGTATGAGACGTCAGAGCCAGAATCAGACTGAGAGGTCAGAGCCAGAATCAGTCTGAGTGGTCAGAGCCAGAATCAGTATGAGAGGTAAGAGCCAGAATCAGACTGAGAGGTCAGAGCCAGAATCAGTATGAGAGGTCAGAGCCAGAATCAGTATGAGAGGTCAGAGCCAGAATCAGTCTGAGAGGTCAGAGCCAGAATCAGTCTGAGAGGTCAGAGCCAGAATCAGTCTGAGAGGTCAGAGCCAGAATCATTATGAGAGATCAGTGCCAGTATCAGTATGAGAGGACAGAGCCAGAAGCAGTATGAAAGGTCAGAGCCGGAATCAGTATAAGAGGTCAGAGCCGGAATCAGACTGAGAGGTCAGAGCCAGAATCATTCTGAGAGGTCAGAGTCAGAATCAGTATGAGAGGTCAGATCCAGAATCAGTCTGAGAGGTCAGAGCAAGAATTAGTATGAGACGTCAGAGCTAGAAGAAGTCTGAGAGGTCAGAGCTAGAAGTAATATAAGAGGTTAGAGCCAGAATCAGTATGAGAGATCAGAGCCAGAATCAGCCTGAGAGGTCAGAGCCAGAATCAGACTGAGAGGTCAGAGCCAGAATCAGACTGAGAGGTCAGAGCCGGAATCAGTAGGAGAGGTCAGAGCCAGAATCAGACTGAGAGGTCAGAGCCAGAATCAGACTAAGAGGTCCGAGCCAGAATCGGTATGAGAGGTCAGAGCCAGAATCAGACTGAGAGGTCAGAGCCAGAATCAGACTGAGAGGTCAGAGCCAGAATCAGACTGAGAGGTCAGAGCCGGAATCAGTATGAGTGGTCAGAGCCAGAATCAGTCTGAGTGGTCGGAGCCAGAATCAGTATGAGAGGTCAGAGCCAGAATCAGTATGAGAGGTCAGAGCCAGAATCAGACTGAGAGGTCAGAGCCAGAATCAGTGTGAGAGGTCAGAGCCGGAATCGGTATGAGAGGTCAGAGCCAGATTCAGTATGAGAGGTCAGAGCCAGAATCAGTCTGAGAGGTCAGAGCCAGAATCAGTATGAGAGGTCAGAGCCAGAATCAGAGTGACAGGTCAGAGCCAGAATCAGTGTGAAAGGTCCGAGCCAGAATCAGTATGAGAGGTCAGAGCCAGAATCAGTATGAGAGGTCAAAGCCAGAAGCAGTATGAGAGGTCAGAGCCAGTATCGGTATGAGAGGTCAGAGCCAGAATCAGTATGAGAGGTCAGAGCCCGGAATCAGACTGAGAGGTCAGAGCCGGAATCAGACTGAGAGGTCAGAGCCAGAATCAGACTGAGAGGTCAGAGCCAGAATCAGTATGAGAGGGCAAAGCCAGAATCAGTATGAGAGGTCAGAGCCGGAATCAGTATGAGAGGTCAGAGCCAGAATCAGTCTGAGAGGTCAGAGCCAGAATCAGTCTTAGAGTTCGGAGCCAGAATCAGTCTGAGAGGTCAGAACCAGAATCAGTATGAGAGGTCAGAGCCAGAATTAGTATGAGAGGTCAGAGCCAGAATCAGTCTGAGAGGTCAGAGCAAGAATTAGTATGAGACGTCAGAGCTAGAAGCAGTCTGAGAGGTCAGAGCCAGAAGCAATATAAGAGGTTAGAGCCAGAATCAGTCTGAGAGATCAGAGCCAGAATCAGTCTGAGAGGTCAGAGCCAGAATCAGACTGAGAGGTCAGAGCCAGAATTAGTATGAGAGGTTAGAGCTAGGATCAGTCTGAGAGGTCAGAGACGGAATCAGTAGGAGAGGTCAGAGCCAGTATCAGTCTGAGTGGTCAGAGCCAGAATCAGTATGAGAGGTCAGAGCCAGAATCAGTCTGAGAGGTCAGAGCCAGAATCAGTGTGAGAGGTCAGAGCCAGAATCAGTATGAGAGGTCAGAGCCAGAATCAAACTGAGAGGTCAGAGCCAGAATCAGTGTGAAAGGTCAGAGCCAGAATCAGTATGAGAGGTCAGAGCCTGAATCAGTATGAGAGGTCAGAGCCAGAATCAGACTGAGAGGTCCGAGCCAGAATCGGTATGAGAGGTCATAGCCAGAAGTGGTATGAGAGGTCAGAGCCAGAATAAGTCTGAGAGGTCAGAGCCCGGAATCAGACTGAGAGGTCAGAGCCGGAATCAGACTGAGAGGTCAGAGCTGGAATCAGTATGAGAGGTCAGAGCCGGAATGAGTATGAGAGGGCAGAGCCGGAATCAGACTGAGAGGTCAGAGCCAGAATCAGTCTGAGAGGTCAGAGCCAGAATTAGTATGAAAGGTCAGAGCCAGAATTAGTAAGAGAGGTCATAGCCAGAATCAGACTGAGAGGTCAGAGCCAGAATCAGTGTGAAAGGTCAGAGCCAGAATCAGTATGAGAGGTCAGAACCAGAATTAGTATGAGAGGTCAGAGCCAGAATCAGTATGAGAGATCAGAGTCAGAATCAGTCTGAGTGGTCAGAGCCAGAATCAGTATGAGAGGTAAGAGCCAGAATCAGACTGAGTGGTCAGAGCCAGAATCAGTCTGAGAGGTCAGAGCCAGAATCAGTATGAGAGGTCAGAGCCAGAATAAGTATGAGAGGTCAGAGCCAGAATCAGTCTGAGAGGTCAAAGCCAGAAGAAGTTTGGGATGTCAGAGCCAGAAGCAGTCTGAGAGGTCAGAGTCAGAATCAGTATGAGAGGTCAGAGCCAGAATCAGTACGAGAGGTCAGAGCCAGAATCAGTCTGAGAGGTCAGAGCCAGAATCAGTGTGAGAGGTCAGAGCCAGAATCAGTAGGAGAGGTCAGAGCCAGAATCAGTATGAGAGGTCAGAGCCAGAATCAGTGTGAAAGGTCAGAGCCAGAATCAGTATGAGAGGTCAGAGCCAAAATCAGTATGAGAGGTCAGAGCCAGAATCAGACTGAGAGGTTCGAGCTAGAATCGGTACGAGAGGTCAGAGTCAGAAGCGGTATGAGAGGTCAGAGCCAGAATCAGTATGAGAGGTCAGAGCCCGGAATCAGACTGAGAGGTCAGAGCCGGAATCAGACTAAGAGGTCAGAGCCGGAATCAGTATGAGAGGTTAGAGCCAGAATCAGTATGAGAGGACAGAACCAGAAGCAGTATGAAAGGTCAGAGCCGGAATCAGTATGAGAGGACAGAGCAAGAATCAGTATGTGAGATGAGTGCCAGAATCAGCATGAGAGGTCAGAGCCGGAATTAGTATGAGAGGTCAGAGCCAGAATCAGTCTGAGAGTTCGGAGCCAGAATCAGTCTGAGAGGTCAGAGCCAGAATCAGTCTGAGAGTTCGGAGCCAGAATCAGTCTGAGAGGTCAGAGCCAGAATCAGTATGAGAGGTCAGAGCGAAAATTAGTATGAGAGGTCAGAGCCAGAATCAGTCTGAGAGGTCAGAGCCAGAATAAGTCTGAGAGGTCAGAGCCAGAACCGGTATGAGAGGTCAGAGCCAGAAGCCGTATGAAAGGTCAGAGCCAGAATCAGTATGAGAGATCAGAGCCAGAATCAGTTTGAGAGTTCAGAGCCAGAATTAGTATAAGAGGTTAGAGCCAAGATCAGTCTGAGAGGTCAAAGCCAGAATCAGCCTGAGAGGTCAGAGCCAGAAGAAGTATGAGATGTCAGAGCCAGAAGCAGTCAGAGAGGTCAGAGATGGAATCAGTATGAGAGGTCAGAGCCGGAATCAGACCGAGAGGTCAGAGCCAGAATCAGTCGGAGAGGTCAGAGCGAGAATTAGTATGAGAGGTTAGAGCCAGGATCAGTCTGAGAGGTGAGAGCCAGAAGAAGTATGAGATGTCAGAGCCAGAATCAGTTTGAAAGGTCAGAGCCAGAAGCAGTATGAGACGTCAGAGCCAGAATCAGTCAGAGAGGTCAGAGCCAGAATTAGTATGAGAGGTTAGAGCCAGGATCAGTCTGAGAGGTCAAAGCCAGAATCGGTATAAGAGGTCAAAGCAAGAATCAGTCTGAGAGGTAAGAGACAGAATCAGTATGAGAGGTCAGAGCCAAAATCAGACTGAGAGGTCAGAGCCAAAATCAGTGTGAAAGGTCAGAGCCAGAATCAGTATGAGAGGTCAGAGCCAGAATCAGTATGAGAGGTCAGAGCCATAATCAGTCTTAGAGGTCAGAGCCAGAATCAGACTGAGAGGTCAGAGCCGGAATCAGTATGTTAGGTCAGAGCCAGAATCAGTATGAGAGGGCAGAGCCATAATCAGTCTTAGAGGTTAGAGCCAGAATCAGACTGAGAGGTCAGAGCCGGAATCAGTATGTTAGGTCAGAGCCAGAAGCAGTATGAGAGGTCAGAGCCAGAATCAGTATGAGAGGTCAGAGCCAGAATCAGTATGAGAGGTCAGAGCCAGAATCAGTCTGAGAGGTCAGAGCCAGAATCAGTATGAGAGGTCAGAGCCAGAATCAGTATGAGAGGTCAGAGCCAGAATCAGTATGAGAGGTCAGAGCCGGAATTAGACTGAGAGGTTAGAGCCGGAATCAGACTGAGAGGTCAGAGCCAGAATCAGTCTGAGAGGTCAGAGCCAGAATTAGTATGAAAGGTCAGAGCCAGAATTAGTAAGAGAGGTCAGAGCCAGAAATCAGTCTGAGAGGTCAGAGCCAGAAGAAGTATGAGATGTCAGAGCCAGAATCAGTATGAGAGGTCAGAGCCAGAATCAGTATGAGAGGTAAGAGCCAGAATCAGTCGAAGAAGTCAGAGCCGGAATCAGTATGAGAGGTCAGAGCCAGAATCAGTCTGAGAGGTCAGAGCCAGTATCAGTCTGAGAGGTCAGAGCCGGAATCAGTGTTAGAGGTCAGAGCCAGAATCAGTATGAGAGGGCAGAGCCAGAATCAGACTGAGAGGTCAGAGCCAGAATCAGACTGAGAGGTCAGAGCCAGAATTAGTGTGAAAGGTCAGAGCCAGAATCAGTATGAGAGGTCAGAACCAGAATCAGTATGAGAGGTCAGAGCCAGAATCAGTACGAGAGATCAGAGTCAGAATCAGTATGAGAGATCAGAGCCAGAATCAGTATGAGAGGTCAGAGCCAGAATCAGTCTGAAAGGTCAGAGCCAGAAGCAGTTTGAGACGTCAGAGCCAGAATCAGTGTGAAAGGTCAGAGCCAGAATCAGTATGAGAGGTCAGAGACAAAATCAGTATGAGAGGTCAGAGCCAGAATCAGACTGAGAGGTTCGAGCTAGAATCGGTATGAGAGGTCAGAGTCAGAAGCGGTATGAGAGGTCAGAGCCAGAATCAGTATGAGAGGTCAGAGCCCGGAATCAGACTGAGAGGTCAGAGCCGGAATCAGACTGAAAGGTCAGAGCCGGAATCAGTATGAGAGGTCAGAGCTAGAATCAATATGAGAGGGCAGAGTCAGAATCAGTCTGAGAGGTCAGAGCCAGAATCAGTATGAGATGACAGAACCAGAAGCAGTATGAAAGGTCAGAGCCGGAATCAGTATGAGAGGACAGAGCAAGAATCAGTATGTGAGATGAGTGCCAGAATCAGTATGAGAGGTCAGAGCCGGAATTAGTATGAGAGGTCAGAGCCAGAATCAGTCTGAGAGGTCAGAGCCAGAATCAGTCTGAGAGTTCGGAGCCAGAATCAGTCTGAGAGGTCAGAGCCAGAATTAGTATGAGAGGTCAGAGCGAAAATTAGTATGAGAGGTCAGAGCCAGAATAAGTCTGAGAGGTCAGAGCCAGAATAAGTCTGAGAGGTCAGAGCCAGAACCGGTATGAGAGGTCAGAGCCAGAAGCCGTATGAAAGGTCAGAGCCAGAATCAGTATGAGAGGTTAGAGCCAGGATCAGTCTGAGAGGTCAGAGCCAGAAGAAGTATGAGATGTCAGAGCCAGAATCAGTCTAAAAGGTCAGAGCCAGAAGCAGTATTAGACGTCAGAGCCGGAATCAGACTGAGAGGTCAGAGCCAGAATCAGTATGAGAGGTAAGAGCCAGAATCAGACTGAGAGGTCAGAGCCAGAATCCGTCTGAAAGATCAGAGCCAGAATCAGTATGAGAGGTCAGAGCCAGAATCAGTCTGAGAGGTCAGAGCCAGAATCAATATGAGAGCTCAGAGCCAGAATCAGTATGAGAGGTCAGAGCCAGAATCAGTGTGAGAGGTCAGAGCCGGAATTAGACTGAGAGGTCAGAGCCAGAATCAGTCTGAGAGGTCAGAGCCAGAATCAGTATGAGAGGTCAGAGTCAGAATCAGTCTGAGAGGTCAGAGCCAGAATCAGTATGAGATGACAGAACCAGAAGCAGTATGAAAGGTCAGAGCCGGAATCAGTATGAGAGGACAGAGCAAGAATCAGTATGTGAGATGAGTGCCAGAATCAGTATGAGAGGTGAGAGCCGGAATTAGTATGAGAGGTCAGAGCCAGAATCAGTCTGAGAGGTCAGAGCCAGAATCAGTCTGAGAGTTCGGAGCCAGAATCAGTCTGAGAGGTCAGAGCCAGAATTAGTATGAGAGGTCAGAGCGAAAATTAGTATGAGAGGTCAGAGCCAGAATCAGTTTGAGAGGTCAGAGCCAGAATAAGTCTGAGAGGTCAGAGCCAGAACCGGTATGAGAGGTCAGAGCCAGAAGCCGTATGAAAGGTCAGAGCCAGAATCAGTATGAGAGATCAGAGCCAGAATCAGTATGAGAGTTCAGAGCCAGAATTAGTATAAGAGGTTAGAGCCAGGATCAGTCTGAGAGGTCAAAGCCAGAATCAGCCTGAGAGGTCAGAGCCAGAAGAAGTATGAGATGTCAGAGCCAGAAGCAGTCAGAGAGGTCAGAGATGGAATCAGTATGAGAGGTCAGAGCCGGAATCAGACTGAGAGGTCAGAGCCAGAATCAGTCGGAGAGGTCAGAGCCAGAATTAGTATGAGAGGTTAGAGCCAGGATCAGTCTGAGAGGTCAGAGCCAGAAGAAGTATGAGATGTCAGAGCCAGAATCAGTCTGAAAGGTCAGAGCCAGAAGCAGTATTAGACGTCAGAGCCAGAATCAGACTGAGAGGTCAGAGCCAGAATCAGTATGAGAGGTAAGAGCCAGAATCAGACTGAGAGGTCAGAGCCAGAATCCGTCTGAAAGATCAGAGCCAGAATCAGTATGAGAGGTCAGAGCCAGAATCAGTCTGAGAGGTCAGAGCCAGAATCAATATGAGAGCTCAGAGCCAGAATCAGTATGAGAGGTCAGAGCAAGAATCAGTGTGAGAGGTCAGAGCCGGAATTAGACTGAGAGGTCAGAGCCAGAATCAGTCTGAGAGGTCAGAGCCAGAATCAGTCTGAGAGGTCAGAGCCAGAATTAGTATGAAAGGTCAGAGCCAGAATTAGTAAGAGAGGTCAGAGCCAGAAATCAGTCTAAGAGGTCAGAGCCAGAAGAAGTATGAGATGTCAGAGCCAGAATCAGTATGAGAGATCAGAGCCAGAATCAGTATGAGAGGTCAAAGCTAGAATCAGTATGAGAGGTCAGAGCCAGAATCAGTCGGAGAAGTCAGAGCCGGAATCGGTCTGAGAGGTCAGAGCCAGTATCAGTCTGAGAGGTCAGAGTAAGAAACAGTATGAGACGTCAGAGCCAGAAGCAGTCTGAGAGGTCAGAGCCAAAATCAGTCTAAGAGGTCAGAGCCAGAAGAAGTATGAGATGTCAGAGCCAGAATCAGTATGAGAGATCAGAGCCAGAAGAAGTCTGAGAGGTTAGAGCCTGAATCAGTATGAGAGATCAGAGCCAGAATCAGTATGAGAGGTCAGAACCAGAATCAGTGTGAGAGGTCAGAGCCAGAATCAGTATGAGAGATCAGAGCCAGAATCAGTATGAGAGGTCAGAGCCAGAATCAGTGTGAAAGGTCAGAGCCAGAATCAGTATGAGAGGTAAGAGCCAGAATCAGTATGAGAGGTCAGAGCCAGAATCAGTATGAGAGGTCAAAGCTAGAATCAGTATGAGAGGTCAGAGCCAGAATCAGTCGGAGAAGTCAGAGCCGGAATCGGTCTGAGAGGTCAGAGCCAGTATCAGTCTGAGAGGTCAGAGTAAGAAACAGTATGAGACGTCAGAGCCAGAAGCAGTCTGAGAGGTCAGAGCCAAAATCAGTCTAAGAGGTCAGAGCCAGAAGAAGTATGAGATGTCAGAGCCAGAATCAGTATGAGAGATCAGAGCCAGAAGAAGTCTGAGAGGTTAGAGCCTGAATCAGTATGAGAGATCAGAGCCAGAATCAGTATGAGAGGTCAGAACCAGAATCAGTGTGAGAGGTCAGAGCCAGAATCAGTATGAGAGATCAGAGCCAGAATCAGTATGAGAGGTCAGAGCCAGAATCAGTGTGAAAGGTCAGAGCCAGAATCAGTATGAGAGGTAAGAGCCAGAATCAGTATGAGAGGTCAGAGCCATAATCAGTCTGAGAGGTCAGAGCCAGAATCAGACTGAGAGGTCAGAGCCAGAATCAGACTGAGAGGTCAGATCCGGAATCAGTATGTGATGTCAGAGCCAGAATCAGTATGAGAGGTCAGAGCCAGAATCAGTATGAGAGGTCAGAGCCAGAATCAGTATGAGAGGTCAAAGCTAGAATCAGTATGAGAGGTCAGAGCCAGAATCAGTCGGAGAAGTCAGAGCCGGAATCAGTCTGAGAGGTCAGAGCCAGTATCAGTCTGAGAGGTCAGAGTAAGAAACAGTATGAGACGTCAGAGCCAGAAGCAGTCTGAGAGGTCAGAGCCAAAATCAGTCTAAGAGGTCAGAGCCAGAAGAAGTATGAGATGTCAGAGCCAGAATCAGTATGAGAGATCAGAGCCAGAAGAAGTCTGAGAGGTTAGAGCCTGAATCAGTATGAGAGATCAGAGCCAGAATCAGTATGAGAGGTCAGAACCAGAATCAGTGTGAGAGGTCAGAGCCAGAATCAGTATGAGAGATCAGAGCCAGAATCAGTATGAGAGGTCAGAGCCAGAATCAGTGTGAAAGGTCAGAGCCAGAATCAGTATGAGAGGTCAGAGCCAGAATCAGTATGAGAGGTCAGAGCCATAATCAGTCTGAGAGGTCAGAGCCAGAATCAGACTGAGAGGTCAGAGCCAGAATCAGACTGAGAGGTCAGATCCGGAATCAGTTTGTGATGTCAGAGCCAGAATCAGTATGAGAGGTCAGAGCCAGAATCAGTATGAGAGGTCAGAGCCAGAATCAGTATGAGAGGTCAGAGCCAGAATCAGTCTGAGAGGTCAGGAACAGAATCAGTATGAGAGGTCAGAGCCAGAATCAGTATGAGAGGTCAGAGCCAGAATCAGTATGAGAGGTCAGAGCCGGAATTAGACTGAGAGGTTAGAGCCGGAATCAGACTGAGAGGTCAGAGCCAGAATCAGTCTGAGAGGTCAGAGTCAGAATTAGTATGAAAGGTCAGAGCCAGAATTAGTAAGAGAGGTCAGAGCCAGAAATCAGTCTGAGAGGTCAGAGCCAGAATCAGTATGAGAGATCAGAGCCAGAATCAGTATGAGAGGTCAGAGCCAGAATCAGTATGAGTGGTCAGAGCCAGAATCAGTCTGAGAGGTCAGAGCCAGTATCAGTCTGAGAGGTCAGAGCCAGAATCAGTGTTAGAGGTCAGAGCCAGAATCAGTATCAGAGGGCAGAGCCAGAATCAGACTGAGAGGTCAGAGCCAGAATCAGACTGAGAGGTCAGAGCCAGAATCAGTGTGAAAGGTCAGAGCCAGAATTAGTATGAGAGGTCAGAACCAGAATCAGTATGAGAGGTCAGAGCCAGAATCAGTATGAGAGATCAGAGTCAGAATCAGTATGAGAGATCTGAGCCAGAATCAGTATGAGAGGTCAGAGCCGGAATCAGTCTGAAAGGTCAGAGCCAGAAGCAGTTTGAGACGTCAGAGCCAGAATCAGACTGAGAGGTCAGAGCCAGAATCATTCTGAGTGGTCAGAGCCAGAATCAGTATGAGAGGAAAGAGCCAGAATCAGTCTGAGAGGTAAGAGCTGGAATCAGACTGAGAGGTCAGAGCCAGAATTAGTATGAGAGGTTAGAGCCAGGATCATTCTGAGAGGTCAGAGCCAGAATCAGTATGAGAGGTCAGAGCCGGAATCAGACTGAGAGGTCAGAGCCAGAATTAGTATGAGAGGTTAGAGCTAGGATCAGTCTGAGAGGTCAAAGCCAGAATCAGTATGAGAGGTCAGAGCAAGAATCAGTCTGAGAGGTAAGAGCCAGAATTAGTATGAGAGGTCAGAGCCAGTATCTGTCTGAGAGGACAGAGCCAGAATCAGTCTGAGAGGTCAGAGCCAGAATCAGTCTGAGAGGTCAGAGCCAGAATCAGTCTGAGGTCAGAGCCAGAATCAGTCTGAGAGGTCAGAGCCAGAATCAGTCTGAGAGGTCAGAGCCAGAATCAGTCTGAGAGGTCAGAGCCAGAATCAGTGTGAGAGGTCAGAGCCAGAATCAGTATGAGAGGGCAGAGCCAGAATCAGTATGAGAGGTCATAGCCAGAATCAGACTGAGAGGTCAGAGCCAGAATCAGTGTGAAAGGTCAGAGCCAGAATCAGTATGAGAGGTCAGAACCAGAATCAGTATGAGAGGTCAGAGCTAGAATCAGTATGAGTGATCAGAGTCAGAATCAGTCTGAGTGGTCAGAGCCATAAGAAGTAAGAGAGGTAAGAGCCAGAATCAGACTGAGAGGTCAGAGCCAGAATCAGTCTGAGAGGTCAGAGCCAGAATCAGTATGAGAGGTCAGAGCCAGAATCAGTATGAGAGGTCAGAGCCAGAATCAGTATGAGAGGTCAGAGCCAGAATCAGTATGAGAGGTCAGAGCCAGAATCAGTATGAGAGGTCAGATCCAGAATCAGTCTGAGAGGTCAAAGCCAGAAGAAGTTTGAGATGTCAGAGCCAGAAGCAGTCTGAGAGGTTAGAGTCAGAATCAGTATGAGAGGTCAGAGCCAGAATCAGTATGAGAGGTCAGAGCCAGAATCAGTCTGAGAGGTCAGAGCCAGAATCAGTGTGAGAGGTCAGAGCCAGAATCAGTATGAGAGGTCAGAGCCAGAATCAAACTGAGAGGTCAGAGCCAGAATCAGTGTGAAAGGTCAGAGCCTGAATCAGTATGAGAGGTCAGAGCCAGAATCAGACTGAGAGGTCCGAGCCAGAATCGGTATGAGAGGTCATAGCCAGAAGTGGTATGAGAGGTCAGAGCCAGAATAAGTCTGAGAGGTCAGAGCCCGGAATCAGACTGAGAGGTCAGAGCCGGAATCAGACTGAGAGGTCAGAGCTGGAATCAGTATGAGAGGTCAGAGCCGGAATCAGTATGAGAGGGCAGAGCCGGAATCAGTCTGAGAGGTCAGAGCCAGAATCAGTATGAGAGGACAGAACCAGAAGCAGTATGAAAGGTCAGAGCTGGAATCAGTATGAGAGGACAGAGTATGAATCAGTATGTGAGATCAGTGCCAGAATCAGTATGAGAGGTCAGAGCCGAAATCAGTATGAGAGGTCAGAACTGGAATCAGTACGAGAGGTCAGAGCCAGAATCAGTCTGAGAGGTCAGAGCCAGAACCGGTATGAGAGGTCAGAGCCAGAAGCATTATGAAAGGACAGAACTGGAATCAGTACGAGAGGTCAGAGCCAGAATCAGTATGAGAGGTCAGAGCCAGAATCAGTCTGAGTGGTCAGAGCCGGAATCAGTCTGAAAGGTCAGAGCCAGAAGCAGTATGAGACGTCAGAGCCAGAATCAGACTGAGAGGTCAGAGCCAGAATCAGTCTGAGTGGTCAGAGCCAGAATCAGTATGAGAGGTCAGAGCCAGAATCAGTCTGAGTGGTCAGAGCCGGAATCAGTCTGAAAGGTCAGAGCCAGAAGCAGTATGAGACGTCAGAGCCAGAATCAGACTGAGAGGTCAGAGCCAGAATCAGTCTGAGTGGTCAGAGCCAGAATCAGTATGAGAGGTAAGAGCCAGAATCAGACTGAGAGGTCAGAGCCAGAATCAGTATGAGAGGTCAGAGCCAGAATCAGTATGAGAGGTCAGAGCCAGAATCAGTCTGAGAGGTCAGAGCCAGAATCAGTCTGAGAGGTCAGAGCCAGAATCAGTCTGAGAGGTCAGAGCCAGAATCATTATGAGAGATCAGTGCCAGTATTAGTATGAGAGGACAGAGCCAGAAGCAGTATGAAAGGTCAGAGCCGGAATCAGTATAAGAGGTCAGAGCCGGAATCAGACTGAGAGGTCAGAGCCAGAATCATTCTGAGAGGTCAGAGTCAGAATCAGTATGAGAGGTCAGATCCAGAATCAGTCTGAGAGGTCAGAGCAAGAATTAGTATGAGACGTCAGAGCTAGAAGAAGTCTGAGAGGTCAGAGCTAGAAGTAATATAAGAGGTTAGAGCCAGAATCAGTATGAGAGATCAGAGCCAGAATCAGCCTGAGAGGTCAGAGCCAGAATCAGACTGAGAGGTCAGAGCCAGAATCAGACTGAGAGGTCAGAGCCGGAATCAGTAGGAGAGGTCAGAGCCAGAATCAGACTGAGAGGTCAGAGCCAGAATCAGACTAAGAGGTCCGAGCCAGAATCGGTATGAGAGGTCAGAGCCAGAATCAGACTGAGAGGTCAGAGCCAGAATCAGACTGAGAGGTCAGAGCCAGAATCAGACTGAGAGGTCAGAGCCGGAATCAGTATGAGTGGTCAGAGCCAGAATCAGTCTGAGTGGTCGGAGCCAGAATCAGTATGAGAGGTCAGAGCCAGAATCAGTATGAGAGGTCAGAGCCAGAATCAGACTGAGAGGTCAGAGCCAGAATCAGTGTGAGAGGTCAGAGCCGGAATCGGTATGAGAGGTCAGAGCCAGATTCAGTATGAGAGGTCAGAGCCAGAATCAGTCTGAGAGGTCAGAGCCAGAATCAGTATGAGAGGTCAGAGCTAGAATCAGAGTGACAGGTCAGAGCCAGAATCAGTGTGAAAGGTCAGAGCCAGAATCAGTATGAGAGGTCAGAGCCAGAATCAGTATGAGAGGTCAAAGCCAGAAGCAGTATGAGAGGTCAGAGCCAGTACCGGTATGAGAGGTCAGAGCCAGAATCAGTATGAGAGGTCAGAGCCCGGAATCAGACTGAGAGGTCAGAGCCGGAATCAGACTGAGAGGTCAGAGCCAGAATCAGACTGAGAGGTCAGAGCCAGAATCAGTATGAGAGGGCAGAGCCAGAATCAGTATGAGAGGTCAGAGCCGGAATCAGTATGAGAGGTCAGAGCCAGAATCAGTCTGAGAGGTCAGAGCCAGAATCAGTCTTAGAGTTCGGAGCCAGAATCAGTCTGAGAGGTCAGAACCAGAATCAGTATGAGAGGTCAGAGCCAGAATTAGTATGAGAGGTCAGAGCCAGAATCAGTCTGAGAGGTCAGAGCAAGAATTAGTATGAGACGTCAGAGCTAGAAGCAGTCTGAGAGGTCAGAGCCAGAAGCAATATAAGAGATTAGAGCCAGAATCAGTCTGAGAGATCAGTGCCAGAATCAGTCTGAGAGGTCAGAGCCAGAATCAGACTGAGAGGTCAGAGCCAGAATTAGTATGAGAGGTTAGAGCTAGGATCAGTCTGAGAGGTCAGAGACGGAATCAGTAGGAGAGGTCAGAGCCAGTATCAGTCTGAGTGGTCAGAGCCAGAATCAGTATGAGAGGTCAGAGCCAGAATCAGTCTGAGAGGTCAGAGCCAGAATCAGTGTGAGAGGTCAGAGCCAGAATCAGTATGAGAGGTCAGAGCCAGAATCAAACTGAGAGGTCAGAGCCAGAATCAGTGTGAAAGGTCAGAGCCAGAATCAGTATGAGAGATCAGAGCCTGAATCAGTATGAGAGGTCAGAGCCAGAATCAGACTGAGAGGTCCGAGCCAGAATCGGTATGAGAGGTCATAGCCAGAAGTGGTATGAGAGGTCAGAGCCAGAATAAGTCTGAGAGGTCAGAGCCCGGAATCAGACTGAGAGGTCAGAGCCGGAATCAGACTGAGAGGTCAGAGCTGGAATCAGTATGAGAGGTCAGAGCCGGAATGAGTATGAGAGGGCAGAGCCGGAATCAGACTGAGAGGTCAGAGCCAGAATCAGACTGAGAGGTCAGAGCCAGAATCAGTATGAGAGGGCAGAGCCAGAATCAGTCTGAGAGGTCAGAGACAGAATCAGTATGAGAGGACAGAACCAGAAGTAGTATGAGAGGTCAGAGCCGGAATCAGTATGAGAGGACAGAGCAAGAATCAGTATGTGAGATCAGAGCCAGAATCAGTATGAGAGGTCAGAGCCGGAATCAGTATGAGAGGTCAGAGCCAGAATCAGTCTGAGAGGTCAGAGCCAGAATCAGTCTTAGAGTTCGGAGCCAGAATCAGTCTGAGAGGTCAGAACCAGAATCAGTATGAGAGGTCAGAGCCAGAATTAGTATGAGAGGTCAGAGCCAGAATCAGTCTGAGAGGTCAGAGCAAGAATTAGTATGAGACGTCAGAGCTAGAAGCAGTCTGAGAGGTCAGAGCCAGAAGCAATATAAGAGGTTAGAGCCAGAATCAGTCTGAGAGGTCAGAGCCAGAATCAGACTGAGAGGTCAGAGCCAGAATCAGACTGAGAGGTCAGAGCCGGAATCAGTAGGAGAGGTCAGAGCCAGAATCAGTCTGAGTGGTCAGAGCCAGAATCAGACTGAGAGGTCAGAGCCAGAATCAGTCTGAGAGGTCAGAGCCAGAATCAGTGTGAGAGGTCAGAGCCAGAATCAGTATGAGAGGTCAGAGCCAGAATCAAACTGAGAGGTCAGAGCCAGAATCAGTGTGAAAGGTCAGAGCCAGAATCAGTATGAGAGGTCAGAGCCTGAATCAGTATGAGAGGTCAGAGCCAGAAACAGACTGAGAGGTCCGAGCCAGAATCGGTATGAGAGGTCAGAGCCAGAAGTGGTATGAGAGGTCAGAGCCAGAATAAGTCTGAGAGGTCAGAGCCCGGAATCAGACTGAGAGGTCAGAGCCGGAATCAGACTGAGAGGTCAGAGCTGGAATCAGTATGAGAGGTCAGAGCCGGAATCAGTATGAGAGGGCAGAGCCGGAATCAGTCTGAGAGGTCAGAGCCAGAATCAGTATGAGAGGACAGAACCAGAAGCAGTATGAAAGGTCACAGCTGGAATCAGTATGAGGGGACAGAGTATGAATCAGTATGTGAGATCAGTGCCAGAATCAGTATGAGAGGTCAGAGCCGAAATCAGTATGAGAGGTCAGAACTGGAATCAGTACGAGAGGTCAGAGCCAGAATCAGTCTGAGAGGTCAGAGCCAGAACCGGTATGAGAGGTCAGAGCCAGAAGCATTATGAAAGGTCAGAACTGGAATCAGTACGAGAGGTCAGAGCCAGAATCAGTCTGAAAGGTCAGAGCCAGAAGCAGTATTAGACGTCAGAGCCGGAATCAGACTGAGAGGTCAGAGCCAGAATCAGTATGAGAGGTAAGAGCCAGAATCAGACTGAGAGGTCAGAGCCAGAATCCGTCTGAAAGATCAGAGCCAGAATCAGTATGAGAGGTCAGAGCCAGAATCAGTCTGAGAGGTCAGAGCCAGAATCAATATGAGAGCTCAGAGCCAGAATCAGTATGAGAGGTCAGAGCCAGAATTAGTGTGAGAGGTCAGAGCCGGAATTAGACTGAGAGGTCAAAGCCAGAATCAGTCTGAGAGGTCAGAGCCAGAATTAGTATGAAAGGTCAGAGCCAGAATTAGTAAGAGAGGTCATAGCCAGAATCAGACTGAGAGGTCAGAGCCAGAATCAGTGTGAAAGGTCAGAGCCAGAATCAGTATGAGAGGTCAGAGCCGGAATTAGACTGAGAGGTCAGAGCCAGAATCAGTCTGAGAGGTCAGAGCCAGAATTAGTATGAAAGGTCAGAGCCAGAATTAGTAAGAGAGGTCATAGCCAGAATCAGACTGAGAGGTCAGAGCCAGAATCAGTGTGAAAGGTCAGAGCCAGAATCAGTATGAGAGGTCAGAACCAGAATTAGTATGAGTGGTCAGAGCCAGAATCAGTATGAGAGGTAAGAGCCAGAATCAGACTGAGAGGTCAGAGCCAGAATCAGTCTGAGAGGTCAGAGCCAGAATCAGTATGAGAGGTCAGAGCCAGAATCAGTCTGAGAGGTCAAAGCCAGAAGAAGTTTGGGATGTCAGAGCCAGAAGCAGTCTGAGAGGTCAGAGTCAGAATCAGTATGAGAGGTCAGAGCCAGAATCAGTATGAGAGGTCAGAGCCAGAATCAGTGTGAGAGGTCAGAGCCAGAATCAGTGTGAGAGGTCAGAGCCAGAATCAGTAGGAGAGGTCAGAGCCAGAATCAGTATGAGAGGTCAGAGCCAGAATCAGTGTGAAAGGTCAGAGCCAGAATCAGTATGAGAGGTCAGAGCCAAAATCAGTATGAGAGGTCAGAGCCAGAATCAGACTGAGAGGTTCGAGCTAGAATCGGTATGAGAGGTCAGAGTCAGAAGCGGTATGAGAGGTCAGAGCCAGAATCAGTATGAGAGGTCAGAGCCCGGAATCAGACTGAGAGGTCAGAGCCGGAATCAGACTAAGAGGTCAGAGCCGGAATCAGTATGAGAGGTTAGAGCCAGAATCAGTATGAGAGGACAGAACCAGAAGCAGTATGAAAGGTCAGAGCCGGAATCAGTATGAGAGGACAGAGCAAGAATCAGTATGTGAGATGAGTGCCAGAATCAGCATGAGAGGTCAGAGCCGGAATTAGTATGAGAGGTCAGAGCCAGAATCAGTCTGAGAGTTCGGAGCCAGAATCAGTCTGAGAGGTCAGAGCCAGAATCAGTCTGAGAGTTCGGAGCCAGAATCAGTCTGAGAGGTCAGAGCCAGAATCAGTATGAGAGGTCAGAGCGAAAATTAGTATGAGAGGTCAGAGCCAGAATCAGTCTGAGAGGTCAGAGCCAGAATAAGTCTGAGAGGTCAGAGCCAGAACCGGTATGAGAGGTCAGAGCCAGAAGCCGTATGAAAGGTCAGAGCCAGAATCAGTATGAGAGATCAGAGCCAGAATCAGTTTGAGAGTTCAGAGCCAGAATTAGTATAAGAGGTTAGAGCCAAGATCAGTCTGAGAGGTCAAAGCCAGAATCAGCCTGAGAGGTCAGAGCCAGAAGAAGTATGAGATGTCAGAGCCAGAAGCAGTCAGAGAGGTCAGAGATGGAATCAGTATGAGAGGTCAGAGCCGGAATCAGACTGAGAGGTCAGAGCCAGAATCAGTCGGAGAGGTCAGAGCGAGAATTAGTATGAGAGGTTAGAGCCAGGATCAGTCTGAGAGGTGAGAGCCAGAAGAAGTATGAGATGTCAGAGCCAGAATCAGTCTGAAAGGTCAGAGCCAGAAGCAGTATGAGACGTCAGAGCCAGAATCAGTCAGAGAGGTCAGAGCCAGAATTAGTATGAGAGGTTAGAGCCAGGATCAGTCTGAGAGGTCAAAGCCAGAATCGGTATAAGAGGTCAAAGCAAGAATCAGTCTGAGAGGTAAGAGACAGAATCAGTATGAGAGGTCAGAGCCAAAATCAGACTGAGAGGTCAGAGCCAGAATCAGTGTGAAAGGTCAGAGCCAGAATCAGTATGAGAGGTCAGAGCCAGAATCAGTATGAGAGGTCAGAGCCATAATCAGTCTTAGAGGTCAGAGCCAGAATCAGACTGAGAGGTCAGAGCCGGAATCAGTATGTTAGGTCAGAGCCAGAATCAGTATGAGAGGGCAGAGCCATAATCAGTCTTAGAGGTCAGAGCCAGAATCAGACTGAGAGGTCAGAGCCGGAATCAGTATGTTAGGTCAGAGCCAGAAGCAGTATGAGAGGTCAGAGCCAGAATCAGTATGAGAGGTCAGAGCCAGAATCAGTATGAGAGGTCAGAGCCAGAATCAGTCTGAGAGGTCAGAGCCAGAATCAGTATGAGAGGTCAGAGCCAGAATCAGTATGAGAGGTCAGAGCCAGAATCAGTATGAGAGGTCAGAGCCGGAATTAGACTGAGAGGTTAGAGCCGGAATCAGACTGAGAGGTCAGAGCCAGAATCAGTCTGAGAGGACAGAGCCAGAATCAGTCTGAGAGGTCAGAGCCAGAATTAGTATGAAAGGTCAGAGCCAGAATTAGTAAGAGAGGTCAGAGCCAGAAATCAGTCTGAGAGGTCAGAGCCAGAAGAAGTATGAGATGTCAGAGCCAGAATCAGTATGAGATGTCAGAGCCAGTATCAGTATGAGAGATCAGAGCCAGAATCAGTATGAGAGGTCAGAGCCAGAATCAGTATGAGAGGTAAGAGCCAGAATCAGTCGAAGAAGTCAGAGCCGGAATCAGTATGAGAGGTCAGAGCCAGAATCAGTCTGAGAGGTCAGAGCCAGTATCAGTCTGAGAGGTCAGAGCCGGAATCAGTGTTAGAGGTCAGAGCCAGAATCAGTATGAGAGGGCAGAGCCAGAATCAGTATGAGAGGTCAGAGCGAAAATTAGTATGAGAGGTCAGAGCCAGAATCAGTCTGAGAGGTCAGAGCCAGAATAAGTCTGAGAGGTCAGAGCCAGAACCGGTATGAGAGGTCAGAGCCAGAAGCCGTATGAAAGGTCAGAGCCAGAATCAGTATGAGAGATCAGAGCCAGAATCAGTTTGAGAGTTCAGAGCCAGAATTAGTATAAGAGGTTAGAGCCAAGATCAGTCTGAGAGGTCAAAGCCAGAATCAGCCTGAGAGGTCAGAGCCAGAAGAAGTATGAGATGTCAGAGCCAGAAGCAGTCAGAGAGGTCAGAGATGGAATCAGTATGAGAGGTCAGAGCCGGAATCAGACTGAGAGGTCAGAGCCAGAATCAGTCGGAGAGGTCAGAGCGAGAATTAGTATGAGAGGTTAGAGCCAGGATCAGTCTGAGAGGTGAGAGCCCGGAATCAGACTGAGAGGTCAGAGCCGGAATCAGACTAAGAGGTCAGAGCCGGAATCAGTATGAGAGGTTAGAGCCAGAATCAGTATGAGAGGACAGAACCAGAAGCAGTATGAAAGGTCAGAGCCGGAATCAGTATGAGAGGACAGAGCAAGAATCAGTATGTGAGATGAGTGCCAGAATCAGCATGAGAGGTCAGAGCCGGAATTAGTATGAGAGGTCAGAGCCAGAATCAGTCTGAGAGTTCGGAGCCAGAATCAGTCTGAGAGGTCAGAGCCAGAATCAGTCTGAGAGTTCGGAGCCAGAATCAGTCTGAGAGGTCAGAGCCAGAATCAGTATGAGAGGTCAGAGCGAAAATTAGTATGAGAGGTCAGAGCCAGAATCAGTCTGAGAGGTCAGAGCCAGAATAAGTCTGAGAGGTCAGAGCCAGAACCGGTATGAGAGGTCAGAGCCAGAAGCCGTATGAAAGGTCAGAGCCAGAATCAGTATGAGAGATCAGAGCCAGAATCAGTTTGAGAGTTCAGAGCCAGAATTAGTATAAGAGGTTAGAGCCAAGATCAGTCTGAGAGGTCAAAGCCAGAATCAGCCTGAGAGGTCAGAGCCAGAAGAAGTATGAGATGTCAGAGCCAGAAGCAGTCAGAGAGGTCAGAGATGGAATCAGTATGAGAGGTCAGAGCCGGAATCAGACTGAGAGGTCAGAGCCAGAATCAGTCGGAGAGGTCAGAGCGAGAATTAGTATGAGAGGTTAGAGCCAGGATCAGTCTGAGAGGTGAGAGCCAGAAGAAGTATGAGATGTCAGAGCCAGAATCAGTCTGAAAGGTCAGAGCCAGAAGCAGTATGAGACGTCAGAGCCAGAATCAGTCAGAGAGGTCAGAGCCAGAATTAGTATGAGAGGTTAGAGCCAGGATCAGTCTGAGAGGTCAAAGCCAGAATCGGTATAAGAGGTCAAAGCAAGAATCAGTCTGAGAGGTAAGAGACAGAATCAGTATGAGAGGTCAGAGCCAAAATCAGACTGAGAGGTCAGAGCCAGAATCAGTGTGAAAGGTCAGAGCCAGAATCAGTATGAGAGGTCAGAGCCAGAATCAGTATGAGAGGTCAGAGCCATAATCAGTCTTAGAGGTCAGAGCCAGAATCAGACTGAGAGGTCAGAGCCGGAATCAGTATGTTAGGTCAGAGCCAGAATCAGTATGAGAGGGCAGAGCCATAATCAGTCTTAGAGGTCAGAGCCAGAATCAGACTGAGAGGTCAGAGCCGGAATCAGTATGTTAGGTCAGAGCCAGAAGCAGTATGAGAGGTCAGAGCCAGAATCAGTATGAGAGGTCAGAGCCAGAATCAGTATGAGAGGTCAGAGCCAGAATCAGTC
Source organism: Leptodactylus fuscus (assembly GCF_031893055.1). NCBI lineage: Eukaryota > Metazoa > Chordata > Amphibia > Anura > Leptodactylidae > Leptodactylus > Leptodactylus fuscus. The sequence goes on from NC_134269.1 coordinate 120,320,427, forward strand.
TGAGAGGTCAGAGCCAGAATCAGTATGAGAGGTCAGAGCCAGAATCAGTATGAGAGGTCAGAGCCAGAATCAGTATGAGAGGTCAGAGCCGGAATTAGACTGAGAGGTTAGAGCCGGAATCAGACTGAGAGGTCAGAGCCAGAATCAGTCTGAGAGGACAGAGCCAGAATCAGTCTGAGAGGTCAGAGCCAGAATTAGTATGAAAGGTCAGAGCCAGAATTAGTAAGAGAGGTCAGAGCCAGAAATCAGTCTGAGAGGTCAGAGCCAGAAGAAGTATGAGATGTCAGAGCCAGAATCAGTATGAGATGTCAGAGCCAGTATCAGTATGAGAGATCAGAGCCAGAATCAGTATGAGAGGTCAGAGCCAGAATCAGTATGAGAGGTAAGAGCCAGAATCAGTCGAAGAAGTCAGAGCCGGAATCAGTATGAGAGGTCAGAGCCAGAATCAGTCTGAGAGGTCAGAGCCAGTATCAGTCTGAGAGGTCAGAGCCGGAATCAGTGTTAGAGGTCAGAGCCAGAATCAGTATGAGAGGGCAGAGCCAGAATCAGTATGAGAGGTCAGAGCGAAAATTAGTATGAGAGGTCAGAGCCAGAATCAGTCTGAGAGGTCAGAGCCAGAATAAGTCTGAGAGGTCAGAGCCAGAACCGGTATGAGAGGTCAGAGCCAGAAGCCGTATGAAAGGTCAGAGCCAGAATCAGTATGAGAGATCAGAGCCAGAATCAGTTTGAGAGTTCAGAGCCAGAATTAGTATAAGAGGTTAGAGCCAAGATCAGTCTGAGAGGTCAAAGCCAGAATCAGCCTGAGAGGTCAGAGCCAGAAGAAGTATGAGATGTCAGAGCCAGAAGCAGTCAGAGAGGTCAGAGATGGAATCAGTATGAGAGGTCAGAGCCGGAATCAGACTGAGAGGTCAGAGCCAGAATCAGTCGGAGAGGTCAGAGCGAGAATTAGTATGAGAGGTTAGAGCCAGGATCAGTCTGAGAGGTGAGAGCCAGAAGAAGTATGAGATGTCAGAGCCAGAATCAGTCTGAAAGGTCAGAGCCAGAAGCAGTATGAGACGTCAGAGCCAGAATCAGTCAGAGAGGTCAGAGCCAGAATTAGTATGAGAGGTTAGAGCCAGGATCAGTCTGAGAGGTCAAAGCCAGAATCGGTATAAGAGGTCAAAGCAAGAATCAGTCTGAGAGGTAAGAGACAGAATCAGTATGAGAGGTCAGAGCCAAAATCAGACTGAGAGGTCAGAGCCAGAATCAGTGTGAAAGGTCAGAGCCAGAATCAGTATGAGAGGTCAGAGCCAGAATCAGTATGAGAGGTCAGAGCCATAATCAGTCTTAGAGGTCAGAGCCAGAATCAGACTGAGAGGTCAGAGCCGGAATCAGTATGTTAGGTCAGAGCCAGAATCAGTATGAGAGGGCAGAGCCATAATCAGTCTTAGAGGTCAGAGCCAGAATCAGACTGAGAGGTCAGAGCCGGAATCAGTATGTTAGGTCAGAGCCAGAAGCAGTATGAGAGGTCAGAGCCAGAATCAGTATGAGAGGTCAGAGCCAGAATTAGTATGAGAGGTCAGAGCCAGAATCAGTCTGAGAGGTCAGAGCCAGAATCAGTATGAGAGGTCAGAGCCAGAATCAGTATGAGAGGTCAGAGCCAGAATCAGTATGAGAGGTCAGAGCCGGAATTAGACTGAGAGGTTAGAGCCGGAATCAGACTGAGAGGTCAGAGCCAGAATCAGTCTGAGAGGACAGAGCCAGAATCAGTCTGAGAGGTCAGAGCCAGAATTAGTATGAAAGGTCAGAGCCAGAATTAGTAAGAGAGGTCAGAGCCAGAAATCAGTCTGAGAGGTCAGAGCCAGAAGAAGTATGAGATGTCAGAGCCAGAATCAGTATGAGATGTCAGAGCCAGTATCAGTATGAGAGATCAGAGCCAGAATCAGTATGAGAGGTCAGAGCCAGAATCAGTATGAGAGGTAAGAGCCAGAATCAGTCGAAGAAGTCAGAGCCGGAATCAGTATGAGAGGTCAGAGCCAGAATCAGTCTGAGAGGTCAGAGCCAGTATCAGTCTGAGAGGTCAGAGCCGGAATCAGTGTTAGAGGTCAGAGCCAGAATCAGTATGAGAGGGCAGAGCCAGAATCAGACTGAGAGGTCAGAGCCAGAATCAGACTGAGAGGTCAGAGCCAGAATTAGTGTGAAAGGTCAGAGCCAGAATCAGTATGAGAGGTCAGAACCAGAATCAGTATGAGAGGTCAGAGCCAGAATCAGTACGAGAGATCAGAGTCAGAATCAGTATGAGAGATCAGAGCCATTATCAGTATGAGAGGTCAGAGCCAGAATCAGTCTGAAAGGTCAGAGCCAGAAGCAGTTTGAGACGTCAGAGCCAGAATCAGTGTGAAAGGTCAGAGCCAGAATCAGTATGAGAGGTCAGAGACAAAATCAGTATGAGAGGTCAGAGCCAGAATCAGACTGAGAGGTTCGAGCTAGAATCGGTATGAGAGGTCAGAGTCAGAAGCGGTATGAGAGGTCAGAGCCAGAATCAGTATGAGAGGTCAGAGCCCGGAATCAGACTGAGAGGTCAGAGCCGGAATCAGACTGAAAGGTCAGAGCCGGAATCAGTATGAGAGGTCAGAGCTAGAATCAATATGAGAGGGCAGAGTCAGAATCAGTCTGAGAGGTCAGAGCCAGAATCAGTATGAGATGACAGAACCAGAAGCAGTATGAAAGGTCAGAGCCGGAATCAGTATGAGAGGACAGAGCAAGAATCAGTATGTGAGATGAGTGCCAGAATCAGTATGAGAGGTCAGAGCCGGAATTAGTATGAGAGGTCAGAGCCAGAATCAGTCTGAGAGGTCAGAGCCAGAATCAGTCTGAGAGTTCGGAGCCAGAATCAGTCTGAGAGGTCAGAGCCAGAATTAGTATGAGAGGTCAGAGCGAAAATTAGTATGAGAGGTCAGAGCCAGAATAAGTCTGAGAGGTCAGAGCCAGAATAAGTCTGAGAGGTCAGAGCCAGAACCGGTATGAGAGGTCAGAGCCAGAAGCCGTATGAAAGGTCAGAGCCAGAATCAGTATGAGAGGTTAGAGCCAGGATCAGTCTGAGAGGTCAGAGCCAGAAGAAGTATGAGATGTCAGAGCCAGAATCAGTCTAAAAGGTCAGAGCCAGAAGCAGTATTAGACGTCAGAGCCGGAATCAGACTGAGAGGTCAGAGCCAGAATCAGTATGAGAGGTAAGAGCCAGAATCAGACTGAGAGGTCAGAGCCAGAATCCGTCTGAAAGATCAGAGCCAGAATCAGTATGAGAGGTCAGAGCCAGAATCAGTCTGAGAGGTCAGAGCCAGAATCAATATGAGAGCTCAGAGCCAGAATCAGTATGAGAGGTCAGAGCCAGAATCAGTGTGAGAGGTCAGAGCCGGAATTAGACTGAGAGGTCAGAGCCAGAATCAGTCTGAGAGGTCAGAGCCAGAATCAGTATGAGAGGTCAGAGTCAGAATCAGTCTGAGAGGTCAGAGCCAGAATCAGTATGAGATGACAGAACCAGAAGCAGTATGAAAGGTCAGAGCCGGAATCAGTATGAGAGGACAGAGCAAGAATCAGTATGTGAGATGAGTGCCAGAATCAGTATGAGAGGTGAGAGCCGGAATTAGTATGAGAGGTCAGAGCCAGAATCAGTCTGAGAGGTCAGAGCCAGAATCAGTCTGAGAGTTCGGAGCCAGAATCAGTCTGAGAGGTCAGAGCCAGAATTAGTATGAGAGGTCAGAGCGAAAATTAGTATGAGAGGTCAGAGCCAGAATCAGTCTGAGAGGTCAGAGCCAGAATAAGTCTGAGAGGTCAGAGCCAGAACCGGTATGAGAGGTCAGAGCCAGAAGCCGTATGAAAGGTCAGAGCCAGAATCAGTATGAGAGATCAGAGCCAGAATCAGTATGAGAGTTCAGAGCCAGAATTAGTATAAGAGGTTAGAGCCAGGATCAGTCTGAGAGGTCAAAGCCAGAATCAGCCTGAGAGGTCAGAGCCAGAAGAAGTATGAGATGTCAGAGCCAGAAGCAGTCAGAGAGGTCAGAGATGGAATCAGTATGAGAGGTCAGAGCCGGAATCAGACTGAGAGGTCAGAGCCAGAATCAGTCGGAGAGGTCAGAGCCAGAATTAGTATGAGAGGTTAGAGCCAGGATCAGTCTGAGAGGTCAGAGCCAGAAGAAGTATGAGATGTCAGAGCCAGAATCAGTCTGAAAGGTCAGAGCCAGAAGCAGTATTAGACGTCAGAGCCAGAATCAGACTGAGAGGTCAGAGCCAGAATCAGTATGAGAGGTAAGAGCCAGAATCAGACTGAGAGGTCAGAGCCAGAATCCGTCTGAAAGATCAGAGCCAGAATCAGTATGAGAGGTCAGAGCCAGAATCAGTCTGAGAGGTCAGAGCCAGAATCAATATGAGAGCTCAGAGCCAGAATCAGTATGAGAGGTCAGAGCAAGAATCAGTGTGAGAGGTCAGAGCCGGAATTAGACTGAGAGGTCAGAGCCAGAATCAGTCTGAGAGGTCAGAGCCAGAATCAGTCTGAGAGGTCAGAGCCAGAATTAGTATGAAAGGTCAGAGCCAGAATTAGTAAGAGAGGTCAGAGCCAGAAATCAGTCTAAGAGGTCAGAGCCAGAAGAAGTATGAGATGTCAGAGCCAGAATCAGTATGAGAGATCAGAGCCAGAATCAGTATGAGAGGTCAAAGCTAGAATCAGTATGAGAGGTCAGAGCCAGAATCAGTCGGAGAAGTCAGAGCCGGAATCAGTCTGAGAGGTCAGAGCCAGTATCAGTCTGAGAGGTCAGAGTAAGAAACAGTATGAGACGTCAGAGCCAGAAGCAGTCTGAGAGGTCAGAGCCAAAATCAGTCTAAGAGGTCAGAGCCAGAAGAAGTATGAGATGTCAGAGCCAGAATCAGTATGAGAGATCAGAGCCAGAAGAAGTCTGAGAGGTTAGAGCCTGAATCAGTATGAGAGATCAGAGCCAGAATCAGTATGAGAGGTCAGAACCAGAATCAGTGTGAGAGGTCAGAGCCAGAATCAGTATGAGAGATCAGAGCCAGAATCAGTATGAGAGGTCAGAGCCAGAATCAGTGTGAAAGGTCAGAGCCAGAATCAGTATGAGAGGTAAGAGCCAGAATCAGTATGAGAGGTCAGAGCCATAATCAGTCTGAGAGGTCAGAGCCAGAATCAGACTGAGAGGTCAGAGCCAGAATCAGACTGAGAGGTCAGATCCGGAATCAGTATGTGATGTCAGAGCCAGAATCAGTATGAGAGGTCAGAGCCAGAATCAGTATGAGAGGTCAGAGCCAGAATCAGTATGAGAGGTCAAAGCTAGAATCAGTATGAGAGGTCAGAGCCAGAATCAGTCGGAGAAGTCAGAGCCGGAATCAGTCTGAGAGGTCAGAGCCAGTATCAGTCTGAGAGGTCAGAGTAAGAAACAGTATGAGACGTCAGAGTCAGAAGCAGTCTGAGAGGTCAGAGCCAAAATCAGTCTAAGAGGTCAGAGCCAGAAGAAGTATGAGATGTCAGAGCCAGAATCAGTATGAGAGATCAGAGCCAGAAGAAGTCTGAGAGGTTAGAGCCTGAATCAGTATGAGAGATCAGAGCCAGAATCAGTATGAGAGGTCAGAACCAGAATCAGTGTGAGAGGTCAGAGCCAGAATCAGTATGAGAGATCAGAGCCAGAATCAGTATGAGAGGTCAGAGCCAGAATCAGTGTGAAAGGTCAGAGCCAGAATCAGTATGAGAGGTCAGAGCCAGAATCAGTATGAGAGGTCAGAGCCATAATCAGTCTGAGAGGTCAGAGCCAGAATCAGACTGAGAGGTCAGAGCCAGAATCAGACTGAGAGGTCAGATCCGGAATCAGTTTGTGATGTCAGAGCCAGAATCAGTATGAGAGGTCAGAGCCAGAATCAGTATGAGAGGTCAGAGCCAGAATCAGTATGAGCGGTCAGAGCCAGAATCAGTCTGAGAGGTCAGGAACAGAATCAGTATGAGAGGTCAGAGCCAGAATCAGTATGAGAGGTCAGAGCCAGAATCAGTATGAGAGGTCAGAGCCGGAATTAGACTGAGAGGTTAGAGCCGGAATCAGACTGAGAGGTCAGAGCCAGAATCAGTCTGAGAGGTCAGAGTCAGAATTAGTATGAAAGGTCAGAGCCAGAATTAGTAAGAGAGGTCAGAGCCAGAAACCAGTCTGAGAGGTCAGAGCCAGAATCAGTATGAGAGATCAGAGCCAGAATCAGTATGAGAGGTCAGAGCCAGAATCAGTATGAGTGGTCAGAGCCAGAATCAGTCTGAGAGGTCAGAGCCAGTATCAGTCTGAGAGGTCAGAGCCAGAATCAGTGTTAGAGGTCAGAGCCAGAATCAGTATCAGAGGGCAGAGCCAGAATCAGACTGAGAGGTCAGAGCCAGAATCAGACTGAGAGGTCAGAGCCAGAATCAGTGTGAAAGGTCAGAGCCAGAATCAGTATGAGAGGTCAGAACCAGAATCAGTATGAGAGGTCAGAGCCAGAATCAGTATGAGAGATCAGAGTCAGAATCAGTATGAGAGATCTGAGCCAGAATCAGTATGAGAGGTCAGAGCCGGAATCAGTCTGAAAGGTCAGAGCCAGAAGCAGTTTGAGACGTCAGAGCCAGAATCAGACTGAGAGGTCAGAGCCAGAATCAGTCTGAGTGGTCAGAGCCAGAATCAGTATGAGAGGAAAGAGCCAGAATCAGTCTGAGAGGTAAGAGCTGGAATCAGACTGAGAGGTCAGAGCCAGAATTAGTATGAGAGGTTAGAGCCAGGATCATTCTGAGAGGTCAGAGCCAGAATCAGTATGAGAGGTCAGAGCCGGAATCAGACTGAGAGGTCAGAGCCAGAATTAGTATGAGAGGTTAGAGCTAGGATCAGTCTGAGAGGTCAAAGCCAGAATCAGTATGAGAGGTCAGAGCAAGAATCAGTCTGAGAGGTAAGAGCCAGAATTAGTATGAGAGGTCAGAGCCAGTATCTGTCTGAGAGGACAGAGCCAGAATCAGTCTGAGAGGTCAGAGCCAGAATCAGTCTGAGAGGTCAGAGCCAGAATCAGTCTGAGGTCAGAGCCAGAATCAGTCTGAGAGGTCAGAGCCAGAATCAGTCTGAGAGGTCAGAGCCAGAATCAGTCTGAGAGGTCAGAGCCAGAATCAGTGTGAGAGGTCAGAGCCAGAATCAGTATGAGAGGGCAGAGCCAGAATCAGTATGAGAGGTCATAGCCAGAATCAGACTGAGAGGTCAGAGCCAGAATCAGTGTGAAAGGTCAGAGCCAGAATCAGTATGAGAGGTCAGAACCAGAATCAGTATGAGAGGTCAGAGCCAGAATCAGTATGAGTGATCAGAGTCAGAATCAGTCTGAGTGGTCAGAGCCATAAGAAGTAAGAGAGGTAAGAGCCAGAATCAGACTGAGAGGTCAGAGCCAGAATCAGTCTGAGAGGTCAGAGCCAGAATCAGTATGAGAGGTCAGAGCCAGAATCAGTATGAGAGGTCAGAGCCAGAATCAGTATGAGAGGTCAGAGCCAGAATCAGTATGAGAGGTCAGAGCCAGAATCAGTATGAGAGGTCAGATCCAGAATCAGTCTGAGAGGTCAAAGCCAGAAGAAGTTTGAGATGTCAGAGCCAGAAGCAGTCTGAGAGGTTAGAGTCAGAATCAGTATGAGAGGTCAGAGCCAGAATCAGTATGAGAGGTCAGAGCCAGAATCAGTCTGAGAGGTCAGAGCCAGAATCAGTGTGAGAGGTCAGAGCCAGAATCAGTATGAGAGGTCAGAGCCAGAATCAAACTGAGAGGTCAGAGCCAGAATCAGTGTGAAAGGTCAGAGCCAGAATCAGTATGAGAGGTCAGAGCCTGAATCAGTATGAGAGGTCAGAGCCAGAATCAGACTGAGAGGTCCGAGCCAGAATCGGTATGAGAGGTCATAGCCAGAAGTGGTATGAGAGGTCAGAGCCAGAATAAGTCTGAGAGGTCAGAGCCCGGAATCAGACTGAGAGGTCAGAGCCGGAATCAGACTGAGAGGTCAGAGCTGGAATCAGTATGAGAGGTCAGAGCCGGAATCAGTATGAGAGGGCAGAGCCGGAATCAGTCTGAGAGGTCAGAGCCAGAATCAGTATGAGAGGACAGAACCAGAAGCAGTATGAAAGGTCAGAGCTGGAATCAGTATGAGAGGACAGAGTATGAATCAGTATGTGAGATCAGTGCCAGAATCAGTATGAGAGGTCAGAGCCGAAATCAGTATGAGAGGTCAGAACTGGAATCAGTACGAGAGGTCAGAGCCAGAATCAGTCTGAGAGGTCAGAGCCAGAACCGGTATGAGAGGTCAGAGCCAGAAGCATTATGAAAGGACAGAACTGGAATCAGTACGAGAGGTCAGAGCCAGAATCAGTATGAGAGGTCAGAGCCAGAATCAGTCTGAGTGGTCAGAGCCGGAATCAGTCTGAAAGGTCAGAGCCAGAAGCAGTATGAGACGTCAGAGCCAGAATCAGACTGAGAGGTCAGAGCCAGAATCAGTCTGAGTGGTCAGAGCCAGAATCAGTATGAGAGGTCAGAGCCAGAATCAGTCTGAGTGGTCAGAGCCGGAATCAGTCTGAAAGGTCAGAGCCAGAAGCAGTATGAGACGTCAGAGCCAGAATCAGACTGAGAGGTCAGAGCCAGAATCAGTCTGAGTGGTCAGAGCCAGAATCAGTATGAGAGGTAAGAGCCAGAATCAGACTGAGAGGTCAGAGCCAGAATCAGTATGAGAGGTCAGAGCCAGAATCAGTATGAGAGGTCAGAGCCAGAATCAGTCTGAGAGGTCAGAGCCAGAATCAGTCTGAGAGGTCAGAGCCAGAATCAGTCTGAGAGGTCAGAGCCAGAATAATTATGAGAGATCAGTGCCAGTATCAGTATGAGAGGACAGAGCCAGAAGCAGTATGAAAGGTCAGAGCCGGAATCAGTATAAGAGGTCAGAGCCGGAATCAGACTGAGAGGTCAGAGCCAGAATCATTCTGAGAGGTCAGAGTCAGAATCAGTATGAGAGGTCAGATCCAGAATCAGTCTGAGAGGTCAGAGCAAGAATTAGTATGAGACGTCAGAGCTAGAAGAAGTCTGAGAGGTCAGAGCTAGAAGTAATATAAGAGGTTAGAGCCAGAATCAGTATGAGAGATCAGAGCCAGAATCAGCCTGAGAGGTCAGAGCCAGAATCAGACTGAGAGGTCAGAGCCAGAATCAGACTGAGAGGTCAGAGCCGGAATCAGTAGGAGAGGTCAGAGCCAGAATCAGACTGAGAGGTCAGAGCCAGAATCAGACTAAGAGGTCCGAGCCAGAATCAGACTGAGAGGTCAGAGCCAGAATCAGACTGAGAGGTCAGAGCCAGAATCAGACTGAGAGGTCAGAGCCAGAATCAGTCTGAGTGGTCGGAGCCAGAATCAGTATGAGAGGTCAGAGCCAGAATCAGTATGAGAGGTCAGAGCCAGAATCAGACTGAGAGGTCAGAGCCAGAATCAGTGTGAGAGGTCAGAGCCGGAATCGGTATGAGAGGTCAGAGCCAGATTCAGTATGAGAGGTCAGAGCCAGAATCAGTCTGAGAGGTCAGAGCCAGAATCAGTATGAGAGGTCAGAGCCAGAATCAGAGTGACAGGTCAGAGCCAGAATCAGTGTGAAAGGTCAGGGCCAGAATCAGTATGAGAGGTCAGAGCCAGAATCAGTATGAGAGGTCAAAGCCAGAAGCAGTATGAGAGGTCAGAGCCAGTATCGGTATGAGAGGTCAGAGCCAGAATCAGTATGAGAGGTCAGAGCCCGGAATCAGACTGAGAGGTCAGAGCCGGAATCAGACTGAGAGGTCAGAGCCAGAATCAGACTGAGAGGTCAGAGCCAGAATCAGTATGAGAGGGCAGAGCCAGAATCAGTATGAGAGGTCAGAGCCGGAATCAGTATGAGAGGTCAGAGCCAGAATCAGTCTGAGAGGTCAGAGCCAGAATCAGTCTTAGAGTTCGGAGCCAGAATCAGTCTGAGAGGTCAGAACCAGAATCAGTATGAGAGGTCAGAGCCAGAATTAGTATGAGAGGTCAGAGCCAGAATCAGTCTGAGAGGTCAGAGCAAGAATTAGTATGAGACGTCAGAGCTAGAAGCAGTCTGAGAGGTCAATGCCAGAAGCAATATAAGAGGTTAGAGCCAGAATCAGTCTGAGAGATCAGAGCCAGAATCAGTCTGAGAGGTCAGAGCCAGAATCAGACTGAGAGGTCAGAGCCAGAATTAGTATGAGAGGTTAGAGCTAGGATCAGTCTGAGAGGTCAGAGCCGGAATCAGTAGGAGAGGTCAGAGCCAGAATCAGTCTGAGTGGTCAGAGCCAGAATCAGTATGAGAGGTCAGAGCCAGAATCAGTCTGAGAGGTCAGAGCCAGAATCAGTGTGAGAGGTCAGAGCCAGAATCAGTATGAGAGGTCAGAGCCAGAATCAAACTGAGAGGTCAGAGCCAGAATCAGTGTGAAAGGTCAGAGCCAGAATCAGTATGAGAGGTCAGAGCCTGAATCAGTATGAGAGGTCAGAGCCAGAATCAGACTGAGAGGTCCGAGCCAGAATCGGTATGAGAGGTCATAGCCAGAAGTGGTATGAGAGGTCAGAGCCAGAATAAGTCTGAGAGGTCAGAGCCCGGAATCAGACTGAGAGGTCAGAGCCGGAATCAGACTGAGAGGTCAGAGCTGGAATCAGTATGAGAGGTCAGAGCCGGAATGAGTATGAGAGGGCAGAGCCGGAATCAGACTGAGAGGTCAGAGCCAGAATCAGACTGAGAGGTCAGAGCCAGAATCAGTATGAGAGGGCAGAGCCAGAATCAGTCTGAGAGGTCAGAGACAGAATCAGTATGAGAGGACAGAACCAGAAGCAGTATGAGAGGTCAGAGCCGGAATCAGTATGAGAGGACAGAGCAAGAATCAGTATGTGAGATCAGAGCCAGAATCAGTATGAGAGGTCAGAGCCGGAATCAGTATGAGAGGTCAGAGCCAGAATCAGTCTGAGAGGTCAGAGCCAGAATCAGTCTTAGAGTTCGGAGCCAGAATCAGTCTGAGAGGTCAGAACCAGAATCAGTATGAGAGGTCAGAGCCAGAATTAGTATGAGAGGTCAGAGCCAGAATCAGTCTGAGAGGTCAGAGCAAGAATTAGTATGAGAGATCAGAGCCAGAAGAAGTCTGAGAGGTTAGAGCCTGAATCAGTATGAGAGATCAGAGCCAGAATCAGTATGAGAGGTCAGAACCAGAATCAGTGTGAGAGGTCAGAGCCAGAATCAGTGTGAAAGGTCAGAGCCAGAATCAGTATGAGAGGTCAGAGCTAGAATCAGTATGAGAGGTCAGAGCCATAATCAGTCTGAGAGGTCAGAGCCAGAATCAGACTGAGAGGTCAGAGCCAGAATCAGACTGAGAGGTCAGATCCGGAATCAGTTTGTGATGTCAGAGCCAGAATCAGTATGAGAGGTCAGAGCCAGAATCAGTATGAGAGGTCAGAGCCAGAATCAGTATGAGCGGTCAGAGCCAGAATCAGTCTGAGAGGTCAGGAACAGAATCAGTATGAGAGGTCAGAGCCAGAATCAGTATGAGAGGTCAGAGCCAGAATCAGTATGAGAGGTCAGAGCCGGAATTAGACTGAGAGGTTAGAGCCGGAATCAGACTGAGAGGTCAGAGCCAGAATCAGTCTGAGAGGTCAGAGTCAGAATTAGTATGAAAGGTCAGAGCCAGAATTAGTAAGAGAGGTCAGAGCCAGAAATCAGTCTGAGAGGTCAGAGCCAGAATCAGTATGAGAGATCAGAGCCAGAATCAGTATGAGAGGTCAGAGCCAGAATCAGTATGAGTGGTCAGAGCCAGAATCAGTCTGAGAGGTCAGAGCCAGTATCAGTCTGAGAGGTCAGAGCCAGAATCAGTGTTAGAGGTCAGAGCCAGAATCAGTATCAGAGGGCAGAGCCAGAATCAGACTGAGAGGTCAGAGCCAGAATCAGACTGAGAGGTCAGAGCCAGAATCAGTGTGAAAGGTCAGAGCCAGAATCAGTATGAGAGGTCAGAACCAGAATCAGTATGAGAGGTCAGAGCCAGAATCAGTATGAGAGATCAGAGTCAGAATCAGTATGAGAGATCTGAGCCAGAATCAGTATGAGAGGTCAGAGCCGGAATCAGTCTGAAAGGTCAGAGCCAGAAGCAGTTTGAGACGTCAGAGCCAGAATCAGACTGAGAGGTCAGAGCCAGAATCAGTCTGAGTGGTCAGAGCCAGAATCAGTATGAGAGGAAAGAGCCAGAATCAGTCTGAGAGGTAAGAGCTGGAATCAGACTGAGAGGTCAGAGCCAGAATTAGTATGAGAGGTTAGAGCCAGGATCATTCTGAGAGGTCAGAGCCAGAATCAGTATGAGAGGTCAGAGCCGGAATCAGACTGAGAGGTCAGAGCCAGAATTAGTATGAGAGGTTAGAGCTAGGATCAGTCTGAGAGGTCAAAGCCAGAATCAGTATGAGAGGTCAGAGCAAGAATCAGTCTGAGAGGTAAGAGCCAGAATTAGTATGAGAGGTCAGAGCCAGTATCTGTCTGAGAGGACAGAGCCAGAATCAGTCTGAGAGGTCAGAGCCAGAATCAGTCTGAGAGGTCAGAGCCAGAATCAGTCTGAGGTCAGAGCCAGAATCAGTCTGAGAGGTCAGAGCCAGAATCAGTCTGAGAGGTCAGAGCCAGAATCAGTCTGAGAGGTCAGAGCCAGAATCAGTGTGAGAGGTCAGAGCCAGAATCAGTATGAGAGGGCAGAGCCAGAATCAGTATGAGAGGTCATAGCCAGAATCAGACTGAGAGGTCAGAGCCAGAATCAGTGTGAAAGGTCAGAGCCAGAATCAGTATGAGAGGTCAGAACCAGAATCAGTATGAGAGGTCAGAGCCAGAATCAGTATGAGTGATCAGAGTCAGAATCAGTCTGAGTGGTCAGAGCCATAAGAAGTAAGAGAGGTAAGAGCCAGAATCAGACTGAGAGGTCAGAGCCAGAATCAGTCTGAGAGGTCAGAGCCAGAATCAGTATGAGAGGTCAGAGCCAGAATCAGTATGAGAGGTCAGAGCCAGAATCAGTATGAGAGGTCAGATCCAGAATCAGTCTGAGAGGTCAAAGCCAGAAGAAGTTTGAGATGTCAGAGCCAGAAGCAGTCTGAGAGGTTAGAGTCAGAATCAGTATGAGAGGTCAGAGCCAGAATCAGTATGAGAGGTCAGAGCCAGAATCAGTCTGAGAGGTCAGAGCCAGAATTAGTGTGAGAGGTCAGAGCCAGAATCAGTATGAGAGGTCAGAGCCAGAATCAAACTGAGAGGTCAGAGCCAGAATCAGTGTGAAAGGTCAGAGCCAGAATCAGTATGAGAGGTCAGAGCCTGAATCAGTATGAGAGGTCAGAGCCAGAATCAGACTGAGAGGTCCGAGCCAGAATCGGTATGAGAGGTCATAGCCAGAAGTGGTATGAGAGGTCAGAGCCAGAATAAGTCTGAGAGGTCAGAGCCCGGAATCAGACTGAGAGGTCAGAGCCGGAATCAGACTGAGAGGTCAGAGCCGGAATCAGTATGAGAGGTCAGAGCCGGAATCAGTATGAGAGGGCAGAGCCGGAATCAGTCTGAGAGGTCAGAGCCAGAATCAGTATGAGAGGACAGAACCAGAAGCAGTATGAAAGGTCAGAGCTGGAATCAGTATGAGAGGACAGAGTATGAATCAGTATGTGAGATCAGTGCCAGAATCAGTATGAGAGGTCAGAGCCGAAATCAGTATGAGAGGTCAGAACTGGAATCAGTACGAGAGGTCAGAGCCAGAATCAGTCTGAGAGGTCAGAGCCAGAACCGGTATGAGAGGTCAGAGCCAGAAGCATTATGAAAGGACAGAACTGGAATCAGTACGAGAGGTCAGAGCCAGAATCAGTATGAGAGGTCAGAGCCAGAATCAGTCTGAGTGGTCAGAGCCGGAATCAGTCTGAAAGGTCAGAGCCAGAAGCAGTATGAGACGTCAGAGCCAGAATCAGACTGAGAGGTCAGAGCCAGAATCAGTCTGAGTGGTCAGAGCCAGAATCAGTATGAGAGGTCAGAGCCAGAATCAGTCTGAGTGGTCAGAGCCGGAATCAGTCTGAAAGGTCAGAGCCAGAAGCAGTATGAGACGTCAGAGCCAGAATCAGACTGAGAGGTCAGAGCCAGAATCAGTCTGAGTGGTCAGAGCCAGAATCAGTATGAGAGGTAAGAGCCAGAATCAGACTGAGAGGTCAGAGCCAGAATCAGTATGAGAGGTCAGAGCCAGAATCAGTATGAGAGGTCAGAGCCAGAATCAGTCTGAGAGGTCAGAGCCAGAATCAGTCTGAGAGGTCAGAGCCAGAATCAGTCTGAGAGGTCAGAGCCAGAATAATTATGAGAGATCAGTGCCAGTATCAGTATGAGAGGACAGAGCCAGAAGCAGTATGAAAGGTCAGAGCCGGAATCAGTATAAGAGGTCAGAGCCGGAATCAGACTGAGAGGTCAGAGCCAGAATCATTCTGAGAGGTCAGAGTCAGAATCAGTATGAGAGGTCAGATCCAGAATCAGTCTGAGAGGTCAGAGCAAGAATTAGTATGAGACGTCAGAGCTAGAAGAAGTCTGAGAGGTCAGAGCTAGAAGTAATATAAGAGGTTAGAGCCAGAATCAGTATGAGAGATCAGAGCCAGAATCAGCCTGAGAGGTCAGAGCCAGAATCAGACTGAGAGGTCAGAGCCAGAATCAGACTGAGAGGTCAGAGCCGGAATCAGTAGGAGAGGTCAGAGCCAGAATCAGACTGAGAGGTCAGAGCCAGAATCAGACTAAGAGGTCCGAGCCAGAATCGGTATGAGAGGTCAGAGCCAGAATCAGACTGAGAGGTCAGAGCCAGAATCAGACTGAGAGGTCAGAGCCAGAATCAGACTGAGAGGTTAGAGCCGGAATCAGTATGAGTGGTCAGAGCCAGAATCAGTCTGAGTGGTCGGAGCCAGAATCAGTATGAGAGGTCAGAGCCAGAATCAGTATGAGAGGTCAGAGCCAGAATCAGACTGAGAGGTCAGAGCCAGAATCAGTGTGAGAGGTCAGAGCCGGAATCGGTATGAGAGGTCAGAGCCAGATTCAGTATGAGAGGTCAGAGCCAGAATCAGTCTGAGAGGTCAGAGCCAGAATCAGTATGAGAGGTCAGAGCCAGAATCAGAGTGACAGGTCAGAGCCAGAATCAGTGTGAAAGGTCAGAGCCAGAATCAGTATGAGAGGTCAGAGCCAGAATCAGTATGAGAGGTCAAAGCCAGAAGCAGTATGAGAGGTCAGAGCCAGTATCGGTATGAGAGGTCAGAGCCAGAATCAGTATGAGAGGTCAGAGCCCGGAATCAGACTGAGAGGTCAGAGCCGGAATCAGACTGAGAGGTCAGAGCCAGAATCAGACTGAGAGGTCAGAGCCAGAATCAGTATGAGAGGGCAGTGCCAGAATCAGTATGAGAGGTCAGAGCCGGAATCAGTATGAGAGGTCAGAGCCAGAATCAGTCTGAGAGGTCAGAGCCAGAATCAGTCTTAGAGTTCGGAGCCAGAATCAGTCTGAGAGGTCAGAACCAGAATCAGTATGAGAGGTCAGAGCCAGAATTAGTATGAGAGGTCAGAGCCAGAATCAGTCTGAGAGGTCAGAGCAAGAATTAGTATGAGACGTCAGAGCTAGAAGCAGTCTGAGAGGTCAGAGCCAGAAGCAATATAAGAGGTTAGAGCCAGAATCAGTCTGAGAGATCAGAGCCAGAATCAGTCTGAGAGGTCAGAGCCAGAATCAGACTGAGAGGTCAGAGCCAGAATTAGTATGAGAGGTTAGAGCTAGGATCAGTCTGAGAGGTCAGAGCCGGAATCAGTAGGAGAGGTCAGAGCCAGAATCAGTCTGAGTGGTCAGAGCCAGAATCAGTATGAGAGGTCAGAGCCAGAATCAGTCTGAGAGGTCAGAGCCAGAATCAGTGTGAGAGGTCAGAGCCAGAATCAGTATGAGAGGTCAGAGCCAGAATCAAACTGAGAGGTCAGAGCCAGAATCAGTGTGAAAGGTCAGAGCCAGAATCAGTATGAGAGGTCAGAGCCTGAATCAGTATGAGAGGTCAGAGCCAGAATCAGACTGAGAGGTCCGAGCCAGAATCGGTATGAGAGGTCATAGCCAGAAGTGGTATGAGAGGTCAGAGCCAGAATAAGTCTGAGAGGTCAGAGCCCGGAATCAGACTGAGAGGTCAGAGCCGGAATCAGACTGAGAGGTCAGAGCTGGAATCAGTATGAGAGGTCAGAGCCGGAATGAGTATGAGAGGGCAGAGCCGGAATCAGACTGAGAGGTCAGAGCCAGAATCAGACTGAGAGGTCAGAGCCAGAATCAGTATGAGAGGGCAGAGCCAGAATCAGTCTGAGAGGTCAGAGACAGAATCAGTATGAGGGGACAGAACCAGAAGCAGTATGAGAGGTCAGAGCCGGAATCAGTATGAGAGGACAGAGCAAGAATCAGTATGTGAGATCAGAGCCAGAATCAGTATGAGAGGTCAGAGCCGGAATCAGTATGAGAGGTCAGAGCCAGAATCAGTCTGAGAGGTCAGAGCCAGAATCAGTCTTAGAGTTCGGAGCCAGAATCAGTCTGAGAGGTCAGAACCAGAATCAGTATGAGAGGTCAGAGCCAGAATTAGTATGAGAGGTCAGAGCCAGAATCAGTCTGAGAGGTCAGAGCAAGAATTAGTATGAGACGTCAGAGCTAGAAGCAGTCTGAGAGGTCAGAGCCAGAAGCAATATAAGAGGTTAGAGCCAGAATCAGTCTGAGAGGTCAGAGCCAGAATCAGACTGAGAGGTCAGAGCCAGAATCAGACTGAGAGGTCAGAGCCGGAATCAGTAGGAGAGGTCAGAGCCAGAATCAGTCTGAGTGGTCAGAGCCAGAATCAGACTGAGAGGTCAGAGCCAGAATCAGTCTGAGAGGTCAGAGCCAGAATCAGTGTGAGAGGTCAGAGCCAGAATCAGTATGAGAGGTCAGAGCCAGAATCAAACTGAGAGGTCAGAGCCAGAATCAGTGTGAAAGGTCAGAGCCAGAATCAGTATGAGAGGTCAGAGCCTGAATCAGTATGAGAGGTCAGAGCCAGAAACAGACTGAGAGGTCCGAGCCAGAATCGGTATGAGAGGTCATAGCCAGAAGTGGTATGAGAGGTCAGAGCCAGAATAAGTCTGAGAGGTCAGAGCCCGGAATCAGACTGAGAGGTCAGAGCCGGAATCAGACTGAGAGGTCAGAGCTGGAATCAGTATGAGAGGTCAGAGCCGGAATCAGTATGAGAGGGCAGAGCCGGAATCAGTCTGAGAGGTCAGAGCCAGAATCAGTATGAGAGGACAGAACCAGAAGCAGTATGAAAGGTCAGAGCTGGAATCAGTATGAGAGGACAGAGTATGAATCAGTATGTGAGATCAGTGCCAGAATCAGTATGAGAGGTCAGAGCCGAAATCAGTATGAGAGGTCAGAACTGGAATCAGTACGAGAGGTCAGAGCCAGAATCAGTCTGAAAGGTCAGAGCCAGAACCGGTATGAGAGGTCAGAGCCAGAAGCATTATGAAAGGTCAGAACTGGAATCAGTACGAGAGGTCAGAGCCAGAATCAGTCTGAAAGGTCAGAGCCAGAAGCAGTATTAGACGTCAGAGCCGGAATCAGACTGAGAGGTCAGAGCCAGAATCAGTATGAGAGGTAAGAGCCAGAATCAGACTGAGAGGTCAGAGCCAGAATCCGTCTGAAAGATCAGAGCCAGAATCAGTATGAGAGGTCAGAGCCAGAATCAGTCTGAGAGGTCAGAGCCAGAATCAATATGAGAGCTCAAAGCCAGAATCAGTATGAGAGGTCAGAGCCAGAATCAGTGTGATAGGTCAGAGCCGGAATTAGACTGAGAGGTCAGAGCCAGAATCAGTCTGAGAGGTCAGAGCCAGAATTGGTATGAAAGGTCAGAGCCAGAATTAGTAAGAGAGGTCAGAGCCAGAATCAGTATGAGAGGTCAGAGCCAGAATCAGTATGAGAGGTCAGAGTCAGAATCAGTCTGAGAGGTCAGGGCCAGAATCAGTATGAGATGACAGAACCAGAAGCAGTATGAAAGGTCAGAGCCGGAATCAGTATGAGAGGACAGAGCAAGAATCAGTATGTGAGATGAGTGCCAGAATCAGTATGAGAGGTGAGAGCCGGAATTAGTATGAGAGGTCAGAGCCAGAATCAGTCTGAGAGGTCAGAGCCAGAATCAGTCTGAGAGGTCAGAGCCAGAATTAGTATGAGAGGTCAGAGCGAAAATTAGTATGAGAGGTCAGAGCCAGAATCAGTCTGAGAGGTCAGAGCCAGAATAAGTCTGAGAGGTCAGAGCCAGAACCGGTATGAGAGGTCAGAGCCAGAAGCCGTATGAAAGGTCAGAGCCAGAATCAGTATGAGAGATCAGAGCCAGAATCAGTATGAGAGTTCAGAGCCAGAATTAGTATAAGAGGTTAGAGCCAGGATCAGTCTGAGAGGTCAAAGCCAGAATCAGCCTGAGAGGTCAGAGCCAGAAGAAGTATGAGATGTCAGAGCCAGAAGCAGTCAGAGAGGTCAGAGATGGAATCAGTATGAGAGGTCAGAGCCGGAATCAGACTGAGAGGTCAGAGCCAGAATCAGTCGAAGAGGTCAGAGCCAGAATTAGTATGAGAGGTTAGAGCCAGGATCAGTCTGAGAGGTCAGAGCCAGAAGAAGTATGAGATGTCAGAGCCAGAATCAGTCTGAAAGGTCAGAGCCAGAAGCAGTATTAGACGTCAGAGCCAGAATCAGACTGAGAGGTCAGAGCCAGAATCAGTATGAGAGGTAAGAGCCAGAATCAGACTGAGAGGTCAGAGCCACAATCCGTATGAAAGATCAGAGCCAGAATCAGTATGAGAGGTCAGAGCCAGAATCAGTCTGAGAGGTCAGAGCCAGAATCAATATGAGAGCTCAGAGCCAGAATCAGTATGAGAGGTCAGAGCAAGAATCAGTGTGAGAGGTCAGAGCCGGAATTAGACTGAGAGGTCAGAGCCAGAATCAGTCTGAGAGGTCAGAGCCAGAATCAGTCTGAGAGGTCAGAGCCAGAATTAGTATGAAAGGTCAGAGCCAGAATTAGTAAGAGAGGTCAGAGCCAGAAATCAGTCTAAGAGGTCAGAGCCAGAAGAAGTATGAGATGTCAGAGCCAGAATCAGTATCAGAGATCAGAGCCAGAATCAGTATGAGAGGTCAAAGCTAGAATCAGTATGAGAGGTCAGAGCCAGAATCAGTCGGAGAAGTCAGAGACGGAATCAGTCTGAGAGGTCAGAGCCAGTATCAGTCTGAGAGGTCAGAGTAAGAAACAGTATGAGACGTCAGAGCCAGAAGCAGTCTGAGAGGTCAGAGCCAAAATCAGTCTAAGAGGTCAGAGCCAGAAGAAGTATGAGATGTCAGAGCCAGAATCAGTATGAGAGATCAGAGCCAGAAGAAGTCTGAGAGGTTAGAGCCTGAATCAGTATGAGAGATCAGAGCCAGAATCAGTATGAGAGGTCAGAACCAGAATCAGTGTGAGAGGTCAGAGCCAGAATCAGTATGAGAGATCAGAGCCAGAATCAGTATGAGAGGTCAGAGCCAGAATCAGTGTGAAAGGTCAGAGCCAGAATCAGTATGAGAGGTAAGAGCCAGAATCAGTATGAGAGGTCAGAGCCATAATCAGTCTGAGAGGTCAGAGCCAGAATCAGACTGAGAGGTCAGAGCCAGAATCAGACTGAGAGGTCAGATCCGGAATCAGTATGTGATGTCAGAGCCAGAATCAGTATGAGAGGTCAGAGCCAGAATCAGTATGAGAGGTCAGAGCCAGAATCAGTATGAGAGGTCAAAGCTAGAATCAGTATGAGAGGTCAGAGCCAGAATCAGTCGGAGAAGTCAGAGCCGGAATCAGTCTGAGAGGTCAGAGCCAGTATCAGTCTGAGAGGTCAGAGTAAGAAACAGTATGAGACGTCAGAGACAGAAGCAGTCTGAGAGGTCAGAGCCAAAATCAGTCTAAGAGGTCAGAGCCAGAAGAAGTATGAGATGTCAGAGCCAGAATCAGTATGAGAGATCAGAGCCAGAAGAAGTCTGAGAGGTTAGAGCCTGAATCAGTATGAGAGATCAGAGCCAGAATCAGTATGAGAGGTCAGAACCAGAATCAGTGTGAGAGGTCAGAGCCAGAATCAGTATGAGAGATCAGAGCCAGAATCAGTATGAGAGGTCAGAGCCAGAATCAGTGTGAAAGGTCAGAGCCAGAATCAGTATGAGAGGTCAGAGCCAGAATCAGTATGAGAGGTCAGAGCCATAATCAGTCTGAGAAGTCAGAGCCAGAATCAGACTGAGAGGTCAGAGCCAGAATCAGACTGAGAGGTCAGATCCGGAATCAGTTTGTGATGTCAGAGCCAGAATCAGTATGAGAGGTCAGAGCCAGAATCAGTATGAGAGGTCAGAGCCAGAATCAGTCTGAGAGGTCAGGAACAGAATCAGTATGAGAGGTCAGAGCCAGAATCAGTATGAGAGGTCAGAGCCAGAATCAGTATGAGAGGTCAGAGCCGGAATTAGACTGAGAGGTTAGAGCCGGAATCAGACTGAGAGGTCAGAGCCAGAATCAGTCTGAGAGGTCAGAGTCAGAATTAGTATGAAAGGTCAGAGCCAGAATTAGTAAGAGAGGTCAGAGCCAGAAATCAGTCTGAGAGGTCAGAGCCAGAATCAGTATGAGAGATCAGAGCCAGAATAAGTATGAGAGGTCAGAGCCAGAATCAGTATGAGTGGTCAGAGCCAGTATCAGTCTGAGAGGTCAGAGCCAGAATCAGTGTTAGAGGTCAGAGCCAGAATCAGTATCAGAGGGCAGAGCCAGAATCAGACTGAGAGGTCAGAGCCAGAATCAGACTGAGAGGTCAGAGCCAGAATCAGTGTGAAAGGTCAGAGCCAGAATCAGTATGAGAGGTCAGAACCAGAATCAGTATGAGAGGTCAGAGCCAGAATCAGTATGAGAGATCAGAGTCAGAATCAGTATGAGAGATCTGAGCCAGAATCAGTATGAGAGGTCAGAGCCGGAATCAGTCTGAAAGGTCAGAGCCAGAAGCAGTTTGAGACGTCAGAGCCAGAATCAGACTGAGAGGTCAGAGCCAGAATCAGTCTGAGTGGTCAGAGCCAGAATCAGTATGAGAGGAAAGAGCCAGAATCAGTCTGAGAGGTAAGAGCTGGAATCAGACTGAGAGGTCAGAGCCAGAATTAGTATGAGAGGTTAGAGCCAGGATCATTCTGAGAGGTCAGAGCCAGAATCAGTATGAGAGGTCAGAGCCGGAATCAGACTGAGAGGTCAGAGCCAGAATTAGTATGAGAGGTTAGAGCTAGGATCAGTCTGAGAGGTCAAAGCCAGAATCAGTATGAGAGGTCAGAGCAAGAATCAGTCTGAGAGGTAAGAGCCAGAATTAGTATGAGAGGTCAGAGCCAGAATCTGTCTGAGAGGACAGAGCCAGAATCAGTCTGAGAGGTCAGAGCCAGAATCAGTCTGAGAGGTCAGAGCCAGAATCAGTCTGAGGTCAGAGCCAGAATCAGTCTGAGAGGTCAGAGCCAGAATCAGTATGAGAGGTCAGAGCCAGAATCAGTCTGAGAGGTCAGAGCCAGAATCAGTGTGAGAGGTCAGAGCCAGAATCAGTATGAGAGGGCAGAGCCAGAATCAGTATGAGAGGTCATAGCCAGAATCAGACTGAGAGGTCAGAGCCAGAATCAGTGTGAAAGGTCAGAGCCAGAATCAGTATGAGAGGTCAGAACCAGAATCAGTATGAGAGGTCAGAGCCAGAATCAGTATGAGTGATCAGAGTCAGAATCAGTCTGAGTGGTCAGAGCCATAAGAAGTAAGAGAGGTAAGAGCCAGAATCAGACTGAGAGGTCAGAGCCAGAATCAGTCTGAGAGGTCAGAGCCAGAATCAGTATGAGAGGTCAGAGCCAGAATCAGTATGAGAGGTCAGAGCCAGAATCAGTATGAGAGGTCAGAGCCAGAATCAGTATGAGAGGTCAGAGCCAGAATCAGTATGAGAGGTCAGAGCCAGAATCAGTCTGAGAGGTCAAAGCAAGAAGAAGTTTGAGATGTCAGAGCCAGAAGCAGTCTGAGAGGTTAGAGTCAGAATCAGTATGAGAGGTCAGAGCCAGAATCAGTATGAGAGGTCAGAGCCAGAATCAGTCTGAGAGGTCAGAGCCAGAATCAGTGTGAGAGGTCAGAGCCAGAATCAGTATGAGAGGTCAGAGCCAGAATCAAACTGAGAGGTCAGAGCCAGAATCAGTATGAGAGGTCAGAGCCTGAATCAGTATGAGAGGTCAGAGCCAGAATCAGACTGAGAGGTCCGAGCCAGAATCGGTATGAGAGGTCATAGCCAGAAGTGGTATGAGAGGTCAGAGCCAGAATAAGTCTGAGAGGTCAGAGCCCGGAATCAGACTGAGAGGTCAGAGCCGGAATCAGACTGAGAGGTCAGAGCCGGAATCAGTATGAGAGGTCAGAGCCGGAATCAGTATGAGTGGGCAGAGCCGGAATCAGTCTGAGAGGTCAGAGCCAGAATCAGTATGAGAGGACAGAACCAGAAGCAGTATGAAAGGTCAGAGCTGGAATCAGTATGAGAGGACAGAGTATGAATCAGTATGTGAGATCAGTGCCAGAATCAGTATGAGAGGTCAGAGCCGAAATCAGTATGAGAGGTCAGAACTGGAATCAGTACGAGAGGTCAGAGCCAGAATCAGTCTGAGAGGTCAGAGCCAGAACCGGTATGAGAGGTCAGAGCCAGAAGCATTATGAAAGGACAGAACTGGAATCAGTACGAGAGGTCAGAGCCAGAATCAGTATGAGAGGTCAGAGCCAGAATCAGTCTGAGTGGTCAGAGCCGGAATCAGTCTGACAGGTCAGAGCCAGAAGCAGTATGAGACGTCAGAGCCAGAATCAGACTGAGAGGTCAGAGCCAGAATCAGTCTGAGTGGTCAGAGCCGGAATCAGTCTGAAAGGTCAGAGCCAGAAGCAGTATGAGACGTCAGAGCCAGAATCAGACTGAGAGGTCAGAGCCAGAATCAGTCTGAGTGGTCAGAGCCAGAATCAGTATGAGAGGTAAGAGCCAGAATCAGACTGAGAGGTCAGAGCCAGAATCAGTATGAGAGGTCAGAGCCAGAATCAGTATGAGAGGTCAGAGCCAGAATCAGTCTGAGAGGTCAGAGCCAGAATCAGTCTGAGAGGTCAGAGCCAGAATCATTATGAGAGATCAGTGCCAGTATCAGTATGAGAGGACAGAGCCAGAAGCAGTATGAAAGGTCAGAGCCGGAATCAGTATAAGAGGTCAGAGCCGGAATCAGACTGAGAGGTCAGAGCCAGAATCATTCTGAGAGGTCAGAGTCAGAATCAGTATGAGAGGTCAGATCCAGAATCAGTCTGAGAGGTCAGAGCAAGAATTAGTATGAGACGTCAGAGCTAGAAGAAGTCTGAGAGGTCAGAGCTAGAAGTAATATAAGAGGTTAGAGCCAGAATCAGTATGAGAGATCAGAGCCAGAATCAGCCTGAGAGGTCAGAGCCAGAATCAGACTGAGAGGTCAGAGCCAGAATCAGACTGAGAGGTCAGAGCCGGAATCAGTAGGAGAGGTCAGAGCCAGAATCAGACTGAGAGGTCAGAGCCAGAATCAGACTAAGAGGTCCGAGCCAGAATCGGTATGAGAGGTCAGAGCCAGAATCAGACTGAGAGGTCAGAGCCAGAATCAGACTGAGAGGTCAGAGCCAGAATCAGACTGAGAGGTCAGAGCCGGAATCAGTATGAGTGGTCAGAGCCAGAATCAGTCTGAGTGGTCGGAGCCAGAATCAGTATGAGAGGTCAGAGCCAGAATCAGTATGAGAGGTCAGAGCCAGAATCAGACTGAGAGGTCAGAGCCAGAATCAGTGTGAGAGGTCAGAGCCGGAATCGGTATGAGAGGTCAGAGCCAGATTCAGTATGAGAGGTCAGAGCCAGAATCAGTCTGAGAGGTCAGAGCCAGAATCAGTATGAGAGGTCAGAGCCAGAATCAGAGTGACAGGTCAGAGCCAGAATCAGTGTGAAAGGTCAGAGCCAGAATCAGTATGAGAGGTCAGAGCCAGAATCAGTATGAGAGGTCAAAGCCAGAAGCAGTATGAGAGGTCAGAGCCAGTATCGGTATGAGAGGTCAGAGCCAGAATCAGTATGAGAGGTCAGAGCCCGGAATCAGACTGAGAGGTCAGAGCCGGAATCAGACTGAGAGGTCAGAGCCAGAATCAGACTGAGAGGTCAGAGCCAGAATCAGTATGAGAGGGCAGAGCCAGAATCAGTATGAGAGGTCAGAGCCGGAATCAGTATGAGAGGTCAGAGCCAGAATCAGTCTGAGAGGTCAGAGCCAGAATCAGTCTTAGAGTTCGGAGCCAGAATCAGTCTGAGAGGTCAGAACCAGAATCAGTATGAGAGGTCAGAGCCAGAATTAGTATGAGAGGTCAGAGCCAGAATCAGTCTGAGAGGTCAGAGCAAGAATTAGTATGAGACGTCAGAGCTAGAAGCAGTCTGAGAGGTCAGAGCCAGAAGCAATATAAGAGGTTAGAGCCAGAATCAGTCTGAGAGATCAGAGCCAGAATCAGTCTGAGAGGTCAGAGCCAGAATCAGACTGAGAGGTCAGAGCCAGAATTAGTATGAGAGGTTAGAGCTAGGATCAGTCTGAGAGGTCAGAGCCGGAATCAGTAGGAGAGGTCAGAGCCAGAATCAGTCTGAGTGGTCAGAGCCAGAATCAGTATGAGAGGTCAGAGCCAGAATCAGTCTGAGAGGTCAGAGCCAGAATCAGTGTGAGAGGTCAGAGCCAGAATCAGTATGAGAGGTCAGAGCCAGAATCAAACTGAGAGGTCAGAGCCAGAATCAGTGTGAAAGGTCAGAGCCAGAATCAGTATGAGAGGTCAGAGCCTGAATCAGTATGAGAGGTCAGAGCCAGAATCAGACTGAGAGGTCCGAGCCAGAATCGGTATGAGAGGTCATAGCCAGAAGTGGTATGAGAGGTCAGAGCCAGAATAAGTCTGAGAGGTCAGAGCCCGGAATCAGACTGAGAGGTCAGAGCCGGAATCAGACTGAGAGGTCAGAGCTGGAATCAGTATGAGAGGTCAGAGCCGGAATGAGTATGAGAGGGCAGAGCCGGAATCAGACTGAGAGGTCAGAGCCAGAATCAGACTGAGAGGTCAGAGCCAGAATCAGTATGAGAGGGCAGAGCCAGAATCAGTCTGAGAGGTCAGAGACAGAATCAGTATGAGAGGACAGAACCAGAAGCAGTATGAGAGGTCAGAGCCGGAATCAGTATGAGAGGACAGAGCAAGAATCAGTATGTGAGATCAGAGCCAGAATCAGTATGAGAGGTCAGAGCCGGAATCAGTATGAGAGGTCAGAGCCAGAATCAGTCTGAGAGGTCAGAGCCAGAATCAGTCTTAGAGTTCGGAGCCAGAATCAGTCTGAGAGGTCAGAACCAGAATCAGTATAAGAGGTCAGAGCCGGAATCAGACTGAGAGGTCAGAGCCAGAATCATTCTGAGAGGTCAGAGTCAGAATCAGTATGAGAGGTCAGATCCAGAATCAGTCTGAGAGGTCAGAGCAAGAATTAGTATGAGACGTCAGAGCTAGAAGAAGTCTGAGAGGTCAGAGCTAGAAGTAATATAAGAGGTTAGAGCCAGAATCAGTATGAGAGATCAGAGCCAGAATCAGCCTGAGAGGTCAGAGCCAGAATCAGACTGAGAGGTCAGAGCCAGAATCAGACTGAGAGGTCAGAGCCGGAATGAGTATGAGAGGGCAGAGCCGGAATCAGACTGAGACGTCAGAGCCAGAATCAGACTGAGAGGTCAGAGCCAGAATCAGTATGAGAGGGCAGAGCCAGAATCAGTCTGAGAGGTCAGAGACAGAATCAGTATGAGAGGACAGAACCAGAAGCAGTATGAGAGGTCAGAGCCGGAATCAGTATGAGAGGACAGAGCAAGAATCAGTATGTGAGATCAGAGCCAGAATCAGTATGAGAGGTCAGAGCCGGAATCAGTATGAGAGGTCAGAGCCAGAATCAGTCTGAGAGGTCAGAGCCAGAATCAGTCTTAGAGTTCGGAGCCAGAATCAGTCTGAGAGGTCAGAACCAGAATCAGTATGAGAGGTCAGAGCCAGAATTAGTATGAGAGGTCAGAGCCAGAATCAGTCTGAGAGGTCAGAGCAAGAATTAGTATGAGACGTCAGAGCTAGAAGCAGTCTGAGAGGTCAGAGCCAGAAGCAATATAACAGGTTAGAGCCAGAATCAGTCTGAGAGATCAGAGCCAGAATCAGTCTGAGAGGTCAGAGCCAGAATCAGACTGAGAGGTCAGAGCCAGAATCAGACTGAGAAGTCAGAGCCGGAATCAGTAGGAGAGGTCAGAGCCAGAATCAGTCTGAGTGGTCAGAGCCAGAATCAGTATGAGAGGTCAGAGCCAGAATCAGTCTGAGAGGTCAGAGCCAGAATCAGTGTGAGAGGTCAGAGCCAGAATCAGTATGAGAGGTCAGAGCCAGAATCAAACTGAGAGGTCAGAGCCAGAATCAGTGTGAAAGGTCAGAGCCAGAATCAGTATGAGAGGTCAGAGCCTGAATCAGTATGAGAGGTCAGAGCCAGAAACAGACTGAGAGGTCCGAGCCAGAATCGGTATGAGAGGTCATAGCCAGAAGTGGTATGAGAGGTCAGAGCCAGAATAAGTCTGAGAGGTCAGAGCCCGGAATCAGACTGAGAGGTCAGAGCCGGAATCAGACTGAGAGGTCAGAGCTGGAATCAGTATGAGAGGTCAGAGCCGGAATCAGTATGAGAGGGCAGAGCCGGAATCAGTCTGAGAGGTCAGAGCCAGAATCAGTATGAGAGGACAGAACCAGAAGCAGTATGAAAGGTCAGAGCTGGAATCAGTATGAGAGGACAGAGTATGAATCAGTATGTGAGATCAGTGCCAGAATCAGTATGAGAGGTCAGAGCCGAAATCAGTATGAGAGGTCAGAACTGGAATCAGTACGAGAGGTCAGAGCCAGAATCAGTCTGAGAGGTCAGAGCCAGAACCGGTATGAGAGGTCAGAGCCAGAAGCATTATGAAAGGTCAGAACTGGAATCAGTACGAGAGGTCAGAGCCAGAATCAGTATGAGAGGTCAGAGCCAGAATCAGTATGAGAGATCAGAGCCAGAATCAGTATGAGAGGTCAGAGCCGGAATCAGTCTGAAAGGTCAGAGACAGAAGCAGTATGAGACGTCAGAGCCAGAATCAGACTGAGAGGTCAGAGCCAGAATCAGTCTGAGTGGTCAGAGCCAGAATCAGTATGAGAGGTAAGAGCCAGAATCAGACTGAGAGGTCAGAGCCAGAATCAGTATGAGAGGTCAGAGCCAGAATCAGTATGAGAGGTCAGAGCCAGAATCAGTCTGAGAGGTCAGAGCCAGAATCAGTCTGAGAGGTCAGAGCCAGAATCAGTCTGAGAGGTCAGAGCCAGAATCATTATGAGAGATCAGTGCCAGTATCAGTATGAGAGGACAGAGCCAGAAGCAGTATGAAAGGTCAGAGCCGGAATCAGTATGAGAGGTCAGAGCCGGAATCAGACTGAGATGTCAGAGCCAGAATCATTCTGAGAGGTCAGAGTCAGAATCAGTATGAGAGGTCAGATCCAGAATCAGTCTGAGAGGTCAGAGCAAGAATTAGTATGAGACGTCAGAGCTAGAAGAAGTCTGAGAGGTCAGAGCCAGAAGTAATATAAGAGGTTAGAGCCAGAATCAGTATGAGAGATCAGAGCCAGAATCAGTCTGAGAGGTCAGAGCCAGAATCAGTATGAGAGGACAGAACCAGAAGCAGTATGAAAGGTCAGAGCTGGAATCAGTATGAGAGGACAGAGTATGAATCAGTATGTGAGATCAGTGCCAGAATCAGTATGAGAGGTCAGAGCCGAAATCAGTATGAGAGGTCAGAACTGGAATCAGTACGAGAGGTCAGAGCCAGAATCAGTCTGAGAGGTCAGAGCCAGAACCGGTATAAGAGGTCAGAGCCAGAAGCATTATGAAAGGTCAGAACTGGAATCAGTACGAGAGGTCAGAGCCAGAATCAGTATGAGAGGTCAGAGCCAGAATCAGTATGAGAGATCAGAGCCAGAATCAGTATGAGAGGTCAGAGCCGGAATCAGTCTGAAAGGTCAGAGCCAGAAGTAGTATGAGACGTCAGAGCCAGAATCAGACTGAGAGGTCAGAGCCAGAATCAGTCTGAGTGGTCAGAGCCAGAATCAGTATGAGAGGTAAGAGCCAGAATCAGTCTGAGTGGTCAGAGCCAGAATCAGTATGAGAGGTAAGAGCCAGAATCAGACTGAGAGGTCAGAGCCAGAATCAGTATGAGAGGTCAGAGCCAGAATCAGTCTGAGAGGTCAGAGCCAGAATCAGTCTGAGAGGTCACAGCCAGAATCAGTCTGAGAGGTCACAGCCAGAATCAGTCTGAGAGGTCAGAGCCAGAATCATTATGAGAGATCAGTGCCAGTATCAGTATGAGAGGACAGAGCCAGAAGCAGTATGAAAGGTCAGAGCCGGAATCAGTATGAGAGGTCAGAGCCGGAATCAGACTGAGAGGTCAGAGCCAGAATCATTCTGAGAGGTCAGAGTCAGAATCAGTATGAGAGGTCAGATCCAGAATCAGTCTGAGAGGTCAGAGCAAGAATTAGTATGAGACGTCAGAGCTAGAAGAAGTCTGAGAGGTCAGAGCCAGAAGTAATATAAGAGGTTAGAGCCAGAATCAGTATGAGAGATCAGAGCCAGAATCAGTCTGAGAGGTCAGAGCCAGAATCAGACTGAGAGGTCAGAGCCAGAATCAGACTGAGAGGTCAGAGCCAGAATCAGACTGAGAGGTCAGAGCCGGAATCAGTAGGAGAGGTCAGAGCCAGAATCAGTCTGAGTGGTCAGAGCCAGAATCAGTATGAGAGGTCAGAGCCAGAATCAGTATGAGAGGTCAGAGCCAGAATCAGACTGAGAGGTCCGAGCCAGAATCGGTATGAGAGGTCAGAGCCAGAATCAGACTGAGAGGTCAGAGCCAGAATCAGACTTAGAGGTCAGAGCCAGAATCAGACTGAGAGGTCAGAGCCGGAATCAGTATGAGAGGTCAGAGCCAGAATCAGTCTGAGTGGTCAGAGCCAGAATCAGTATGAGAGGTCAGAGCCAGAATCAGTATGAGAGGTCAGAGCCAGAATCAGACTGAGAGGTCAGAGCCAGAATCAGTGTGAGAAGTCAGAACCGGAATCGGTATGAGAGGTCAGAGCCAGATTCAGTATGAGAGGTCAGAGCCAGAATCAGTCTGAGAGGTCAGAGCCAGAATCAGTATGAGAGGTCAGAGCCAGAATCAGAGTGACAGGTCAGAGCCAGAATCAGTGTGAAAGGTCAGAGCCAGAATCAGTATGAGAGGTCAGAGCCAGAATCAGTATGAGAGGTCAAAGCCAGAAGCAGTATGAGAGGTCAGAGCCAGAATCGGTATGAGAGGTCAGAGCCAGAAGCGGTATGAGAGGTCAGAGCCAGAATCAGTATGAGAGGTCAGAGCCCGGAATCAGACTGAGAGGTCAGAGCCGGAATCAGACTGAGAGGTCAGAGCCAGAATCAGACTGATAGGTCAGAGCCAGAATCAGTATGAGAGGGCAGAGCCAGAATCAGTCTGAGAGGTCAGAGACAGAATCAGTATGAGAGGACAGAACCAGAAGCAGTATGAAAGGTCAGAGCCGGAATCAGTATGAGAGGACAGAGCAAGAATCAGTATGTGAGATCAGAGCCAGAATCAGTATGAAAGGTCAGAGCCGGAATCAGTATGAGAGGTCAGAGCCAGAATCAGTCTGAGAGGTCAGAGCCAGAATCAGTCTTAGAGTTCGGAGCCAGAATCAGTCTGAGAGGTCAGAACCAGAATCAGTATGAGAGGTCAGAGCCAGAATTAGTATGAGAGGTCAGAGCCAGAATCAGTCTGAGAGGTCAGAGCAAGAATTAGTATGAGACGTCAGAGCTAGAAGCAGTCTGAGAGGTCAGAGCCAGAAGCAATATAAGAGGTTAGAGCCAGAATCAGTCTGAGAGATCAGAGCCAGAATCAGTCTGAGAGGTCAGAGCCAGAATCAGACTGAGAGGTCAGAGCCAGAATCAGACTGAGAGGTCAGAGCCGGAATCAGTAGGAGAGGTCAGAGCCAGAATCAGTCTGAGTGGTCAGAGCCAGAATCAGTATGAGAGGTCAGAGCCAGAATCAGACTGAGAAGTCCGAGCCAGAATCGGTATGAGAGGTCAGAGCCAGAATCACTATGAGAGGTCAGAGCCAGAATCAGTCTGAGAGGTCAAAGCCAGAATCAGACTGAGAGGTCAGAGCCAGAATCAGTCTGAGAGGTCAGAGCCAGAATCAGTCTGAGAGGTCAGAGCCAGAATCAGTATGAGAGGTAAGAGCCAGAATCAGACTGAGAGGTCAGAGCCAGAATCAGTCTGAGAGGTCAGAGCCAGAATCAGACTGAGAGGTCAGAGCCAGAATCAGTCTGAGAGGTCAGAGCCAGAAGCAGTCTGAGAGGTCAGAGCCAGAATCAGACTGAGAGGTCAGAGCCAGAATCAGTCTGAGAGGTTAGAGCCAGAATCAGTCTGAGAGATCAGAGCCAGAATCAGTCTGAGAGGTCAGAGCCAGAATCAGACTGAGAGGTCAGAGCCAGAATCAGACTGAGAGGTCAGAGCCGGAATCAGTAGGAGAGGTCAGAGCCAGAATCAGTCTGAGTGGTCAGAGCCAGAATCAGTATGAGAGGTCAGAGCCAGAATCAGACTGAGAAGTCCGAGCCAGAATCGGTATGAGAGGTCAGAGCCAGAATCACTATGAGAGGTCAGAGCCAGAATCAGTCTGAGAGGTCAAAGCCAGAATCAGACTGAGAGGTCAGAGCCAGAATCAGTCTGAGAGGTCAGAGCCAGAATCAGTCTGAGAGGTCAGAGCCAGAATCAGTATGAGAGGTAAGAGCCAGAATCAGACTGAGAGGTCAGAGCCAGAATCAGTCTGAGAGGTCAGAGCCAGAATCAGACTGAGAGGTCAGAGCCAGAATCAGTCTGAGAGGTCAGAGCCAGAAGCAGTCTGAGAGGTCAGAGCCAGAATCAGACTGAGAGGTCAGAGCCAGAATCAGTCTGAGAGGTCAGAGCCAGAATCAGACTGAGAGGTCAGAGCCAGAATCAGTCTGAGAGGTCAGAGCCAGAATCAGTATGAGAGGACAGAACCAGAAGCAGTATGAAAGGTCAGAGCTGGAATCAGTATGAGAGGACAGAGCCAGAATCAGACTGAGAGGTCAGAGCCGGAATCAGTAGGAGAGGTCAGAGCCAGAATCAGTCTGAGTGGTCAGAGCCAGAATCAGTATGAGAGGTCAGAGCCAGAATCAGACTGAGAAGTCCGAGCCAGAATCGGTATGAGAGGTCAGAGCCAGAATCACTATGAGAGGTCAGAGCCAGAATCAGTCTGAGAGGTCAAAGCCAGAATCAGACTGAGAGGTCAGAGCCAGAATCAGTCTGAGAGGTCAGAGCCAGAATCAGTCTGAGAGGTCAGAGCCAGAATCAGTATGAGAGGTAAGAGCCAGAATCAGACTGAGAGGTCAGAGCCAGAATCAGTCTGAGAGGTCAGAGCCAGAATCAGACTGAGAGGTCAGAGCCAGAATCAGACTGAGAGGTCAGAGCCGGAATCAGTAGGAGAGGTCAGAGCCAGAATCAATCTGAGTGGTCAGAGCCAGAATCAGTATGAGAGGTCAGAGCCAGAATCAGACTGAGAAGTCCGAGCCAGAATCGGTATGAGAGGTCAGAGCCAGAATCACTATGAGAGGTCAGAGCCAGAATCAGTCTGAGAGGTCAAAGCCAGAATCAGACTGAGAGGTCAGAGCCAGAATCAGTCTGAGAGGTCAGAGCCAGAATCAGTCTGAGAGGTCAGAGCCAGAATCAGTATGAGAGGTAAGAGCCAGAATCAGACTGAGAGGTCAGAGCCAGAATCAGTCTGAGAGGTCAGAGCCAGAATCAGACTGAGAGGACAGAGCCAGAATCAGTCTGAGAGGTCAGAGCCAGAAGCAGTCTGAGAGGTCAGAGCCAGAATCAGACTGAGAGGTCAGAGCCAGAATCAGTCTGAGAGGTCAGAGCCAGAATCAGACTGAGAGGTCAGAGCCAGAATCAGTCTGAGAGGTCAGAGACAGAATCAGTATGAGAGGACAGAACCAGAAGCAGTATGAAAGGTCAGAGCTGGAATCAGTATGAGAGGACAGAGTATGAATCAGTATGTGAGATCAGTGCCAGAATCAGTATGAGAGGTCAGAGCCGAAATCAGTATGAGAGGTCAGAACTGGAATCAGTACGAGAGGTCAGAGCCAGAATCAGTCTGAGAGGTCAGAGCCAGAACCGGTATAAGAGGTCAGAGCCAGAAGCATTATGAAAGGTCAGAACTGGAATCAGTACGAGAGGTCAGAGCCAGAATCAGTATGAGAGGTCAGAGCCAGAATCAGTATGAGAGATCAGAGCCAGAATCAGTATGAGAGGTCAGAGCCGGAATCAGTCTGAAAGGTCAGAGCCAGAAGCAGTATGAGACGTCAGAGCCAGAATCAGACTGAGAGGTCAGAGCCAGAATCAGTATGAGAGGTAAGAGCCAGAATCAGACTGAGAGGTCAGAGCCAGAATCAGTATGAGAGGTCAGAGCCAGAATCAGTATGAGAGGTCAGAGCCAGAATCAGTCTGAGAGGTCAGAGCCAGAATCAGTCTGAGAGGTCAGAGCCAGAATCAGTCTGAGAGGTCAGAGCCAGAATCATTATGAGAGATCAGTGCCAGTATCAGTATGAGAGGACAGAGCCAGAAGCAGTATGAAAGGTCAGAGCCGGAATCAGTATGAGAGGTCAGAGCCGGAATCAGACTGAGAGGTCAGAGCCAGAATCATTCTGAGAGGTCAGAGTCAGAATCAGTATGAGAGGTCAGATCCAGAATCAGTCTGAGAGGTCAGAGCAAGAATTAGTATGAGACGTCAGAGCTAGAAGAAGTCTGAGAGGTCAGAGCCAGAAGTAATATAAGAGGTTAGAGCCAGAATCAGTATGAGAGATCAGAGCCAGAATCAGTCTGAGAGGTCAGAGCCAGAATCAGACTGAGAGGTCAGAGCCAGAATCAGACTGAGAGGTCAGAGCCGGAATCAGTAGGAGAGGTCAGAGCCAGAATCAGTCTGAGTGGTCAGAGCCAGAATCAGTATGAGAGGTCAGAGCCAGAATCAGTATGAGAGGTCAGAGCCAGAATCAGACTGAGAGGTCCGAGCCAGAATCGGTATGAGAGGTCAGAGCCAGAATCAGACTGAGAGGTCAGAGCCAGAATCAGACTGAGAGGTCAGAGCCAGAATCAGACTGAGAGGTCAGAGCCGGAATCAGTATGAGAGGTCAGAGCCAGAATCAGTCTGAGTGGTCAGAGCCAGAATCAGTATGAGAGGTCAGAGCCAGAATCAGTATGAGAGGTCAGAGCCAGAATCAGACTGAGAAGTCAGAGCCAGAATCAGTGTGAGAGGTCAGAGCCGGAATCGGTATGAGAGGTCAGAGCCAGATTCAGTATGAGAGGTCAGAGCCAGAATCAGTCTGAGAGGTCAGAGCCAGAATCAGTATGAGAGGTCAGAGCCAGAATCAGAGTGACAGGTCAGAGCCAGAATCAGTGTGAAAGGTCAGAGCCAGAATCAGTATGAGAGGTCAGAGCCAGAATCAGTATGAGAGGTCAAAGCCAGAAGCAGTATGAGAGGTCAGAGCCAGAATCGGTATGAGAGGTCAGAGCCAGAAGCGGTATGAGAGGTCAGAGCCAGAATCAGTATGAGAGGTCAGAGCCCGGAATCAGACTGAGAGGTCAGAGCCGGAATCAGACTGAGAGGTCAGAGCCAGAATCAGACTGAGAGGTCAGAGCCAGAATCAGTATGAGAGGGCAGAGCCAGAATCAGTCTGAGAGGTCAGAGACAGAATCAGTATGAGAGGACAGAACCAGAAGCAGTATGAAAGGTCAGAGCCGGAATCAGTATGAGAGGACAGAGCAAGAATCAGTATGTGAGATCAGAGCCAGAATCAGTATGAGAGGTCAGAGCCGGAATCAGTATGAGAGGTCAGAGCCAGAATCAGTCTGAGAGGTCAGAGCCAGAATCAGTCTTAGAGTTCGGAGCCAGAATCAGTCTGAGAGGTCAGAACCAGAATCAGTATGAGAGGTCAGAGCCAGAATTAGTATGAGAGGTCAGAGCCAGAATCAGTCTGAGAGGTCAGAGCAAGAATTAGTATGAGACGTCAGAGCTAGAAGCAGTCTGAGAGGTCAGAGCCAGAAGCAATATAAGAGGTTAGAGCCAGAATCAGTCTGAGAGATCAGAGCCAGAATCAGTCTGAGAGGTCAGAGCCAGAATCAGACTGAGAGGTCAGAGCCAGAATCAGACTGAGAGGTCAGAGCCGGAATCAGTAGGAGAGGTCAGAGCCAGAATCAGTCTGAGTGGTCAGAGCCAGAATCAGTATGAGAGGTCAGAGCCAGAATCAGACTGAGAAGTCCGAGCTAGAATCGGTATGAGAGGTCAGAGCCAGAATCAGTATGAGAGGTCAGAGCCAGAATCAGTCTGAGAGGTCAAAGCCAGAATCAGACTGAGAGGTCAGAGCCAGAATCAGTCTGAGAGGTCAGAGCCAGAATCAGTCTGAGAGGTCAGAGCCAGAATCAGTATGAGAGGTAAGAGCCAGAATCAGACTGAGAGGTCAGAGCCAGAATCAGTCTGAGAGGTCAGAGCCAGAATCAGACTGAGAGGTCAGAGCCAGAATCAGTATGAGATGTCAGAGCCAGAAGCAGTCTGAGAGGTCAGAGCCAGAATCAGACTGAGAGGTCAGAGCCAGAATCAGTCTGAGAGGTCAGAGCCAGAATCAGTCTGAGAGGTCAGAGCCAGAATCAGTCTGAGAGGTCAGAGCCAGAATCAGTCTGAATAGTCAGAGCCAGAAGCAGTATGAACGGTCAGAACCGGAATCAGTATGAGAGGTCAGAGCCAGAATCGGTATGAGAGGTCAGAGCCAGATTCAGTCTGAGATATATATGCTGCAAATACAGGGTGTCCAAAAAAAACGCGCGCGCACATGGGCACGGGTGTCCCATATATATACGTGCACATATACAGGGTCTCGCATATATATATGCACTCGCATATATATATGCGCGCGCATATACAGGGTGTCCCAAAAAAATGTATACACATTTTAGCAGCTGATAACTCAATTATTTATTCTTTCTTTACAGACTGAACCCATTACGAGCGCTCCCATTGAAGTTAAAGGGAAGTGTTCGGCAGCCTGCCGTAGTGCTGGCGTGTACGGCTGTGATACACGCTCGGCGTTACTCTGTGTGAATGTTCCCATGTTACACGTGGTTGTGCACGTCAGTTTTACAACCTGAACAGGTGAGAGGCCATCGGGTCTAAATAGATATTATTACTTTTTATACTTTTTTTGTACCAACCATATGTTAAAAATTACTACACTATCATCGGTTTTTGCTCGGTGCTGTTTTGTTTTGTGTTCTCTTTGAGGGTTAATATTATGGAAGTTCTTGGTTGTCCTGATCTGGTCCTAGTCTTCGCTGAAGTCCTCGCCTGTCTTGGATTGTGTTCAGTCCTGGTCTTGGGTTGTGTCTGACCTTGTCCTGGATTATGTCTGGCCTTGTCCTGGATTGTGTCTATTCCTGTCCTTGGGCTGTAAGTAGTTCTGTATTGGGCTGTGTGAAGCCTGGTCTTGGGCTGTGTCTAGACCTATTCTTGGGCTGTGTCTGACCTTGTCCTGGATTGAGTCTAGTCCTGTCCTTGGACTGTATCTAGTCCTGGTCTTGGGCTGTGTCTGACCTTGTCCTGTCTTGGGCTGTATCTAGTCCTGTATTGGGCCGTGTCTAGACCTATTCTTGGGCTGTGTCTGACCCTGTCCTAGATTGTGTCTAGTCCTGTCTTGGACTGTATCTAGTCCTGTATTGGCCTGGTGTAGCCTGCTTTTGGGCCGTGTCTAGACCTATCCTTGGGCTGTGTCTGGCCTTGTCCTGTATTGTGTCTAGTCCTGTCTTGGGCTGTATCTAGTTCTGACGTAGGGCTCTGTTTAGCCTGGTCTTTGGATGCTTCTTAGTCTTGTCTTGGGCTCCGTATACTCCTGATCTAATATTATCTATAGTCAGAGTGTTTTGAGCATGCATTATCCCTAGCCTCACACAGCGGGGACTCAGTAGTCAGCACTGCTACATCTGTCAGACCCCATAGGAATGTTATTATCCATATTTTGCACCGATTCTATGCTGACAGCTTAAAGTGACAGAGCAGACTTTCATATAACCTTCATGGAGTGCATCTGTCAGGGGTTTGTGTGATGCTGCAGTGCCGCACGTGTCTCATTCAGTCCATTCTTTGTTACACACACACACACACACACACACACACACACACACACACACACACACACACCCGGGAGGTCAATTATTACCATCTCCCAGTACATGCTCGGCGTTCTACCTCCCAGAGGACACAATCCGCAGCAGAACCATCACCCAATTATATCGACAACCCAGCAGGAGCCACAATTATTATTATTTCTTTCTAGTCATGTCCAATGTAAGCATTATAAAAAAAGTATTTGCCCCCTTCCAGAATCATTATTTATGAGTGTAAATGTACTTCAGTACTTTCCTCCTGTATTTGTAGTGCAGAAGTCTCGCCCCTGGCCATTGGGGGTAGCTGGTTCCATAGATCCAAAAAGCCCCAAGATGTCTCCGTAGGACAGAGGCAGGGTCTTCAGTATGGCACCTGTGAACCGAGTAGGGTCCAGTACGTAGACAATGGGGCTGAGCCACAGAACTACCATTGGAGAGGCTAGACAATGTTGCAGACAGAAAAATGGAAAAGAGTCCATGTTGCTAGTTGGGATGGGTACAACACAGATCCAGTTGTGAACCCTCAACAACATGGAAGACGTCATCTTATCAAGAGACTGAGTTGGCCTGGAACCTGGAGGACAAACCTGGGTTTGTCCTTGTAACGTAAGAGACCAGCTTGTAGGCCGTGGGTTGAAGACCAGAGGCAAAGACAGCAGAGACACTGCACTTATTTGGAGATCCCTGGGTGGAAGTGGTGATCCTGATACCACTAAAAACGGCCTATAGAGTCACCTGTAGGGGTGGGATGAAGCCGCTTCTCCCCAGTTCTGTTGATCTACTTGTTAAATATTTGGCAGGTTTGCAAAGACAGTGATAAAAGGTTCCACCGATGTGATTCTGTGCCTCCGGTAGAGCAGGAAGCCATAGGCCTCCTGCCCTACCACTCTGATATATAGGTTAAAAGTACCCTGCGGTCTACAAGGTGCGAGGAAAAGACAAGTTACGTGTCCTGGTGCAGGTGGTGGAATAATCACTGCCTTGTGCCTTGTGGGATTATATTATTGGGGGAATCAGGTTACATTACAGGAGGGTATAAAAACATGGTGGCAGCAGGTGACATTGATGGTCTTAGAGCACATTGGGGGGATTGGTTATATCATAGGGGTATCAGGGGATATTGGGGGAATATTAATACAAAGAGACACCATTTATATCAGGCTATAGTCATACTACCTTCTTTTTATCTTGAAACACTATGATAAAAAAGCGCAATGCCACAAAAAATATTTAACAAAATATATCAGACTTTATTTAAATACATGTTAAAACATATATAAGAAAAGAGATAATGAGGTGGTACAACCATACAAAAAATGGAGGCCCAATTGAGATAATACTATATATTAGTAAGTAAATGACACTCTCATTGCATACATATAAGGATATATACAATATCCATAATTTTTAGAGTGCAAATACAACATAGAATTATCATAGTACAAAAATATTAATTATCTATGGGAAGACCTCCATATAGTAAACGCACCCCAGGGACCTCCAAACAAGGACACAGGTCGCAGCATGGGCATGTTATACTGTATGGGGGAGCACTGCTGGGCTTGCTATACTGTGGGGGAACACACTGCTGGGCATATAATACTGTGGGGGGACACACTGCTGGGCATGAAATACTGTATGTGTGGGGGGGGGACACTGCTGGGCATGTAATACTGTGTGTGGGGGGGGGGCACTGCTGGGCATGAAATACTGTGCACGCCACTGCCCTCCCCTTTAGATGCAGCAGTACCCCCAAAGATCTCCTGCTCCCTCTTAAATGCCAGAAACACCCAAAGAACCCTGTCTCCCTCCATGCCAACGACTCCTATACCACCCTAAACATCAATCCAATCCCCCAGACCCTCCGGGATACAGTCCCATATAAAACATCACTCTCTTTTCAGCCTCATCCAACATGCAGTCCCATGTAACTACATAACTCACCCCCCAGCCTTACCCAACGTGCAGCCCCATGTAACTAGCTCACTCCCCCCTCAGCCTCATCCAATGTGCAGTTACATGTAACTACATCACTCCCCCCTCAGCCTCATCCAACATGCAGTCCCATGTAACTACATCACTCCTTCCCTCAGCCTCATCCAACATGCAGCCCCATGTAACTACATCACTCCCCCCTCAGCCTCATCCAACGTGCAGTCCCATGTAACTACATCACTCCCCCCTCAGCCTCATCCAACGTGCAGTCCTATGTAACTACATCACTCGCTTCCCTCAGACAACGTGCAGTCCCATGTAACTACATCACTTGCTTCCCTCAGCCTCGTCGAACATGCAGTCCTATGTCACTACATTACTCTCTCCCCTCAGCCTCATCCAACGTGCAGTCCCATGTAACTACATCACTCTCTCCCCTCAGCCTAATCTAACGTGCAGTCCCAAGTAACTACATCAATCCTTCCCTCAGCCTCATCCAACACGCAGTCCCATGTAACTACATCACTCCTTACCTCAGCCTCATCCAACGTGCAGGCCCATGTAACTACATCACTCTCTTCCCCCTCAGCCTAATCTAACGTGCAGTCCTATGTAACTACATCACTCTCTCCCCTCAGCCTCATCCAACGTGCAGTCCCATGTAACTACATCACTCTCTCCCCTCAGCCTCATCCAACGTGCAGTCCTATGTAATTATATCACTCTCTCCCCTCAGCCTCATCCAACGTGCAGTCCCATGTAACTACATCACTCTCTCCCCTCAGCCTCATCCAACATGCAGTCCCATGCAACTACATCAATCCTTCCCTCAGCCTCATCCAACATGCAGTCCCATGTAACTACATCACTCCTTACCT
The DNA here is from genome assembly GCF_031893055.1 of Leptodactylus fuscus. Taxonomy (NCBI): domain Eukaryota; kingdom Metazoa; phylum Chordata; class Amphibia; order Anura; family Leptodactylidae; genus Leptodactylus; species Leptodactylus fuscus. The sequence continues at coordinate 120,359,633 of NC_134269.1, forward strand.
CAGCCTCATTGAATGTGCAGTCCCATGTAACTACATCACTCACTCCCCTCAGCCTCATCCAACATGCCGTCTCATGTAAAACAAACCTGTCTCTCCCCTTCCATCCACCATTACCACGCTACAATCCCCTCTGCTTTCTGTTCTCCAGCTCCACGTGCTCTGCTCCGGCTTCCTCTACACAGCACAGAGCAGTGATGGCCGAAACTCTGCCCTCCTCTGAGAGGCCACGCCCCTTCCTTTGACATCATACCTACCAGGAGCAACTCCACTCTAGTCACGACCGTTATATATGCAAAAATGAGTGCTCATTTACTCCGTATGCACGGGCCCTTAAGGCCAAGGCTCCATGTAGCAAGACACAGCAAAAACAAAAAAAAAACACTCTGGAAAAAAATGCAGCGGAAACTCTTTGCTGTTTTTTTTCTGCAGTGTTTTTCACAGAAAGTTTTCTCTGCAGACTTTTAACCCCTGTTAAAGCTACATGAAAAATGTCAGCATTTCCATAAGTATAAATGACATGCTGCAATTTTTAAAAACACAGTTTTCCCACTGCGGATTTTTTCTACAACGTGTGGATGGAATAAGCCAGAATCCTACCCTGTTTGCAGGTAATGTAAAATGCAGTGTCTTTTGCATTTTCGTAGCGTGGGGCCCCTGGCCTAAAAATGAGAGCCTCAGGCCTGCTGAAACATTGAGAATCTTATGACCTCAACATGAGCATGCTCTGGATGTCACTAGGTGGAAAAATGCTGCACAACCACCATTTCTTACTATTCTCCAGTGCAGGTTATAATGCTTCAAGCAGCAGGAGAAAATAATCATATGTCACTTTTGACAAACATGCCATAGGTAACCCCTTAGAGTAAGCTCACACGGCACAATTTGGAGACGATTTTGAGTTGGATACTGCATCAAAATCAGCTCCAAATTCACATTCAGAATCTGTCTTTGTTTTCATTGGAAGACAGAATGTTGAAAAATGAAGCATCCTGCTTGATCTTGCAACAGATTATTTGGTGCAAGACACTCTGCTATTTATCCCATTGGTTTCTGAGGCTAATCAGTGAGTAAATCCATGACAGAAAGCCGAAACTCTACCATAACCTCTATCAACCTCTGCTACTGTGTGTTAAAGGGGTTTTCCGTGCAAAATGTTGTTTTTTTCAAAAAAAGGTCTGTTAGTACTATTAATGGGTTAAATAGTGCACCCAAATACCTTTAGCGGTGTTTTGAGTGATTTCTGGGTTTCTCTGAGAGCTCCTGGCATCTTCTGCATTTGTTTGTTTAGTATAGCTTCCTGCTGTCTTAGCTAATACATCATGGTGCTTTTAGGCTGACTCACCATATATCCCTCTCACTACCTCCCCCTTCCTCTCCGACAACCCCTTCCTGTCTCTCTAGCTATTTCATTCACTATTAACCCTTCACAACTAATTCAGCCCACTCCACCACCCCATTTTACTTACCTATCTTCCTTTCAGACTTCCTCCTGCAAAATGGCTCCTCCCTCTTTCCTGCCTCTACCGGCATACGTAATAGTTGCGGCAGTGGGCTGCAGCCGGCAATCCATCTCTGCAGTTCAGGCATGGGAGGCTACCGCTATTGCTGATTGCCAACTATTACACAGTTTTGGGACTATTGTGCGATGGAAGAGTCAGAAAAGAGGGAGAAGCCGTCCCGCAGGAGGAAGTCTGGAAGGAAGATAGGTAAATATGATGGGGTGAGGGGGAGAGTATTAGTAACGTTCCATTTCCGGAAACAGAACCTTACCGGATAACCTGGAAAAGGGTAAATATACATTTTTGTACATTTTTGACAAATTATGTAATTTAGAAAGTAGGTGGGGGAGGGTGTTTAGATTAGTGTAGGAATGATATTTTATCCCAGACAACCCCTTTAAGTACCCTTTTAGTCAGTGTCGGACTGGGGTGTCTAGGGCCCACCAGTGGAATTATTTCTAGGGGCCCACCATCAGGATCCCTGCAAACCAGCAATACCAAGACAGGGCGGTTGAAGGTAATAACATATCAGGAGCCATGCTGCTCTCCCGCCATACGATGTGCAACACTGCACTACCTAAATTTATTGCCACATACTGTATGGAAAGTGAACATCGTGGCTCCTAGAAATGTTAGCATTACCTATAGCTGCGCTGTCCTGGAACAGCTGATCTGCAGAGGTCCAGGCTGTTGTGTCATCACAGATGTAATATTGATGGTCTATCCCAAGGACAGACCATCAATATTAGAAAGATGGATAAACCCTTTAAAGATTTGTCCAGGAATTGGAGCAACTCATGTGCTGGGAGGGAGGTGTAAAATAAAAAATAAAAAGCACCTTCACCTGTTCCTGTTGCTCAATTGTCTGCTGCCAGTGTCTATTCAGTCTCGCGCCGGTGCCTCCATGCTGGGAGTCCTGCACCTCATGGGACCACTGAAACCAATTAGGTCTCATTTCCGGAAATCCTGTATCTAACAGACACAGTCGGGGACAACGGAGTGCTGGGGACAAAAGCTCAATGAAAAACACTGTGGAATAAATATATTGAGATTCACTGCAATTTTTTCCCACAATGTTTTTTTAGCTGCATCTCGCTGTTGTGCCTAATCCTTAAAGAAGACCTTTCACCATCTGGGGCACATGAGGTTTAATACACCGCTAGAAAGCCAAGAGTGCCCTGAATTCAGCGCACTATTGGCTTTCACGTTCTGTGCCGGTACCGTAGATCTTCATCGTCAGAAGTGCGTTACGACAGTCAGTCAGGAACGCCCTTCCTTACGGTAGCGTCTATAGCGCTGTACTGTGAGAGGGGTCGTTGCTTACCAGCCAGCGATGACGCTGAGCGCCTATAGTGCTCTCACAGTACAGTGCTATAGGCGCTGCTGTGAGGAAGGGCGTTCTGGACTGACTGTCAGAAACGCCTTTCTGACAGTGAAGAGCTACGGACTGCTAGCTCCTCACCGGGGGCATAGAATGGGAAAGCTGAGAGTGCGCTGAAATCATCACACTGTCAGCTCTCTAGCAGTGTATTAAACCGCACCTGCCCCAGGAGGTGAGAGCTCCTCTTTACCATCTCAATATACTGTACATCACACTATAAGGATAAGGCCTAACACAGCGTCCCACAGCAAAAAAAACGCTGCGGGAAAACCCCCAGCGCCGACACATCAGTTTTTCCTGCAGCGCTTTTTGCAGAAACTCCACAGAGGTTTCCATTTCCGCGCTCGTTTTGTACACGACACAGGACTGGGAGCAGAAAGCTTCATCCACTGTATAGTTGCCTGGCAGATTCACTGCAGCTCAGCTCCCACTGACTTCAATAAGTGCCGAGATGCAGAGAAGGTGCCGGCTGATATACAGTGGACAGAGCTTTCTGCTTCTGGCCCCATATTGTGTACAGGACTGGTGCCAGAAGTGGCTCCATACAGCTGATCGGTCTGAGGCCTGGGTGTGGGCCCCCTACAGATCAGGCATTTATAGCCTATTCTGACGATAAACCATAGAAAATTATGCCTGGACAACCCCTTTAATTTTCCCCCAAAATGACCCACACTTTAAAGAGGTTGTCCAGCATAATTTATTTTTTTTTGTTTATAATTAGTCCTGGGAGGTGAAAAACAAATTACACATAAAAAAAACCCCCGCACTCATCTGTTCCCAGTGCTCCGGTCCTGCAGTTCTGCTGGTAGTTACATGCCGGACTGGACCGCACTGGGAGACACTGGGACAGGCAGACTTCCCCCTGCACACTCCGATCGGCAGTGTGCTTAAAAAAATAGAAAGTGTTTTTAACCCCTTCCCGCCGATGGCATTTTTTGATTTTCGTTTTTCGTTTTTGACTCCCCTCCTTCTAAACCCCATAACTTTTTTATTTCTCCGCTCCCAGAGCCATATGAGGTCTTAATTTTTGCGGGACAATTTTTTCTTCATGATGCCACCATTAATTATTCTATATAATGTACTGGGAAGCAGGAAAAAAATTCAGAATGGGGTGGATTTGAAGAAAAAATGCATTTCTGCGACTTTCTTACGGGCTTTGGTTTTACGGCGTTCACTGTGCAGCCAAAATGACATGTCCCCTGTATTCTGTGTTTCGGTACGGTTCCAGGGATACCAAATTTATATGGTTTTATTTACATTTTGACCCCTAAAAAAAATTCCAAAACGGTGTTAAAAATTTTTTTTTCTAAAAGTCGCCATATTCCGATGGCCGTAACTTTTTTATACATAGGTGTACGGGGATGCATAGGGTGTCTTTTTTTGCGGGGCCGGGTGTACTTTTTAGTTCTACCATTTTCGGGAAATGTTATTGCTTTGATCACTTTTTATTCAAATTTTTATCAGAATTAAAACAGTGAAAAAACGGCGGTTTGGCACTTTTGACTATTTTTCCTGCTACGGCGTTTACCGAACAGGAAAAATATTTTTATAGATTTGTAGAGCGGGCGATTTCGGACTCGGGGATACCTAACATGTATATGTTTCACAGTTTTTAACTACTTTTATATTTGTTCTAGGGAAAGGGGGGTGATTTGAACTTTAATATTTTTTATATTTTTTTATATTTTTTTTTACTTTTTTTTTAATTTTTTTTTTGCATTTATTAGACCCCCTAGGGGTGTTGAACCCCAGGGGGTCTGATCACTAATGCAATGCATTACAATGCTAATGCATTGCAATGCATTGCAAAAAAGCATCATCTCTTTTGCAGGCTGTATACACCAGCCTGCAAAAGAGAGAATTTGCAGACCGGCTGGGAGCCTTTAACAAGGCTCCCGGCTGTCACTGCAACATGATGTCGGCCCTGGAGCATGCTCCAGGAGCCGGCGATCCTTGCCAAAATGGCGGCGCCCATGCGCCGCCGGGAAAATGGCGCCTCCGGCGCCTTTGACAGCAGCGCCGGAGGGGTTAATGCCTCCGATCGGTCCGGGGACCGATCGGAGGCATGAGAGCCGGTTGTCTACTGCTTAAAGCAGTAGACACCCGGCGGCTATGACGGCCGCCCGGCTCCCGGGCGGTCGCCATAGTTACAGACCCGACACGCGCCGTACTATTACGGCGCATGTCGGGAAGGGGTTAAGGGCTCGTTCACATCTGCGCCTGGGATCTCTGCCCTGCAGGCATTTTTCAAACCCATTCAAATGAAGTGTGCGTCCGTAAGCTTCTGTGAGCGTTTTGTGCTCACCGCGGCGAAACGTTTTTTTTTTGTAACCAGACACAGAGTCGGACATGCAGGACTTTGTGTCTGGTTTAAAAAAAAAAACGGTTTTGCCGCAGAGAGCATAAAACACTCACCGGCGCTCACGGCCGGACTCAAACCGATAGGTTTCCGTCTTCTACATGCAGAAGATGGAAACCTCAGAATGGAGACCAGACGCTGGTGTGAACGCAGCATTAACTGTGTTTTGCTCAGTAGGGCCTAATCCTTAGTGGCCCCTACACACAGTATTATCCCCCATAGTGGCCCCTGCACACAGTATTATGCCCCATAGTGGCCTCTGTACACAGTATTATGCCCCATAGTGGCCCCTGCACACAGTATTATGCCCCATAGTGGCCTCTGTACACAGTATTATGCCCCATAGTGGCACCTGCACACAGTATTATGCCCAATAGTGGCCCCTGTACACAGTATTATGTCCCTCAGTGGCCTCTGTACACAGTATTATGCCCCATAGTGGCCCCTGCACACAGTATTATGCCCCATAGTGGCCCCTGCACACAGTATTATGCCCCATAGTGGCCCCTGCACACAGTATTATACCCCATAGTGTCCCCTGCATACAGTATTATGTCCCATAGTGGCCCCTGCACACAGTATTATACCCCACAGTGGCCCCTGCACACAGTATTATACCCCACAGTGGCCCCTGCACACAGTATTATGCCCCATAGTGACCCCTGCACACAGTATTATACCCCACAGTGGCCCCTGCACACAGTATTATACCCCGCAGTGGCCCCTGCACACAGTATTATGCCCCATAGTGACCCCTGCACAGAGTATTATACCCCACAGTGGCCCCTGCACACAGTATTATACCCCATAGTGGCCCCTGCACACAGTATTATGCCCCATAGTGACCCCTGCACACAGTATTATACCCCACAGTGGCCCCTGCACACAGTATTATACCCTGCAGTGGCCCCTGCACACAGTAGTATTCCCCATAGTGGCCCCTGCACACAGTATTATCCCCCACAGTGTCCGCTGAACACAGTATTATGCCCCATAGTGACCCCTGCACACAGTATTATACCCCACAGTGGCCCCTGCACACAGTATTATACCCCACAGTGGCCCCTGCACACAGTATTATACCCCATAGTGGCCCCTGCACACAGTATTATGCCCCATAGTGACCCCTGCACACAGTATTATACCCCACAGTGGCCCCTGCACACAGTATTATACCCTGCAGTGGCCCCTGCACACAGTAGTATTCCCCATAGTGGCCCCTGCACACAGTATTATCCCCCATAGTGTCCGCTGCACACAGTATTATGCCCCATAGTGACCCCTGCACACAGTATTATACCCCACAGTGGCCCCTGCACACAGTATTATACCCCGCAGTGGCCCCTGTACACAGTAGTATTCCCCATAGTGGCCCCTGCACACAGTATTATGTCTCATAGTGGCCCCTGCACACAGTATTATACCCCAGAGTGGCCCCTGCACACAATATTATGTGCCATAGTGACCCCTGTACACAGTATTATGCCCCATAGTGGCCCCTGCATACTGTATTATTCCCCACAGTGGACTTCCCGAAAAGGGAAGATGTGAACCAGGCCTAATACATATAACATACATTTACACACATACATTCATATACATACACACACACCTATCTACAAATATACAGGACTCACACAGTATATCAGACACTTTACACAAATATACACACATTAAATATACATATTTTACCCAAAAAATGTACTTACATTTGGCTGTGTCCTGTCTGTCCTGTCTGGCTGTGGTGAAAGCTCTGTTTACAGCAGCCGGCAGACTTCCCCCTGCACACTCCGATCTGTGTGGGGGAGGGGCAGCACAGCTCCTGCTAGTGACGGCAGTGTGCAGTGCAGGGAGCAGAGACACACACTCCCAGCGATTGGTACAGGGGCCCATTTTGGCACGGTCAGGATCCCGATCGGGCCCCTGAAGATCCCGATCGGGCCCCTGACAAGTGCATTTAGATAAAATTAATAGTCAGGCTCGGGGGCCCACCGGGGAATCCCCCGGTGCTCCGGCGGGCCAGTCCGACCCTGCTTTTAGTTACTAGTAGAGATGAGCGAACACTAAAATGTTCGAGGTTCGAAATTCGATTCGAACAGCCGCTCACTGTTCGAGTGTTCGAATGGGTTTCGAACCCCATTATAGTCTATGGGGAACATAAACTCGTTAAGGGGGAAACCCAAATTCGTGTCTGGAGGGTCACCAAGTCCACTATGACACCCCAGGAAATGATACCAACACCCTGGAATGACACTGGGACAGCAGGGGAAGCATGTCTGGGGGCATAAAAGTCACTTTATTTCATGGAAATCCCTGTCAGTTTGCGATTTTCGCAAGCTAACTTTTCCCCATAGAAATGCATTGGCCAGTGCTGATTGGCCAGAGTACGGAACTCGACCAATCAGCGCTGGCTCTGCTGGAGGAGGCGGAGTCTAAGATCGCTCCACACCAGTCTCCATTCAGGTCCGACCTTAGACTCCGCCTCCTCCGGCAGAGCCAGCGCTGATTGGCCGAAGGCTGGCCAATGCATTCCTATGCGAATGCAGAGACTTAGCAGTGCTGAGTCAGTTTTGCTCAACTACACATCTGATGCACACTCGGCACTGCTACATCAGATGTAGCAATCTGATGTAGCAGAGCCGAGGGTGCACTAGAACCCCTGTGCAAACTCAGTTCACGCTAATAGAATGCATTGGCCAGCGCTGATTGGCCAATGCATTCTATTAGCCCGATGAAGTAGAGCTGAATGTGTGTGCTAAGCACACTCATTCAGCACTGCTTCATCACGCCAATACAATGCATTAGCCAGTGCTGATTGGCCAGAGTATGGAATTCGGCCAATCAGCGCTGGCCAATGCATTCTATTAGCCCGATGAAGTAGAGCTGAATGTGTGTGCTAAGCACACACATTCAGCACTGCTTCATCACGCCAATACAATGCATTAGCCAGTGCTGATTGGCCAGAGTACGGAATTCGGCCAATCAGCGCTGGCTCTGCTGGAGGAGGCGGAGTCTAAGGTCGGACCTGAATGGAGACTGGTGTGGAGCGATCTTAGACTCCGCCTCCTCCAGCAGAGCCAGCGCTGATTGGCCGAATTCCGTACTCTGGCCAATCAGCGCTGGCCAATGCATTCTATTAGCCCGATGAAGTAGAGCTGAATGTGTGTGCTAAGCACACACATTCAGCACTGCTTCATCACGCCAATACAATGCAGGTCCGACCTTAGACTCCGCCTCCTCCGGCAGAGCCAGCGCTGATTGGCCGAAGGCTGGCCAATGCATTCCTATGCGAATGCAGAGACTTAGCAGTGCTGAGTCAGTTTTGCTCAACTACACATCTGATGCACACTCGGCACTGCTACATCAGATGTAGCAATCTGATGTAGCAGAGCCGAGGGTGCACTAGAACCCCTGTGCAAACTCAGTTCACGCTAATAGAATGCATTGGCCAGCGCTGATTGGCCAATGCATTCTATTAGCCCGATGAAGTAGAGCTGAATGTGTGTGCTAAGCACACTCATTCAGCACTGCTTCATCACGCCAATACAATGCATTAGCCAGTGCTGATTGGCCAGAGTACGGAATTCGGCCAATCAGCGCTGGCCAATGCATTCTATTAGCCCGATGAAGTAGAGCTGAATGTGTGTGCTAAGCACACACATTCAGCACTGCTTCATCACGCCAATACAATGCATTAGCCAGTGCTGATTGGCCAGAGTACGGAATTCGGCCAATCAGCGCTGGCTCTGCTGGAGGAGGCGGAGTCTAAGGTCGGACCTGAATGGAGACTGGTGTGGAGCGATCTTAGACTCCGCCTCCTCCAGCAGAGCTAGCGCTGATTGGCCGAATTCCGTACTCTGGCCAATCAGCGCTGGCCAATGCATTCTATTAGCCCGATGAAGTAGAGCTGAATGTGTGTGCTAAGCACACACATTCAGCACTGCTTCATCACGCCAATACAATGCATTAGCCAGTGCTGATTGGCCAGAGTACGGAATTCGGCCAATCAGCGCTGGCCAATGCATTCTATTAGCCCGATGAAGCAGAGCTGAATGTGTGTGCTAAGCACACACATTCAGCACTGCTTCATCACGCCAATACAGTGCTGATTGGCCAGAGTACGGAATTCGGCCAATCAGCGCTGGCCAATGCATTCTATTAGCCCGATGAAGTAGAGCTGAATGTGTGTGCTAAGCACACACATTCAGCACTGCTTCATCACGCCAATACAATGCATTAGCCAGTGCTGATTGGCCAGAGTACGGAATTCGGCCAATCAGCGCTGGCTCTGCTGGAGGAGGCGGAGTCTAAGATCGCTCCACACCAGTCTCCATTCAGGTCCGACCTTAGACTCCGCCTCCTCCAGCAGAGCCAGCGCTGATTGGCCGAATTCCGTACTCTGGCCAATCAGCACTGGCTAATGCATTTTATTGGCGTGATGAAGCAGTGCTGAATGTGTGTGCTTAGCACACACATTCAGCTCTACTTCATCGGGCTAATAGAATGCATTGGCCAGCGCTGATTGGCCAGAGTACGGAATTCGGCCAATCAGCGCTGGCTCTGCTGGAGGAGGCGGAGTCTAAGATCGCTCCACACCAGTCTCCATTCAGGTCCGACCTTAGACTCCGCCTCCTCCAGCAGAGCCAGCGCTGATTGGCCAGAGTACGGAATTCGGCCAATCAGCACTGGCTAATGCATTGTATTGGCGTGATGAAGCAGTGCTGAATGTGTGTGCTTAGCACACACATTCAGCTCTACTTCATCGGGCTAATAGAATGCATTGGCCAGCGCTGATTGGCCGAATTCCGTACTCTGGCCAATCAGCACTGGCTAATGCATTGTATTGGCGTGATGAAGCAGTGCTGAATGAGTGTGCTTAGCACACACATTCAGCTCTACTTCATCGGGCTAATAGAATGCATTGGCCAATCAGCGCTGGCCAATGCATTCTATTAGCGTGAACTGAGTTTGCACAGGGGTTCTAGTGCACCGTCGGCTCTGCTACATCAGATTGCTACATCTGATGTAGCAGTGCCGAGTGTGCATCAGATGTGTAGTTGAGCAAAACTGACTCAGCACTGCTAAGTCTCTGCATTCGCATAGGAATGCATTGGCCAGCCTTCGGCCAATCAGCGCTGGCTCTGCCGGAGGAGGCGGAGTCTAAGGTCGGACCTGAATGGAGACTGGTGTGGAGCGATCTTAGACTCCGCCTCCTCCAGCAGAGCCAGCGCTGATTGGTCGAGTTCCGTACTCTGGCCAATCAGCGCTGGCCAATGCATTCTATTAGCCCGATGAAGTAGAGCTGAATGTGTGTGCTTAGCACACACATTCAGCTCTACTTCATCAGGCTAATAGAATACATTGGCCAATCAGCGCTGGCCAATGCATTCTATTAGCTTGATGAAGCAGAGTGTGCACAAGGGTTCAAGCGCACCCTCGGCTCTGATGTAGCAGAGCTGAGGGTGCACAAGGGTTCAAGTGCACCCTCGGCTCTCCTACATCAGAGCCGAGGGTGCGCTTGAACCCTTGTGCAGCCTCGGCTCTGCTACATCAGAGCCGAGGGTGCGCTTGAACCCTTGTGCACACTCTGCTTCATCAAGCTAATAGAATGCATTGGCCAGCACTGATTGGCCAGAGTACGGAATTCGGCCAATCAGCGCTGGCCAATGCATCCCTATGGGAAAAAGTTTATCTCACAAAAATCACAATTACACACCCGATAGAGCCCCAAAAAGTTATTTTTAATAACATTCCCCCCTAAATAAAGGTTATCCCTAGCTATATCTGCCTGTACAGCTATCCCTGTCTCATAGTCACAAAGTTCACATTCTCATATGACCCGGATTTGAAATCCACTATTCGTCTAAAATGGAGGTCACCTGATTTCGGCAGCCAATGACTTTTTCCAATTTTTTTCAATGCCCCCGGTGTCGTAGTTCCTGTCCCACCTCCCCTGCGCTGTTATTGGTGCAAAAAAGGCGCCAGGGAAGGTGGGAGGGGAATCGAATTTTGGCGCACTTTACCACGCGGTGTTCGATTCGAACATAGCGAACACCCTGATATCCGATCGAACATGTGTTCGATAGAACACTGTTCGCTCATCTCTAGTTACTAGTGGAATAGCTGAGTATGCCTCTATGGTTATATAACTGGTATTAATATGGACTAGTACTAAAGGCTTGTTATATATCCACACTGGAACTTCTGTATAAAGTTTCCTACAATAAACTAAGAAGTGTCGCTGTAATACTGGATTATTAAATATGTCTTATGTAAGATTTAATGCTGATTTTGGCTGTAGGCAACTGCAAATTGTTGTTACTTTATCAAGTAACAGAAATGCTGTTAGAAAAGCTTTCATGCAACATTCTGAGAAGAAGAAAAACATGAAATGTGTGAAAGGTGTTTCTTGAGAAAGGAGTTGAATACGTTAATGTAAAAAATATTATGGAAAAATATGATGTGTTAAAGGTTTGTCTTCTCGGGGACAATGTGCAATGCATCTACTGACATGTAATGAGGTAATTAAGATGGTTTAATGAGCAGTGATATATGCTTTTATTTCTGCTTCATAACAGGAGGTAGTAATAGACCTTTTTGTATTAGTTACTAAAGTAATCGGTTTTATTAGAGATGAGAGAATTTTTCAAAAAGATTCAATTCAATCCAAATTAATTTGTGGCGAATCGTGCTAAAAAAACAGCTATTTTCTGGCTGAAGAGCCTGTACAGTGATGTATCTACTAAGGAAGGCTTGCTACACGATGGTATCTCGCTAGAGACCGAGGATGGATACTTCGTGCTAGGCCACGTTGCTATGGTAACGTGGAAACTACCGGGTAGTGCAGCGTCCTGTAGCTGTTAAGGACTCCATGCTACCCAATAGTTTATACCTTACCATAGCAATGTGGCCTAGCACGAAGTATCCAGCCTCTGTGTCTCACTAGATCCCCCAGAGTAACACATCTCTCAAAGGTACCAAGCTCGCTTTCACCTACCACTCAGCCCACAGGGACACAGCTTGTCAAATCCCCCAAACCTGGACCATAGCTTGATATTCCCTATAATTACACAGCTCTAAATCCCCACCCCCACACTACCCCCAAGTTCATCATGCACCCCAAATCCCCCCCACAGTTCACCATGCACCCAACATCTCTCCCCCCATACTATACCCTGCAGACCACATTTCTCCCCCCACAGTCCACCATGCTCCCCACATCTCTCCCCCACACTATACCCTGCAGACCACATTTCTCCCCCCACAGTCCACCATGCTCCCCACATCTCTCCCCCACACTATACCCTGCAGACCACATTTCTCCCCCCACAGTACACCATGCACCTCACATCTTTCCATGTTCCTCTACTGCAGCTTTCTTACAAGTAGACAGGCCTTCCCAGTCATGTGACTAGAGCATGTCATATGACCGTCTGACATCAGAAGGTCCTTACCGAATACAGTATTTAGCCTTTACCACAACACTATGCGTGCAGACAATCAGAGCTGTCTGGCTGCTGATTGGCTGCATGCATGGCATTGTGGGTTATCCCATGGTCTCAGAGTTCCCCGCCCCATGTCCTATCATGTGCAGCAAGGCATTTTAGGAAAATGCGATTCATTACCAGTTAGCGGAATGCCACATGTTTAGCTCCATTGGGGATATTTAACAAACTAAATGCACCAGAATTCTAGCTTAATTTATTCCAAATAAGTGGTCTAGATGTCTTGTACAGATTTATTAAGTGTTTTTGTGCCTCACTAGACAGAAATGTTGCTCTAAATGTTAGATGCAAACTACTTGTCTAAAGTAAATCAAACAAAAAGTGGTTCCTGGGTGTTTTCAGCAGTTTTCACGCATAGCAGCTTTCTGGAAACCATCCCCAGTGTGTCCCCAGCCTTAAAGGGAGTCTATCATTGGCTATATAATTTTTTTTAAATAAGCATATCTTTACATAGCCTTTAGAAAGGCTATTCTAGGCATACCTTTCATTCATTGATCCTCACAGCCATTTTTAATGAATCTGGTTTTCTTGATATGCTAATTATCCTGCACGGAGTACCGAAGGTGTTATCCCTGTAGCCTGAGGACTGCTGCGTGTTGGTGGACTTTCAATGAGAACAAAGCATTTATAATCACTACATAATGTATGCTAATGTTCTGTTAACATGTCATTCGTACATTCATCATACTGTTACAGCAGATGTCAGGAAAGGGTTAAACCAAAGACCTACTTTCTTATTTATAGGATATGCCATGAAATGTTCATAGATGCTGATGACAAGGACAAATTTGGGGTTGTACAGTTTGGAACAAAGATTGATTAGGATGTACAAATATATGAATGGACAGTACAGATGTCTTTCTATCTAGGCCTGTTATCATGACTAGGGGGCATGCTTACATTTACAGTTGAGAGTACAGTGTGGTGAGACTATGGACCAGATGTTGAGATGTTTGATAACTTGTACAAGTTCGAGGGGACAGGATACCTTTCTTGAAAGTATAATTATCACAAGTTATGGGGGAACTGGCATTTTGAAATGGAATATAGATTCAAGGATTGATTGCAATTGCTGTATTTTCTATTGGAAAGGAATTTGCTACCCTACTATGGGGCAATTGGTTTTTTGCCTTACTCTGGATCAATATGGTAGGATTATAGGGATTATTGGGTGGACTTGGTGGACTGTATCAACTATGATCAATGTTTAATGTCTACTGTAATGACATTGTATATTATTCAGTGTACACATAACAGTCATGTAAAAATGCAGATGTAGCAGCGACAAGTTTTTTGCTAGTTTCTGTCCTAAAATAATGGCCTTAAATGACATATTGCCCTGTTATGTACTTTGTACCAGCTCATTCCACCTGTTTATCTTATTTCTCGGCTTCAGTAACCGAGAAAGTGATTTCATCGGTGTGAATAAGGCTATTAACATACTTGTTCACAGGCTGAGTTATATAACAAACCGTGAATATACAAAGAAGTCTTCATAAAAGTTATACTTCTAGACATAGTTCAACAAACAATACAGTGCCCCTCTAGCTGCATCTTATTGAGGTAGATTACGTTCTATTGCATAACCACAACAAACAAAAGGTAAGTATGACACCTTGTTATTATAAGAATAAAAGAGTGGACAGTTTTAGAAAATCATACCAAATATTTTATTATGTATCACATGTAACATTATTAAAAGACATACAAAGGAGGGATTGCAAGTACTAGAAACCTTGGGAAAGTAGGATACCTAGATGGAATCAGGTCCCTGTAAATGTTGTAACACATCATCAAAATGAACTGCGATTCAAGTATAAGTGGCATACAAAAAATAGTGTGGAACTAACATAAAAATACAATATGAGGCCAGCACAAGTGTGAGTACTACATACCACTATATAGTTATATGAGTAATAAGAAGCACCAATGTTCAATGGTCCTTGAAATCCCTAACATGGGGCACTTGTTATATCAGAGAGGAATACTGAATGCCAGGTGCAGCCAGAAAAAATAAGATAAATCAAGGCTTACCCATGTTAGTGGTGTGGCACAAACAAAGCAGGGACTGGTACCTACTCTCCAGTAACCCGGACGTGCGTCTCGGCATGCAGCCTTTGTCAGGGGGTGGAGGCCATATGCCATATGTATATCAGTGATATAGGCCAAGATGTCAGCATACCTCCCAATCGTCTCGGATTCAGTGGAACAATCTCGGACTCTGGGTCTTGTCCCGCTGTCCCAGTCGGTGGGAGGAAGGTCCCGGTATCAACTCAGCTGCATCCAGAGGACGCAGATGAGTTAAATACAATGGAGAAGCAGGAGCCGTTCACACACAGCTCCTGCTTCACCACTCTATGTGAAGCACATCACTGTGTGCTCTGGCACCGGGGGCTGTAAGTGCGATATGATGACGTCACTCACATTGCACCTGCAGCATCCTGAACAGTCAGGGAGATTAGATTTCGCAGAGTGGCAGGGGTGCGAGGAGAGGTGAGTGTCAGTGATTATTGATTATGTCAAACTGGTGGCAGATGGAGGGGGGACATTAAACTGGGGGCAGATGAAAGAGGGACATAAAGCTGGGGGTAGCTGGAGGGGGACATTAAACAGTAGGGGGCAAGTTGGAAGGGGATATTAAACTGGGGGAAACTGGAGGAGGACATTAAACCATGGGGTAGCTGGAGGGGGACTTGTCTGCCTCTAGTTGCCCCCAATTTAATATCCCCATCCAACTACCCCCACGGTTTAATGTCCTCCTCCAGCTGCCCTAGTTTAATGTCCCCACCTACACTCACCGGCCACTTTATTAGGTACACCATGCTAGTAATGGGTTGGACCCCCTTTTGCCTTCAGAACTGCCTCAATTCTTCGTGGCATAGATTCAACAAGGTGCTGGAAGTATTCCTCAGAGATTTTGGTCCATATTGACATGATGGCATTACACAGTTGCCACAGATTTGTCGGCTGCACATCCATGATGCGAATCTCCCGTTCCACCACATCCCAAAGATGCTCTATTGGATTGAGATCTGGTGACTGTGGAGGCCATTGGAGTACAGTGAACTCATTGTCATGTTCAAGAAACCAGTCTGAGATGATTCCAGCTTTATGACATGGCGCATTATCCTGCTGAAAGTAGCCATCAGATGTTGGGTACATTGTGGTCATAAAGGGATGGACATGGTCAGCAAAAATACTCAGGTAGGCTTTGGCGTTGCAACGATGCTCAATTGGTACCAAGGGGCCCAAAGAGTGCCAAGAAAATATTCCCCACACCATGACACCACCACCACCAGCCTGAACCGTTGATACAAGGCAGGATGGATCCATGCTTTCATGTTGTTGACGCCAAATTCTGACCCTACCATCCGAATGTCGCAGCAGAAATCGAGACTCATCAGACCAGGCAACGTTTTTCCAATCTTCAATTGTCCAATTTCGATGAGCTTGTGCAAATTGTAGCCTCAGTTTCCTGTTCTTAGCTGAAAGGAGTGGCACCCGGTGTGGTCTTCTGCTGCTGTAGCCCATCTGCCTCAAAGTTTGACGTACTGTGCGTTCAGAGATGCTCTTCTGGCTACCTTGGTTGTAACGGGTGGCTATTTGAGTCACTGTTGCCTTTCTATCAGCTCAAACCAGTCTGGCCATTCTCCTCTGACCTCTGGCATCAACAACGCATTTCCGCCCACAGAACTTCCGCTCACTGGATGTTTTTTCTTTTTCGGACCATTCTCTGTAAACCCTAGAGATGGTTGTGTGTGAAAATCCCAGTAGATCAGCAGTTTCTGAAATACTCAGACCAGCCTTTCTGGCACCAACAACCATGCCACGTTCAAAGGCACTCAAATCACCTTTCTTCCCCATACTGATGCTCGGTTTGAACTGCAGGAGATTGTCTTGACCATGTCTACATGCCTAAATGCACTGAGTTGCCGCCATGTGATTGGCTGATTAGAAATTAAGTGTTAACGAGCAGTTGGACAGGTGTACCTAATAAAGTGGCCGGTGAGTGTAGTTTCCCCCAGTTTTATCTGGGGCACCAGGTGAGGGTTCTTCATACTGTGGGGAAGTTGGAGGGGAACATTATAATATGGGGGCATATAATGTTAGGGTGACTGTAGGAGGATTATACTGTGTTGGGGGCAAAAATTGATGACAATGGGTGGAGTCAACTTAGAAGTAGGTGGAGCTAAATTTGCTGTGGCATACATTCTGCCCCTCTTTCTATTCTTTCAAGCTTGGGAGGTATGTCAGTAATAGGGTACATGACTTCTGCAGTGGGTCACAAGCTGTCTACTGTTATAGACAAAGGGGTGGGCTGTCAGTGAGGAAGCGCTCGGATCAGCATAGAATGGTATAATAATTGGGTAAGAGCATCTCTAAAGTGTAGGCTTGTGAGCTGTTGTCTGCATGTAATGCTTAATACCTACCAAAACAGGCCCGAAAAGTGCAACAAATGGGCTCATGGGCTTCCAAGACTTATTGATGGATATGGGTCAAAAAGACTGGCTTGTTTGGTCAGATGGCACAGAGAAGATGATAGCACAAATTGATGAAAATGTCTCTTTTTGACCCATGTGCGGAAATTACTAACATGGGCATTTGAGCATCAGAACTGAACAATTGAGAAAAAAGATGTACTGGTCTGATCACATGTTTTTTTTAAATGATAAGGACACTCAGAGTCATATGAGTTGCTTACCTGGGAAGAACCAGGAAACCAGAATGGCTTTGAGAGGAAGACATGAATACAGAGGCAGTGCAATGTTGTGAACTAATGTTCTTCTGGGAAACTTTGTTTTTTGCATTTATGTGAATGCTATTATTACGTGTACCACCTACTATACCAATAGATTGTTGTAGAACAAGGAAACCACTTCACTGCAATGGTATTCCCTAATGCCAGATATCATTCCGAGCATTATAACAAATGCTAGAAATGTATTTGCAGATTTCTAGTTAATCTGAAATCGACATGACATAATATAACATATCTGCAAAGAACCTGAAGATTAAGATGAATGAGTCTGCTTGAGTGACAAGCATTTTGCCTTGTATTTCTTGACAATTTAAATGCTGTAACTTTTCAGGGAAGAAATTTCTAGACAAATTGCTTGTGAGTTTTTCAGCTGCTAAGACAGGCTGAGCAGAAATGATAAATGGCATGTAGCAATTATACAGCTGGAAATGTATTGTACATGTATTTCTCATTGCCCTTTACACTCATATCTTGTTTAGCTGTCACACCAGCCGCAGGTAATAACATTTATTTTACAGAGCAATATTTATCACTATCAATCTCCACTCTTAACTGGAAATCACCACAATTTTGACACAAATTACCGAACCATTTGGAGACACCATAGTGTTATCTTAAACTGCATTATAGGACATGTATAAGTTTTTGTTGGTCAGGCAGTGTGCATTATCTGTTACAGTGGTTGTTAAAGCTTAGTCAAACACATCAAATTTAATATTTTTACCTAATGTACATTTCTGGTGGATCACTTATATGTGACACCAATGTCCTTGTGAAAAGTACATCATGAATTACAGATTAGGATGTACAATCCCAATTCCAAAAAGTTGGGATGCTGTTTAAAATATAAAGAAAACAAGAATACAATATTTTTA
Organism: Leptodactylus fuscus; assembly: GCF_031893055.1. Lineage (NCBI taxonomy): Eukaryota > Metazoa > Chordata > Amphibia > Anura > Leptodactylidae > Leptodactylus > Leptodactylus fuscus. The sequence goes on from NC_134269.1 coordinate 120,378,011, forward strand.
AATTTCATATAAACATCATTTATTCACAGTAGAACATAGAGGCCAAATCAAAAGCTAAAAATTATACATGTTTCCATTTCATTTGAAAAAATTAACTCCTTTAGGAACACATCTCAGAAACGTTGGGGAAGGGTCCAGAATACCCCATGTGTAGCAAGTGCAACCCCTCTTCTGTTCATAGCAATCTGTGAAGTGAGGAGACCAGTTGCTGGAGTTCTGGGTAAGGAATGTTGTCCCACTCGAGTGATGTGTAGAAGTCTATCTACTGAACAGCCCTGGCTTTTCTTAATATGCCAAATATTTTTCATACCAAAAAACGTCTGGATTGAAGGCAGGCCAATTTAGTACTCATATTCTTATTTTGCAAAGCTATACTGTTGTGATGGATACAGCATGTGGTTTAGCATCGTCTTGCTGAAATACACAAGGTCTTCCATGAAATTTAATATTTTGATTCATCTGACCACAGAATAGTTTTTCATTTTGCCTCAGTCTATTTTGAATGAGCTTGGTCCGGAGAAGGTGATGGCATTTTTGGATTGTGTTTCTATGTGGCTTATACAGCTTTCACTTACATTTGTGGATTCACAACACACCATGTTCATAGAATGATATTTGGACGTATTCCTGAGCCGATGCAATGATTTCCATTACCAATCCATGCTCTCTTTTAAAGCAGTACCACCTGAGGTAGAACATGAGCATCCAATATTGATTGTCAGTTTTGTCATACCTAATGGCACTCTACTGCTTCAGTCCTTGCCTCCTTTGCTGTTCATGCATGATAAATAGGGCTGATCCTGGTCATTAGTAGTCACGGCACTGAGGAGATGTCACACTGCAGGGAATATTAATGAAAGTGAAAGACAGTGCTCATCAGGTGACACAATGAGGGCACTTAAAAAGTGTGAGACTTCTGGGAAAGCCCTTTGAGTTGACACATCTGGTAATGTGCCCACTAAATTGGGCTATACACACCACAAAGCATCCTAACAATTAACCATCCAGTGATCAGATATATAGTCACCCACCTATAACTCTAGGTGGCAGACTAAGATAGACCAGGTATACCTCTTGTTTATATGAAATGGATATGTTCTGTTTATGTAACATTTAGTCATTGTCAATGCAAAAAGAAAAGTCCCAGCCTCAGGTATAACATTACAAAGTAGTATAAACTCACTGTGTCCTCAGAGACCAATCCAGGTATTGAGATCCAGTGGATGTTGGAAGTGCACGGATCGTCTTCACCGGCAAAGACTTGTAATGAAGGAAAGAGAAAAACAGGAATCCAGCACTGCGTCCCCTTGGTTAATGGGTTAAAATCTTCAAACTGTATTTAGATCCATGCTCCACAGTAAAATGTATATACGTAAGTATGATCCCAAGATGCAGACATGAACAAGGCACAAGGCTCGTGCCTTGTTCATGTCTGCATCTTGGGATCGTACTTGCGTATATACATTTTAATGTGGAGCATGACTCTAAATAAAGTTTGAAGATTTTAACCCATTAACCAAGTGGACGCAGTGCTGGATCCCTGTTTTTCTTTTTCCTTCATTTAGTCATTGTGTATACTGTACAAATGTACTTTTCATGAGTTTTTCATGATACTGTCAGTTTAAAAGGGGTTGTTGTCCAGTTTCTAAGATTGATGGCCTATTCTTATTAGGCCTATCCTTATTAGGTACTGAAGCCCGCACTGTTCACTTGCCATAAAAACTATAGATGATATATAGTTTAAAAAATAATAATTGAATAAGAGGTCCCTGATTCTGGATGCTGGTGTCAGTATACTACTTACTTGTTCCATGTTTATTGGCATGTTCCCCATCACACAATTATTGCGGCATAAACTGCATGAATTCTAGGAACACACCGCACAACAATATTCTCTCTCTTTTATTTCTTGATAATTGTTCCATTCCATTATGCAGTGGTAACATATACTTAAATGCTAAAATGTATCTCTACTTGTCTTCATTGGAACATTTTTAGCTGCTGTCATCCTGTACCATTAAACTTTTACACAACTTATTCACTTCACAATGACAAAACATAATGAAATTTAACGCATCACAGTGTAAGAGATGAAAATGTACAAATGTGACTTCTATTTACATTCATTGGTTTGATCATTTATATTCATGTAAGAATAAAATATTATTCTAGGAGGAATAGAAGAAAGCATGAATTATGTAAAGTAACACCAAGGTTCTCACAATTTATTTGTGCTGCTGCAGGGAAAATGTAGTAGAACATGGCTACCTGACAGATAAATAGTGTATACCTCCAGGCTGCCTGTCAGAGATATGAGATATTTCTTGGCAGATCTAGTCTATTTTGGTTGGATTTGCAGTCAATTCAATATCTAATTTGGCTACCAGATCCCATCTAAATTGTCTGGGCCTGTCCACAAATATTTCATATGGCTAACTTTACAATGAAGCTCTCCATGGTGTCAAGCTGGGGATCCCCTGAGACAACCCCTACTTTATGATATGAGAGAAACATTGAACTGGGATGTCTAGGGCCCACCAGTGGAATTGTTTCTAGGGGCCAACCACCAGGATTCCTGCAGATCAGCTATTCTAAAAAAGCACAACTACTGGTAGGGGCAGTTCACACTTGCGCCCGGTGTCCAGTTTGTGCATTCCAACGGGTTTTCATCTTCAGCACCGTCGAAACTGGACAGGGGATGGAAACCCAGCGGTCAGTTTTAAAACCCTTTCACTTGAATGGGATTGTAAAGGTGACCGCCTGTGTCCACCTGCTGCCTGTTCACGGGCAAACGTTTTTTTTTTTAACCAGACACAAAGTCCTGAATGCCCGTGCCAGGAGTAATGCCGCAGGCAAAGAGCTTGTGCCCGCAACATTACAGTGCTGTACTATAACAGCACTGAGTGTAAAATATATGCTCAGAACGATGTAATAGTAGGATACAGGGCGGGAAGGGGTTAATTTAATTGGACACTGGATAGGTCATCAGGATAAAAACTTGATTTGGGCCTGGAAAACCCCTTTATTCAATGAGTATTGTAGCATATTACTTCTATGCTAACAAATAAACCATAATGGAATTATTTCAAGTAATGTTCTATGGCTACACTGTTTCTTACAGGTATTAATTGCTGTCATTAATATTGGAGCCTTCATTTTACATTGTTGTCAGTTATTGTGCAGCCATGGGCTGCCTACGAATGTCAAGGAGTAATTATATAGTAATTGCATGAATAATGGAATATATCTCACAGTTCTGCTGTGCGCAGCCTTTGTAGTAAATTCTAAATTGCAGAGACTTTGTCTTCTAACTAATGCCTCCATATATCTCTTATGACCTAACTACTCAACAGATTCATATATTGCAACAAGCTAGGTAATTCTAAAATATTAGTTACAATGAAATGTTATTTTATTAAAGATGGTGCTTTGCCAGTTACATTCTAAATGCTGCATATTGCACCATCTTCTAGCACATCTAAAAGTGTGTATCTCATCTTCTTATTTTTATTCCATTTTACAATTTGTAGCACCTCTCGGTAGCACTTTTCACCTAGTCAAGAGTGTAACCCTTAGATGATCAATCATTCTCATCTAATCAATAACAAATAACCTTGGTTTTGGTATTTCATGTGCATATGTGATGCATTACACAACTGACCTCTACAAGGTATTCTGATTTGTCTGCCCTCTGACCTTACCTTGTTGGATGTTATTTTTTTTTTCACCTTTTTTTTTTTTTTTTTTTTTTACATTTTGAAAAGCAAACTGCACTAGTCTTAAATAGATATTGTGGTTTCAGCAATTAAAGTGCATTCATTTTAATGGGACCTTCACTATTTACATCCACAGGATACTACTTACTACCAGTTACTAACATTTGTCATACATGTAGTCCATTATGATCTCGTAGTTAGCATTCTGCTCTGTATATTTGTAGTTATGTGATCAATGTACAAAAATAAATAGATAAAACTGGTGTTCAAGGAACTACACAATATTTTCTATAAATGTTTCCAATTAGAATATTAACTCTTTTAAGACATAAGGTATTAATGGGCATTAATTCTTGGCGACTTTTTTATATTTTCCATCTCTGCTTCCAAAATTCATAGTTTTGCTGATGGCATATTCTTGTGAGAGTTTGTTCCTTGCACTACAATTCTCTCTGTTTTTGAATTTTATTTTTACAGAATTTACAATGTTGTCTGGAGAGTCATTACGATTGATATCATTTATGTTGGTTTTATTATATCTACCGCTTTTACAAAAAAAACCCACACCATTTTAAAAAGAAAATTTGCCTAGGGCCACTATACCATTATATCTATAACTTTTTTACTATTTTGTTGATGACGTTGATGTTAGGGCTCTTTTTTTTGCATGGCAAGCTGGGGTTTTGTATTGGTACTAATAACTGGTATGGCTTCCAACATACAGAATTATTTTTTGATAGTGTGCAGACGTTGTGTTTACATTTTTTTTCATATTTGTATTCCAAATGGTTATCAACCTCGGATGATAATTGTAAGGGCAATCTTGCCCCCTAAGCTCCCAGATGCCTTAATAGCTATTGTTCATGGCTTCTTAAGAGTTCAGTTATTAAAGTTGGAGTACTCTCTGACTGTAGCAGCTAGTCCCGTTTCCTGGATACACAATAGAGCTGAGACCCAGAAGTCATGCTGGAGACATAGCTCCTGTACCTGCAGCAAACATTGCCATACTATTATAGCATTGAGCATAACACTACAGCGCAGAGCAGGAAAGGGTTAATATAAAGTAAATGCATGTTAGGCACTGAAAGCTAAGAAAATAAAAATAAAATGAGACCTCACATGGCAAGGTCTACAAAAAAATAAAGTTATGAAGGATGCAATGTGTTGGAAGAGGTGCTGGAAGGTCCCCTTTAAACAGTAAATACTATTTAAAATAGTTCATAAATGACCTTTTCAGATTTACTGAAAGGAGCAGCTAAAACTTAACTTTTAATATTTAACATTAAAAATACAAATGGCCTGACAATGTATAATAAAACCATCTTCCTGTGATCTTCCCGTGATCTTCCAGTGCCAAAACATTTCTGCCAGGAAGATCATAACATCATCAATGACATGAAAATCTTGATCTTAAAAGGGAACGTTAAATCAAGGAAACAGCGACTGATTTATGAGTACAAGGCCATGACCCTATTCAAGTCGCTGGACAATGGAATGAACGTTTCACGTGGGTTTATGTCTTTTTATACAAATCATTAAGACAGCCATTAAGATAAGAACCTGGGATCTGGCAATTGATTATTTGTTTTTATAAGTATATAGTAATAAGCCTCTTCCCCCCTCCCTCCTGTAATCCTACCCCTGTGTCCAGTTATAAATATGCAGCCTCTAGAAAGTGTTTTTAGATATATCTGAAGAAGGAGCTCAGAGGAAGCTTCGAAACGTCATATTCTGTCATCATTATGAGTTAGCCATTAAAAAAGGTATCACTTACTGAAGACTTGCAAAGTTTTGTTTTTTTTTAATATATTTAATAAAACCATATCATATGTCACATACCCAATGTATAGCTGGGGCAGTGTAATAATAGTGGTGCAGATAGGGTGGAGTACTAAGCTTCCATGTGTTTAATACCTCCGCATTCTCAGGTAAGGGTATTTGTTCAGCTTAAGGGAGCTTTCACACGGGGCAAAATGGCTCAGGTTCTGCCACCAGTATCTGCGTGGTTAAAAAGCTTCCCCATAGAACTCTACTGAGAGGCTTTTTAAACGTGTGGATTCTGGCTGCATTGCCGCCTCAAGTTACAGTACAAAAACCGGGTAGCCACGACTGAAAGTCGATGCACTGTACCAGCATACAGCCATGCACACCGCTCCAGATTAGGCCCAGTGAATGAGCCTAGTCTGGAGGAGGGTGTGTCTTCAGACCGAATCGGGAAGCGAAACGGCCTGAAGAATGAGCATCTCGCTTCTTGATTTCAATGGGAGTCATCTTTTTGGTCAGGATTTTGAGGTGGATGTGACCTCAAAATCCTGACCAAAAATCTCTGTGTGAACTTACCCTAAGGGGGCATTCACATGGAGTAACGCAGTATTGATTCTTGTACAATAACTCGTGTAAAAATCAGCATTGCAAAACAGAATCCCATTGAGTTTAATGGGTTCCATTTAACACGCATAACACATTGAAATCACTGGGTTAAAAAGCTTCCCATTGATTTAAATGTGTTACGCGCATTAAATGGAACCCATTGAAGTCAATGGGATTCTGTTTTGCAGCGCTGATTTTTATGCGAGTTATTGTGCGAAAATCAGCGCCGGGTTACTCTGTGTGAATGCCCCCTTAGTTTCCATTCACACAGAGAAAAAGGGTGAGGAATTTTATGTGGAATTTCAGCACTGAAAAAAAGCCTCCCATTGACTTCAACATTCCACACCAAATTCTTCACCATTTTCCTCCGTGTGAATGGACCCTTAGAATGACTTCAGGCAGTTGTTCTCTAGCCCTTGGCATACAATATACCACCATGAGTTAATTAATCACTAATGGTCTTATTTGCATTATATATTAAATGTATTCTCTTTAAATGCCACTGCTATTGCTAAATATTTTTAAGAGCAAGATGAATTTCTCCACAAGCATAGAAAACATTTTGTGGCTATGGAAGCACATTATGCATGTTTATTACTCATTTTATAATCACAGTAAAAGCATGAGAGTCCATCCACCAGCTCCTAACATTTAATTCTCATTTCTCTGTTTAATGGATCGCCTGAGGGTCACCCACTATAATGACAAAATTACTTATGAACATGCTTATTCCCACTGCATACATAAAGAGAGCTATATAACACACAGAGATAAAATACATCATAGAAATTTTCTGAATTTCATTAAAAAATACTGATATTTAATATACTGGAAATATATTTCCCATTGTAAAAACATTAGAGCATATCAAAGAAAAACAATTTGATGACTTCTATTGGGCATTTGATTCCTCAAAAGGGTTTACCAATGATACTGGGTACAATATTACAACTATTAATAAAAACAGTTTTTATTTTAGTAATTACTTTCTGAGGCTAAGACCCCACGTAGAGGGCTGTATCAAAAAGGCGCTGCAGGAAAAAACAATGCAGCGCTTTTCACTGAAGGTCTGCAGAGGTTTCCTCTGTGGACTTTCTCCTTCCATTATAACTATAGGGAAACCACCAGTGTTTCCATAGGTATAATTGACATGATGGAAATTCCAAATCTGCAACAAGTTTTTTTCCATGGCGTTTCTGCCACGACCTAACCGCAGTACGGCCCAAGCCTGAAAGGGGTTTTCTGGCCCCTAATGCATGTTTCTTACTGACAACCTATCAATAGCATATGTCATAAGTATCTGCTCTGCGGTAATCCAACAACCAGCCCCCACACACATACGCTGTTTTGGTAGCCTTTGGCCTCTAAGGTTGGTGAGCAGAAGCAGCTCTTCTTCTATTCAAATAATAGTTGTGAACCTGCAGTTCCAGTGTGCTACTGTTATGCAGTGGATGGGGCAGTTGTTCTGCTCCAATTACTTGAATAGGAGATGACTGTGTCCACTCCTCATTCACTGCTATAGCCTCTGGCACCTGAGGCTATCTGAACAGCTGATCTGTATGGGGTCCAGTAGGAGACCTATCCTTTAATGGCCTTAGGATAATAAGACATATGTAGATTTCTGCTACCATCAGCCCATGAATATCGTTACTTATAAACTTTCACTGTGCACCCACAAGAAACCACAAGAGGTTGACAGGTAACAATACTTTCAAAGGGTTCAGACTGCATTTTGATGGACTGACAAGTTTTTCCCTTAGGGTCAATTCACATGGAAGAAAATGACGCTGTATTTGGTGCTGAATTTTCAGCGCTGAAAAAAAAGCTTCCCATTGATTTCAATGGGTTCTGCTAGAATTTTTTACACTAATGGAATTTTCCGCTAGCAAATTGTACGCCCTCTCCCTCTGCTCACAGTGCTCGTCCATAGACGAGTATTATCAGGAGGGGAGGGGGACGTTCCTCCCCAGTCTTAGAGCACAGCGTGATAGGCGCTGCTGGGCAGAAGGGTGTCCCTGGCTAAGTGTCAGAAACGCCCTTCTGACTATAAAGCGCTACGGTACCGGGACCGATAGCGCTTTACACCGGGCACAGATCGGGAAAGCCGATACTGCGCTGAATTCAGCGCACTGTCAGCTTTCCAGCAGTATATAAAACTGCATGTGCCCGATCTGATGAAAGGTCCTCTTTAAAGCAGCCAGAAAACGTGTTACTTCTCATATACACATTATCTTTTTATTTATGATTTGTTTAAAGGTTAGGTATGCTTTAACAATACCTATGCAAAACACTGATCAGGTAAAAGTTGAATAATGTAGCAGTCACATACTTATTAGCCCACTTTATTCATCAATGTCTGTCTGCCTACCAGCAACTGGTGGTATTGTATTTACATGCAGATATATTCTGTCCTGGTCTATACCTTCTCCTTTAAAAGAGTAATCAATTTGTATAAATTCTGGTACATGTAAACAACGCACTGCAGTATGTTTGTGTAGGATGAAAACCAAGATGGCCACCAGGGCATGCACTGTCGTCTCTATCCAAACCCAAAGGGGCAGAGTTGACAGCGCATGCGCGAGATTGCGATGACTGTTGCTGCTGATAACGCAGCAGAAGAGGAGGCAGGACAAGAGCGAGGGGGCATGAATACAACAGACAGCTGGGAGTGAACACACTGAAGGTTACGATGCTACTGTGCTCAGAGCACAGGGAAAATGCCTACTGTGCTCCGTGATCTTCATTTACATAGCTGCAAAAAATAAATTTAAACAAAAAACGCTGCCTGGAAAACAGAAACAAAGGTAAGACTAGAATAGCCTTTATAAAGGTTATTCCAACGTAGGCTTAGTGAAAAATGTGTTTTCTGAATGATAGAGTCTCTTTAATAAAAGGTTTTACTACCAACAAGTACCAAATGTAGGTTTCAAAAGATAAATGTTTTTTAGTGTCTAAAATATTTGCTGTTCAAAGGCATTCAAACTCATAGTAGCATTTTTCACTTTGCACAGTAAGAAAATTTGTATAGATAGCATAGCAATATATGATAGCATATACAAAACCAGGTTTATTATTGGAATATAAACAAAATCTTTCTTATCAGTTCATTACCAAATCCCTAAATACATCCAAATATATGGATAAAGACAAATGTTTTCTGCAGCTACATTTCTAGATACAATATAAGGTTACACCTGATCCATTCTGAATTCAGTAAGATGCCAGTAACTTAGCACCATTAACCAACATCCTCATATTCTGCCAAGAACAGTAAATTGCCGCGATTCATCAAGTGATTGTAGACACTTGTGCAATAATGAAAAATGGATGGTTTGCCCTTATTTAAGTGTAACTGTTTAAATGGGCTCATTCTAAAGAAAATTGTTCATTGCACATGTAAAATGAGTGAAGTAATGATTCATGTGATGAAAGATACAACTCCAGCAATTATCTGCCATTTTATTTTACTTTATGCTTTCCGACTAAATAAAAAAAGCTGTATCATTATCAGTTGAAAGACACTTAGAGCAACTATCACAAAAACACAAAAGAAATAATCACGATATGGCTATAACACCCTACAGCACTCTTCTAACCATCATGAGATAAATACAGTGTGACTTCAGCAATCACTGGATATAAAATATTCTGCCATGTTTGGCTACATTTATTGGGCCAGATTTATAAATACCATTGAATATTCTTTAGATCAAGCAGTATAAAAGATGTGCCACATTTATCACTATTGCTCAAGTTATATGATAAAGTTGGTAAATTGAACCTAAAAATGAGACTGTGATGGAATTAACTTAATGTCCAAATTTGAGTAAAATTTCCAATCCATTGAAGCATTGAAATGTCTTCACTTTGCTCCCAGTAGCTTTTTGGTTCCAGTGGATCAGGCTAACAGCTAACATTCTCTTAGTTTGTAAAATTGTTGGAAAATACTTATTTCACAGCTGGGAGTGGGCAGATGTGAACATCTGATAAAGCCTACAGGTACAGAATATAACAGGACATGTTGAGAAGTGGACTTGGTAGCTAAGGTAAATCTTTTTTGACTCAGAAGCATTAGGGATAAATGTCACATTTGTATAAAACAAAAATACCAAAGGAAAAGCTCAGCAATAGATATAAAAGTCAAATACACTGATATAATTATGTATCCGAAAAAAACTATAACATTTGCAAATATTGCCAACTTCCAAGACACCCCATATATGGTAGAAAAATACTCACAAAGCGATATAAATTCAACATCAGTGAATAAAATTTGTGGGGAAGTTACTCTAAGGGTAAGTTCACACAGGTTTTTGGACTGGACTTTGACGCGGAATCCGCCTCAGAATCAGGCTCAAAAAAAGCCTCCCATTGACTTCAATGGGAGCCATTCACTTCTTTTTTCTGCTATTGGTTTCTTCCTGCTCGTGGAAAAAATAAGCGAGCTGCCCTATCTGAATCAGCCGCGAACATCTGCTGTGCGACACTCCCTCCTGACTAGGCCCATTCATTTGGGCCTAATCCGGAGCGGACTGCCACAACTGGATGATGATGCACTGCATGGGCATCCAGTCGCGGCTAGCCATGGGAGACGTTTTTTGGAGCGGATTCCTTCGTCAAAATCCAGTCCAAAAAAGCCTGCGTGGAACTTACCCTAAGGAAAAATTCAACTGATTATACATTTCATTGTAAATTGATTCGGCTTACTTTTTAATGCAATCCTGCTTTTAGATCCACCCTTTTCTGATTGATATCTTGATATATCGTATATCTAAACATGGTTCATGTTTTCAAATGAAATTAGTTTTTCTAAATCGTCCTGTATCAAACTATTGCTGTTACATACTTATTATGGCTCCTGCTGAGTCACGCATGCTTAGTAGCCCAGTCCCAAGCGGCCATGTGATTCTTACTATTATGCAGGCTATTGTGTTGTCCATTACACATTTGCAGTAGGAAAAGGCCATATTTTGCCCAGATGTATGAAGCAATACAGTCGTGCGATGCTGTAAAACAATTGTGCTGTATTTCATCTATTACAGACAATACGTTGAATAATATACTATAGGCGCAGCAATTATTTCTGTCAATTCCCATGTTTTCATTGAGAACACATAATCACAGATAATTACAGCACTTCCCAAGCGGATCCGGCAAAAAGAAAGGCCATTCTATATGGAAGCTGCCAATCTGAAATACTGTATGCTCTTAATTTTATCTGCATGCCTTCCTCTATTATGTTTCTCCCCATGCCATACACTATATTTGTGGTTCTGAAAGAAGACAAATTACAGCATAAGCAATGTTAATAAACAATTTTATTGAATGTTTTCATTTCTAAAACAATAATAGCAAATGTCACACATACAAGACATAAGAAAACATTTCTAGAACCATTGTTCCTTTAGAATCATTGACATCAATGAGAAATGAGGCAAAATGAAAATGCATTTGTTATTGCTTTGACTTATGTGGGAGAGTTTATTTTAGAATATTTTTTATGAAATGTTGATACTCACTGGTGCCAAAAGGCAGGCTCCTACGTCTATTCTGAATTATAAAAGGTGACATGAAATATAGGCTGACAGAGGCATGTATCAAAGAGAAACTCTTCTGTGGGCTTAGCCATTTAAGATACAATCCAGTGGTCATGAAGATCAATGAACTATATGGAACATGTATTATTCTCAGAGTAAAAGACATCAGAGCATGGATAAAAAACGAATCTATCTATCTATTTATCTATCTATCTAATTATATATAGTCTTTCATCCATGCTTCAGTGTGTTAAACTCTGAGATTATACAGTATATACTGTATATGTATGTATATATATATATATACACACACTCACCGGCCACTTTATTAGGTACACCTGTCCAACTGCTCGTTAACACTTAATTTCTAATCAGCCAATCACATGGCGGCAACTCAGTGCATTTAGGCATGTAGACATGGTCAAGACAATCTCCTGCAGTTCAAACCGAGCATCAGTATGGGGAAGAAAGGTGATTTGAGTGCCTTTGAACGTGGCATGGTTGTTGGTGCCAGAAGGGCTGGTCTGAGTATTTCAGAAACTGCTGATCTACTGGGATTTTCACGCACAACCATCTCTAGGGTTTACAGAGAATGGTCCGAAAAAGAAAAAACATCCAGTGAGCGGCAGTTCTGTGGGCGGAAATGCGTTGTTGATGCCAGAGGTCAGAGGAGAATGGCCAGACTGGTTCGAGCTGATAGAAAGGCAACAGTGACTCAAATAGCCACCCGTTACAACCAAGGTAGCCAGAAGAGCATCTCTGAACGCACAGTACGTCGAACTTTGAGGCAGATGGGCTACAGCAGCAGAAGACCACACCGGGTGCCACTCCTTTCAGCTAAGAACAGGAAACTGAGGCTACAATTTGCACAAGCTCATCGAAATTGGACAATTGAAGATTGGAAAAACGTTGCCTGGTCTGATGAGTCTCGATTTCTGCTGCGACATTCAGATGGTAGGGTCAGAATTTGGCGTCAACAACATGAAAGCATGGATCCATCCTGCCATGTATCAACGGTTCAGGCTGGTGGTGGTGGTGTCATGGTGTGGGGAATATTTTCTTGGCACTCTTTGGGCCCCTTGGTACCAATTGAGCATCGTTGCAACGCCAAAGCCTACCTGAGTATTGTTGCTGACCATGTCCATCCCTTTATGACCACAATGTACCCAACATCTGATGGCTACTTTCAGCAGGATAATGCGCCATGTCATAAAGCTGGAATCATCTCAGACTGGTTTCTTGAACATGACAATGAGTTCACTGTACTCCAATGGCCTCCACAGTCACCAGATCTCAATCCAATAGAGCATCTTTGGGATGTGGTGGAACGGGAGATTCGCATCATGGATGTGCAGCCGACAAATCTGCGGCAACTGTGTGATGCCATCATGTCAATATGGACCAAAATCTCTGAGGAATACTTCCAGCACCTTGTTGAATCTATGCCACGAAGAATTGAGGCAGTTCTGAAGGCAAAAGGGGGTCCAACCCGTTACTAGCATGGTGTACCTAATAAAGTGGCCGGTGAGTGTATATATATGTACAAAAACTTGACAATGTTTGTGATAAGAGGGATGACACCACTTCCTTAGTTGCACGGCAGTACCCCATCGCCCATTTGGGGTTACTTACAAAGAAAAAAAGCAGTCCAGTCCATTAGAAACCATATAAAGCATAATGCGGATTCTCTTTCTTCAAACAATAGCATCACGCACCTCCTATCGCCCCACACAAGACCCTGCATGGGTTGGTATGTGGTGTGTGATGCTATTGTTTGAATAAAGAAAATTCCAATTATGCTTTACATGGTTGCTGACGGACTGGACTGCTTTTCTTCTATATAAAAACACGTAACTGCTTAGGAGATGTTATTATAATCTGTGTGTTTGTGACTAAAGAAGAAACCATAAAGCATTGCTATTCAATTATCTAAAAGATTATATTGAGTATAATTTTTCCATCATTAATTTACTATAGACTAGTATTTGAGACACTTCTCATATTAATATTTTGCATTTATTAATTTTATATAATTAGTGTACATTACTTTTGTTACAAATGCAAGAGAACAAAAATCTTTCTGGGTTATGAAGACAATCCTTCCACTTAAACATGCCCATTCAACTTGAGAGGATGGACATTTAATTTTAATAGGAAGAGTGAGAAAAGTGTCTCCAAATCTTTCTCTTTCTAGAAATAAATGATTGTACTGGTTGGTTTTCCTACTGTGGATGTCATATGCCAGTCAAGCTGCCCCATATATACACAAAATTTTTGCCTAATGTACAACATTTGCTGTGTGTATAACCAGTAGTTTAGTTGTAAATTTTGTGAAACATTGAAATCTGGCCAAAAGAATTGGTGGAAATAATATAATTAACAATTACATATTTTGTGACCCAGCAAGTAGCTGTATTTCTTACATACAGTCAAGATAGTTACTTTTATTTTTAATTGGATGTAATGTGAATATTCACGTTCTAATTTGACTATCCTTTCTTAGGTTCTTAGGGAGCCTTCACACTAATATTGGTAATTTTCATTGCTGTCTTCTGTCATAGGTTGAAAGCCACAGACATCAAACTGTCACATAGAATGGTCACAGACTGATTCTGTTAGTTACTACTGACAATAATATAAACAACATGATGAAAGATATGTCTGTCATGTTTGTTTAGTTTTGTAATGGAAGGTAAAGGAAGGTAAAGTCTCGTACATAGGACTTTAACTTTCTTTACAAAGATAAAAAAAACTTGACAGAACATAGCTTTCATCATGTGGTTTATATTATCGTCAGTAGTAACTAACACAGAATCAGTCTGTGACCATTCTATATGACAGTTTAATGTCTGTTGCTGTCATCCTATGATGGAAGACAGCAATGGACATTTCCAACTGTAGTGTTAACATCCCCTTAGAAATGATAACACGTCTTTCACCTAATAACCATGTTATTGCTACAATAAATAAGCTGGCTGCTACAAATCATGTCAATATAGCATACAGACTAACTAGTACAAGACACAGTACAGTATTGTCTTGCCCTCTACAATCTATTCTGAATGCAGCGGCCAGGCTCATCTATCAGGCTAGACACTACAGAGATGCCTCGGGTCTGTGCCAGTCACTACACTGGCTGCCTATTCATTATAGAATAAAATATAAAGTTATCACCCTCATCCACAAGGCTCTCCATAATGCTGCACCTCCCTACATTTCCTCCCTCATCTCTGTCTACCGCCCAACCCGTGCTCTCCGCTCACTCAATGACCTAACGCTTACATCCTCTATTATTAGAACCTCCCACGCTCGTATACAAGACTTCTCCCGAGCTGCACCACTTCTCTGGAATGTTCTAACCCGGACAATCAGATTAACTCCCAATTTCTACAGTTTCAAACACAAACTAAAGACACATCTTTTCAGACAGGCCTATCACAATTTCTAACGTAAACCCTTCCGTACTATAATTAGAATTCCCAAAATTTAACCTTCCTCTGTCCCCGCTCCCACATTACCCCATGTGATATGATGTCTTTTCAGGCTAACTTTATCTGTCCAAGCTCCATCCACATGTTACAGGACACCACTAGTGAAGGCTCATAAAGTTGTGTTTGTGTAATGACAGTAACCTCTATTACAAAATTGTCTGAATACTGTATAAGCAATGCCGCCCCTGCTACCTCTTGTGTCACCCGCCCTCTACCTCATAGACTGTAAGCTCTTGCGAGCAGGGCCCTCAGTCCCATTGTGTGAAATGATGTTCTTTGTTATGTATCTGTCTGTATTTGAACCCTACAAATTGTACAGCGCTGCGGAATATGTTGGCACTATATAAATAAAATGTATTATTATTATTATTATTATTATTATTATTAATTCTCCAGAGAGGTGGCTGTCATGGTACTAGTGGCACAGGATCAGGACTCCAGTTGTCGGGTAATGCAGAGGAGGCTGGAGACAGCACGTGTGTAGCCCACGGGGGGGCTGAGGTAATAGTCCAAGAGCAGGTGAGCCAATACCAGGTAGAAGTCTGTAGAAGTTCAGGAGCTGTATTAGAGCTACGGTGAGCTGGCAGCCAGCAGGTAAAGTTCCAAAGAACTAAACAAGATCTCCATCAAGGAGGTCCCCTAGGTGTCCAGGCTGTATTCGGATAAACAGAACACAATACCAACACAACAGGAAGTGTCAGAGTCACCTATATATTAGCAACCCAATCAGGGTAATACAGGGCGGGTTCCAATCATTAGAAGCAGCTGATGAGCCTCAGGAGTAGGCTCCACACTGAAGTCCAACACGCCGTTATTCAACAAGCTGAATAGCTCAGGAAGCAAGGAGACACTGGGCAAGACAGCAGGTCATGGGTTCAAATCCTGACTGTGGCTCTACTAGAGATGATACTATCAAGTCTCACTTCTGATCTATTAAAGTTGTGACAGGCAAAAGAGTACAAGCCTTCTCGCCTGATTCAAGCATTTGCTATCATGAAACCTATGCCCATTGCTCTCAAATACAAATCTAAAGTTATGATGGACTATTCCTTTCTCTTCAAAATCAATGTATACTACTTTGTAACGTTTTATAATAGATATTTTATAGACAATTTACATTAAGTCTATGTCTATTTTTTGGACTGCCTCCACAATATATTCATTTGCTATGCAACAAATCCATTTCCTCTCTGGATAGATGCATAAGGCTTCTTGTATTTCCTTTCCAGTTTTCAAACTCTATATTGGATTCTGCATTGATTCCAAGAACTTATAGTAAATGTGTGAAATACATTTATATAGATTTTTACTCATAAATTGTTACACAATTCACGTGGTCATCTCCCATGTGGAAATTTTTTTTGTACAAACGATAAATCCATGGCGATGTACAAGATCTACAAGCAGATATTTAGCCATGGCTGTGCAGGAACAAATGTAGGAATGAGAGCTCTACATACTCACATGAAAAGGCATCACTACCTTATTTAGAAGTCATCTGACAGTCATATAACTTAACTTTAACGAGGCAAAGCACCTGAAAGTGCAGTCGCTGCAACTGAACTGAAGGGATGTGCTTAATCTCGATGGAAGATCTGTAGCTACCATTATTTCTATAGGAAAGCTGTTTCTGCTTTATATCGTAGAACGTGGGCCTTTTGCACTGAATGAGCCTGGATCAGAGGATCCACACAGAAAAGGAGCTGCTTTGCTGTATCCTGCAGCAAGTATCCCACTGTATGTCTCCTCACCAACTACAACTAAGCAGCATTGACAGAAACAATGGCACAAATATTGTTGCTCCACTGCAGTTAGTTCAAACAACACATTGTCCCTTTATCGGGCATATCCTTAATTTAGTGCTTTATTAACATGTAAAGGATAGAGATGAGCGAGTACTGCACGCTCACATAGAAATGAATTGACGTAGCCGGCACGCAGGGGGTTAAGCCAACGTCAAAGCGGAAGTACCAGGTGCATCCATTCATTTCTATGGAGCGTGCTGTTCGGATCGGCTGATCCGAACAGTACTCGCTCATCTCTAGTAAAGGAGCTTAAAGAGGACCTTTCATGTCCTCCTGCACATGTAGTTTTATATACCGCTAGAAAGCCGACAGAGCGCGGAAGATATTGGTGCCATTAGTTTTAGCACCAATCTCTGCCCACCGTCAGAAGGTTGTTCCTAACAGTCTAGCTGGTCTGTGAGGAACGCCCCTCCTCACAGTACTCATCCATAGATGTGTACTGGAGGGGGGCGTTCCTCACAGCTCAGCGTCATTCCTGGGTAAGGAACATCCCCTCTGAGGTACTCTGCTTGCTCCCATTCTGCCTCACTCAGCCAGCGCTCCACCTCCTCTACCATTGCCATTAGTGTCAGGAGGAGTACAAACATCAGCAACCAGGCTGAGTATAGTATCTGGAAGTTGATGAACCAAACATTGTTTCAACTTGCAGCGTCAACCGGAGCCACAACAGGCAACCGACACCCACCAGCTGCATCAGCAGGAAAAGTTGGACCTAGAGTGCAGCTATGGTGCAGCAGATAACTGTGACCCCATGGAATTCTTAGCCAATAGGTTAGAGCAGTGGAAAGAGCTGGCCCAGTTTGCCATTGTTCTCAAGTGTTATGACCAAGAGGGTGTTTAGCGGAGCATATACTCAGTGTGAAGGCTAACATTATTAGCTTTTCCCACAATGCTTGGCCAGTAGCAAAGCATTGTGGGCAATAATCACCAATCTCGATCCCACCTAAAAAGATCGTGTTCGGAATTCTGATTGCGATATTGAAATTTTTTCGATCGCCGATCGGAATCCGATCTTTTCTGAACACGATCGCTCAACCCTACCTAGGACATAAGAGTGTTCTGCACTATGTTTTAAGGCAATTTAAAGTGTGGTTCAAATATAATCGAGATCCCAAGCCACAAATACACAAAACAAATTATGAAAGGTGAGCCCATGACCAGTATTACTCCTCATGTACACACATTTAACACTTTACCCTGAAAAGTCAAATGAAACAGGTATGTTTTAGGTGGTGGAATTGTGGACAAGGTGTAGTCTTTGTGCTGTAGTTTATTCTGCTTTCCACAGCACTACAATCTGTCACAGGGAACTTCCCATCCCAGTTTATCTTCCTGCACTAGCATAACAAATTCTTTGTCTAGTATTGATTCATTACTGTTATTAAAAGAGACATCCATGTGACATCTATGTGCCTTAATAGGATATATGGACAGAGTTTGTCATACCGAGACCACATCTTTACGAGAATGAAAATGTTATTGTACTGTATCTGCTGCTATTACTAAAATAGACCAAACTATAAAGATTAAGTATCACATGATACAAATAAGATATATGCTGTCTTTATTTACAGTGTAATCTCATATACACCATTATAGGGTAGCAATGAACCTGCTGCAAATCACCATTGAATCTGTTACAAAATTGGTGTTTATTGCCCATGATTTACCACAGATTAGCAAAATGTTTAGCAAACCCTTAACATAACGGGCAGATTATAAAATCTTCAGCATGCCCTTAAATTTCAGTGCAACAATTCCCTTCATATGTATTGTGTTGTACTTTCTTGAAGATGTTCTGTGCTAAATCCACACCAAGAACCAGTGACAAATCTGACTTGGCCTAACTGGATGACTTAGCTTAGATTTTGTTTCCTTAGATTCCTGTACGTTAATACACACAAGTTGTCAAAAGTGAATGTTATGTTAATGCTACCACACATGAGACCAATTTACATACATTTTATACATTTCTAAGAATGGAATTCTAGGTATAGGCTTCTTTGTATGTACTATTATATATTGACAATTCATTGCTCTTTTAACTATATTCACCTTGATAGTTTATCATTTGTGATGAAATATATTATGCAAGGTAATGTCTTTAGAAGCATGTTAAAATATTCAACGTTAAGTGCTAAGTGTCTAGAAATAAGTCTACATTCTAAGGAGATAAAAGGAGATTGAACACTTATTCTGCTACAGACAGGATGTCCTTGACAAGAAAATGAGCCAGAGCTTTGTATCTGAAAATATAATATATCCTTCAAGAATATAGGATATTTTGTTACTATGACATGATAAGTAAACTGTCCACTTCTGTTATATTCATAACTTTCCAAATAAAGACCTTAAATAATTATTAGATTCCTGTTTCTAGTTACTTCAGAGGCAAACTTGGGCTTGATTTGATGGTGCAGCCGCTTGGGTTTAGGTACAATGCCACTAGAATAACTTTAGTACAATGCTCCCCACAATAGGCTTCCTTAAATGGGCAGAGAACATTGACATATGAGGCCTCACAGCTCGAAAGGGCTTGCAGACATGAGGGATCTATTTGTACCATTCTTCTGTCTGTATGATGCCATAATCTAGAGTCTATCCTCTAACCAGCAATTTTTTTCATATGCTAAATACTTACAGACAGTTATTGTGTGGGTACGATCCACATCGCAGATTTGTGGCAGAGATTTATGTAGCTGTGCAATTTATATGAAAGGGATTTAATAAAACAAAGGATGTTTCAGTACATTGATAATGGTATTTGACACTTTCACAGAACTGACCAAGGTTTTTCCTGTTTCCTGTCTGCACAGCATTCTTATTGTTATGAAATCTTGCACTGTTTACATAGAATTCTTTAGAATTCCAGCATAGTATTGAGGTTCACAGTGGTTCATCAGGTTACAGTGATTTTAGGTTTCCATGTACATTGGCTTTTCCTGGGCCTCTGTAACATGAAATTCACATTCAATTTAGGAGGCATTCACACTAGCGTTGGTGTCAGCAGTCTCTAGCTATCGTCTGTTACAAGATTATAGCAACAGACACTAGCTGAACTGTCTGAAATTCGTTAAAATTTCCATTTATTTTAATGGGATTTTATCTTGTGTCCATTAATGTCCGTTTATACCCAAGTACGTTTTTTCCAGCAGACAAAAAAATCCAACATGCAGGACTTTTTTGTCCATTAGAAAAAAATGGACAGCAAGTGTCCGTTATTTTTTTTACATTGAAGTCTATGAGCAACTGTCACGGAGCAAAGGTATATGTCTTCCTCCGGATGGTCTTTTGAATCAACACGGACGCAAGAGGTCGGGAGACAACAGCAATTTATTGTAATCCACAAAGTTAGTAGCCGGCGGCGGTCACATCAACCGTAATAACAATAAGTCCACAGAAGTCTCAATCCAATGATAGCTTTGGTTCCTTGGTCCTGTAACTAAATCCTGGCTCTCTACAGAGCTGTGCACAGGCCGGCTAACACATACTAACTGCTAGCTATATACTATATACTAAGACTGTTACACCTATATCTGTGGGTGGGAAGGGCTGAGTCACAGATCCTTCCCCCCTCACCTATACCAAGGAGAGCAGACTCCCTATCTACTATGGACAATGCACCGTCCAACATCTTCTTGGAGACACAGATCAGATTATCTCCACCCATTGTCCTCACTAGTTAGAGGTATTTGCATACAATGTGCTAACACACTAGACCCTAATCAGCCAACTACACATTGATGTATATAACAGGTTAGAGAATACATTCCACATGAAATATATATTACACATTGCCTATAGTATAGACTCTAACCATCCCGTGACAACCCCTCCCCCTCTCAAAACATGTGCATGACACAATTGGCCTACACAGGTAAATTGGGGAATGCACATCAGTCTCTATAGCTCATATGTCCTCCTGCCGGGATAACCCATCTGCGTTCTGGTGTTGGTTCCCTCGGCGGTACTGAATGGTAAAGTTGTAGGGTTGAAGGGCTGGCACTGAAAATCCGGTGGATCCATGTTGGCGTCTCTCTGAGCTTGGCTTCGGGTCACTGCTCCCACAAAGTGGCACTGTAGATTTCCAACATCGTTGCCTAACAGAACATCGGCCGGCAGCCCGCTCATCACACCAATTGTGCATCGTTTTGGTCCATAACCATAGTCGAGTTCCACGGTAGCTTTAGGAATACGTTTCCGAGTACCTCCTGCCAACTCGATAGAAAGGCCAGGGCCCTCCTCTAGGGCCTCGGGTCGAACTACTTGGGGGTCCGCTACCGTTAGGAAAGCTCCCGAGTCCCGGAATCCAACAACTGTTCGGCCATCCAGTAGGACCTCCTGCAAGTGCTTCCGCTGAAGGTTTGCGGGATGTGTGGCGGAAGGCTGAATCCCATAGACCCCTGGAGGTGGAACAGATGGGTCATTCATGGAGTCATCTGGAAATGGGGCCAAACTTTCAGTCCTAGGGGTGGTTCCCAGGTAGTGAATAGGCCGGGATGCCACGGTGGCCCGTGCCCCCATGTTAACAGGGCAACTAGCTTGCAAATGTCCAGGCCGCCCGCACCCAAAACATCTGCGCTCTAGCATTCTTCCAGTAGGTCGTTGTCTAGGGACAGGGTTGTTCATAGCTGGAGGCCGATGGGCTGGGGCAGGGGAAGAGGGGGAATTGTAATCCTGAGGCCGGGCACGAAAGGTGGGTGGCTGGATGAAGGGTGTCTGGCGGACTGTGGTAGTTTTCCGCTCCTCTGCAAACAACCTCTTCCACTGCGGCTTGATGGTCAGGCCCTCATCTGCAAGGGAAGCAGCTTGCTCCACTGTGGCTGGGTTCCGTTCCAGCACCCACTCACGGATCTCAGCGGGGCACTGGGAAAAGAACTGTTCCTTAAGTATGACTTGGAGGATCTTATCGACTGTGACAGCCTCCTCTCCTTCTAGCCAGCGCTTGCATGCTTGCTTCAACTTGTGGGCGAACATGTGGAAGGAGCTTCCCCCATTGTAAGACAAAGAGCGGAACTGAACTCGGTAGGTCTCTGGAGTGACTGCATAATACTTCTGCACCGCTCTTTTAATGGCCTCATAGTCCCGCTGATCACTAGGGTCCATGGCTCTGAGAGCTTCCGCAGCCCCATCTCGTAGGTGCCCCACCAGATACCGGACCCAATCCTTCTCTGGGACTTCCATCAGGTGGCACTGGTGTTCGAAGTCCTGAAAATATCCATCAACATCCCCAGCCGCTTCATCAAAGGTCTTGAAGTGTTTATGGGAGACATATGGTGGTTCTCTCACTGTTGGGCTGGGGGTCGACGTTTGATTATAATTCCGCGTAGTTATCACAGCCATTCGCATTTCATGCGCCATTCTTTCCTTTTCATGCGCCATTCTCTGTTCCTCCTTCTCCGTTTCCTGAGCCCTCTGTAATGCTCTACTCCTTTGCTCTGCAGTTGCTCTTAGCCCCAGCACTGCCAATTCCTCCTCATACAAAACAACCCATCTGCTCTTTTGGGTCTGTACCTGCCACTCCTGTATCTCTACTGTCTCCTGGGGGCAGCCCTCCTCATGGTCGCTTTGCAGGGTCATCTCCTCCAGTGCCTCGATCAGTTGCTCTTTCGTTCTTCCCTGATAACTCAGGTTTAGTTCCCGGGCCCTTACTTGTAGACTTGCCATAGTCCAGTTCCTGTATTCTGAGGTTGTGGCTCCATTAATCGCTGGGCTGCTGTAGTCCATCTCGCTGTCCGCTGTTGATCCCACCGCTGCCAACCAGTTGTCACGGAGCAAAGGTATATGTCTTCCTCCGGATGGTCTTTTGAATCAACACGGACGCAAGAGGTCGGGAGACAACAGCAATTTATTGTAATCCACAAAGTTAGTAGCCGGCGGCGGTCACATCAACCGTAATAACAATAAGTCCACAGAAGTCTCAATCCAATGATAGCTTTGGTTCCTTGGTCCTGTAACTAAATCCTGGCTCTCTACAGAGCTGTGCACAGGCCGGCTAACACATACTAACTGCTAGCTATATACTATATACTAAGACTGTTACACCTATATCTGTGGGTGGGAAGGGCTGAGTCACAGATCCTTCCCCCCTCACCTATACCAAGGAGAGCAGACTCCCTGTCTACTATGGACAATGCACCGTCCAACATCTTCTTGGAGACACAGATCAGATTATCTCCACCCATTGTCCTCACTAGTTAGAGGTATTTGCATACAATGTGCTAACACACTAGACCCTAATCAGCCAACTACACATTGATGTATATAACAGGTTAGAGAATACATTCCACATGAAATATATATTACACATTGCCTATAGTATAGACTCTAACCATCCCGTGACAGCAACGAACTTATAATGGACAGTAACTGATAGCCATCAGTTACTGTCCGTTTGAGTCCATTATGATAGGTATCTGTTTTTTTTTTTCAACGGACACCTTCATAAAAGAATCCAATGGTGGTGTGGCCAATCCCAAAATGTGCATAACTCGGCTGTTGTCTAACCACAGAATTTTGGCAATTGCTAACAATCAATCAGCATGCACTGAATGGTAGTCTAGTCAATCTTCGCTGAGGAATACAGTAGTGCTAGTGATATAGTACTACTCCCAACTTGTGCCATGATCAGCTGCACGTATACTGCATTAATCTCAAACATGATCCTGCCCTCCACAGAGAAAGTTTTTCATCTTCTAAATCCAGGATATTCAAACTTTCTTTAAATATGGACTTCCTTTATCTCACGTATTTATCTTCCTAATTTTCTTTATGCCTATTTTTTTTCTTATTTTGAGTTTAAATTTGGAAAACTTGGAACCAGTTAGGGGTGTTCACACTTATGCCCAACGGGTCTCTGTCCTATTACTCGGGGAAACTGCATAGAGGACGGCTTACCGGGTCTTAAAAGCAAACCGCCAGTTTCCGTATGCAGCCTCTCCGCGGGGAAAGCATTCTTTTTGGCTGGACACAAAGTCCTGCATGTCCAACTTTGTGTCTGGCGGGCAGACATGGGCGCAAATGTGAACGATCCCTTACTAGTAATCTTCACTATTACTTTATCCTAGTAATTGTGAAGGTCACAGCAGTCTGACAACCATCATTAGCAGAAACATTTTATGCTTTAAACTGTGTATATCTTGCAGGGAAATTATGAAATTAGGGATTCGATCAAATCCAGGCAACTCTGTGGGGTCATTTCCCTAAAGAAAGTAAGTGATTTGATCAAATCCCTGAACTGTTTTAGGGAAATGATGAAATAACACAAGTCAGGATTTGCACAGCTCTATGTTTCACTTGTTACTACTTCCCTTTACCTTACTGCTCCCCTCTGGCATCTGTGCCAATCAGCGCACTACGCTTCTGACGTGACGCACACAAAACATGGATTAAGATCCTATGTGAAAGTTTGTGTGTTTGGATGTTTGTTCCTCAATCAAGCAAAAACGGCTGAATGGATTTGCCTGAAATTTGGCACATACATAGATTGTAACCGCAATTAAAACATAGGCTACTTTTTATCCCGAGAAATCACATGGCTTCACGACCGCTATGAACGAATTTATGTTCATACTAGACTATGATGTCATCAAAGGTCCTTGACCCTTTCTTGGATAGGATCATGCTATTGCATGGGCAGAGCAACACGCCATTTTGTGGGTGGAGATATATAGTATTAAACCGGACAATGTGGAAGCTGCTGAAAATGGAGTTTCATGGAAGGTCAGGAGAGAACAGAACATGCAGGCTGTGTGTGGGCAAGAGGAGTATATGGGGTGTACAGTTTGTGTGAGTAACATAGGGGAATGTGGTGTTCATGCTCTGATGGGGGGGGGGGGAACTGTGGCAAATTTCAGCAACATCCATTCAGCCGTTTCTAACACAGAAGCTGCACAGACACTGGCATAAGAATACCCCTGTAATCCAAATTGCCAGATATAGCAGAGCTTAGGCAGAGCTGTAGAAAAGCTGGGTATGCTGTCCAAATACAGAGATGTAGATATAGCTGGGTATGCTGTGCATATACAGAGATGTAGCAGAGCCGAAACACAAGAGCAGGCGGATCATGGACAGAAGCAATTATCTAAATATAAGTGGATCGTCGCCAACAACATGCAGACGAAGTCGCGGACAGAGGCTAGTATAGAATAAAAATCAAACTCTGACAGAATTTGTATCTGAAGAACAGTTTTATGAAACTTTCAGGATGTGTTTTGAACAAGTAGCATGATAAAGAAAACACCTTTGTGGACTCGCGAAAGGATAGAAAAAACTTCACAGTCATTGAACAATTTACAACTAGCCACACTGCTTACACAACAGACACATACACAGGACTATTATGGTAAAAAATTACAATGTTATGGAAGTAGGAACTAAAAAATTTCAGCTTAAGTACCTATTACTTTGAATAATTAGTTTTGAATAAATAATTTGGGTTTCATTGACTATTGTTGTATTACCTACTCTACATGCAGGGCCGCCGCCGATAGGCCAGTACTACTGCTACTGGCATCAGGCGCCTGGCCAAATTGAAAAATTGGGGGGGCCTGGTTTTGGACCGCCACCATGTGCCAACCCCTGGCGCCCGCAGCAGTCATTATACGGTATATGGCTGAAGCGAGGAGCTGACACAGGTCAGCTCCTCGCTTCGCCGCTGCGCGCCTCTCTCGCTGACACATATGTGGCTGAAGCGAGGAGCTGACCTGTGTCAACTCCTCGCTTCAGCCGCATATGTGTCAGCGAGAGAGGCGCACAGCGGCGAAGTGAGGAGCTGACCTGTGTCAGCTCCTCTCTTCGCCGATGAACGCTGCCTACTGGCTGTGTCATCACATCGCGTCTACAACTGTGCACCAGTGAGGGAGAAAGGCGCCTGGAGAGCAGCGTGGGAACGTGGAAGAAGGTAAGAGTAATGTGTACTGAGGTGGAACGTGAAACTGGGGGCAGATGAAGGAGAGGACGGCATGACACTGGGGGCAGAGATGGAGAGGATGGCATGACACTGGGGGCAGAGATGAGGGACATGAATCTGGGGGCAGAGATGGAGAGGATGGCATGACACTGGCGGCAGAGATGGAGAGGATGGCATGACACTGGGGGCAGAGATGGAGAGGATGGCATGACACTGGGGGCAGAGATGGAGAGGATGGCATGACACTGGGGGCAGAGATGGAGAGGACGGCATGACACTGGGGGAAGAGATGGAGAGGACGGCATGACACTGGGGGCAGAGATGGAGAGGATGGCATGACACTGGGGTCAGAGATGGGGACATGAATCTGGGGGCAGAGATGGAGAGGATGGCATGACACTGGGGGCAGAGATGGAGAGGATGGCATGACACTGGGGGCAGAGATGGAGAGGATGGCATGACACTGGGGGCAGAGATGGAGAGGACGGCATGACACTGGGGGCAGAGATGGAGAGGACAGCATGACACTGGGGGCAGAGATGGAGAGGATGGCATGACACTGGGGGCAGAGATGGGGGACATGAATCTGGGGGCAGAGATGTGGAGACATGAATCTGGGGGCAGAGATGGGGGACATGAATCTGGGGGCAGAGATGGAGGGGAGATGAATCTGGGGGAAGAGATGGAGGGGAGATGAATCTGGGGGAAGAGATGGGGGACATGAAATAGTGTTGGCTCTCTATAGGGGCTGTCACACGTAGCAGATTTTACCTGCAAATAGAATCTGATTAAGCCTTGTAATGCTGCTAAATAAAGGGAAATGTAATACATAATGGGTATGTCGCAAAATAAAGTAGTTTTAAAATGGCGGGGGGGGGGGGGGAGGGGCAGACACTTAGGCTGTATGGGGCCCCAAAATTCCTGATGGCTGCCCTGTCTACATGTAATAATATATGCTTTAATAATAAACTAAATAATAAGAAAAACTAAAACTAAATAAATACTTTTCATATCTACACAATATTATTTCATCATTTCACTAAAATAGTTCAGGGATTTGATTAAATCACTGACTTTCTTTAGGGAAATGACCCTACAAAGTTGTTATTTTAACAACTTAGGGGTTTGATGAATTCCCTAGTTTCATCATTTTCCTGTGACCAATACAAGCTATGATATTAAATAGTACAGTATATAATAAGGGTTATTAGTTATGGAAACCAACTTTCAGATGATAAAGCAAGCAGAAACAATTTCCAGACTAAAAGCAATAATTAGAAATATATTGAATTAGTAAAAATACAGGCCTCTTATAATTCAATGTTCATGAAACAAAGCAATTTCTTTCTATTCTGTCTAATTATGGTAAAATTGTGTAATTATATTTCTAAATCTGCCTTCTGTAAGCCTCCTTGTATGTGAAAATAATCAAACATATGTTTAAAAAATATTCCTATGAACACTAATTACCCAGTTATTGTGAAATCCAGACAATGCTATAAGCTAGCAATTAGCTGAAGTTGTTGTATACTAGAATACACCATAAGTTGTCAAATATCTTTTTATATAAAAACATGTTATACTAATTAAGACTAAATTCACATTATTGATTATAATTTCCGATGCGCCCAACTATCATGGAATGAGGGCAATGCACTTTAATGGCACTAAAATGGCAGATGCAGGCAAATCCTCCTCCATCTGTATTCACTCCAATGTAAAAAAAAAATCATGACTGAGCTTTCTTTTATTGGAAAAATAAACAAAACGCAACAGAAGTACACTTCCGTCATGGTTTTTTTTTTTTTTTTTTTTTTTTTTTTACACTGGAGTCAATATAAATGTAGGGGGGGTTCTGTCTGGATCTGTCATTCCATGTTTGTTAAAGTCCATTGCTCTCATGCTATGATGGACATGAGCAACACACTTTACAATAAGAAATGTGAAATTAGCCTTAGAGTAACAATTTATTCCGGATTTCTCTACTTGATGTGGTAGATGTACTACTTTCCCCTGTTTTCTTCTAAATGTTTTTATCACTTACATAACTAACATTAATTGTTCCAAATTGTGTTATAGACACATACGCTCTACATTTGCAGAACATGTATCCTATAATGAGCAATCGCATAGCTATCACAACAGAACTAGATAGCCTTATGTCAACTGACATAAAATGAGTTATTAATAATGAGTTCTTCAAGTCTTACATCACCAAGTACAATACAAAAAAATCCTATTGCGCGGTGTACAGCATGCTGCCACTGATCTATGGAAAAGTGTTCTGTGGAATGACTAGTTGTACTTTTATATTTAGTAGTCTGATAGATAAGACTGGTTTAGTTTGGTAAATGCCAGGAAAATCTTACAATTGGTGGAGGATGGAAAATGCTTTGGAATTGTTTTTTCAGAGGATAGTCTAGGCATTTTAGTTACAGGAATGGAAATCTTAGCGCTTAGCATACTACGATATTTTGGACAACTGTATACTTCAAACTTTGTGGGAACGATTTGCGGAAGGTTTCTTTTCTTTTAGTCATATTACTGAACAGATAGACTTCACTTTCCCTGGATCATAACACTGCTGGCTATTCTACTAAGGGGCAAAGGCTGCATACAGGAATGACTCATAAGTTAGGAAAAGATGGGCTATTGCTGTCTGCAGAGGAAGTGACGTTATTCCTGTCATTTCCAGATAACTCACTGGATAGAGCAATCTCATTTACCAAGCTCTTTAAAGTATACTCTGAACGTAACTGGGATACATCCAGTCTGATTTTCTTTGCTCCCAATAGACACACACCGGGATCAATCTTCTGTCTCAAGTTTGCCAGTGGTCACTCACTTTAAATATTTAGTTGGTCACATAACACAAGATACATCTGATATTGTAGCTACTATCATCAGTCTACTCCAGACTTCCGAGAAACATCTAAGATAAGGTCAGCTTTACCTGTTTCTACAACTGGTCCCATCATTCTAAGGTAGGGTTCACATTACCGTTGGTGTCCGCTCAGAAGGTGTCCATTTAAAAAAACCAAAATGGACACCTCTCATAATGGACACAAACGGACAGTAACTGATGGCTATCAGTTACTGTGCGTTATATGTCCATTGCCCATAGACTTCAATGTTAAAAAAAATAACAGACACTTGCTGTTCGTATTTTCAAATGGACAGAAAAGTCCGGCATGTAGGATTTTTTTGTCTGCTTGAAAAAAACAGACATGGTTGTAAATGGACACTAAAGGACACAAACGGACACAAATGGACACTAAAGAACACAAGATGAAATCCCATTGAAATGAATGGAAATTGCAAATGGACCAGCAAGTGTCTGTTGCTAAAATCTTGTACGGACAATAGCCACGGACACTTCTAAGCAGACTGGTGTGAACGCCTACTAATAAAGAAAACTGTCCAACCCAAATGCTTATACATACTACAGCATTTTCTTCTTTCCAGTTATGATGTCCTTCTTTCATAGCCTTGAATTTCAAATGATCATTCAGATTCAGGACTCACCCTGATCAAAGATACAATTAGCTAAGCTACGTTGACTCAGTGAAATGATTAGCAAGGCTCAGTCTGATAGATAGAATCTTACAGTATGATTCATGAATGGTAGATTTTGGTAAAAGTGGGAGTGGGCACAGCTGATCATATTCCAACCCAAATAATAATACCACACTCCAGATTGTTACTGGCTGCATAAAATAAACAATTGCACCTCATGATATAGCAATCTGTATGAATATTGAAATAGCAAATAAAGCTGTTCATTGAGATACTGTATAATAAGTATTTGTCTGAAGTACAATGGTTGCCAGAGAGAGCTGAGGGCCCACCTGACACAGTGGCCCACCCTGGGATTCAAGTGTTCACTTGTGGGCTGGCACGAGCCTGCATAACAGGAGGTTAAAGAAAACATTATCCTATATGTAGCATAAGTAATAAAGGATATATTAGTATAGACCATCATTTTACCAAACCAAAGGTCTCCCAAATAGTCATAACCAAAGTTGGTTATTTAGCTTAGGTCTTTATTAGTAGATTAGCTGTAAATTATCAGAAATGTTATAAAGACAGATGTGAAATGAAACAAGCATGCCTGGATCAATTTCTCTTATATGATCCTTTCTCTTTTACCTTGAGGTACAGTAAGTTCCATCTGAATTGTGTGTTCATCTCCCTTTGCCCTTGGAACAGATAAAGGTGTATTGCAATTAAGGGTTTTCAGCTCAACAAAAAAAAAAAATGTTTTGGTAATTGAATATACTATACAAAGAAAACTGCATAATGTTTGTGAATTTATTCAATGCATTTATACTACATATTTTCAGCATTATTTCTTTAAGATTCTGTGGATTTCTCTTATTATAACATGCAAGAAACAAAAATGCTGAATGAATCATAACAGTCTTTCTTCCTGGATTTTTAGAGGTGAATTAAACATCCTTGTCTTCGAGTTCAGCTTTCTTCACTATTATATTCATGATACATTTAACACTAGCTGAAGATGTTGAAAATAGCTTGGTAAAATAGTAAATGTCAACATGTAAGATATGAGTGGGATGTTTCGGTATGTTTCAGCTCAAGTCATCTTCAACTGCTCAGCACTGTCCATGCAAATAGAAACAAGCTAATCCTCCTGCTCAGATTCATGAGGAAGTGGGTAATTTTGACAGATGCACTACTAGAATATCACCAAAGGCAATTGTTAACTCAGGCAAACATTCATTGTGGATTTTGTTTCAGAACTAAAAATGTACTCATCAAGTCACGACTCTACCACATCTCCAGGGTATTTGCACACCACCTTATGATACAGTCGGGAACATATTAGTACAGCATTCTTTCATATTTTATGATCTTACAAAATAGCCATTACAATGAGCTGAGCTTTAACAATTTTTATCTAAAACATAAGGATTGCACAATCATTTTTAGGTTCAGATCAGTGGGGTTTTTTTTTAGATTTTTACCAGGAATTATCACTGCTTATAAATATTAACTAAATGGCAAATTAACAGCCACATTAAAATTGGAAACATCCTGGACGTGGTTTGCTCACTAATGGTGCCGGTCACATAGTTTGTGTGTTCTGGGCTGGGACTCATCTAAATAGGGTTCTAGTCTTTGTGTCTACTCTCCTTCATCTGGATTCAACATCGACACTATGACCAGAGGGAGATCGCAAAAAAAGGAGTCCCAAAACTAAACTTACCAAGTTTTTCCCTTGTGGTCAGTCTCAGGCCTGTATATCCTGTCATTCTGCGTCTGCTTCTCCTGCCTTGTCAACAGTATCCTCTGGCGTAAAACCTCTGACTTATCTGGAGTAGTGTCCAATGTGGATTTGCCTGGATGATTTCTTTGACATCAATGACAAGGGAGAGGCGACATGACATCTTATGGGCCTCACATAAGGCTTATATTAGAAGTTTATTTCTCCAAATAGTTTCAGTTATCAAAAAATAAAGGATTAAGGACTCCTTACTTAAATAAATTAGTGAGGAAGAGTATAAAAATAAATCTCTCCCGCCTCCAGGACAAACAACCAGACTGTCTCATCTTTATTTACAACTTAGAACTATGCAATTTTATGATTAAGAACATAGTATTTTGCTTTACATTTAGTCATATTATGTATTAGTGGATAGAGCCAGTGTTGTTTTAGCTAAGAGAGTTAAACAATTAGCAGCTAAGTCTATGATTGAGTACCTGGAGGGCCCTAATAATACTCAAATTAGAGAGCCGGTCAAAATTGCTGAAGCCTTTGCTCACTATTATAGTACCCTATAATAATGTAAAGGATGAGTAATTAGATCTGGTAAACCTCATAAGGCGCCTGGCATAGATGGCCTTACTCAAGAATATTATAAACAGTTCGCCTCTATACTATTGCCTTCTTTGAAAAGTATTTTTAATGTCTGGAAGGCCTCATATAACATTAAAACACTAGGCTAGCTAGGGAAGCAGGGAGGGGGTGTGAGAGAGGGAGGGGAGGGAGTGAGAGGGGGATTTGAGTGAGCAGCAATGCATCATGGTAGTTGTAAGTTAAGACAGCAAGAAGTTACCCATGTAAGCAAATGCAGAGGATGCCAGGAGCTCCTAGAGAAACCCTGAAATCACTTAAAACACTGCACTGGGTGCACTTAAATTCTGAAATTTCCCCAATGTGGGACTATTAAAGGATTGTCTTATCTTATTAACCCATTAATAGCACTAACAGACCAGAAAACCCCTTTAATGCATGTAAGTAATAGTGATAGAAGGAGTCTCAAGTAAAATAAAGTGTACTATGTACTGCTAGAAATGTATATTAAATCATCCTTCTTTATACCAAGATAAATGGCATGAGATGACCAGTTTTTACCAGTTTTACGCTTTTTCAAAGCTAATCCTCTCATGACATTTATCTTGTCGAATCTCAAAAGTCAAAATGGTAAGGATGGATATATCTGTATGTATGTACATGTCAAGACTGTCTTGTACAATATTACCTTAGCTACCACCAAAGACACATATCTATTTCCCTTGTTGGGATCCTTTTCTGCATACATAACAGTATTATTACAATTAATAATTATTATAAATGCTTTCATTCGATGGAATAGGCATATTAAATTATTATTTAAATATAATCATTGGGTAATTGGGTTCAAATATAGATAGAAAACGGTGAAAATGTTATTAATGCTTTACAAGTGATGCAGCCTTATGAAAATAAGCTAGCATTCCAAGACCAGTTACTCAGTCTTTTATTCTTATTGTATGATGAAATATTTGCTTGATAAATATCCCTTAACCACAGCCATGAGGGGGCATTATGTAACACTTTGATAATTCTACCAGGATTTTTTGCAATACAGCAGCAGTAGTTTTTACAAACCACAGAGCTAATATACAGAATTTGCTGCCATGGTGTCTCATGTTTTTATTCTGCTCTAGAGAAATGACCTCTCTGGTTTATGTTGTTAGCGCTACTATTTTAGCTCTCAGTAAATAACTAAAGTGTTTTGGGTCAAAGGCTGACTACTTCTTCTGCCTCCTTGCTGCGCGGCGTCTCCCTGGGAGACATGTTAGGAGTTCTATTGGGTGTGCTTAGGTCATTAAGGGTTAATCTTTTCCTTGCCTTCAGTCTCCATGCCGTTAGCCATCAGGTGTGTTCTCTGCTGCTATTTAAACCCCACCCAGGCATGGATCCTTGCCAGCCATTCACTTTGTGGTTCCTGGTTCCTCTGCTCAGTCTGATTCCCTGTCTGTTTGTATTCGGTCTGTTTTCTTGGTTTATTTACCCGGCTTGTATTTTTGACTATCCCTTGTCTTTTGATTTGGTACCTTTATTATATCTCCTGGCTCGACCTCTTGCTCGTCTGACCTCGCCTTCTCTTCTGTGTCTTGCTGGGACTTGTGGTCCTCCCTGGTTCCATGCTGTTTAGTCTTTTGTTTTGCATTGCATTGACACTGTGCTTTCTGTTTAGGTGTGACCCCGTGACTCCAGTCCCTAGGACTTTCAGGGCCTCCTCTCCCCTTATCCTAGCCGCCGGATAGAAGTGTAGGAGCCGTGGTAGGCGCACTTCAATTAGGAAGTGCATTGGTCTGCCTCATCTCAGATATTACAGCATAGTTATAGCTGCAGGGCCTGCGACCCCTTTTGTCATTAGTTGCACAGTGTTGCTTTCCCAGCTGTGTCACTTTGCACTGCCTGACCCTGACTCCAATCCTTACATAATGGCTGGCCCTTACCCTAGACAGGCCGCCCGGCGGTTTAGTATGGATGCCGAACACTCCGTAACTGACCGACTGGACGAACTGTCAAGGCAGGTGCAGGGCATGGCTGGGTTAATTAACCAAGTCTCGCAGCGTCTGGAGGCTTTGCCTGATCCAACATCAGCCACTGCAGGTGCTTCTATTCAGTCACCAGTTTTTCCCACATTGAATACCCGTCAGGATCCTAAAATGCTCTTGCCTGACCATTTTGACGGTAAACCAGACAGATTCCGAACATTTCGGGAATCTTGCCGTTTATTTTTTTGTTTTAATTTCCTTTCTTCTGAAGCAGAGCAGGTGGCGCTGGTGGTGTCCCTTCTAAGAGGGTCACCACAAGACTGGGCCTTGGCTCTACCTGCTGGAGCTCCTGAATGGAATTCGTTAAAAAAGTTTTTTCAAACATTAGGTCAGATTTATGATGACCCTAATAGAGTTGCCTTGGCCGAGTCCCATCTGTTGTCTATTCAGCAGGGAGTTAGAACTGCCGAAGACTATTCTACGGAGTTTCGTCAGTGGAGCTCTCAGTCAGGGTGGACAGACAGACCTTTGTTAACCCTTTTTAGACAAGGCTTATCTGATTCTGTAAAAGATGCTCTAGTAAGTCATCCAGTCCCTGAAAATCTAGGAGACTTTATGTCCTTGGCTATTTCTATTGATAGGAGGCTTAGGGAAAGGCATAGAGAGAAATTAAGCAAACCTGGGTCCTCAGCTAAATCCTGGTCTGTCCTTTCGGAACCTATACCTCCTTCTGCTGTTCCTACCTCTTGTTCTATTCCTGAAGAAGAACGAATGATATTGGGGTCCACAACCGCCTCCAGGAGAAAGTATCGCCTAGAAAACGCTCTGTGTCTGTATTGCGGCAAACCTGGACATATCCTGAGAAACTGTCCAACCAGACCTAAACCACCACTGGGAAACGCCAATGCCTGAGTGATTTCCGGGAGGGTCACTCAGGCACACAGGTACCTCCTAATAATATTGAGAAATGTTTACTCCCTGCTATTCTTGTTAATCGTAACAAAACTTTTGCATGTCAGGCGATGGTGGATTCAGGTGCCGCCATGAACTTCATCCATGAAGTGGTGGCACAAGCTCTAGGAATTGAATTGATTCCCTTGAAATACCCATTTCAGGTATCTGGAGCAGATCTAACCCCTTTGTCTGAAGGGAAAATCTTAGCCCATACTGCTGAGGTGCAGTTTTTTGTCGGCAGTTTACATGTTGAAAAAGTGTCATTTTTTGTTATGAAAAAACTGGCTGCAGACGTTATTCTTGGTTTACCCTGGTTGCGTGTACATAATCCAGTGTTTAATTGGGAAACTTCAGAGTTGGTTAGATGGGGAGATTCCTGTACTTCTCATATTAATACTGTTTGTACTATCAAAAATTATATCAAAATTCCGGAATTTATTACTGAGTTCAAAGACGTCTTTGACGAGCTCAATGCGGAGGCCTTGCCTCCACATCGACCTTATGACTGCGCAATTGATTTGGTTCCTGGAGCTAAACTACCCAAAGGTCGCATTTTTAACCTTTCAGCTCCAGAGCGCGAGTCCATGCGCCAGTACATTAAAGAGAGCCTATCTAAAGGACATATCCGACCTTCAGTTTCTCCTGTGGGGGCGGGGTTTTTCTTCGTTGAAAAAAAAGATAGTGGCCTCCGACCTTGTATTGACTACAGGGAGTTGAATAAGATTACGGTCAAAGACCAACATCCTCTGCCACTCATCCCGGATCTTTTTAACCAGGTGGTGGGGGCTCGATGGTTTTCTAAAATTGACCTCCGCGGAGCTTACAACTTGATTCGGATAAGAGATGAGGATGAGTGGAAAACCGCATTTAATACCCCTGAAGGTCATTTTGAATACC
This sequence comes from Leptodactylus fuscus, assembly GCF_031893055.1. NCBI lineage: Eukaryota > Metazoa > Chordata > Amphibia > Anura > Leptodactylidae > Leptodactylus > Leptodactylus fuscus. The sequence goes on from NC_134269.1 coordinate 120,413,483, forward strand.
TAGTTATGCCTTTTGGTTTGAACAATGCTCCGGCGGTATTTCAACGTTTTGTGAATGACATTTTTAGGGATCTGTTAGGTAGATATCTAGTAATTTATGTAGATGACATCCTCATATTCTCACTGGACTGGGAGTCACATCAGCAACATGTAAAAGAGGTTCTTCTTAGGCTACGTCAAAACCACCTCTGTGCTAAGTTATCCAAGTGTCAATTTGGAGTCCAGGAGATAGGTTTTTTGGGATACATCCTTACTCCTGGTACCATTGGTATGGATCCCAGAAAGGTATCTGCAGTACTTGAATGGGAGAAACCTACTACCTTAAAAGAAGTTCAAAGGTTTCTAGGTTTCGCCAACTATTACCGAAAATTTATCCAAAATTTTTCTTCTATTGTTAAACCTCTCACCGATTTGACCAAAAAGGGGGCGGATCCTGCCTCCTGGACACCAGACGGAGGTAGCGTTCGCCACCTTAAAACAACTCTTTACTTCTGCTCCAGTCCTGGTCCATCCTGATCCTGAATTGCCCTTTATTGTAGAGGTTGACGCTTCAGAAGTAGGTGTAGGAGCCGTCCTGTCTCAGGGCACTGAACCATTTACCAACCTCCAACCTATCGCCTACTTTTCCAGGAGGTTCTCCACTACAGAGGCCAATTATGATATTGGCAATAAAGAGCCTTCTGGCGATTAAGTGGGCCTTTGATGAGTGGAGACACTTCCTGGAGGGGGCCAGACATAAAATTACTGTACTGACTGACCACAAAAACTTATTATATTTAGACAAGGCAAAAAGGTTAAATCCCCGTCAAACCAGGTGGGCTTTATTTTTCACTAGGTTCCACTTTGTAATTACCTATCGTCCCGGCTCAAGGAATACTAAGGCAGATGCCTTGTCTAGAAGTTTTGGTCTTAGTGGTAGTTCTGATGGGGAACCTGAAAATATACTTGCTCCTGGGGTGGTAGTGGCAGTTTTGACCTCGGATCTTGAAACCCGTATTCTCAACACTCAGGATGCTGCCCCTAGTGCGCTACCACCAGGTAAATTGTTTGTCCCTAGTCACCTCCGCTTGGAGCTCTTAGAGGAGATCCACTCCTCTGTTCTGGCAGGTCATCCAGGCATTACTGGTACTGGGAATCTGTTATCACGTACGTATTGGTGGCCATCTTGGCAACGGGATGTAAAAAAGTTTGTTCATTTTTGCGAGACCTGTGCCAGATCTAAGGTGTCCCATCAACTTCCAGCGGGTCTTTTACATCCACTCCTGCTACCCAATAGACCCTGGTCACACATCTCCATGGATTTTATTACTGATCTCCCTTCCTCTAAAGGGAAATCGGTAATTTGGGTTGTAGTAGATCGTTTTTCTAAGATGTCCCACTTTATTGCCTTGAAAAAATTGCCTTCAGCTAAATTGTTGGCCTGGTTGTTTATCCGTCACATTTTACGTCTGCATGGTATTCCTTCAAATGTGGTGTCGGACAGGGGAATACAGTTTGTGTCCAGGTTTTGGAAAGCTTTTTGTAACAGGTTGGGAGTCTCTCTTTCTTTTTCCTCAGCCTTCCACCCAGAGACTAACGGACAAACAGAGAGACTGAATCAATCTTTAGAACGATATTTGAGGTGCTTTGTGTCTGATTGCCAAGATAAATGGAGTGAATATTTGCCCATGGCTGAATTTGCACTAAATAATCATGTCAACTCCTCGACTCGGTTGTCTCCTTTCCACATTAACTATGGTTTTCACCCCAGATTCTCCTCAGGAACAGGCAATGAATTCGCCTTTTCCTCAGTAGAGGACGTTGCTAAATCTCTCTGTACTGTATGGGCTGAAAGCCTGGTATCACTGAGAAAAGCCCAGGCTAATCAAGTAAATTTCGCCAACAGAAAGCGCCGCCCTGGACCTGACTTTGTGGTGGGTGACAAGGTCTGGTTATCCACAAAAAATCTCCAACTTCGCGTTCCATCTTCTAAGTTTGCCCTGTGTTTTATTGGTCCATATCCCATTTCTGAAATAATCAACCCTGTGTCATTCAAATTATCACTTCCTAGATCCCTCCATATTCACTCAGTTTTTCATAAGTCCATACTCAAAAAGTATGTTCCGGCAATGGTCACTCGTTCCCCACCCGAACCTGTGATCGTTCAGGGGGAACTAGAGTATGAGGTGGAACGGGTCATTGATTCACGCAGAGTGCGGAATTCCCTTCAGTTCCTCATACATTGGAAGGGGTATGGACCAGAGGAGCGTGTTTGGGTGGCAGCCAGAGACCTTCACGCTCCTAGATTGGTGGAGAAGTTTTTCCGTTCTTGCCCTACTAAGCCAGGGGGTCCTCTTGAGGGTCCGGAGGCCCCTCCTCAAAGGGGGGATACTGTCAGGATACGGAGTCGCCGCGGTCTCCTTGCTGCGCGGCGTCTCCCTGGGAGACATGTTAGGAGTTCTATTGGGTGTGCTTAGGTCATTAAGGGTTAATCTTTTCCTTGCCTTCAGTCTCCATGCCGTTAGCCATCAGGTGTGTTCTCTGCTGCTATTTAAACCCCACCCAGGCATGGATCCTTGCCAGCCATTCACTTTGTGGTTCCTGGTTCCTCTGCTCAGTCTGATTCCCTGTCTGTTTGTATTCGGTCTGTTTTCTTGGTTTATTTACCTGGCTTGTATTTTTGACTATCCCTTATCTTTTGATTTGGTACCTTTATTATATCTCCTGGCTCGACATCTTGCTCGTCTGACCTCGCCTTCTCTTCTGTGTCTTGCTGGGACTTGTGGTCCTCCCTGGTTCCATGCTGTTTAGTCTTTTGTTTTGCATTGCATTGACACTCTGCTTTCTGTTTAGGTGTGACCCCGTGACTCCAGTCCCTAGGACTTTCAGGGCCTCCTCTCCCCTTATCCTAGCCGCCGGATAGAAGTGTAGGAGCCGTGGTAGGCGCACTTCAATTAGGAAGTGCATTGGTCTGCCTCATCTCAGATATTACAGCATAGTTATAGCTGCAGGGCCTGCGACCCCTTTTGTCATTAGTTGCACAGTGTTGCTTTCCCAGCTGTGTCACTTTGCACTGCCTGACCCTGACTCCAATCCTTACACATTACCTGCCTCAATGCATTGTGCCAACTGATAATGCTGTGACATTTTTTTTTCAGGTAATGCATGATCTAGATCCCTTAGAACCTTAGTTGTGCCCCCATTCGCAAAGCAAGATCCATAAAGGTATGATTGGATGTAATTGGTGTGGAAGAGCTTGACTGGCCCGCTCAGATTCCTCAATCCCATTTTTCAACTTTAGTTGATGTAAAACAGAGATTGCAAGCCAGATTGTTTCTTACAAGATCAGTGTTTAACCTTACATAGGAACTTCTAGATTAGGGGTTGGAAACCCCCAAGATGTATACTACAAGAGTGACATGTGGGCCATAACTCCATGGCAAGGCAACCTCCCACCTCTGTGTTTTATAACTCATAATCACTCCGCTCCCATTCTATCAGCCTCTGGCAGCTGCACTTGTACAACTTGGCAGTGAGTGGGGGACCATGTGACTGTACACATCACTCAGTCTCCTCTATAGTGACTCACTACATTCTACAAACTAATGCAGGAGCAGTGGAGGAGACTTAATGACATGTAACGTCACATGATTCTTCACTATCCACTAGAGACTCATATCTGCAGGTGCCAGAGGCTAACAGAATGGGGGCTGAGTGATCATCAGCTACATGCACCTGGTGCAGAGGAGAGAAATACTGAGTCTGTCAGATTGAATATTGGTATCAAACTAATGATAATACCTTGTAGAGCTGCTTCTACACTTTGCAAAGATTCCATTCTTACTCTGCATTGCAGCTCCATTTTTATGAAAATCAGTATTTTATTATGAAAATTATCTGAAAACACATTTCTCACTTTTCCCAGAAAGCCCACAGAATTTCCTTCTGCGAACATTCTGCTTCAATTATACCTATACGGAAATTTATAGGATTTCTAGGGTTTCCTTAGGTACAATTGACATTCTGAAATTAACAAAAACGTGACGTTTCTGTTGTGGCAAAATCGCTGAATTTACAGTACGTGGTACTCCTGCCTTACGCTAGGTTCACACCTGCGTTCTACTCTCCGTTCTGTGCTTTCCGTCTTCTGCATGCCAGAAGACAGAAAGCACAGACCGGGTTCGGCCATGAGCGGCGGTGAGCGTTTTTTGCTCTCCGCCGCGAAACCGGATTTTTTAATTCAGGCACAGAGTACTGCATGTCCGACTCTGTGTCCGGATTAAAAAACCCGGTTTCGCGGCGGAGAGCATAAAACGCTCACCGCCGCTCACGGCCGGACAGCTTTCTCACCCATTCAAATGAATGGGTGAGAAAGACTCCTGCAGGTTTCCATCTCCTGCCTCTGTTTTATGCAGGAAACGGAAACCTGCACAACGCAGATGTGAACGAGCCCTTAAGGGCATTTCTTCTCCTGCCTGGGGATTTACCCTTCACTCCAGATAACTGCTGCTAACTGTAGACAAAGTATGTCAAAGTAGAAGATGTCACTCAAGCAATGAATGATGGAGATAGGCAGCAGTTAGGGGCAATTATCTAGAGCAGAGACTAAAGCCCCAGCAGGAGAAGAAATATCCTTAAATCATTCCACGTACCCAGTCACTCTAACGCTGCAGAAAGCCCAGATTCACTGCCAGTGGGGCTTCTTCTTTCATGTTGCTTGTGCCATCAACACTAAGGACTACATCATTTGTTCTCTGCAGGAGGGTCTCCACATTCTACGCCGTGAAGGATTCCAGATGGATGACTTAGACCCAGCTAATTCACTTCCCCAGACACATCTGCATACTTGGTACCCTAAAGTCAAGAAGCCCTCGGGCCCTTCTCAACCTCTATGTTCTGTTGAGACCCCCAGGCCCTCTTGATAAGAATTTGGACAATTTTTACATATTTTTTCAGTATGGACATTACTAGTTTCTTATATATAGAGGAGGCAAACAAGAAGAAGGAGGCACCGGATAGTCTTCTCGCAGCACAGGGGACACCTTCAGTGCTGTTTGAGCGCTAGGGACCCCCCCCCCCCCCTTCCAGTGCTGCAAGAAAACTAATTAGAATATGGACGAAAACCGGGATATTTAAGGAACAGTGGCGTGGAGAAGACATCTAAAGGTAGGTGAAGAATAGCCTTTCTTTTAGGGTTTAACGTCAAACGGGATTCTACAGGAATCCCGTTTGACGTTATGCCTATAATGCCTATAGATTTAGAATGGGATGTCATAAAAGCTCCTGTAAGTATAATGTGTCTCATAATTCTTTTGTGCATATAATGTGTATATATTAACTATACTAATTATACAGTTTGTCTTATCAATTAACCCACTATACAGAAAAAGAATATGTGTAGGTTGCTAATAATACTAGACTTAGTTTATGGGCAGCATGATGGCTCTGTGGTTAGCACTATTGTCTAGAGTATGTTGGTGCTATAGAAGTAAGAGAAATAAATGGCTTGCTTGAAATTACAATACACAAACATAGCAGAAGGTTGAAAATGTCTAATTCATCTCTTGTCACTGTGCTGAATGGAATGAATGAGGAACTGAAACCTGTTTATCACATATATAAATGGCATTGCTTTTCCAATCATTTCTACAATTAGCTTGTTTCCATTACACGGACAGGTGAGCAATAACAACACATTGAGGGAGTGCATTTATTTCAATTACTTAGTGTTTTTTCTCAGCCGAATTTTGCAGATTATGGTAAATGTACTTAGAGTAAAATTGTAATTGCTTCAGATTTCAACTTTTACTTTTGCAAAGAAAATAATTTAGTAGTATTTTATTACCATAAGTTACTATTAATTATATAAATTTACAATTGTGACCTGTGACCTGTATCCTGGAGATAGTTCATAGGGCTATCCCACTTATGGTTTTCTTTTTGGAAGTAATTAACTGGTCTGATGTTTGAAACATGGGAAAAATACATTTTTTATATTATTGACTGATATTTTATTTATATTAAACACAGATCTATACAGTCCTATGAAAAAGTTTGGGCACCCCTATTAATCTTAATCATTTTTAGTTCTAAATATTTTGGTGTTTGCAACAGCCATTTCAGTTTGATATATCTAATAACTGATGGACACAGTAATATTTCAGGATTGAAATGAGGTTTATTGTACTAACAGAAAATGTGCAATATGCATTAAACCAAAATTTGACCGGTGCAAAAGTATGGGCACCTCAACAGAAAAGTGACATTAATATTTAGTAGATCCTCCTTTTGCAGAGATAACAGCCTCTAGTCGCTTCCTGTAGCTTTTAATCAGTTCCTGGATCCTGGATGAAGGGATTTTGGACCATTTCTCTTTACAAAACAATTCAAGTTCAGTTAAGTTTGATGGTCGCCGAGCATAGACAGCCCACTCTCAAATGATCTGAAAACAAAGATTGTTCAACATAGTTGTTCAGGGGAAGGATGCAAAAAGTTGTCTCAGAGACTTAACCTCAGTTTCCACTGTGAGGAACATAGTAAGGAAATGGAAGACCACAGGGACAGTTCTTGTTAAGCGCAGAAGTGGCAGGCCAAGAAAAATATCAGAAAGGCAGAGAAGAAGAATGGTGAGAACAGTCAAGGACAATCCACAGACCACCTCCAAAGAGCTGCAGCATCATCTTGCTGCAGATGGTGTCACTGTGCATCGGTCAACAATACAGCGAACTTTGTACAAGGAGAAGCTGTATGGAAGAGTGATGAGAAAGAAGCCATTTCTGCAAGCACGCCATAAACAGAGTCGCCTGAGGTATGCAAAAGCACATTTGGACAAGCCAGCTTCATTTTGGAAGAAGGTCTTGTGGACTGATCAAACAAAGATTGAGTTGTTTGGTCATACAAAAAGGCGTTATGCATGGCGTCCAAAAAAAACAGCATTCCAAGAAAAACACTTGCTACCCACTGTAAAATTTGGTGCAGGTTCCATCATGCTTTGGGGCTGTGTGGCCAATACTGTCACCGGGAATCTTGTTAAAGTTGAGGGTTGCATGGATTCCACTCAGTATCAGCAGATTCTTGAGAATAATGTTCAAGAATCAGTGACGAAGTTGAAGATATGCTGGGGATGGATATTTCAGCAAGACAATGATCCAAAACAGCGCTCCAAATCGACTCAGGCATTCATGCAGAGGAACAATTACAATGTTCTGGAATGGCCATCCCAGTCCCCAGACCTGAATATCATTGAACATCTGTGGGATGATTTGAAGCGGGCTGTCCATGCTCGGCGACCATCAAACTTAACTGAACTTGAATTGTTTTGTAAAGAGGAATGGTCCAAAATCCCTTCATCCAGGATCCAGGAACTGATTAAAAGCTACAGGAAGTGACTAGAGGTTGTTATCTTTGCAAAAGGAGGATCTACTAAATATTAATGTTACTTTTCTGCTGAGGTGCCCATACTTTTGCACCGGTCAAATTTTGGTTTAATGTATATTGCACATTTTCTGTTAGTACAATAAACCTCATTTCAATCCTGAAATATTACTGTGTCCATCAGTTATTAGATATATCAAACTGAAATGGCTGCTGCAAACACCAAAATATTTAGAACTAAAAATGATTAAGATTAATAGGGGTGCCCAAACTTTTTCATAGGACTGTACATGTGCTCTTAGAAATACATAATTTTCATTAATAAAAATTGAAACCCAGTTGCAGGAAAGCATTTCGCTTCTATACATTGGTTTTAATATATATATATATATATATATATATATATATATATATATACACATATATATATACACACACACACACACACATATATATATATATATATATATATATATATATATATATATATATATAGACACAGAGACACACAACTATAATAGATTTACTGCAGAATAAGTCTGGTTTGTGTGTGTTATCTATCAAAAGATGCAGTGTGATGCACGGACTCCAGGCAAGTCGTATATCTTAAGATGTAATGTCTTATGGCTACTAATTCTTTTCTTGCCTATGGGAAAACCCTATGCCTCTTGAATACAAAAGTTCCTGAATGGTGTTGTATTAGTTTATATCTTTTGTTTCCCTTTAAATTGTGGAACAGTAAAACTCCTATAATAGCTCAAGAGACCTGAATTGTCAAATCTACTAGATTTTTCAAGTATAAAAATTGAGAGTCTTCAATAGTTGATACCGTTTTTTAATGGCTAACCAAAATGATGACAGATTGCAAGCTTTCGAGGCTGATAAGGCCACTTCATCAGGCATGGTTTAAACACAATTTCTGAAGGATGCATATTTATTCAAAAAGAGACACACAGGAATAGAATGTTTGGTGGGAGAGTAGATGGTATTTAGAACACAAGTAAACAAATCATCAGTTCACAAGGTCCTTATCAATTCAAAAAGTGTCTTATCTGTCATCATTTTAGTTAGCCATTAAAAAAGGTATCAACTACTGAAGACTCTCAATTTTTATAGTTCATATCCACTGGCTAACACGGTACAAAGATATATTTTTCAAGTGACTGGATTAAAATTAACTGGTCAGAGAAGATTTTGTTGAGGGGCCACATGGTGGCTCAGTGGTTAGCACTGCAGCCTTGCAGCGCTGGAGTTCTGGTGCTCAAATCCCGCCATGGGCAAAAAACCATCTGCAAGGAGTTTGTATGTTCTCCCCGTGTTTGCATGGATTTCCAGCCCGTATTCCAAAAAAAAAAAAAAAAGACATACTGATAGGGAAAAAATGTACATTGTGAGCTCTATGTGGGGCTCACAATCTACAAAAAAAAAAAAAAAAAAAGAAAAGATTTTGTTGAAAGCCAAATGCAAATAACAGCTATGTGTAAATCATTGTACATCAGTCTGGGTTACCATGGTATAGCTTCACTGCTAATTTTCCATCATTATGTACTGTAGGCAATGGGATATTGGAGTTTTTGCAATTTTAAATTGAAGAACAATTTTCTGAATTTGTTCCACAATTTTTAGACAGTTCTTCAAAGATTGGTGAACTTCTATACATCCTTGCTTCTGAGAGACTCTGTCTCTCTACCATGCTCTTTTTATATACAGTCACATGATTTAATTGTAAATTCACCCTCTATCTGTTTTATTAGTTCCACGTACCACCTTTCCTGCCTTTTGCTAACCCTATCCAAAGTTTGAGATGGGTTGCTGCGATCCATTTGTAAATAAGATTTTTTTTTTTTTCAAATTAAATGGAATAATGTGTAATTCTGGTATTTCTTTCTTTTACTGTGGACACGTGGGACTCTGTTGCAGCCTGGGAACCTACCATCACTCACCTACCCCATGAGTGTATGGAAGCTTGGCAAGAGAGCAGCAGCCTGTCTACCTGGATGGCTTCAGACGTCTTTGGGCAGTAGAACACAGTGGTAAGGAGAAAGGAAGAGGACTTGTAATGAAGGACATTTGGTGCATTTTTTGTGGTTAAGGAACAATAGCTCTGATGCAAGATACCGAACTATCAGCTGTGAGCATGAGATCTCACCACCTACCAAAGGAACTGCCACATGTTATCATGATAGCTGCATATGTCCCCCACCTCTGCAAAAAAACGTTTCTGCCTGTTATGTCTACTAGCTGTGACCCAACTCCTCATGTCCTCCAACCACGGTCGGGCTGTATTATCAACATCACTTCACACAGAGAACTAAATGATCCTGCAGTGTGTCTTGGTTTCTTTCTTTTTAGTTGCTATGATTCCTAGGATTTCTCTATCTGCCAGGAGCTTGTATGTGTTTGCTCTCTTGTTATATACTACTGTACCATCCATGAAACTGTATCACTGAAATTTCCCCATTGTGGGACTATTAAATGACTATCTTATCTTAATGTCAACTTCTGATATGTGTTCTATGTTCTATTGTGAATAAAATATGGTTAGATGACGTTTCTCAATATCTGCCACCTTTTTTTTTATTCCCAACTTTTTTTTAATTGAGGCTGTAACTCAGTCTTCTAACGTGGAGAAGGAAATATATTTCTTTTATAAGATTTATTACAAAGTTCTTTTTATATACACATGTACTATCCTTGACAATTTATTTTATAATTGGAGTTATACTTCATACAGTTGAGTAAAAATTGGAATGAATTGCTCTGTAATAAGGCTGTATTTGTGCAATACATCAGCAGTTCTGGATGCACAGTTAAACACAAGGGACAGAGATTAACAATATGTATACTTTAACCCTTATTTCAGAATAAATATTAGGCCACTTTCATACAACAGTATTTGCATTAGATTTTGTAAGCCAAACTAGGAATAAAATATAAAGTATTTTATAAAAAAAAATATATAAAAAAATATGCATCCCTTCTGCATTTTGGAGCCACTCCTTGTGTATATATGCGATGAAAGTGAGCATCACCTTCTGTCATGTGGTTCTGTATGGGATGGGCTCACAGAGTATTAGTTGCCACAGACCCTCCACCAGCTAATCCTCTGCAATGTATAGCAGCAAAAGAGATGACATAAATAAATCATCCACATGCTGTGAAAAAAATGTGATTCATATTGAGCTATGTCATGAATTTATGCTGCAGGTCTTTGTTTCGTGTTACAGCCTTTACAATGCAGCCTTTACCAGGGGCGGATCCAGGGCCGGGCGAGCCGGGCAACCGCCCGGGGCCCCGCGCTTAGCGGGGCCCCGCGGCCCGGCCCTAACAAAATGGTCCCGGTCAGCTCGGCATAGTCGGGCAAGTGCCGGGGCCCACAGAGCCTCTGGGGGCCCCCCGGCACTTGCCTGTCACGATTTCAGCTCATCGGCGTCTGTCCGCTGATGAGCTGAATACATAGGCGATTAAAGCAGGAACTGTGAGATCAGCTCCTGCTTTAAAGCTCCGGCCCGGCTTGCGTGTGTAGGCGCGATGACGTCATCACATCGCGCCTACACACGCAAGCCGGGCCGGAGCTAAGCAGGAGCTGAGGTCACAGCTCCTGCTTTAATCGCGTATGTGACTGGAGAGAGGAGCGTTGGGGGAACGATGGAAGGTGCGTGATAGAAGGTGAGTGTAAGTGTTTGTTTTTTATTAAATATTAAGGTGGAACATAATGAAGGGTGCCCATGAAACTGGGGGGCAAATGAAGGGGAGGGGGGGGGACAGCATGACACTGGGGAAGATGAAGGGGGTGGGGAGAGAACGGCATGACACTGGGGACAAAGATGGAGGGGGCCCAATGAAACTGGGGGGCAAATGAAGGGGAGGGGGGAACGGCATGACACTGGGGCAGAGACGGAAGACATTAAACTGTGGGCAGATGAAGGGGGAGAACGTGATGAAACTGGGGACAGAAATGGAGGGGGGGACATGAAACTGGGGGCAGAGGAAGGGTGTATATGAAACTGGGGGAGAGATGGAGGGGGGGCATATAATTTACAGGTGACTGTAGGAGGATTATACTGTGTGGGAGCACATGATAAATGAATGAGAATGGGTGGAATCAACATAAAAGTAGGTGGAGCCAAATTTGCCGTCATCACATCGCGGCTACAATATGTGTATGAGGGAGAGAGCTGCGGGGGAACGAGGAAAGGTGAGCGTGCACGCGTGTGTGTGTGTGTGAGAACAGCATGACACTGGGGCAGATGGAGGGGGAGAGAACAGCATAACACTGGGGCAGATGAAGGGGGGAGAACGGCATGACACTGGGGCAGATGAAGGGGGAGAAAACAGCATGACACTGGGGCAAATGAAGGGGGGGGAACGGCATGACCCTGGGGCAGATGAAGGGGGGAGAACGGCATGACACTGGGGCAGATGAAGGGGGGAGAACGGCATGACACTGGGGCAGATGGAGGGGGAGAACAGCATGACACTGGGGTGGATGGAGGGGGGAGAACAGCATGACACTGGGACAGATGAAGGGGCGAGAACGGCATGACACTGGGGCAAATGAAGGGGGAGAGAACGGCATGACACTGAGGCAGATGAAGGGGGGAGAATGGCATGATACTGGGGCAGATGAAGGGGGGAGAATGGCATGACATTGGGGCAGATGAAGGGGGGAGAATGGCATGACATTGGGGCAGATGAAGGGGGGAGAATGGCATGACATTGGGACAGATGAAGGGGGAGAACGGCATGACACTGGGGCAGAGACGGGGGGGACATGAAACTGTGGGCAGATAAAGGGGTAGAATGGCATTAAACTGGGGACATAGATAGAGGGGGGGGGACATGAAACTAGGGGTAGATGAAGGGTGTATATGAAAATGGGGGAGAGATGGAGGGGGGACATATAATTTACGGGTGACTGTAGGAGGATTATACTGTGTGGAATCACATGAAAAATGAATGAGAATGGGCGGAGTCAACATAAAAGTGGGCTGGGCCTAATTTGCTGCGGCGCGCTGCGCGTAGGGCCCCGCCAAAGTCAATTGCCCAGGGCCCCGCAAACCCTGGATCCGCCACTGGCCTTTACAGTTAGTACAGATTTGTTTTTAGCAGTGGCATACCTCCAAAACAGCAGTGACCTCAGTCACAGGCCAGAAAAGCCCCAAAGTGATTGTTGGAACGGTCAGAGGCACAGAAGAGATGAATATAAGTATTTATTTTTTAATCACTTCCCCTGGGCAAACTACTATTGGAAAGGGGCATGTACAGATATAACATAATGTGGCACCCCTTTCCCAGGCTTTCTGTGACCACTATCATGGTGGTTTGGAGCTCTGGCCTTCTCTGGGCCTCAGTCATGGTTGCACCCCCTCTGACTGCAATCATGCCCTTGGTTATATGGCTTTTCCCTTCATTCATAGATAAAATGTAGCAAAGCTTCGACTTGCAGAGCCCACAGCACTGTTAGACCCATCAGGAAGTAGAGGGAACTGGAGGGGAAGGAGCAATTCCGTGCCCTGTACACGGCTCTCCTTCTTCGTCTGCTGCTCCAGCCATAAAGGCTCCACAGATTTCAGCAGTGAGGTAAGTACAGCTGTCATTTTACTGAATATCCATTAATGTGCTGTTGGGAATGGGGACTGTGAAAGATAAGTGTAAAAGTGGAGTGATTGTGTAAGAAAGGGGCTTTAAGCTACATGGTATGTGTGGGGGAGTGGTTTTAATATATATGCTATTTGTGGGGGCGGGTTTTATTGTATAAGATATGGGTGTGGGAAGGCATTTGCTATATATGCTATGCTATTACATAAACTATTCACAACATGTCTGAAATTCAAAGCAAAAAAATTTGTATTTACTAGCAGCAAGTGAGAAATCATCAAAATAATAAAAAATAAGCAGGGCTGTCAGACCTCAAATAATGCAAAGAAAACAAGAACATATTCATTTAGAAATAACAATACTAATGTTTTACCTCCGGAAGGTTTCAGAAATCAATATTTGGTGGAATAGCCATGATTTTTAATCCCAGCTTTTGTGTGTCTTGGCATACTTTCCACCAGTCTTTCACACTGCTTTTGGGTGATCTTATGCCACTTCTGGTACAAAAACGTAAACAGTTCTTATTTGTTTAATGCTTGTGACTATCCATCTTCCTCTTGATTACACTCCAGAGGTTTTCAATGGGGTTCAGGTCTGGAGATTGGGCTGGCCATGACAGGGTGTTGATGTGGTGCTCCTTCATCCACTCATTGATTGACCTAGCTGTGTGGCATGGCGCATTGTCCTGATGGAAAAACCAGTTGGCAGAAGTTGGCAGCAAATGTTATGCTCATCCTTGATCCTCCCATTGCCCAGGGGGAGGAGCTGAATGCAGGATGGGCATGTTTAGTGATGATGCAGCAGTCCATAGTAATAGAAGAAAACTTCCCCGGTGCTCCAAAATCCTCATTTGAATAAAAAATAAAAGTGCTTTTTCTCCCAATCCCTGAAGCTCTAGAACTTAAGAAAGGTATGGTTTTTATTCTACTAACAGCATCTACAGCTATAAGGGACTGGTTTAATGTAGCTGGGGACAGTAATAGACTCCCTATAAGTTGCTAGATTCCTAAATTAGACAAGAATGGGATTCATCTCACAAAACTCCAGCAATTGGTCTCCTCATTTCTTAGATATTAGAAGACTGTTGTAAAAAGTAGAGAGGCTGCTACACAATGATAGCCAAGGCCCTGTCCCAACTTTTTTGAAGCATCTTGTTGCCATCAATTTTTAAATGATTTAATATTTTCAAATGAAATGTCAAACTTTCAATTTCTGATATGTGTTCTGTTGTGAATAAGTTACAGTTATATGAGATCTCCAAATCAATGCATTCTTGTTTTCTTCACATTTTACATAGAAACCCAACTTTTCAGAACTGGGAATGTAGTCTCTATATAGAAGTCTATGGAGAGGGGGGAAGGGGATCATGGAAAAGACACACAGATAACTATAACTGTTAAACTCTGCTACACTGTGAGATGAAGCGGCTCTTTAGACAATGCTGTATTTAGACCAATGGCAGAATGAATCAATTAACATCCTTCTCCTATTCCCCCCTCCATAGACTTCTATGAACTGAGTACAGAGATTGTGTCTATATACAGTCATGGCCAAAAGTTTTGAGAATGATACAAATATTAATTTTTACAAAGTCTACTGCTTCAGTTTTCCTAATGGCAATTTGCATATACTCCAGAATGTTATAAAGTGTGATCAGCTTAACAGCAATTACTTGCAAAGTCAATATTTGCCTAGAAAATGAACTTTATCCCCCAAAACACATTTCAACATCATTGCAGCCCTGCCTTAAAAGGACCAGCTAACATCGTTTCAGTGATTGCTCCATTAACACAGGTGTGGGTGTTGATGAGGACAGGGCTGGAGATCAATCTGTCATGATTAAGTAAGAATGACACCACTGGACACTTTAAAAGGAGGCTGGTGTTTGGCATCATTGTTTCTCTTCTGTTAACCATGGTTATCTCTAAAGAAACACGTGCAGTCATCATTACACTGCACAAAAATGGCCTAACAGGGAAGAGTATCGCAGCTAGAAAGATTGCACCTCAATCAACAATCTATTGCATCATCAAGAACTTCAAGGAGAGAGGTTCCATTGTTGGCAAAAAGGCTCCAGGGCGCCCAAGAAAGACCAGCAAGCGCCAGGACCGTCTCTTAAAAGTGTTTCAGCTGCGGGATTGGGCTACCAGCAGTGCAGAGCTTGCTCAGGAATGGCAGCAGGCAGGTGTGAGTGCATCTGCATGCACTGTGAGGCGGAGACTCTTGGAGCAAGGCCTGGTCTCAAGGAGGGCAGCAAAGAAGCCACTTCTCTCCAGAAAAAACATCAGGGACAGCCTGATATTCTGCAAAAGGTACAGGGAGTGGACTGCTGAGGACTGGGGTAAAGTCATTTTCTCTGATGAATCCCCTTTTCGATTGTTTGGGACATCTGGAAAACAGCTTATTCGGAGAAGATGAGGTGAGCGCTACCACCAGTCTTGTCTCATGCCAACTGTAAGGTATTCTGAAACCATTCATGTGTGGAGTTGCTTCTCAGCCAAGGGAATCGGCTCTCTCACAGTCTTGCCGAAAAACACAGCCATGAATAAAGAATGGTACCAGAATGTCCTCCAAGATCAACTTCTCCCAACCGTCCAAGAGCAGTTTGGCGATCAACAATGCCTTTTCCAGCATGATGGAGCACCTTGCCATAAAGAAAAGGTGATAACTAAATGGCTCAGGGAACAAAACATAGAGATTTTGGGTCCATGGCCTGGAAACTCCCCAGATCTTAATCCCATTGAGAACTTGTGGTCAATCATCAAGAGACGGGTGGACAAACAAAAACCTACAAATTCTGACAAAATGCAAGCATTGATTATGCAAGAATGGACTGCTATCAGTCAGGATTTGGTCCAGAAGTTGATTGAGAGCATGCCAGGGAGAATTGCAGAGGTCCTGAAGAAGAAGGGTCAACACTGCAAATATTGACTTGCTGCATTAACTCATTCTAACTGTCAATATAAGCTTTTGTTACTCATAATATGATTGCAATTATATTTCTGTATGTGATAAAAACATCTGACAAACACACATAAAAACCAGAGGGCAGCAGATCATGTGAAAATATAAGATTTGTGTCATTGTCAAAACTTTTGGCCATGACTGTAGATAAATGGTCTGAATAATAATAAGGAGCAGGGAGCAAACTAATAAGTGAGGAAGGAAATACATTTATTTAATTACATTAAATAAAATGTAACATTTATTTCTTATATTCACTTGTACTATTAGTTTATAAAAAGTTGTTTTATAAATGGAGGTATGCTTTAAGCCTTTATGAAAGTGAACTAAACATACAAAAATTTGTTTTGTACACCCTAACGAAGGGAACCGGAGGATGGGAATAGTAGTTGTTAATGGAAATATACCTATATGGAGATATACCTAAATATAGTGATAGTTTCCCCCAGGCTGTTTCCAGTTGGAGAGGGTTCTTCTCTTACCCTGGGCCATGCGGTAGTGCCCGGAAGGACCCTGATGGTAAGCGCCTGAACGATTACGGAGGCAGTAGTGCAATTGAACCAACATGACTTGAGGTAACTGTTAATATACAGCTTCCTGATGAGAATTGTAGTAATGATATTCCACTGTGGTGGCTGGCTCCAGACTTGGGAAGAGGAATGCCCAAGATATAAAATGGTATATGGTGCCTTTTTTCCATTTCAATAATAGTTACAGTAAGTGAAAAAAATAGTTTGGATGTGTAAGTGAATTTTCATGATTCCAGATACCTAGAGATGAAGGAGCCTTTGCTGAAAGATTCTGTAAACCACAACTTCTCAAATATGGCATGTTTTCTCTCTCTATGGGGCTAACAACAATTTCTTTCCTGTCTCAGGTCTGTAGATAGACTGCTGGGAAGTTGACTTCACTTCCCTCAGGAGCTTCAATGGACTCTCAGGAGGTGCTGACTGCCCCACTGCTAGCACACACTACACTAACTGATACAGGAGACTTCCAATCTCCATCCCTTAGCTTCAGCCAGAGATTGGTCAGGGACAAATCATATCCCTTCAAATTGAAGGAGAGCCAGACCACAGTGGAAGGGTCCTATAAAAGGGGGAACAAACTTAAAGGAAAGCTACAAAACATATAGTTTATATATAAATAATATACACAAACTACATAAAGAAACACAGTGGGGCAACAACAAAATAAAATACAGTTTAGCAGTGTCCACTGAGATGCTGCAAACACAATGCTTGAACAGTAAAAGAGTTGTCCAAGAAAAAAATTAACACCCAAATTATTTTTTTTAAATTGGTGGGGGGCAGTGAAAAAAAAATAAATTCTGTAACATCCTTGCCCATACGGGCTTTGGCGTCATCATCCGGCCGCATGCTGCAGCGCAGGAGATGTGTTTGGCTGTGATTTATTCCGTTGGTTTCTTCCTGCACTGTCTGAACACTGCCCTATTCTTTCACCTTGGTAATTGATTTTCCACCACACCCATCTCATTCACCTTCAGTTTTCTCTGCTCCTCTAATGGTTAATCTGGCCTTGCCCTGTGATTGACAGCCGCCTTCCTGTCAACTCCATGGGCGGGTTCTTCCTTTCTATTTAGCCTTGGCTCTCCTTCACACCAGTGCTTGCTATTGCCGTGTACATATTTTTGCTTGCATTCTTATCCTTGACGTTTGGCTTTCCTCACTGACTATTCTTTGGACTCCGATTTGGCACTGCATCGCTCGACTGTTACTGACCCTTGGCTAGCTGACCTCTCTTTGTTGTTTAAAACATAGCCTTTAATTCGAAATATCCAGGATAAAACAGACTAGATAACCGTATTTCAAAAATGGTACATGATGGCAGATGGAGAGAACGACGTCTGGCTGACGCGTTTCGGAGCACTAAGGGGGCTCCTTACTCATAGCCAGGCTATGAGTAAGGAGCCCCCTTAGTGCTCCGAAACGCATCAGCCAGACGTCGTTCTCTCCATCTGCCATCATGTACCATTTTTGAAATACGGTTATCTAGTCTGTTTTATCCTGGATATTTCGAATTAAAGGCTATGTTTTAAATAAGAAGGTGTTTTTTTGCTGGACACAACGTTGAATTTCTTACTACTTACCCTGGGCTGAGGGGCTGGTTTCCGTGCAATTCGCACCGTCCAAAGAGGATTGAAACACAGGATCATTTATTGTGGATACTACATCTGATTACTATCCAGGACACGTAAGTGAGCTGACACGCTCATGCACATTTTTCTCTTTGTTGTTGTCCGTCTTGTCTCCATTTTGTGTTTCACATATACAGGAAGGGAACGTCTTCGTGGTTGCCGCCTATTACGTAGGATAGGGCCTGGCAATAGGAAGGGAAAGTTGGGGGCTTCAGCTTAGGGCTCATTGTCTCTTGTGTCCCGTCCCAGGGTTCCCTAACAACTGTATAACACATTCTCACCTTTCCCTCGTGCTCCAGTGCTTCCCTGCATGATTCAGTCCTGCAGCTCTGTTGTTGTCTTTTGGAAGAAGAACCAGCTGCATGTTACCACTGGGGCCAATCAGCAACCAGTGGAAGGAAATCGAGAAATTCAACATCAAGAAGACAGCTGTGCAGCAGGACTGCACCACCCTGGGAGAACACCAGAGCCCCAGACACTTGAATATGATTTTGAAAATAATTGATTGCCTGGACAACCTCTTTAAGGCATATTCACATTGTGAGAAGGTGACAGGCAGAGTGCTGGAGTCCTACTATATCAGCCCCAGTTTTCTGACCTATGTGTGGTCCAGGACAGGTCTGGAGTAGGCTTCAGCCCAGCTGTGGGTCATAGGCTCATTACTGGCCCATAAAAGGCTGAAGAGCCTGCACTTCAGGGCAGATCCAGGGAGTGAGAGGAGGTGTCTGGGTCTGCCCTGTTACTTTGAGTTTGGGGAGACTGTATCGTGCCTATTAGTTTGTTCATGTGGCTGTTAGTATGCCGACTGGGAGCAAAGTTTATCTAGTGTACAGTACCGGAATACATAGGCGCAGCACCTTTATCTTACACCCTTCTAGAACTCTGTGAAAGGGGAGATGAATTATAAGATCATTCGTTTTTTAAATCCTATATCAAGACCTAGCAGAATAAAAACAAAAGTGCTGTAGTTTGGCAAGTTACGGCTTTGTTCATATGTGTGCCAGAGACTCTGTTTAAGACTCCATTATAATGTATTCCGGAAACTGATGGATAAGATAAGTCTTCCAGGCAGGTTTTTTCATCTGATGCTTTCAGTTTTAAAACAACAGACACCTGATGGACCCCATTATAGTCAACAGAGAACTACAGAGAACCAACACCAGTATGAACGTAGCGTCATGGAAATGATGACTTCTGACCTACGTCGGTATTACCTTGTGAGTGTACAATCATATAAGTATTTTTCTTTATTTTATTATCTCAGAAAACATCTTTAAATATTGCTTGTACAGGTTTGTGTTGGGATTTCAGAATATGATTAAGTAAACCACTGAAAGAGGAACTAAGTAGGCTGCTTTCACACGGTCAGTGTTTGCTCAGCGATTTTCATCAGTGCCAAAACCAGGAGTCGGTTGAAAACACAAAACAGGTGCAAATTTTTCTATTATACAGTACATAAAGACAGCCTTAGCCTACATTGACATGAGAGTGAATAATGGCCATGAGATGTCAGGTTTTTTTTTTGTTTTTTTTTTTGACAGACATCACATAGCAGTATTAATTTCAAAGTCAGTGAGTAGGGGCTATCAACATGACCATTACTTATTTCCCCTTCTCACAGATCCCTCCATACACTGAAATGTTAACAAAATCAATATTGAAACAAAAAAAATTGTTCCCCTATTTTTAAAGCATCAAAAGCTGCATCAAATTGCATTGTAAAATACTGACTTTATTGATGGAAGGTTTACATTCTAGAAAGTACTTTGATACCTAAACAGTAAAGTACCAATGAATGTTTCCAGATTAATACAGAATTTGGGATAATTTTGGGCACAGGCAAGATTAGCTATATATCTCATATATAAATGTTACAAAACATAAAATATATGTTCATAAAATGTTCTCATAATAAGTTTTCCAGCAGACTTGTAAAAGATATTGTGTTGAGCCATTTCCTTTAATTTTGACTGTAATTCTATAGATACAATCTGTCTTTACATGCAATAAAGAATACCATTTCTTTGATGTGATGTTCAGTAAATACAGTAATATTTTATTCAAGAAAATTAAAGCCAATAAATATGAAGTCGGAGATAGTTATGTTCTATATGTAAATCTAACTTACGAGTTTTGCTTGCAAAACTTCTCTTAAGCACATTATGCATGCAGAACTCCATTTTCATGGCTTCATTCGTGCGTGACTAATACATTTATTCATTTGCTTTGACATGTTTCGTGTTCATGTAGTACAAAAAAACCTCTCACATGTGAAAGGTGTGAAGCTGTCCCCTGAGTCCACTTACTGGAAAAGAGAACTGTGCTTTAGTTAAAAGGACACAAAGCTTGGAATCCTTTGAACAATAGAGCTTGAAGTAGCCAAGTGCATGATGTGATAGAGTCTGGATATAAAAAATTATTCCTTTTTCATTTAACTGTTACTTATTAGCCCCTACCACTTTTGTTATTTTATCTTACCTTCAGTCTGCAAAAAATTTTTTTAGCTATTTGAGGGCTTGTTTTTTGTGACTTTTTAAATTTTTAATGACATTATATGAAGTTCCACACAATGTTTTGTGCAATGGTTAAATAATTTATTTGTGGGGTGAAATGAGGATAAAAAATGTAATTCTACTATTTTTTTGTATTTCATATTTAAACTAAGGAAGAAACACAGCATTTTTGCCTGCTGTGGAAATACAGCATTTTACATTACCAGCAAAGTGAATGACATTAGGTTAATCTCATCCACACATTGTAGTAAAAAAGCGCTGCAGAAAAGGTGCATTTTGTATAACGCATGGGTTTTTGAAAAATGTAGCATGTCACTTTTAGCTGCAGAACTGTGAACATTTTCCCCTATATATTTGCTATAGGAAGGAAAACCATAGGAAAAAAAAAACGCAGCTTAAGCTTAATGAAAAACCCTGCAGAAAATAAATACAATGCATTTTCACTGCGTTTTTTGTCTGCACGATGCAATGACGTCATCATGCCAC
Organism: Leptodactylus fuscus; assembly: GCF_031893055.1. Taxonomy (NCBI): domain Eukaryota; kingdom Metazoa; phylum Chordata; class Amphibia; order Anura; family Leptodactylidae; genus Leptodactylus; species Leptodactylus fuscus. The sequence goes on from NC_134269.1 coordinate 120,434,557, forward strand.
CTGCACCTCGACTTCCTGTGTGTTACTGGTGTTCCTCTATGGCAGAGCAGTGACTTTGCAGCTCCATGCACTGTCATTGGATTAAACAGTATTGGCGTGGAGCTCCTGGGATTATGGGATTAAAGCCATTAGGCTAAGAGACTGATAATTCAAATCCTGGGGGCCCTGGGCAATTGCCCAGTTTGTCCCCCCCCCCCCCCCAACGCTGGTCCTAGCATTGGGATAAGTTCCAGTGCAGGAAACTGCCAGTAGTAGTCCACTGTACAATAAAGTCATCACCTAATGTATATGGAGAGGCTGTATTATACAGCGGACCCCTGCTGGCAGCTTCCAGGACCGTAATTTATACCTCCTTACACTCAGATAGGTGTAATACCACAGTAAGCAAGTCAACAACACAATCCAAGGTCATATACAGTACATCAAGCAGTAACAAACAAGAACACCTTTACAGCACAATACAGTACAAAGACTAGAATGTTGCTCAAGCAACAAGGCGTGGCTGGAGAGGCAGACCTTCATCCACACAAACTGGCAGAGACTAGCTGGGAAAGATTATATTGAGGTAATTGTGTTTAGAGGAATTTTTATCTAACATTATCTTTAACACATTTGCTTCTATCACAGTTATGCAAAAAACTCAAGGAAAGTGAAAATATATGCAATTTTACAGTAAGCGAAAATTGCTATTCAAATGGAGTATAATACTGTATAATATAGCATTTTAAATTTCAGTGCTAAGAGATGTTAAGTGAAAAGACTTAACTGGTGAAGTCATATTCAGGACAAAGAGATTTACTTGGTGTACTAGGACGTTTTTTTTTTCCATAAAATAATACTAATTGATGTGATATGACATGCTTAATGTCTTACTGGTCAGTCTATGTCAGTCAGTATGTATTTTTGCTGTCCATCTACAGGATAATTTATGTTACTGGTCATTGATCAGTCTGTATTTTTGTATCCTATTCTATTACTGATCAGTAGATAAACCTTCCTTCAAATCCCTCTGCCATAGATGGTCATATTATGAGCTTATCACTCATACACATCCAGTATGCCCCTTACCTTCCTCAAAAGTTACTAAAAAAACTCTATGAGCTAATGTCTTAGAGTCAGCAGGAATCATGAGAAAGGTATCCAGCACTACTGGAAGTCATTGAATGAATTATGCAATTTTACATATAACACAATATTATTGATATATACCTCAGTGCCATAAGATTTATTCTGATTTTGCATATTTGTGATAATTAGTTGTGGTTTGTTCTAGATTCTATGAACAGTTCAATGAACAATAAAGTTACAAAAAATTTTCAGTGGGCATGCCATGCTATTTGCTTCTGGTTTACAGAGGTGACATTGAACATGTCCACTCTTCCAGAAAAAAAAAGGAACCCTCAAATAACACATCCTAGATCTGAATGAAATATTCTTATTTTTTTTGTTCTGTACAAAGTTGATTGTGATGACAACAAAATCACACAAAAATCATCAATGGAAATCAAATTTATTAACCAATGGAGGCCTGGATTTGGAGTGACCCCCAAAATTAAAGTGGTAAGCACACTATGGGCTGATCCAACTTTGATGTAATGTCCTTAAAACATGCCAAAATGAGCTCCACGCGCCTGTATGACCTACCTACAACGCCTAGACATGCTCCTGATGAAGGAGGTATAGGCAGCTCCAATTCTTTCCTGTACTGTAATATCATAGTATGTATAGGTTCCATATATGTGAATCTCCATTCAACGACTGTATAGTTCTACAGATAGGAAAACATTGTCTTGGGTCATGTGTCAATTTGTATATGTGCTCTGGTTACTTTAATACCAGAGACTCCATCTTTAAAGTCCTACATATTTAGGATTGTATAACCAGATAAGTATAGCATAAAAAAATGAATGATGATCACATTTATATGTCAGGATGTCAGAGGAGCATAGAAACGCTGGGTTCACACCAGTGCTTGTCCTACGTTTGAGGATTCCGTACCCTCTCCGACCCCTCTCCCATGAAACTGGACGGAAACCGAGCAGAAACCACACGAACCCCATTATAATCTATAAGGTCTGAGGGTTTACTAAGGTAGACGCTTTTTTATGTGGACTAGATTTCCATTTGGGGGGGTCCCCAAGCAGACTCCCTGAATGGAAACACAAATGCAGATCTGAATCTAGCCATATATGGTCAAAAAATGCTATAATACCGCTTCATGTGAACTGGTACTAAGAGAAGCATAATTATGTGGTCAAAAACTGCTACAAAACTGTATAAAAAGAATAACATAAAAAGTATAACATAACTATGTGGCCAGAGGTGTAGCTAGGGGTTCAGTAGATTGGGGGGAGCACATGTCCAAGTGAATCCTCAACTTAGGTGACCATATAGTGGCATATATCAGCTCTACACAGGGCTCTGCAAACAATTTAAGTGAACATAGTGCAGTAACATTTAGTGACTTACCAATGACTTACCAATGACTAATTGTTCACATTCCCCATCTCTTTTATCTGGACCACCATGACCACTTCTTCCAGTCTCTGTAAAGTTTGCAGCACAGACATCTTTGGCTCCTTACTTTTCCAGGCACCTGACCAACTTTGTCCTCACTTCTACACTTATCCTGCTGCTACCCCAGCAGAGCTGAGTGTGCAGCAGGGTTCAGCGCACACTCAGCTCTGCTACATCTCTGATGCAGCAGAGCTGAGTGTGCATCAGGGTTCAGCGCATCTCTGATGCAGCAGAGCTGAGTGTGCAGCAGGGTTCAGCACACACTCAGCTCTGCTACATCTCAGATGCAGCAGAGCTGAGTGTGCAGCAGGGTTCACGTCTTCGGTGTAGCCGTGCTGGCCGTGTGCTCAGCTTGGCTGCATCTCCGGTGCAGACTAGCTGAGTGCACGGCCAGCACTGCTACATCTCATCATAGGAATGCATTGACCAGCGTTGATTGGCCGAATGCCATACAGAGTGCAGCATTCGGCCAATCAACGCTGGTTCTGCCGGAGGAGGCGGAGTCTAAGATTGGTCCACAGCAGTCTCCATTCTGGTCCGATCATAGACTCCGCCTCCTCACAGATGAGCCTCTGGCAGAACCAGCGTTGATTGGCCGAATGCTGTACTCTGTATGGCATTCGGCCAATCTATGCTGGTCAATGCATTCCTATGGGAAAAAGTCAGCTCGCGCATATTACAAGCTGACAGGGATCCCGACCAGATAGAGCCCCAAAAAGCTGGGTGAGTGACATTCCCACCTAATTAAAGGTAATCCTAGCTAACCCTGCCTGTACATCTATCCCTGTCTAGTTCACAGTCTCAAATTAACCAAATGCTAAATCCACCATTCGTATAAAGTGGAGGTCACCTGATTTAGCCAGCCAATTACTTTTTCCGATTTTCTTTCGATGCCTCCGTTGTCGTAGTTCCTGTCCCATCTCCCTTGTGCAGTTATTGTGCTAAATGAGCGCCAGGGAAGGTGGGAGGGGATACAAATTTTTAGTGCGTTTGCCTCGTGGTATTCGATTGGAATCGAATTACTAGTTCTTAAAATGCACCTAAGTTATGCACCAACTATATTTAGCTATGGCATTACACTGTAATTAAGAGACATTCTGGAGTTAGTTTTTATTTTAATATGACTATTAGGGTCTAAGAACATGAACATCTTACTAATCTGGCCACATGCTGTACATTGTACAATATAAAAGCTGAATATTTCTCAATTATTGTACACATTCATTAGAACAATATAATTTGCTTTGCCAGAGAATTCATTAATCAAAGCTTATTGCTTTCATCCCAGTCACTACTACTTGAAGGCTAGTATTGAATGCACCAGGAATATCAATAATATTTCTTACCGACAGTGTTAGGGGATGATGGGAAATGCTACATTTTGTGACATTTCCAATATCTTGAAGATTTATTCTCCATATATAACGTGTAAATACTAAATGATAATATGAAATGGTATCTTCTAATTATCTGTTAGACATAAAATAGAAAGGTTTCTTCACTGACCTATTAATTTAGGATCATTCTGTTCAGGCCTCCTATGACTTTTCAAAGCAACCTTGCACAGCGGTCAGGTCTCAGTAATATCTTTAGCTCCGTTCTTTTAATTACCCACTGCTAAACTACCTAGGCTATGGGAAGTATTACAGGCTAATTAGTGATAGCAAAGGCACCAGGGAGGGCGGACAGGCATGTAAAAGTCATCCCCTACAACTCTGCTGGATCAGTAACATATTCATTATATATTATAACTGGACAACTTTTGTCAAGTAGGGCGTTTACAGCTATGGTTATGCAGATCCAGTATGTACACACAAATATATGAATGTACATGTAATGGACACACAGTGCCCTCATAATAAATTGAATAACATTTGAAATTTTAGAGTAGAGTTCCCCAATAAGGAGCCAACCCAAACAAAATAGTAGAATAAGCACATTGGCCCAATATTGGCCACACTTGCACAATAAGAGTGGAGAAGTATAATCTGTGATAGTCTGGATTTCCCCAGCATAGTTCTAATAAATTCCAATACAGTTTGATCTGGTCATTTTTTTTAATATGAGGAGCCAACATTTTATAAAGCATCGAGTACATGTTAGATCGGATATCAGGCTGTTTGAGATGTTCAATTCCAGTTGAACACCAGGTGGCAAACTCACTAAAAATGTGATTCCCCTTCCCCCTAAATGAGTATTTATTCCCCATAGACTATAATGGGATTCGATCGAACAGTGGAGTGTTGAGCGGCTACTCGAATCGAATTTCCAACTTCGAACATTTCACTATTCACTCATCTCTAATAAAGACATGAATGGCACAATAAAATATTATACATTGATCTATGAGTCAGGAATCTCAGTTTAGCTACTACTGCTTTAAGGTTACTGTACTGACCTGAGAAACATCCTTCATCTTCAGCAAGGTGCCTATAATTGGTTTTACATTATTTGACATTCATACGTGATTCTTTGTGCTATACAGCTTCATACTGACATCTTGGAACTGACCTTTGGCTTGATACAGGAAAGCCACTTGTCTCCTGATTCTGACACTGATCTTTAGGAACTGATTCTTAGCTTGATACCAGAAAACCGCTTGTCTCCTGACTTTGGCTCAGATGTTTCCCACTGAAATGACTATTGGCCTGGACATTCGCATTCCTGATTTGTCCTGATGATCAGCCTTAGGAGTTTATCATGAGTTCTGATTTGATTTCTGATAGTGAAGCGTTTCTTTCTCATACAGTTTCTGTGGTGATAACTTAGACCCCAAATGCAGCAAAATCCATTTGGTCTTGTGGCTGGCACTGGTAAAGGTATTTGGGGCTCTGGGACTTATATCTCAGCACAATATAGGATTTAAACAGCTAGTTCTACTGCTCTCTTATTAACAAGATCCTGCTATTTTCTGATACCTTAACACTATGCTAATCAGCAAATTGGACAAAAATGCACACAAGGTTCTTAGTATATATTTTGACAAAAGTGTATGAGCCCACAACATGTTAGTCTTGCGTGTGATGTGATATACGGTGTAGGTTAAACTATGCAGTATGTCATGTTGTGTGTAACTGCTTTTTCAATTTATATTTTTTACGCCCCATCTTACATTATCATATTTTTCTGTTCACAGATCCATATGAGGGCTACATTTTTGTGAGACAAATTATCCTTCATATTCATACCAATTAATTATCTGTTACATATACTGAGAAGATGGAAAAAAAATTCAGACTTTGGTTCTATTTGAGAAAAACTGCATTTGGGCAAATTACTTACGGGCTTCAGTTTTACGGCTTTCACCATGAAACCAAAATGACATGTTACCTGTATTCTGTGTGTTATAATTACAATGATAGCAATTTCGTGGGTTTTTTTGTTGTGTTTTAACACATTAAAAGATCTTCTAAACTTATTTTTAGATCTCCTAGGGGTCTTGAACCCATAAAGGTCTGAACACTAATACAATTTACTGCAATGCTAATGCAGCCAGTAAAATGGTGCCTTGGTCATTCTTATATTCACATTTACTACCAACTACGATAGAATCAGGACCAAATTAAGGTTTGTGAGGGCTCCCAAAAAAATATGTTGAGGGTACCCCAATAAAATAATATTAACTATAGTTCACAATGAACATCTTGATATACCAGCAATACAGTCTCATGCATATTACCCAACTGTGAATACAACCCAGGTTAAGAAGTTTAAGCAGTTTTGCTGGACTGAGTTATTTGTAATAGATGAATATGTAAGATGCAGCAGAGTGAAATTAGTATTCTAGAGTAATTAAATGTAACAGATTTATCTCTGCTACATCTGCTTTATATATGTGCACTTTAGTGCTCATGCTCTTTGGTATTGAATCTGTAAGTCAAAAACAGAATGCCTAAGTCCCCTTGCACATGACTGTATGAATGGTCAGTGTGCAATCAGGGTTTTTCCCGGATAGTACGCTGACCAATTCATTTCTATGGCCCGTACACATGATTGTGAATTACTCAGTCCCATGTGTGGGCCAACAGTCTGGACCGCAAAATATGGAACAGGTCCTATTTCTGTCCTATTTTATGGTCCTGCCTCCACGTCTCCTATTCATTGTGTGCCGCCTGTGCCGATTATTAAAGGCGGCAGGTTAGCACACGGTTGTGGCTTAAAGGGGCTCTATCATTGGAAAGGTAATTTTTAACTAAGCAAATACTTGCATAGCCTTTAGAAAGCCTATTTCACATGTACCTTTTGCATGTTAATCGCCTCAGTAGTTTTTGAATGAGGTCGTTTTTATTCATATGCTAATTAGCCTCCTGGTGCACTCCAGAAGTGTCTGTGTGCACCCTCTGCTATTCTCTATGTGTGTTTTCACTTTAGGACTGAGTGTATTTATTAGTGTCTATTTGTCACATCTATTACAACAGGGAAATTATGGCTGGGTTTTAGTAGACACTAATAAATACATTCAGTCCTAAAGTGAAAACATAGCAAAAAAGCTACCATAATAGCTAGAAATTAAATGACAACAAATACCATACCGCAATGCTGAATGTCTGCCTGGCGTGCAGTTCACCAACAAGAGGCTTCATCAAGACTTTTCCTTGTATTTATACCCTTAAAGACATGGTCTAAAATTTCCTTAAAGGGGCTGTTCAGTTTCAGACAAATATTGAAACATCAATTCCTCACAGTTTTCAAGTTCTCTACTTTCTGTCATTAACTCTGCTTATTTACAGTGGTTAAAAACCAGTCTATGGTCATGTGATGAACACACAGCCGCACAACTCATTATGAGACAGATATCTGATTTCTATTTGGAGATGTTTTATATACATCACACAATTATTGAACCTTGCCTACATGATTTGATCATTGTGATCATCCATTGTACATTGCTTGTCTGAGTTGGATGTTTATTATTAACATCTGAAAAGTATCCTTACTAATATGGCTCTCTCCACCACCTGGATGTGCACGTACAGACATGTCTTCAAGGATTTAACAATACTATTTGTGTAACCCAAATCTCTGATGGTTTAATTTCAGCACCAATGCACATCTGCTGTTTTTGGCCATATTTGGGAGAGTTAGCGTCTATGCTGTCATAGTAACTTCCTCCAAACATCACCTGTACGTCAGGAAGTTGCTCCACCCTCCGAAAGCAGGGGAGTGGATTGTAGTGATGTTTCTGAGGGCGAAGGGTCAATAAAGGAAATAAAACTGACGTTTTCACTGTATTATCTTATTACTCATTCCTCATTTTTGTCACTGGAGCATTCAATTCCTGATAATCCCACAAAACATGGAGCAAAAAGCATGGAGTAAAGGCTTGCAATAACGAATTACTACACTATGCCCTTCTGCCCTCCAGGGGTCTTGTGTGTCTCATATCACATTTCTGGGGCCTCCTGGAGGGTAGAAGTGAAAGCGGAGTCGGCAGTGAACTGGAGAAAGGATGGCTAAGTAAGTGGCCACGCAGTAAGAATATTTGTTTGGTGAACCCCAACAAATACTGCTATCGTTATACATTGGGGTCTCTTGATATCCCTGAGCATAATGATCAGAGGACTAGGGGAGGTGAGTGAACATAAAAACCAGCGTTACTCATCTCTCCTGTGCTCCGACGTGACTCCATACAGTCTTCGGCCTCTGTAGTGATGTCGCAGACACATAATGACACCTGCATAGCCCACGTCTATGACGTCATTGAAGAGAACCATGGCAGAGCCCAGGAGAGGTGAGTATCACTGTTTTTATGTTGGTCACCTCCTCTGGACCTATGATTATAATACTCTCGGATCTGATAACCCGAAAAATTTGTAGTTCTACTGAATATGAAATTTTTACAATATTTGCAATGAACACTGTTGGGGCCATAATTGGACATAATACTGTGTGGAGGGGCAACTATCAGACATTATAATGTGTGCAGGGGCCTCAATGGGTCATAATACTGTGTGCAGGGGCCACTATGGGTCATAACACTATGTGCAGAGGCAGCTATGGGACATTATGCTGTGTGGAGGGGCTCCTATGGAACATTATACTGTTCCATATGGGTCGCTATGGGACATTATACTGTGTGAAGGGACCACTTTTGAACATTATAGAGTGTGTAAATGGAACCAGTAAAGGTGTTGCTATGTCGTGGCGTCAAGTCAAAAGTTTGAAGTGGAGCCAGTTTTTGTTAGTTATGCTCCTGGTCTGACGAGTATAATAGTGTCACTTTTCACTTTGACATAACTTTGTCTATGTTTGCCTCAGACAGCTAGAAATAGGATAGACTGGTTCCTAGGAGCAATAAGAGTATTATACACTAGGTTTTAAGCCAATTTAAAGTATAGTTTGCATTATACTTTCCCAAATGAACCAGGAACTCAAACTGCCAAACCTGAATCAAATCTTTGAGGTTCACTCAACTCTAATTATGACATGTGGATGATTTCGGTACAACTGCTATAAATGTGTACATGTAATGTGTGTCAGTTGGCAGCGACTTCTCACATACAGGAAATATGAATTACAGACTGATCAAAAATTATCTGGAAAAAAAAATATTAAATAAAGTTGTACTTTCCGTATGACTGCTTTTTTTGTACTACAGAGGTAGCAGCATTCTTTTAACTTTTTGATGTCGTTAATTTGTTGACTGTGCAATAAGAGTTGTGTAATATGGGAAATAGGACAGCATTGCCAATTTTCTGCTGCAACCTCATTACAGTGCCAAGTCTTAAACACTCCATTGTTTATGATAAACCAACGCCCTTTCCTCTGGCAGCTGCACACGAATGAGTATTTTATTTCTGAAAGTTTGTGATCATAATGACAATTTTTCAATCGAGTAATATTTCTGACCAGCAGCAATCTGTAGTTTTATTTTACAACTAGGTAAGAATAAAGTAATATATTCATTTTAGCTAACTATTTATGTTGAAGTAATATATTAATCCAGTTATTTTAAGTTATTGATCAACCTTTGATTGGGTGCAGTTTCCCTTAACGTAGCAATTTTGCTTCTCACCAGCAATATTCTAGAAGTGTTATTTGTTTCATCCCAACTCAGTTACATTTATAAATTTTTAAATCTTTCATATGAAAGAATCCATAGAAGAGTACTGAGGGGGAGGGGGGGGTGTTCCTCACTGCTCAGCGTCATTGCTGGGCAGTAAACAACGCCCTCTCTCACAGAACGGTGCTATAGATGCTGCAGTGAGGAAGGGCGTTCCTGACTGACTGTCGGAAATGCCCTTCTGACAGTGAAGAGCTACGGTACCGACACGATAGTTCTCCTTTTTTTTCAGAATGTTGCCATTCCTTTCCAGATTTTATGTTCAGGGTCCCAGGAAATCTGTTTAACATATCAGGTTAGACAGTAATAGGGACTTCTGAATACTATATATAACTAAATAAGTCCACCCCCTTGCTCTGTAATTGTTCCATAACCTGCCTTTCAGTGTCTCATAAAAGCTATTTAACATGCCATGTTGCGCTATAACGGAGACTGCTGAATCAAAATCTACGTAAATAGATCTGCCCCTTGAGTCTTTAACAGAGTTGCCTTTCAGAACCTCAGGAATACTGGGTAACATACCAAGAATTGCTGTAATTAGCTCTGCAGAATACTAAATAAATCCCTACTCCCTACCCCTTGCTCTTCAATCATCTTAACTTGACAGATATGCATTTCAGGGCCTAAAGAAAGCTGGCTAAGGCTAGGTTTACACTAGTGCCCGGTTTCCATTTGGGGATTCCATTCTCCATTCCGCTAGAAAAATGTGTTTTTCGAGTGGAAGCCTGCAGACCCCATTAAAGTGGGTAACCGCTTTTTAAGAAAATTGGGTTTCCATTTTTGAGTCTCCAAGCTGGCCCCAAGAATGGAAACCTGAACGCTAGAGTGAACCTAGTGTAACACACCAGTTATGCAAAGTTCACACCTATGCCACTGTAGCAGTTCTCCTAGTCCATCACATAACTGAAAAAATGGTCCTTCAAAGGACCAGCAATGGATTCCAAGGGATCCCACTGACTGTAATGCGGTTCATATAGCATGAATTCTTTTTTAAAGGGGCTCTATCAGCAAAATTATGCTGTATGAGCCCCCCAAGGCTATTCAGGCACCGCTAATCTTATTTTACCCGCCAACCCACCCGTTTTAAAATAATACCTGTGAGAGAGTGAAGGGTGTGGTCTGGGAAGACAGGTATGTCCCAGCCAGGCAGCTAAAGGGTGTTTGGTAAAAACTCACACCAGGGAGGTCAGCTGACTAATCAGGCCCTAATAACAGTCTGAGTGTGAAGACTAGCAGTGTGGCACCACACTGACAGAGCTGACCTGTCCAGGCCGGACCTCCAAAGCAGGTACTGTGCCACCCGTTGTTACTGCCAAGGTGGGAGACTGGTAGCCAGTCTCCTGTATAATCAGGGAAAAGTTTCCTTACGTTTAAGTTAGTCTCTTAGCCGAGAAGGGTTTTGCTTTGTTCATCCTGTGACTTTGCAAAAGCAGTGTATGCGCTACATGTGAATAAAGCCTGAACTTCTGTGCAATCCAGTGTTTGTCTCCCTATTTCCTGCACTGCTACAAGCATCTACCTAAGCGATTCCCCACATACCCTAAAAACGATTATTCAAATGATACTTACCGTGCATGCTGAGCGGTCCTGCACTATCCGATGTCATCTTGCTGTCAAGCCTTCCTCTTCGGTCTTCTTCCAGTGACGTCCTCCTGTCCTGGCTCTTCCCCGCCTTGATCTTCTGCTCTTCCGGCGGGTTGTGTCCAAATCCCGCAAGTGCGCAGTATTGCCTCCTCCAGAGCGCTACTGCGCATGGGCCGTTTTTGTGGTAGTTCAAAGTACCCCGTAGAACTATGCGAGCGTACTGCGCATGCGCAGTACGCTCGTGAATTTCTTCATTCCAGAAGAAAAGAAGATGAAGGCGTGGAAGAGCCAGGAAAGGAGGGCGTTGCTGTAAGAAGCGGAAGGCGTGACAGCAAGATGACGTCGGACAGTGCAGGACCACCCAGCGATCATGGTAAGTGTCATTTCAATAATCGCTTTTAGGGTATTATTTTAAAACGGGTGTGTGTGTGTGTAAAATAACAGTGGTGCCTGAATAGCTTTTTTAAAGAATATTCACACATATGTGGGGCTCATACAGCATAATTTTGCTGATATAGCCCCTTCAAGACATCACTGAACAAAAAAAGATGGCCTTGCAGGACATTTGTTCAGGATTTCTTCTGGACATTGTTTTGGAGTCTCCAATGTAGAGGTGAAAGTAGCTTTAGTACTGTAGTAATATCTGCTGAATTAAAGGGGTTATCCATTTTCTACTACGGTATTGATGGCAGGGGTTCCAGATATCAGATCCTCGCAGATCTAATATCTGTGGTCTATCCTTAGGCCATCAATAATAGAAAGTGAATAACCCCAGGTCATTCAGAAGACCCGTGTCCAGTCCATGAAACACGATCCGTGTGGTTGGCACATTTCCTGGACCGAGCAGAAATCACTGCATCATAGCGAGCTCCCCAATGGTCACAGCACTACTGTCCTGAGACTGTATTAAAGGATGGACAGCACTCCAGGTAGTTGAGCTTGCTTGTTAATTTTATTTGCAGAAGACTTATTCCATATTACAGCAAGTGGTATCCACCACAATATATCATAGCATACAGGGTGTAGATATTATAAGAGCCGAGAGCAACGATTTGGCCTGTGAGAGCCCTTCCTCAGGCTAGAAGGATGCTTTAAATGATACAAGCAGAACAAATCTACTGAATATAGACTTTGGGTGGTCGGGGATGGAGGGAAATCAACAATGCTTCAATAAATGTTTTTCTATACGAGGAGTCTGCTCATACCAATTAGAATATGAAGGCGTGACGGCTGTCGAATATCTAAGAAAAATATTTCTCGTTGGGCCCAGGACAAATAATCCTGTTAAGGAACCTGCAAAAGGAACGGACAAATTGAGACATAGTACATTGTAACTGTATATTAGACACAATTTTGTGAAATACTGTGCAGTAGTTCCTCTTCCCTGCAATGACAGACTAAGCGACCTATTAACATTCTGCCCTCCGCCTTGTGAATATTATACTCTGCTTGTTTATTAACCTCTTGCCATCTGATCTATAATGGTTCTCCATGCTGGAAACTTACTGTACAATATGTTTTTCTTTTTTTCTTGTCGAATGTATCCTTATATTATGTAATCCATGTACCATTTGTATTATGCAATTTCTCTACCACCAGTAAGGAACTGACTGTTTATAACCATTTAGTCAGTGACTAACTGCCTATTGCTGCGATATGTATTGAGGGTTGTGTTCCCTACCTTTGACTACCCCATAGTATTTCCCGAAATTGTGTCTCACATACAGCTACGATGTACTACTATGTCTGAATCTGTCCGTTCCTATTTCAGGTTCCTTATACCAGGATCATTTCTACTGGGCCCCATGAGAAATATTTTCCCTAGATATGCGATGGCCATCACCCTTTCATATTCATACTGTAATTGGTATGAGCAGACTCCTCGCATACGAATGTATTTATTAAAGCATTGTTCCTCCGACCCCCCTCCTTTGTCTATATTCTGTAGATTTGTTCTGCTTTGTATCATTTAAACTATCACCCACATATTTGTATCCTTTTAGCCTGAGGAAGGGCTCTCACAGGCCGAATCATTGCTCTCAGCTCTTATAATATAATATATATTCTACACCCTGTATGCTATGATATAGTGTGCTGGATACCACTTGCTCTAATATGGAATATGTCTTCTGGAAATTAAGTTTACAAGGAAGCCCAACTACCTGGAGTGCTGGCCATCCTTTAATACAAGCTTACATTAATATTGGCGGGCTCCGGTCAGCCACCGGTGGGATAAGCTCAGGAGAGGGCTGCTCACATCAGTAGTGTATGTCCTCAGCTCCCAGCTTTCTGTCAGCTCAGTACTGGAGCATTGTGGCTGCCTCACAACTCCTCCTAACAAAAATACACCCCCCGTGACTAAGAATCCAAGTGCAGCGGCATCCAAACAAGTGCTAGCTGTGCCCCAGCTGACGTCTCCAGGGTGGGAGAGAAGGGGAATTCCTCCACATAAGGAGGACAGAGCCGAGTGTGTCTGCCCGCCTCCTCCTCCGCCCTCTTCCCTCAGTGCGATGTCTGTCACCACACGCTGCATCCCCTTACTAGCTGACAGAGGAGCGAGTGCTGCTGGAGCTGCCTGGCTCCCTTCCTTCCCTGCCACCCTCAGGTTCTTCCAGAAATCCTCCGCTTCTCCCCATGTTTGGACCGGATAAATTGGGGTTCGAAATGGATTTCGGCTTTAGGAATACGGCTTCTCTGGGGGACTTTAACCCCTTCAGTGCCAGCATCCCTGCTACTAAAGTGGAGTTAACCATTTCCTGCAGGTGAGAGGAGAATCCTTTCTGCTGCTTTTGGAAAGTTTAGCTGCCGTTTTTGTGAATGCCCCGGGACGTTAGTGTGGTGTGGCTGGGATTACAGTGTGAACTTTGCCTTCAGGTGTGTGGAGCAGGCTGTTTACTCTAAGCAGAGTATCTGCCACCGTGCAAGCCTTGTGCCAGGTCTCTATGCCATGTTTGTGACGATTCCATGTCCTGACCGCCTCCACTACTTTCTTGTTTTCATAGGCAGACATCCTAGTTTATGCACAGGTGAGTTTAGTGAGGTAGAAAGTACATAGAGGAGGTAGGTGCCATATGTGCCAGCACACAAGGTAGATGTCATAGGTGCCAGCACAAGGGGTAGGTGTCATGGCTGTCAGCACAGGAGGTAAGTGCCAGCACAGGAGGTAGGTGTCATAGGTGCCAACACAGGGGGTAGGTGTCATAGGTGCCAGCACAGGGGGTAGTTGTCATAGGTGCTAGCACAGGGGGTAGGTGTCATAGGTGCTAGCACAGGGGGTAAGTATCATGGCTGCTAGCACAGGGGGTAGGTATCATAGGTGCCAACACAGGGGGTAGTTGTCATAGGTGCTAGCACAGGAGGTAGGTGTCATGGCTGTCAGCACAGGAGGTAAGTGCCAGCACAGGAGGTAGGTGTCATAGGTGCTAGCACAGGGGGTAAGTGTCATGGCTGCTAGCACAGGGGGTAGGTGTCATAGGTGCCAACACAGGGGGTAGGTGTCATAGCTGCTAGCACAGGGGGTAGGTGTCATAGGTGCTAGCACAGGGGGTAGGTGTCATGGCTGTCAGCACAGGAGGTAAGTGCCAGCACAAGTGGTAGGTGCCAGCGCAGGGGGTAGGTTGGGGGATCTCTCTGCTGGTTTCCTGAGAAAGACAACTAAATCCACAACACACACTGGACTTCTATTTTGTGTGCAGTTACCACAACAGGTCCTTTACAATGATGTTAAATACCAGAGTTGTCAGTGGCGATGACAGAAAATGGCGCAATTCAGAGAGATCATATTATGACCCTATTAGTAAGATGTAGCAGAACTACCCACTACTTATAAAGAGTATACCTACATCATATATATGTATGTTTGTATCTGTACACATACATATACATGATATGCATTTATACTTACATAACACATCTACATATATTTTATGCAGCTTTGTCTATTTATATACAAACACGTACACATAGATATGTAAACGTCTGATATTGATATATGTGTATGTATGTACAGGTGACACATACACTGGTGTCCTAATATACCAATATCTATTTAGATACATGTGTTTATCTGTCTAGACCTTTCAACTGGCAAATGTGGCACTGCCATGCACTTGTCTTGGAGGAGTTTCCCACATACTTATCACCCTGTGTAAGGGCCGTGTTGCCTTGTTAATACAGACTAGGACGGCCATCTCTCTGACTGCTGTATTCTACATCTGTCACCTCATATGTGTGGAGCAGTAATATTTAGTTTCTTTGCTAATGGCAAGATTGGTGATGTCAAGGTTGGTGACAGCTGAGGCAGTGGCTGATGTCAGATCCAGGCAGTCGTCCCTCCCCGAACACTTCCTACATTCCAGAAATGTTTTTATCACCCTGCTATACAGACTTTATTTTTATTCCCTGCTAAGTTTACACGTACTGGGGAAGTGTTCCTAGAATATGCTACTTTAAGATGATATGGCTTGTAGCTATGCGTGTATGTGGGAAGCGCATTATGTATTGTCAAATATATAGACAAGTGCTATAACCTATAAACGCATCTGTACCGCAGTGTGTGTGAGCCGATGTAGTATGTCAAATTCACAACTACATGAACTAATGTGTGGATTTCTCATTGAAATAAAATTGGACACAGGTTGGTGGTGTATTTAAAGGGGCTCTATCAGCAAAATCATGCTGATAGAGCCCCACATATGCGTGAATATCATTTAAAAAGGCTATTCAGGCACCGTAAAAGTTATATTAAACTACCCCCCCCCCCTCCCGTTTTAAAATAATACCCTAAAAAAGAATGTGATCTACTTACCGAACGTGCACACTGGGCGGGCATTCAAGGAGTGTCTTCATCTTCATCCACGCCTCTTCTTCCTCCGATGTCCTCGGGTCCCGTCCTCCTCCGGCGCTCGCGAACGGACATTGATATAAAAAAATGACCTGAGCGCATGCGCAGTAGCACGCGGCTTCTACTACGGCTACTGCGCATGCGCCTAGGTCATTTTTTTTATTATCAAAGTCCGTTCGCGAGCGCCGGAGGAGGACGGGATGGGAGGACATCGGAGGAAGAAGAGGCGTGGCTGAAGAAGACAGCGCACCCTGAATGCCCGCCCAGCGTGCACGTTCGGTAAGTAGATCACATTCTTTTTTAGGGTATTATTTTAAAACGGGGGGGGGGGGGTAAGTTTGATATAACATTTACGGTGCCTGAATAGCCTTTATAGAATTTATTATTATTTATAATATTCACGCATATGTGGGGCTCTATCAGCATGATTTTGCTGATAGAGCCCCTTTAACATGGATTTGGCATTAAATAAATCCCAAAATCCATGTGAAAATTCCAATGTGTGAACATGACCTTCTGTTGATATCTCCTTTCCACTGATATTAGAAATAATATTATAAATTAGGCGTACGGTTTATATATTATGTTATTTATATTAATATCAAATCATAGATACAATGTGACTAAGCAGACCAGAAACACATCAGCCAGTGCTGGGTATAAAGTGTTGGTCTGAAGGATATCACTGATGTAAGGGCGATCAACAGGCAGTTGGCACCTCTTGCTAAGAGTTAAGACTAAAAACTTTAATATATGTCCAAAAAGCATAAGATTCATTGGAGGATGACTGTTCTAAAGTAATACAAAAGTAAATAAGGCAGATGTCAGCTGATAGCAGCTGATCAGATGGCATCTGTCCAAGACTCTGGCTGATATAGACAGCCTCTCCACTGTACTTTCCCATGTAGGATTATGTAGCAAAGTCCTGCTTGCTACAGGCAGATGGAAATGTAAAAAAACAAAAATCATCAAATTGAAAGCTTTGGATCCTAGAGACTGAACAAGACAAAGGCCGATATATATGTAACCCCTCCACCACCACTTATGTAACATAGGCCATTTTTGTTTACAGCCACAAACTCTGTGGTCTTATGACCTGAATGAAGTGCATATATGTATCCTCTGAATATAATCTTCTGATAATAGCTGATAGAGAACAATAGTGAGTGAGTGCGGTTTGTATACATATACTATCCTCTGGTAATGTCTGATAACAGATCAGTAGTGATGAGGACTAATCTGTCAGCTCACATGCGGGTGAGGCAGATGATGTAGACAGTGGGTGAGATTTATCAAGACTGGTTGTTTCCACGCCAGACTTGATAATCTCTACACTTACAGACGGATGAGGCGCACAGCTCATCATCAATCAGGCGCATTCTATGTCATAGTCTGCTGTCGTACTGAAATATATCCTAGCTATTTTCTGGCGTAGATTGCAGGAATCATTTACACCAGAAAACTGGCATAAATGGTGTTACATCTGATAGGTAAAGAAAGTGGCTGGGGCGGTGTGAAAACATCACTTGGGACAAATATTGTTGCAAGTGGTTACAAAAGTGGTGTTAACCCATTATAAATGTGGCTGACGACAGTGCCCTCTTGTTGTTCTTGCCATAGCCAGGTGATGTGTGGCAAGATTGGGACCTTTACAAAATAAAAAAAACCTTCCCAGACACTTGATTTACCTGTATGCCATATTTGGGGTCATAATTGTTTGGGTGCTGTAATGAAAATCTGACTGTATTTTCTAAAAAAAAAAAAAATATGGACAGCAGGGCCTCCATAGTCTGTCACATTTTAGGTCCCATTCACACAAGGAAAGAGGGGGTCAGATTTTGGCGCTGAATCCACGTCATAATCCACCCCCTCACAATAGCGGTCTATGTAGACTGCTAGCTTACTGTTTTCCGTAAGCGGCATGTTGCCGCTCACGGAAAAAAGAAACGAGCTGCCCTTTCTTCAGGCAAATTCCGCCTCGTGGCAGCCCGCTCCGTACTAAGCCCATTCATTTGGGCCAACCGGAGTGCCACAACTGTCGGAAGTCGTGGTAGGCATATTTTGGTCCTATTCTGCCGTGGCATACTGCGTCAAAATCAGTACCAAAATACGCCCCCCCACCCCGTGTGAACTAACCCTAAAGGGGTTGTCAAGTTTCAGCAAATGTTATTGTTTGTATAATGAAAGGTTATGCAATTTTCCAATATACTTTCTGTATCAATTGCTCGCGGTTTTCTAGATCTCTCTTTGCTAGTATTAATTTTTTTTTACTGCCAGTGAATAAAAAAAAAATAAAAAATCAGTCCATGGTCATGTGATGACTATGGAGGCGCACAGTTCATTATACTCACAGCACAGTAATCAGAACTCTATGGTACAGAGCAGGAGGAGCTAAACAAATGAACCCTTTCTCAAAATTCGCAGGTGTAGTAGTACAGTGTGAAGCCGAGTCTTTAAACATGGTGGCCACTCTAAAGCAGAGACCAGGTGCTAATTCCTGTGACCAGAGTTCACTCGACCAGTCCCAACTGTCCTTGTACCTATAATGTTGTATGACAGCTCCCACATGGTCTTAGAAAGGCTCCCAGGACTGTCATACAAATCTAGCTATTGAATCTGGTCTATGGCCAGCCTCAATAGCTATATAGCAAATCTCCCATAGACTGCAGGTCATAACTTGTCTTTTACTGTTCCTTGTATGGTACCGTATCTTTATTTGTAGAAACAAAGAGAGATACATTTAAAGGGAGCCAGTCAACACCAAAACCAGCCCCTTTACTTTAGGGTATGTTCACAATGAAAAGTGAAGAGAAACTTCTGTTAATTTTCCACCGCCAGCATTTTGCCTGCGGTCTAGTTGCGACGGGATGATGATGCAGTGCATCGCATTCGCGGCTTCTCACTGCTAATTGGGCCCAGATGAATGGGCCTAAACTCTGTGGCTGAATCCGCAAGTGAGCAGGACGCTTTTTTTTCCCACATCCTGCTGCAATCTCTGCCTCCCTTTGAAAACAATGGGAGGTGGATTCCAGGAGGAATCTGCCCCGATACAGGGGCAAAATCCGCGGCAAATTCCTCCTTGTGGAATTTGTGGGATTGTTCTGGGAAGCTGGGCATCACAGTTATGCTAGGTTCACACTACTTCCACACTTTACATTGTTTGGCTCCGGCAGGTGACCTGAACATCGGAAAGCCGGACCGCTAAAACATCGATTATACATGGAGCCAGTCAACGCCATTTTAAAACTGAAAATGGGAGAGAAAAAAAAGTCCTTTGTGCAGGACCTTTTCAACAATTTTTGGTGGTTTCTAAGATGGAGACTGAGTTTCCGACAGGAACTCCAGCGCAGATGTGAACCCAACCTGAGATCTTCTCCCTTGCTCAAAACCCCATCAAGCAACGCTGACATAATCAGAGCTTTTCGCTGTCTCCTCTCTAAGAAGAAGAAGGTCTTGGTGCGATGCTCAGCTGCCCCATGATACTACCCTGATTCACTCTTAGCTCATTTGCATAGGAATACAAATCAGATTTTTGTTAAAATTAAGCATCCATTTTACAAACAAATTCTAGCACTATTCTCACGCTTCTGAGCACTATAAGGTACTGGGGCTGGTTTAATAACTTTTTGGTGTTTACAGATTCCCTTTTAAGCAGAAATATATGAATACGAATTGTACTAGTTGAATGCCAAGACAAGTTTGCATTCATTATCCAAATGGTATTTTTATTCTCAGTAGCAAACAGAAATAGAAGAAAGTCAATAGGGCAGATTTATCTATGTGGTAAGTTAAAAACTGGCAATAAGCCACTCCTGGCAAGTGTTGCAGTCGACTTGAGTCACATCTGTCCAAGGCTGTATTTATTGTATTTGAGGGTTTACATTATATATGTATGTTTTTAAGTTCTTCCAACTAAATGTGCTATCCAATGATAGATTTTCCCTGGTTGCTAGGACAGTTATAACAAAAGTAATGCAGCCATGCTCATACTTTCTTAGTGCTCTGTTTTATAGTGGTGACTCCCTTTCTCTACTCCAGTCCGTGTTGTTGGTGCTACACGATGGTGTCACAGACTCCCTCTTTGGCTGATCAACGATCATAGCGATTGGTTAAAGCTAGACTCTGATGTAATCTATAGCACTGGCAGCATGGACCAACGAGGAGAATAGGAGCCACTACTCTGCAAAGGATTGAGGGTAGGCCAAGTTACGTTTCTTTTATTACTGCCTCTGCCACCAGGGAAGTTTTACTGTCTCTAGATAACCCCTTTAAATGCTTTAGACTTATAGAATCGGCATTTTATTTGGCTACAGATATCTTACATAGCTTATATGCAAATGTACAAAGGTTCTCTGCTTTATTTGTTCCGTCATGTTTGCTGAAAAATGAGAGAAATCATTTATTTCAGTGGGATCTTTACATCAGCTTCCTTTGCCTTATTGCAGTTAGTTTCTCTTTTTTGTCAGGGAAAAAGAGTTCTGCTGTGCTGTGGCTCTCATTACAGCTAATAGGATCTATTTGGAACCTTCCTAAGTGGCAGATAATTTCCGCTGATGGAATGTGTCCATGTGTCCTTCTGTGATGTTTTCCACAGATGCGTACACAACGTGTGCGTGTAACTTTATGCAACACCTGCTCAACATTATCCAATATATATTCACATTTACTTGATTGAGGGGCAGGAGTCCAAAAATAGAGCTATAAAAAAAATTCCTTTTTGGGTGGAAACCGTGCGGAAACCCAGTGGACCCCATTATAGTCTATGGGTTCCAGGGGTTTCCAAAGGTAACCGCTTTTTTAAGTGGAGTCCCTTAATGGTTATCCAAACGAAGGTGTGAACCTAGCGCAAGGCCGATTGCATCTAATGAAAACCCTAGCTCGTAAGCAAAGACGAACAAGATGACACACTGAGTACATTAGTGTGCTGTCCTAGGTTTTTAATTTCCCATAGGCTGCTATGGGCGAGTCCGTTCCGCAAACATTGAACAGAATAGGACCTGTTCTGTATTTTACAGCATGGACTCTCAGCCCACGCACTGATCAGTGGAAATCCTGGCCATAAAAATGAATGGGTTAGTGTGCTAACAGATAACACACTGATCTCGCCCATGGTCGTCTGCAAGAGGCCTAAAGCAGAGGCCACGTTTTGTGGAAAATCTGCTTTTTTTGTTTCAATTTTATGGCTTTTTTTTTTTTTTTTTTTTTTTTTTTAGCCAAAGCTTAGAACAGATTTAGCAGGACATAACTAAGTGCTTCCTTCATATTTCCCACTCTTTTTGAAGCCACTCCTGGCTTTTTTCAAAAAATCATAGCAAAAACTTTTAACAAAGAAAGGAAGCTTTTCTACAATGTGTGGCTTCGGGTAAAACGTGGTTTCCCAACCTTCTCAGACTCGGGGCACCCCTGGATAGAAAAAAATTATTGAAAAAAATAACTTTTACTAAAAGACATAAAACATGATAAGAACTTAGAAAATGCTGCATGAATGCATTTCGTCATCTTCCCAAACAGAGTGTTGTGGCCCACTGGCAGGTTTTCTAGGAACCACGGTCACTGGACTAAAACTTTCTTTGTTATCCATAGCAACCAATCACAAAGCAGGTTTCATTTTTCAAAAGCAGAATAAAGAATCAAAGTTGCACTGTGATTGGCTGCTATTGGTAACAGACAATATTTAGACAGTGTCATAAATCTCCCCCATTATTTTTAAACTGAGATTCAAACATTGTTATATGGTTTATTTTATTAAACCCTTTAAGGAGGCAGCATAGATTTTTCTTGCAGCGTTTTTCACAGAAAGTTCACAAAAGAAAACTCTGCGGACTTTCTTCTTCAATTATACCTACAGGGAAACTGCCGGCATTTCCATAGTTGGAATTAACATGATGCAATTTCCAAAACCTGTTTTGGAAATCACAGTATTTCTGCTGCGGGTACTTATCTGCAATGTGTGGATGGGATTTGCATTCATGCCATGTGGTGCTTCAGCCTTAGTTTCATATGAAAGAGGAGATTCTAATTGTTCATATGATACTAAGAATTCCAGAGAGATGCAGTTGGGATTGGGATATTTATATGTAGCTGCAAGTTGGATGAGACACCGCTATACCAATTATGTGTAGGTTTTTTTTTTTAATTTTACTGAACACTTACACAAAAAATCTCCAGAAGAAGCAGGGGGCAGGACCTTTGGTATTTGTGTTTAATTCCTATTTGTACTATTTTTCACTATGTATTTCTGTAACAGCTTAATTATTATGTATTATTAAAGCTTAAATCTTTATTTCCATTCATGTGTTATATTGTTTTATTTAATATATTTTGTGGAGAGCTGATCCTCCCCCAAGGGAACACCACTAGACCAGAGTATATAACTGGGAGGGTTTCGGTCGGCTGGTTGAGTGGCAGGGATCAAGTAGGTGCAAGATGGTTGAATGATGATTAGGAGGGGTATTAAGCATTCATTACCTGGGCACTGTCATTGTGCCCAAACTGATATATCTACCAATGAGCTCAAACCTCCTCTTCCTCACAACGGCTAGATCAGTCTTTTAGCACTTAGGGGTTAAAAACAGGTGTTTCTCCGAGTAGCCTAGGGAAAAAAAAATGTCATGCCCAAAGTGTAAATTTTGAAAAACAAGCCAAAAATCCCCAAAGCACTAAAAAAAAAAAAAAAAACTGCAAATAAAAAAAAAAAAATATGTGAATGTAGACTTTTCAATTAATTTGCTTTGACTTTAACAACAGTACAACTGTATCAGTTTTGACTTTGTTGTTGATGCGGGAAATTGTATTTTTGTTATGGTCGTCTCAGCGGAAATTTACTAACATAAGTATGCCAGAATAAAAATGGGCATCTTTGATGCAGGACCTCAATTTGCACCAGTTTGTTTTAATGCCTTGGTTGACACTTTTCAACCTAGATTATGGGACAGACTCAAGGGCGGCCACCTTGGCACCTCACCCCAGAAAATTTATAGCTGAAATCTACATTCCTCTAGCTAGTGTAAGTTTTATTTCTGGCACATTGGGGCTTCCTGTGTCTTAGGCTGTATTCACACAGAGTAACGCCAGGCGTTTTTTGTGTGTTTTTTGCACATAGCGCCGCGTATACGCCGCGTTAACGCCGGGCAACGCCACCGCTAAATAGCGCGGCGTTAACGCGGCGCTACGCGGCGCTACGCGGCGTAAACGTGGCGCTATGTGCAAAAAACACACAAAAAACGCCTGGCGTTACTCTGTGTGAATACAGCCTTAGTGTGTTTTCCACAACGTGAGGCCTCAGCCTATCACTATATTTCACACATGTATCAGTAAATGCACCCATTTGCATATACACAGTGTTGGTGAAACTTTTTTATACTGTATGAAATAGCGAAGATTACTGTATTCTAATAAAGATAAAGAAGTCTAGTTTCAGAAAGTGTTATCCTTTGTTTATTCTTATTCTTTTTAGTGAAAAATAAGAAAATAAGGTATATTGGAAAATTGTAAGGTTTTTTAAATCCGTTTTCTCATTTCTCCTTTACTTCCAGTGAAAATCAGTCCATGGTCATGTGATGGACACAGATGTGCATGTTGATACAGTTGCAGCACAATACTCACAACTATCTCTACACTGTGCACTGTGTGTCACACACATGACCAAGGACTGATATTTATCCACTGGTAGCAAACTGAAGGGTTTACAGCAAGTGGAGATCTAGAAAAGTGTGAGGAATTTTTGAAGAAAGTATATTGGAAGATTGTACAACTTTTTATTGTGCAAATAACATTTATTTGCTTAAATTGAACAAATTAAAAATTTACAAAGCCTCGATTTTGAAGAAATTCCCCAATGTTCCATAGGTTTTGGTGTTGTATAGGCATGTTTCACATGTTGGGAGATTTTTTTTCAGTGTACATATACTTCAGGCATACCAAAACATTAAAGGGAGCCTGTTACTAGATCCCAGCATATAAGCTCAGACATGCAGATATGGGGTCTCTCCAAAAATAAGACTGGGTCTTCCGTTATTTTTTTTTTCTCCAAAAAAGGGGCTAGTGCTTCTTTTCAAAGTAGGTCTTAGGGTCGGTTCATAATAGTGTTTGGCTTCCGTCCAGCCGGAGGATAGCACCAAAGCCCAGATGGGTGAGGATGTTACAGAGGACCAAAAATAATAGAAAATGGATAACCCATTTAAATAGAGAACCCAGAAGGCCTCTTAATGGAGCAGATGTTTACACTAGTTACCTCCCCAGGGTGGTTTAAAAATCTTTACATAGCATAGAAACAAAATGGTTATTAGTCACCACTAAGACAGGAGGCAAAATATCGAGACGCCCCTGAAATATTTGAACCCCCATGAAGTTATACATTTTTGCAAATATAACTAATCAAAAAGTTCAAAATTGTGCAGAATTTTCCATCTCATCTCTAAAATAGGGTGCAGTCCATTGTTCTGCCAACTTGGTCGATCCCTCTATGAATGTACGTATATTTTATGGTCAAGCATGTTTGTCGATCTTTGGTTACACAACAGGAGTTACGGCCAAAATTGTTGTGTAGCCCTATCATAATGGTTACATTGCTCTCTAAGGCTGGGTTTATGCAGTTGCTGAAGAACTACATGCAGTTTAGAATTTCAGTAATGCCTAGCATATGTTACTATGTATTTCATCTGTACTGTATGCTAACCACCAAGAAACTGAAAACGCTAGCGGACTCTTAACTGCAACTAAAAACACTGTGCAGTTCCTCGGTTCCCTGTGCCGTTTTAAACCCAACCTCAAAGCTAAAATAATCTTTGTTCTTAAGGCTCCGTTCCCATGGAGTAACGCGACGTGCATTCAGAAACGTATACACGTGTCAGAGTGTGAGTGCTCAAAACAGATGCCATTCACTTCAATGTGTGCCGGCTCACGAGTGTAACACATTGAAATCAATGGGAGGCTATTTAACCCATTGATTTCAAAGTGTGGCATGCGTGAGCCGACACACATTGAAATGAATGGCATCTGTTTTGATCGCTCACACTCTGACACGTGTATATATATGTCTGAATGCATGGCGCGTTACTCCATGGGAACGGAGCCTAAAGGGGTTGCACAGAATTTGGACAAATTCTAGAGGAGACTGGGTAAGGTGTAAAATAAAAAAAAAAATCATACCCACCTGACTCCAGCCACTTGCAGTGCCGGTGTAGGCACTCCGCGCACATGGACAGCAGCGATGGACACTACAGTGAGGTATGATTTATTTATTTATTTATTTATTTATGTTACACCTTCCTTGCCTCCTCCTAGGATTTGTCCAATTCTTGAATAACCCCTTTAAGAAGTTGATGACTTTTATAGACATTATAAATCTGGAGAAATAAACAGTGTTCTAGTTCCCTTTGCAGGTGTTAATGGAGGCACTTGCTCTCTTTGTTCTTTTCTGTTAAATAGAATAAGGTTCTGCTATCTGATCTGCTACTGTTCACAATGACAATGGTAAAGTAATTAAGCAATCAGCATCTGTCAGTCTTTAATTGTGTTCTGACATTTTGTAAAGCTGCCTTCTTAGTCTCATCATCTCAGTGTTAGTGTTATCATAACATGTCATCAGCGTAAAAATAATCTGACAGATCTATACAACCAGCTCTTGTTATCTTTACAAGCCGACGTTTATTGACTGGAGAGATGCCACAGAAAGCAACTTTTCAGCAGTGAAGGAACAATTATAGCATGCATAATATTTTGATGGCTGAATACGTGTATTACCTTTTTTCTGGTTACATTTCTATGATAATACTTTTAGAAATCGCTCTTGCTATATTGAAAAGTAAAGCTATGCAAACAACACATCTACACTGGAAAAATCCTAAAAATAACGTGTTTATTGGATATAATAAGTACAAATAAAGAAAAAACAAATGGGTGGCACTATATAAATATGGCGCTGCACTGAGTGGCTGCCTCGATACAGATTTCCAAGCTGAGAGCAACCTTTATCCTCCTTTTTCACTCTTTTTGTCTGTATCTTCAAGAATCCTCTAACCAAGCAAACTAGCACTATGAATTAGCAACTATAAATCGAATGGAAGAACCTGTGGTGTATTTTTTTCCCTTTTGTTTCTATTGTTAAGCATGGACAAGACTCAAGACCTGAATCAGCTGGAGTTTTCCTGTTTGCACATGTGCCTGTTACCATCCCCCCAGGAGCTAAGGACAGCATGGACACCATGTGGCATGGAGGAGAAACCTACATGGAAGTGTGGACTTCTTCTTTCAAGGAGATGATTTTTGGCATCTATTGCTGATGTGTGAAGATGCCTACAGCTGACTGGTACTTCTTTCTTTTACTGTGGACACGTGGGACTCTGTTACAGCCTGGGAACTTACCATCACCCACCTACTCCATGAGTTTATGGAAGGATGGCAAGAGAGCAGCACCATGTATACCTGGATGGCTTCAGACTTCTTTGGGCAGTAGAACACAGTGGTAAGAAGAAAGGAGGAAGAGGGCTTGTGATGAAGGATATTTGGGGCATTTTTTTTTTGTGGTTAATGGACAATAGTGCAAGATACCGAACTATCAGCTGTGAGCATGAGCTCTCACTACCTACCAAAGGAACTACCACATGTTATCATGATAGCTGCATATGTCCCCCACCTCTGCAAAAAAAAAAAAAAGTTTCTGCCTGTTATATCTACATGCTGTGACCCCTTCCTCGTGTCCTCCAACCACGGTCGGGCTGTATTATTAACATCACTCCGCACAGAGAACTAAATGATCCTGCAGTGTGTCTGTGTTTCTTTCTTTTTAGTTGCTATGATTCCTAGGATTTCTCTATCTGCCATGAGCTTGTATATGTTTTCTCTCTTGTTATATACTACTGTACCATCTATGAAACTGTATCACTGAAATTTCCCCATTGTGGGACTATTAAAGGATTATCTTATCTTATTGTCCCTATAAGAATCCAATGCACGTAAGGCTATGGCGGCAAGAGACATTGAACAAGCCTGTCAAGGCTATACCTTAAAACGGGTGATGCTCAACAACACCGTTACAACTTTCTAAATATCACAAAAAAAGTGAGAACAAAGGGGGGCTTATACACAGATGGCTTGAGGAAGCGTCGGTTGTGGCGCGAAACGGCTGTTGCCTTTTTGTCTGAGCGTCTATACTCCCTCCCATGTTTACTTTTATCCTTCAATAAAAGACTGTTTTTAGAAGATTGCCTTGGGTGAGTGCCCCCCTTTTTCTCTTTTTTTTGTGATATTGGATATAATAAGCCCAACATATGTCAGAATACTGTTCTTTTGGAATACACAATTATGTCACCCTAATAAGACAGGAAGCACTATAATCCTAAAGATGAATATACACATCCACAAGCCTATATAAATCTACTCAACTACTGCAGAAAAATGAAACTGTAGGAGTTATTGGTTCCCCTATCTCAAAGTCATGCCCCCCTTTACTAATGGCTCTGGAGGTGTCTACTAGTTTCCAGCAGACTCTTTATGGTGCACTTTGCTGCAGGTTTACAACAAAACGGCTAGTTTCTGCAGCTTGCAGTAAAGATGTGCATACTCATAGGGAGCAGTTGTCTATATAGTTTTTGTTTTTTTACTTTTTTTTTGTCTTGTGTCCCTTTCAAAGAATAAGGGTACACCACTTACCAAGTCTATAAACTGAGTGCAGCTATGTATTAATGGCATAATATACAGTACTGGAAGACAACATTTATCTGTCTCATAAATTGGGCCTCTTTTGATCAGGGCAGCACAGTTTGGCTTATTATTGTTCAATATTATTTTAGGTTCTGGATTTGTGATGTTTACATTTTAATAAATGATTTCTTTTATCAGAATAGTTTCCCCAGGCTTTGGAGATGGCATTTTACAAAATGTCACAGGAGCAGTTAGTACTGAAGGCTGAGCTTTCATGTTCAGGAAGAAATAAAATAGATAAAATGCAATAATTACTTTTGGAAGCAGAGTAATTATATTGTGTGTTATTTATATTGGTGCCATTATCTACTGGTTTTAGATCTCTCTTCAGCTTGTTCTAGTATGCGCATAATACTATGACTACACAGGCTTAATTCTGCAAATTTGGAAGCTATGTGTTAATATTAAACAAATTTGAGAACCTTCAGTAATGATAATTCTGATTATAAGGCAAAAGATCCGTACTTGAAGCTAGGCAATATTATGCTAAAATCCCTTGTACCTACTGGACTTCAGGAGATGGGAGTCCTGCAGGCAATATATTGACTTGGGGCAGTGCAATTAATTAAATTAATTCACAATTTTAAAAAAATCGATCATTCTGATTTTCACCAGAATTGTGAGATCACGGATGACCCTACCCCAGAGTCATATTACATGCAGGATTTGTCCTCTGTGCTGCAAACTAGGATTAAAGCCAGTTGCATGTGACTGTGTGCTCACCGGCTGCAAAATAGTACAGGAATAGGACCTGTTTCACATTTTGTAGCCCGCAAACATGACCATGTCATTCACGGTCGTGTGTACGGGCCCATAGAAATTAATGGGTCAGTGTGATATATGGGAAAAACCTGTATAGCACACTGACCAATCATCTGTCTTTAAGGGGGCTAAAAGTTTGTAGTCAGTTGTTGGGTGATAGACATGTTTAATGCAGCTTCTCCCAACAATTTCTCAATGTGGATGCTCACTGAACTTAAATTCCAAATTAAGAATCGCCTATGAGTTTGAAAAAAAAAGTCTTGTTTTTTTTTTTTTAAAGGGGTTTTCCCAACTCACCTGCTCACCAACTTGCAGGCTGTATGTTCTGTTCACTTCCTGGTTTTCCCAGTAAATTGGTGGGTGGGGTTTCACTTGCTATCTCATAGACAAAGCCAGCTCTGCTATCTCTCTTCATAGCAGTACATGTTTGCAGTTAGTAATGAGGGATGGTTGTAAATAAATTAGCACAGTATCACTGGAAGATGCACAATATGAAGCTGATGTAGTAGAGCTGAATTTGATAGGTGATGAGAATTCCAAATTTACATGCTACAGGACCAAGAGTCAGCTTACAATAAACTCAGTTTATACATAGGTAACAGACTCACTGTCTGTCCTTATCAGCAAAATACAATTAGCTGACCTGATAACTGGAAGAACAGGAGATAAAGAGCTCAGAAATACAAGCTCGCTATGAGCACTCAGCTCCCCCTCCCTCCTGAGAGTTTCGAATAGCACACACCCATAGGAATGAATGGAAGCAGACAGCACGCAGACTTTGCCAGCGTCCGGCCACTTAACCCCCTGCGTGCCGGCTGCGTTCATTCATTCCTATGGATTTACCGCAGCCGCCACTCTTCTGCTTTGTCCCTGTTTTACCGTATACTCAACTCTGAGCTGAGTATACAGTAAAGCAGGGACAAAGTAGAAGAGTAGATAGTATCTATCTACTTGCGAAGTTCTCTACACTTACCTGCACAGAAGTGCTGCCGCTGCCCGTTCTTCTCTCACCTCTTCTGTTAGAGATGCTGGGAGAAGGCAGGGCTTGTGGCTTAGGAGAGTGTGGGCAGGCACTTTCCTAAGCCACAGCACTGAGCCTACCCCCATCATCTCTAATACTAGCCTAGGGAGGTGGGGGTGTGCACGACGCTTTGAAGGCATGTCAATGAGAGAGGACCGGACCGAGAAGTACGCGGAGCGGCAGCGGATCTGTGCAGGTAAGTGGACACCAGGGGGGCTAAGTAGCCGGGGGATTTTTTTTTTTAGTCGCTACACAGCGTGGAGTCCAAAAATTTAAGCATGCTGTGTAGTGAATAGGATCGTTTTTTAAAATCCAATCTTCGATTATTAAAAAAAATCCCACTGACTTGCATTGGGATTGGAATTGGGTTCGGGATCAGGTTTTAATGGAAAATGATCGGAAATCGGAATTTAAAACGATCCTGAAATTTCAAGATCGGCTCAACCCTATGTGTTAATAAAAACCATATTTTACTGGCAGTCACCTTTCTCAGGTCAAGATGCAGATAGAAGAAATGAGAAGGTTAATAAGCGAGTGTAGAACATGTTGTTGACATTTGAAAAGTGAAGAATATATTAGTTATCTTTCGTTATGCTCTTTTCTGTAGACTTGGATCAGATAATGCATTCAATCGCTTTCCTTTTCGTGGTAAAAAGAGAGACTTGGATTACATGTGTTCACTGCATAGGAGAAAACGCTACTGGTTCAGGAAAGGTTAAGCAATTAAAGAGGAGGCTATCGCTGACATTTCTTCAGTATCCTCTACCTGGATTAAATGTTTATATTATAATGATATATAGGACTTCAGCATGCTAAACTATTATACAGTTTAGCTAGCCATTATGCAAAAATGATTCTATTAAACTCAGAGATAAAATGAAAACAGGTCACACTAAGGCCACAACTACTAACATGCAGTACACACTGGGAAAGATTTACAAAGCAGAATTCTGATTCACTTTGTGCTGAAATCCTGGAGTACTTAGCTTGTACCACTTTTTTTCTATGTTTCAGCCCGGGGTCCCATGTCGTAGAAATGGAAAAAACTGCAGCATTTTACAGTCTCTGCAAAGTGGATAGGATTCTAACAAATCCCATTCACACATTGTGAAAAAAATACACGCAGCGGAGACGTTGCGATTTCTAAAACGGTTTTAGGAATTGCAGCAGGCCAATTATACCTATAGAAACACCGGTGGTTTCCTTATAAATATAATAGGTATAAGTGCCGTCACGGTTTTCCCACATTACTTTTTTGCTGTGGCTCTCTATGTGAAACCTTAGCTTAAAAAAAACTTTTTTTGTTGTCTTTCTTTACAAGGAGTTTTGACTTTGTGGGAAAGGGTCAAGGCTTAGTTGGAAAGAGATGTGGCTCAAAATATGCCAAAGTGTGTCTCAATTCTGGCACAAAGTAAACAGACCAGAAGCTAATGTACATTTAGACAAGAATGTCTGAAGATGCACCAGATTTATTACCCACAATGAACCACTATAACTAATTTGACTATTGTTAAAGGGGTTGTCCCATCTCAAGGATCCTATCTATACTGCTACCTTATGATTTAGATTTAAGATTTAGATTTAAGACTTTTCCTAAATACATTGCTTAAGCAAAACTGCTTTGTTTGGCTGCTCTCTGAGATGCTTCACTTCATTGTTTACACTGCGTTTCCATAACCATGGTCCTGGGGATGGTCTTTTCTCTCCACCCTGGACAAGTGCTGTAGCTCCCTGCTCTCAGGGAGGGGAAGGGATGCTGAGTGCTCGGAGCTTGTATTACTGAGCTGTTTATCTCCTGCTCTTCTAGTTTTCAGTTGGCTAATTGAATTTTGCTGATAAGGGCTGAGACAGGGAGTCCATTAAATACAGACCTAAAACTGAGTATATTGCAAGCTGACTCGTGGTCCTGTAGCATGTAAGTTTGGGATTCTCATCACCTAAGAAATCCAGCTCTGCTCCATCAGCTTCATATTGTGCATCTTCCAGTGATACTGTGATAATTTATTTCACAACCATTCCTCATTACTGACTGCAAACATGTACTGCTATGAAGAGAAATAGCAGAGCAAGTGAAACCCCGCCCACCAATTTACCGAGAACACCAGGAAGTGAACAGGGCACTTAACCCCACATGTGATATGATCAGACACGAGCACAGCATCTGAGTATTTTATTTTTGGTGAGATTGAGGTAGATATTCTGTTATTATGGCAGCCAGAAACGTTCTGCCTGTAGTAATGCAGCAATTTTACCATAGACTGCAATATAATAGTTTTGTAGTCAACAGTATAAATGATGTAATACCAGAATCGCTGTTTTTTCCTGTTCCAAAAAAATAAAAAAAGTGATCAAAACAGCACACATTCTCACAAATGATATAAACAAAAACAACATCTTAGCCTGCTTAAAACAACGCAACCCCCCCCACCCCCCCCACCCCCACACACACACACAAATCCATAAATAAAAAAATTAAAAAGGAACAGGTAGCAGAAACAAATGTTTTCTCTCAAAACTTTCAATTTTTTAAAAATGAAAAAAAAGAAAAACCCTAGCTTTTACTGTGATCATACTGCTTCCCTATACTGTTCCTGTAGTTGTATATTTCCTTATTCTGCTGCACCTTGTTGTGCCCTTTGGGTGGTTACACCCTTCATTCCTGCTACTTGAAGGCCTCATGTGCACACCTGCAGGCTCCTCAGCTAGTCCTCGCCTATTTATATCTGCTCTACCATGGAACTTGAGCATTTTATTTTTTATGACATAAGTCTATAGCATTGCTAGTTCCTGAGAGAGTTATTTCTGGCTTGTCTTGCATATAGTGTCTACTGTCAGGTCTGCTTATACTACAGCGGAGATCCAGCAGCCATGACAGTCGCCGTATTTAAGTACCTGACTTTACCATACACTTAAGTTGGATGTTGGTAAGGAGTTAACCTTCTTTGGGGTTTTTTTTTCTCCAGAGTCTGGAGTTGTCTTGTTTCTGTGACTGTAGGACCTTTTGGTCCTGTCACAATGACAAGCATACAGAGCCTCCTCCATATATCTGTGTAGGAGGAGAGCTCACTAAGAAAATTCCTGGTAAACTACATTGCTACTCTGCCCTGTCAGCTTCCCGGGACCACTCAGAGATAGTGATCTAGTAGTCCACCTGCAGTGAATTCCATATCCCGTGGGTTAACATTTGAAACACGAGAGACTTAGCTAAAGCCTCTGGGAGTGGCCGAACACCAAACTGGTTTGGTGGCCCAGCTGTCTATTATGCTTAGTAAATCTACCATTCTATGTGTATAATAGTGCATCTAATATCAGTTTAGCCTTGTGACATAGTGAGCGCTAAGACCTAGTGTAAACTGCTGCATCTAGTCAATATGTCACCTAACTGATTTGACTTTGGTTCATCTCTAGATCATGGCAACCCATAGGCATAGTTGGCTCTCACGGTGCCGATTGGGCTGTCAGTTACCATATCAATCTGAAAAGTTTACACTACGTGATCCATACCTCCCAACTTTTGAAGAACAGAAAGAGGAACAAAATGTGCTGCGCCACTGCGAATTTAGCTCCGCCCACTTTTAGGTTGACCCCGCCCATTCTCATTAATTTTTCATGTGCCCTCACACAGTATAATCCTCCTACAGTCACCCTAACATTATATGTACTCACATTATAATAATGTTCCCTTCCAACTGCCCCACAGTATTAAAGGGATTCTACTAGAGATGAGCGAACATTGTTCGGATCAGCCGATCCGAACAGCACGCACCCATAGAAATGAATGGAAGCACCTGTGACGCTGACTTTGCCGGCGGCCGGCATCACAGGTGCTTCCATTCATTTCTATGGGTGCGTGCTGTTCAGATCGGCTGATCCGAACAGTGTTCGCTCATCTCTAGATTCTACCATTAAACTACTTTTTTTTTCTAATTACCACGTCGGAATAGCCTTAAGAAAGGCTATTCATCTCCTACCTTTAGACGTGGTCTCCGCCACGCCGTTCCGTAGAAATACCGGTTTTAACCGGTATGCAAATGAGCTCTCCGCAGCGTGGTCTCCGCCGGCGGCCATTTTTGGGTAGCTGCTCTTGCAGTTCAATACAGGAGCGGGCCGGCGGCCATTTTGGGGTGGCCTCTCTATGCTCCTATATAGAACTACAAGAGCAAGAGAAGCCAGAAGAGGCAGAGTTGCTTCAGAAGAAGGAGGCGGCGCAGGAAAGAGCTCTGGGGAGCAATGGGGACGCGCTCATCGGTGTTTCAGCGCTGGGGCCCGCCCTCATTGCTGCGGAGAGCTCATTTGCATACCGGTTAAAACCGGTATTTCTACGGAACGGCGCGGCGGAGACCACGTCTAAAGGTAGGAGACGAATAGCCTTTCTTAAGGCTATTCCGACATGTTCATTAGAAAAAAAGGTAGTTTAATGGTAGAATCCCTTTAAGTCCTTCTCCTGGTGCCCCAGTTTAAACTGGGGGAAACTAGAGGGGACATTAAACTGGAGCATCTGGAGGGGGACATTAACAGTGGGGGTAGATGAAGAGGGGCAATAAATTAATGGCAGCTGAAGTGAGACATTAAACTGGAGGCAACTAGAGGGGGACATTAAACTCGGCAGCTAGTCGCAGACATTAAACATTAAACCGTAGGGGTAGCAGGAGGAGGGTAACATCAAACTGGGGGCAACTAGAGGCAGACAGGTCCCCCTCCAGCTACTCCCTCGGTTTAATGCCCCCTCCAGTTGTCCCTAGTTTAATGTCCCCCCAGTTTAAGTTCAACCCCTTCATCTACCCCCAGTTTCATATTCCTCTCCATCTGTCCCCAGTTTTATATATCCCTTTATCTGCCCCTCGTTTAATGGCCCTCCTCCATCTGCCCCCAGTTTCATGTCCCCTCTCATCTCTTTTTTCAGTATGATGTTCCCCTTCCATCTCTGCCCCTAGGTTACTGTTGAAAAAAACACACACACACCTTATACTGCTAGTCACATCCAAAGCAGCATATACATAACTTACACTAATCACATCCAGAGCTGTTTTCACAGACCTTGCACTAGTCATATCCATAGTGGCATTCCCTTCACATGTCTTACCCTAGTCTCATCCAGAGCTGGATTCACATGTCATACATTAATCACATCCAGAGCAGTACATACATGTCTTACACTAGTCACATCCAGAGCAGCATTTACATATCTTACACTAGTAACATTTAGATCTGCAGTCAGATATATTAGACTAATCACATGTAGAGCAGCATTAATGTATCTTTTACTAATCATATCCAGAGTTGTATTAACACACACACACTCTCTACTCTGCATCTCACGTCCCCCCTCCCTCTCAGTACCTTTAGGGCTAGTTCACACGGGGGACAGATTTTGGCACCGAGAGCCACGGCACTCTCGGGTCAAAACCTGCCTGCCACGACTGTCGCAGTCACGGCTTCCCCCTCCAGAGTCTGTTGAAATGAATGTGCCGACTCCGGAGGTTGCTGCCGCGGAATCCGCCTGAAGAAAGGGCAGCTCGCTTCTTTTTTCCGCTAGCGGTCTCCATAGACCACCATTGTGAGTGGGCGGATTATGACATGGATTACGCACCATAATCCGTCCCCTCTGTGCCCGTGTGAACTAGCCCTTAGTCGGCACATCTGTCCTTCTCTTTCAACATTGCAAGGGCTACTAAGACACGCCTAGTCACGTGACGTCTAATGTCACACAGGGTCCTTCAGATTACACTAGTAAAAGCTTTCTCCCAATCACCCCCGGCTCTTATCCCAGTCACAACCTTGTATCTGTTATAAGAGCCGCGGGGTGATCAGGGAAAGTATGTTAATAAGTTAAACACCTCAGAGCAGAGCGGGACATGGTGGAAGCTGTGCGGGACCGTGGGACAGGAGCTTCAAATCAGGAAAGTCCCATTAAGTGCAGGACGGTTGGGAGGTATGCGTGATCCAAATTATGTTAGATCCTGGCAGTTGCAGCAGGATCCCTATTGTTAGTTACAGCACACTGTAAGGGCTCGTTGACATCTGCGCCTGGTCTCCGTTCTGCAGGTTTCCGTTTCCTACACAAAACAGAGGCAGGATACGGAAACCTGCAGGACTCTTTCTCACCCATTCACCAAATTTTTTAATCCGGACACAGAGTCGGACATGCAGTACTCTGTGTCCGGATTTTAAAAAATGGTTTCGCGGCGGAGAGCATAAAACGCTTACCGCCGCTCACGGCCGCACCCAGTCTGTGGTTTCTGTCTTCTTGCATGCAGAAGACGGAAACCACAGAACGGAGACTCGAACGCAGGTGTGAACCTAGCGTAAGTCAGGATACTTTAATATATGGCAGTAATTGATGTACCGTTACATTATACTTCATTTAGTGACCTATGGAGCCGTATGTGTCTTGTCCATGACTAGATTGTTTTCACATCTCTGCTCCTGGTGCACACATTCGTACATCATCCTTGTGTTTCCTAAGCACTATACAAGATATTTACTTCCCCATACTTCCTTCCACAGCCTCCTCCCTGTGTTCTTGTCACTCATGTTACAGTACATCAGCTACTTCTAATGCAGCAGGAATTGAAGGGCCTTCAGGCCAGGCATTGCATTGAGTGGATGGTACAGTGTGGCAGTTTATTAATGATAAAATCATAAGTATAAGAGGCCTCAGAAAATACATAAATTTAGGTGGCACTCAAAGACTTCTCTGTGGGCACCCATCTGTGGAAAAGATTACATTGTGTGGTGGTCACTGTGAAGCAGATCATACTGTTTGGGGGCCACTGTGAAGCAGATTGGACTGAGTGGAGACCCTTTACTATTTATATCACACAGTATCTGTTTTATTGCAGACATGATATTATTACAGGTCATTGCACAGTCCTAGAAAACAGATCTGTACAATGTAAATAGTGAACATTAATTGTTCAAAATTATACCAAATGCAGTACAAAGTTATTTGTATCATTGAAAGCTCCGTAAAGCCCGATTCACACGACCGTATTTTGTGGGTCCGTAATTGTCTGCAATTGTGGATCCGCACAGTATTAAGGGTCAATTACCGTGTTGGCACTTTGTGATAATTTCGTAAGTTTTGGGTTGCAGATTGGGCACTCAGTCTCTAAAAGGTTCACCATCACTGTCCTATACTGAGCTGTGTTAATGCGTGTTTTGTGAATGGAAACAGCACAGCACACCTGAGCTACATAGTTATGGAAACAGTGTAGCGTAATATGATATACTGTTTCTGTAGCTCCATTTACCTCTATAGTGCCCGGGGAAACAACGTAGAGCAGTACTGTTCACCTGTTTCTGTAAGTCTTGCCTTGGTGGCTGGGACTTATAAACAGGTTTTCGCATCTTGGTAGTGATTCTATAACCCTTTACGTATGATCTTATGTGTCCATATAGTCACAATAAAAAAGGACTGCCTGTTAGTGCTGTATACAGATATATTGCTGTATAATGACTTTCTTTCAAGGATTAGAAGGTATTTTAATAGGTGAATTCTACTTTGCATGCATTTATACAGAAAATGTGACAGGCTGTCAGTAAGTGTTTGTCAGGCAGAGGTTGCCACAGTAACATGACAGATTTTATTAGCTGAAGAAAAAGTCATTGAAATGCCACTTTGCATTAGATATGGCTGCTCTTTGTAAGATGTGTCCTTTTTCTTATGAATTATTATTATTTTTCCCCTGTCTGGTGATTTAGATTTACTATTTCATGTCCTGATAAATAAAGCAGTGAATCAGGTCTCTGTGTAGTCAGGTAGAAAGGAGATGTCGGCACTTTGCCCATATCCAATCACAGTACGTCTGCTCTTTGCTTTGCTTGGCTGGCCACCATGAGCTGACTAAATGCTGCATGCAGCAGAATACACGAGACTGTGCTTTTTTAATATTGCAGCAAAAGTGTATTACACTTATTGAATATATACTGAAGTAGTCTACAAGTCACTGCAAAAATCACCTCTTTTAGAGAAAGTACCTTATGTCTTCATAGATTAGTTGCATCACCTTTTTTCTTTTATTATCAATGCTCAATTTGTAGAATACCAGGAGAAAAATCAAAGTAGTAGCTGCAAGTCTTGCAAATTATAGTGAGAGCTAAAAACAATAAAACTAGAATTTTGGTAAATGTCTTATTTGCCTCTTCTTCAGTGGCAATAAGCCAGAATAACTAATATAACTTTACTGATACATTGAAGAAAACTATGACATATACTTTACAGAGACAGATAGCTCTCAGAGTATCCTAATGGTACCCACGTAGACATGGAGAAAACATACACACTCCATGCAGATGTGGCCCTTGGTCAGGCTCAAACACAGGACCCTATGCTGCAAGGCGACTCTTCTAACTACTGAGCTACTTGGGTTATAATTTTCACAGACTTAATGGTTCCATTGTCCCAGAATCCACAATGAGAATGTTGAAATCCATCATAATTTATTCTGTTAATGGATCTTGATGTATCTCAATGACTGGTAAAGTGTCCATATCAGAATCAAAGAGTATCAAAGAGCAATGGAAATCTGATACAAAGGAATTATCAAAAATATGTTGCGGTACTTTGTAATGTTATCATCAGACACGTCTGTGAAATTCCAGCTATCTTCCAGGAGAAAGAAAAGTCACATGTAGTGAAATGTTAATGTACATATAGGAAATATTCCTTCAATTTAGTAGTCTTAGTTGCAGACAGCTGTAAACTATAAGCTGCTAAGTAAACATGTCACAGTATTATAAGAGTGACCCAGAAATGATAAGGCAGAGGGTGTTCCCAAAGATATAAAAGCCATGAAAAGTGAGTGTGTTTTATTTTGATTTAACCTTCACTGTATTATTTGGCTGATGATTAGTAAAGGAATCCTTGATATTTTTGGATTTTATTCACTTTAACTTTAAATAGCATTATTTGTGTTGTATTAAAGGGATCCTATCATTGGATACCATTTTTTCTCGATAACACGTCAGAATAGCCTTAAAAAAGGCTAATCTTCTCCTACCTTTAGATGTCTTCTCTGCACTGCCACTTGGCAGAAAACCGGGTTTTCTTTGGTATGCAAATGAGTTCTCTCGCAGCACTGGGGGCGGGCCCCAGCACTCAAACAGCACTGGGGGCATCCCCAATGCTTCCAGAGAACTCTCCAGCAACGCCTCCATCTTCTTCAGGAACCCGCCTCTCTGCGCATCTTCTTCCAACCTGGGTTTTCAATTTTTTAGGCCTCGGGCAGAGCCGACTGCGCATGCCTGGGCCACAAGAAAATGGCCACTTACATTGTAAGCTGTGTAAGCGGCCATTTTCATGTGGCCTGGGCATGCGCAGTCGGCTCTGCTCAAGGCCTAGAAAATTGAAAACCCAGGACGGCGTCACTGGAGAGTTCTCTCACAGCATTGGAGACGCCCCCAGTTCTGTTTGAGTTCTTGGGCCCGCCCCCAGTGCTGCGAGAGAACTCATTTGCATACCGAAGAAAACCCGTATTTCTACCGAACGGCGGAGCGCAGAAGACACCTAAAGGTAGGAGAATAGCCTTTCTTAAGGCTATTCTGACGTGTTATCGAGAAAAAAGGGTATCCAATGATGGGATCCATTTAAGGATTATAGATTTTGTCAGAGTATAATTCGTGTTATATATGTCAGTTCTAACTGTTGTCACTTGGAAATTGGCAAGGGTCATGTGTCTGTCAGTGTTACTCGGTAATGAGCAGTGAGCACTTCTCTGCTAATGACTATTAGCATGTCATCTAAAGGGCTTGGGCTGTGTCACCCACTTCAAAGCCATTTCCACAAAGGAAACCTGGCAACAACAATCTCACTTCAAAAGATGGGGTCATTACACCAGTGATGCAAAGCCTTTCTCAAGCATATATTGGTTACCGTAAGGGCATATGCTGCAT
The DNA here is from genome assembly GCF_031893055.1 of Leptodactylus fuscus. Lineage (NCBI taxonomy): Eukaryota > Metazoa > Chordata > Amphibia > Anura > Leptodactylidae > Leptodactylus > Leptodactylus fuscus. Next base: position 120,473,944 of record NC_134269.1, read on the forward strand.
TATTACAGAAATGATTCTACTTTGCAGATTGATTATGCAACAATAACAACATTGGATGTCATGTACAGTAGTCCAAGTCCTTATTTGTCCGATTATGCTGTATGCCATTCATGTGCCATCTGTTATATAGCCATGAATGTCATTCTTATTTGGTCTTAAGTAATCATAACTAGTTTGAGAAACATGGCTGATCTCTTGCAGTTATATCTAATCTTGCAAAGGGCAAAATGTGCTCAAAAATCCTTGGACCTTACTCTTCACTAGTTTATTCTTCTATTGGATAATTTATATGGGTTATCCACGTTTGTTATATTGATAGCCTATCCTTAGGATAGGCCATCAATATTAGATCTGCAGGGGTCCAACAGCTGGGACCCCCCATAGATCATCTGTTCTGGGACAGTGCATCTCCCGGTAATTTTGTTTACGCTCTGTTCACTTGCCATACACAGTGTAATGGTGTCCCTGAAGGTTGTAATAAGTGTGTATTCACATGTGACGGTTTTGTGGCACTTTGGCATGATTTCTGAAACAAAACCACTGCAAAAATCGTGGCAAATAATTTGCACAAATCTTGCACAAGTGAAACCACGTTAACTTTAGGTTATTCCTTTACAGAACAGCTGTACATATATACAGCTTCCTCTCCATAAGTGAAAGTCACACGTTTGTATACCTAAAGTGTTGATCCAGAACAAAACAATGAGTTAGGTGCCAATAGACCCATATCAGAGGGGAAAATAATTTCACAACTTTAAATATGACTGTCGGATTCAATCCCTGGATCAACAACCTATCTCCAGTCATTGTAATTCACAGAACCTTTAGGCTGAGGACACACTTTACGGAAAAGCTGTGTTGCAGACTCTGCTATGGCTTCTTGAGCCAAAGACAAGAACGACTTTAAAAGGAATGGGAAATTGCAGCTGGAATCAGCCTTTCATTGGGAGGCAGCGGTAGACAATCTTTTGGCAGACATGTGTCTTACTTGATATTTGCCATCAATTTTGTAGCTGATTCAGCTGCAGATCCCCTGGCATGACACTACTGAGTAAACCCACAGCGGTAAGCTGAAGCTCTACTCTGTCACACCATAATAAAACATGCAGTATTTACAGTACTTGTCAGATGGGAAAAGAAGTCATGTTTGTAACAGTTGTCTATAATCCCTTGGCGAGTTCTCTTCATCCTTATTGGATAGATGTGTGTACATGTATACTTGTGTGACTGTTTTCATTCAAGCACCACAATTGTGTCTCATTGTACACTTACCAGGATGATGCTGAGCAGTTTTCCATAATTTCATTATGTTTAACCCAGTAATCTGCATTGTAATATTTGCTTATTGTTGCTTTAACTGGAGCTCTGTTTTGTACAACGTTGTATATTTCATGTTGGTCCTCGAGTTTATATATATTAAGTGTAACTGACTGAGCACCACTTGCTGTCTTAGATTTTTTCATATCCTGCCTAGATTTGGAACACTTGAGCTTTCTGCTCATTAAACCCTTTGTCAGAAACATGAACCTGAAATTGTTCGCTGCATAAGTTCCTTCCATGTGGCCAGGCTTTTAGAAACAATGCATCTGTCAAGATCCATTGGAGGTACAAGCTTAGTGCTGCAGGCTATCTATATAGCTGTCTTTGTTTCTGTCATCATGTAATATTTATATTCTAATTTGAAGGTTAAGATACTAAATTCCTTAACAGATGTAGTTTAATAGTGATATTTATGCCTAATATTTCAGCTGCAGTATTTACTATATTGTGCATGTTTAAAGAAAATATCAAATAAGTGATAAGTTCAGTGATTTGGAAAGCTGTTCCAACTTCTCTTATGCACATGAAAAGCACGTCTTAGACCGGGGCCCCACATGACGTAAACGCAGCAATTTGCCTGCAGTAGAAACGCCGCAGAAAAAATTGCAGCGTTTTACAGTCAAAGCAAAGTGGATGGGATTCTAGCGAAACCCATGCCTACTTTGCGGTAAAAACTGCGCTGTGGCACGCTGTAACCAGTGCAGTTTTGGAAATCGCAGCATGTCAATTATAGCTACGGAAATGCCGGCAGTTTCCTCCTAGGTATAATTGAAACCATCCACAGAGGAAACCTCTTTTCAATTATACTTCCAGAAATGCTTGCATTTTCCCTGTCTATTTAATAAGGGAATAAAATCTGCAGAGAATGCACTGAAAACACTGCGGAATAAAATGTGCCGTGCAATGTGGGGCCTTACCTTAAGGTCAGGGCCCCACGGCCCAGAAACGCCGCAATTTGGCCACGGTGTTTCCACCGTGGGAAAAATTGCGTCGTTGTATAGTACTTGTAAAGTGGATGGGATTCATGCGAATCATATGTCCACTTTGTGGAAAAAATCGCAGTGCGGACACGCTGTGATTTCCAAAACCATTGCAGTTTTGAAAATCGCAGCATGTCAATTATATCTACGGAAACGTCGCTTTCCCATAGGGGAAAACTCCGTGAACTTTCTGTTCAAAGCGCTGTGGGAAGAACCGCAATGCGTTCACACCGCGGTTGTTACCGCATCGCTTTAGTGCGGCGGTTCCGGCCTGTGGGGCCTTAGCCTTAGAAAGTTTTTTTCGTTTTGAACTTTTTAGGATTTTCATAAGAATTAAAGCAAAGCGAATAAAGTATTTAAAAACATTCATTTCCTGAGTTCAGCAGTACCAATATAAAAAAATTAATGACCCCCCCAACTAATTAATTGATGAACAACTATGATTAATACCTTTACAAATGTCCCTAACAATAAATCATTGAATTCATATTTTGAATAAATATAAGCGTAAAATATATATTTATGCAAACATACTATATATGTTTTATCATGTAATTATTAACTAATTTGAAGCCCTAAATGATCTAATTAATGACCCTAATTCTGAACCTGTATAAACTAAACCATCTACTTAAAATGGTAATCTAAGGGGGCATTCACACTACTGTTGGTGACCTTCAGCTTTGTCTGTAGCTATTGTCTGTGTGAGAGAGTGAAGGGTGTGGTGTGGGAAGACAGGTATGTCCTAGCCAGGCAGCTAAAGCGTGTTTGGTAAAGACCCACACCAGGGAGGTCAGCTGACTAATCAGGCCCTAATAACAGTCTGAATGTGAAGACTAGCAGTGTGGAACCACACTGACAGAGCTGACCTGTCCAGACCAAATCTACAGAGCAGGTACTGCGCCACCCATTGTTGTTGCCAAGGTGGGAGACTGGTAGACAGTCTCCTGTATAGTCAGGGAAAAGTTTCCTTACGTTTAAGTTAGTCTCTCAGCCGAGAAGGGTTTTGTTTTGTTTATCCTGTAGCGCATACACTGCTTTTGCAAAGCCACATGTGAATAAAGCCTGAACCTGTTTGTAATCCAGTGTCTATGTCCCTGTTTCCTGCACTGCTACAAGCATCTACCCGAGCGATTCCCCACATCTGTTACAAGATTTTAGCAATGGACATTAGCTGAAAGATCAACAATCCATTAAAATTTCCCTTCATTTCAATGGGATTTTATCTTGTGTGCATTAGGGGTCATTCATATGGAGTAAAGTGGCACTGTTTCTGCCACGATAACTCACGGCAGAATCGGCGCTGATAAAAAGACTTCCACTGAGTTCAATGAGTTCCGTCTTCTGCGCGTAACACATTGAACTCAATGGGAGTCTTTTTATCAGCGCTGATACTGCCGTGAGTTATCGTGGCAGAATCAGCACCACTTTACTCCGTGTGACCCCTAAGTGTCTGTTTACACCCAAACTGTCAGAAGTCCATTTTTTTCCAGCGGACAAAAAATCCTACATGCAGGACTTTTGTGTCCGTTTGAAAAAAATCGATTCTTGACGGATGGCAAGTGGCCTTTGTTTTATTAACATTGAAGTCTATGACCAACGGACTTATAGTGGACAGTAACTGATAGTCATCAGTTCATTATTTTGTGTCCGTTTTTTTCTGCGCATGCTCAGAAAGGAGAAACAAAACAAAAAAAAACCTACAGTATAAAAAAGGACACTAACTCACAGTAAATGATGCTGACACTAACTAATGCTAGTCTATCCATTTTCTTTTGTTGATCCATTAAGTGGATCTGTTAAAAAAACAGACACATTAACTTTAGTTAGTGTCCATTAATGTCTGATATGATAGGTGTCTTTTTTTTTTTTTTTTTTTTTTTTAATGGAAAACTTCATAACAGAATTTAATTGTAGTGTAAACCCTGCCTAGCTAACAGTAAAGCTACATTTACACAGCATCATTGAAATCTATTTGTATGAATGGGACTATTAACATGACCATTATTTTTAGGGTCCGTTGTAACAGACCATCCATCAAAATATAGGTAATGTTCTTTATTTTGTCCATTTTAACGGATCCCTCCATACCCTGAAATGTATGGGGATCGATGAAAACAGCTGCCACTCAGGTGCAAGACAGCTGTGAAAAATGTATGTTGTCATGGCCATTATGCACCTCAGTTGTTCGAATGTAGAATAACACTAAACTATTCTGGGGAGGTAATTTTGAGTGTTTTTAGCACTTTATGACACACAGTCTCCACACAATGATTCTCCTTTCTCTGTTGGAATATAATCTGAGATCTGAGGGAATAGAAACAAAGTTACACATAGCATCTGATCTCGATGTCTTCTCTCAGCACTAAGGCTGCTAACAGAAGCCAGGGTTGAGAGATGCGTGGCGGAACAGGATGGCAATGTGAAATTTTATGACCGCATTTAAAGGGGCTCTATCATTGGGAAAAGCCATTTTTAACTAAGCAGATACATGCATAGCCTTTAGAAAGGCTATTCCACACCTACCTTTTGTATGTAAGTCGCCTGAGTGGTTTTTGAATGAGCCCATTTTATTCATATCTGTTTCGTCTCAAGTCGGCATTTGTTTAGGTGACTTCTATAGTAATGGACACACAGGTACACGGCTCGTTACCAGGCAGATATCTGATTGCTGTGACTGTAACGAGTTGTGCACCTGTGTGCTCATCACATGACCATGGACTGTATATCACATGACCATGGAATGATCTTTATCCACCGAGGGCAAGCAGAATGAATGAAAGCAAGCAGAGCTCTAGAAAACTGTGAGGAATTGATACAGAAAAGTTATTGGTAAATTGTACAACTTTTTATTATCCAAACAATAATATTGGTCTCTTAGTATTGGCCTGAAAGTAACCAAACCCTTTAAGGAATGTGATTATACATTGTGGGGATACAAATCTCTTTGTCCTCACTGTGAAGCACCAACTCTCTATTACACTAATGAAAGTCTCACAGGCCAGATACATATACACGTGTATAGATATTTATTTTTAGCCAGTCAAAGCAAAAGTATATAGATGTGCTCATGAAGCAGGTGGAAGCAGGGTGCTGAAGGCATATAGATGCTGCCTGGAAAAACAGGGATTTGTTAGTCACTTTTTCTTTTTTTCATTATTGGTTTAATTCCCTATATAAACCTTATGAAATCTTGTTAAAGGGTTCTGACATGCCTCTATAATAGAATAACAAGTGTTACAAGTAGTAGAAGGAGGAAGGGATGTGATGAATGAAATGTGTGAATTACGTTTCTGTAGATTTTAATCTGGGAGTAAAGTATAACTGTAGAATCAGATTACACACCATAGTCTGTGAAACAAAGTGGAGCAGCTGCTTCATTCTGGCTTTCATAGATCTCCACAGGATCCATATACACAAAGATTGTGATACTTGTAATCAAGACTATTCACCTAGTTGCTTATTTTTTCATTTATTTTAGATTCACTAGAGCAAAAAAGAAATAGTTGTAAAGTATTCTTTATGTCTTAGGGTACAGGAGTCAAATGGAAGTAATAATAGAGTTTCGATAACCTAAAGTGTTGCTTTCCTTTCAGGGTATAAAAAATAAACTGTATGTGTTGAAAAATAACACTAAAAATTAGAATAGTCCTACATCTGTAGGCTTAAAGGGGTTGTCCCATCACAAGGATCCTATCTATACTGCTAGTTTGTGTGGATTTAAGGCTTTTCCTAAATGCATTGCTTTATCAAAACTGCTTTGTTTCGCCGCTATCTTAATTTATTCACTTCATTGTTTACACTCCGTTTCTTTGGCCCTTGGGATTATCTGCTCATTTGTCAAGTGATGTAGCTGCCTGCTCTCAGGGGGGAGGGAGGGGCTGGGAGCAGCTCTGAGCTGTCTGAGAAGCTCCAAAATGACACAGATACGGGAGGTGAGAGCTCTGGGATTTCTGAGCTCTTATCGGTCAGTTTAATTGAATTTGGCTGATAAGGGCTGAGATAGGGAGTCCGTTACCTCTGTATGTAATGCAAACTGACTCAAATCCAGTCTGCTACATCAGCTTCACACTGTGGTAATTAATTTACAACCAATCCCGTGCAAGTGAAACCCCGCCCACCTATGTGTTGAGAAAAGCAGGGAGTGAAGAGAGCACAACAGCCTGCAGGTTAGTGAACAAGCATCATGGGAATACCTCTTTAATCTCTACTTGTCAATTTCCCTGAGTTAGTGAGTGAGGACTACTATTGATGTCTCATATACACAGCACATTCAGAGATCTTAGTGCAGAGCAGCCTGCAGGACATTACATAGCAGTACTGAGCAGATGAGTGAATCCAGCACTGGTGAGAGATTGGAAACTTCTTAGCAGCAGCTTCATCATCACTGTGCATGTATGGATTTTATCATATCTATAGAGGGCAGCATAACAGAGGCACTGTCTCCCTGTTTACATCTTGGGAGACAGATTTGCGTATTCTTCCCATGTTCCTTTGCAGTGGAGCAACTATGGCTGTATAAGTCTCCACACATCTGAGAAGGTGGTCTCTCTGTAAGGAAAGACGTTATCCCCACAATCTGGATTTTATCAGTAACTTGAGAGTGATCAGTGTGGAGAGCGGCATCAATGGAACAGAACAGTGTGAAAATTGCAGTCATTTTTAACCCCTTCCAGACACTGCTGCTGCTACATTTACTCACCACTTTGCAAAGCCATTGCTTTATATTTTTCCGTTCACAGAGGCATATGAGGGCATAATTTTTGTAAGACACATTGTACTTTGCAATACCACCTTCTAACTTTCCATAGAATGTACTGGGAAGCTGGGGAAAAAAATTCAGAAAGGGTTGGAATTTAGAGAAAACCAGTGTTTCTACATTATTCTTACGGGCTTCATTTTTAAGGTGTTTACTGTACAGCCAAAATGACGTCAGGGCTCATTCACATCTGCGTTCTCCTCTCCATACTGCAGGTTTCCGTTTCCTGCATAAAACAGAGCAGGAGACGGAAACCTGCAGGAGTCTTTCTCACCCATTCATTTGAATGGGTGAGAAAGCTGTCCGGCCATGAGCGGCGGTGAGCGTTTTATGCTCTCCGCCGCGAAACCGGGTTTTATAATCCGGACACAGAGTCGGACATGCAGTACTCTGTGTCCGGATAAAAAAAAAAAACGGTTTCGCGGCGGAGAGCATAAAACGCTCACCGCCGCTCACGGCTGGACCCAGTCTGTGGTTTCCGTCTTCTGCATGCAGAAGACGGAAACCACAGAACGGAGACCCTGAACGCAGATGTGAACCTAGCGTCACCTGTATTCAATGGGTCAGAATAATTACAGGAATGCCAAATTTATAGGGTTTTTTTTTTTTTTTTGTAAAACGTTTTAACAACAAGTCACCATATTTTGACACCCATAACTTTTTTTTATAGTCCCAGATGGGGCCATATAAGATTTTTATAGTATAAAGATTTTTATTGTATAAAGATATTTATACAATTTTTGGAATGTCTGGTGGTTTGGTCACTTTTTCTTAAAGTTTTCATGAAGTTGGGGGGGTGGGATGGGGAAACCAACATTGATTCAGCTCCCCCCACCACCACCACCTTGGTATGGTTTTCGCTGCATGGGAAAAATATTTCTATAATTTTGGGGCTTTTTGTTTGGTTTTGTTTATTTTTTATATCAACAGGGTGATGATTTAAAATTTTCATTTTTTTTTTTATTTTTTTAAAACTGTTGTAGCCTCCTAGGGAGCTTGAACCTGTAGTCTTTTGAATGCTTATCACATAAACAACTGTGTTGCAGTTTAGGGGAGAATCACTAAATAGCTAATGAGATTGATCATAAACCAGCTTCAATATTTATATTCTTACTAGCAGGAGGACCCGGCTTCGCACGGGTAGATTTCATTTTTTGTTTGTGTAGAGGCCCTATAAGAATTGCCCAGTTTTCAGTCGTATATTTTGTATGTCGTTTGTGTGTGTGTCTCTGCCCATGACTTCATCTGCATGTTATTGGCTTTGATGATCCGCCTATATTCAGCAAATTGCTGTCGTCGATGGTTTGCCTGCTCCGGCGTTTCGGCAGCTCTTAAGCTGTCCTGCTTCTGAACTTGTTCCTCACACCGTGCCTGTGATTGTTCCGGCATCTCATAAGCTCACTGAGACACCATATAATGAGCATGTTGTTGTCATCGATGATACGCCTGCTCCAGCGTTTCAGCAGCTGTTAAGCTGGCCTGCCACTGAACTAATTCCTCACACTGTGCCTGTGATTGTTTCTGCATCTCAGCAGTTCTCTGGGACACCATATGATGAGCGTGTTGTTGGCGCCGATGATCCCCATCAGTTCCGCTTGAGGAGAGCTCTGTGACTTCTGGTTTCTTTCATAGCTGTCGTTGTTTTAAAATTTTGCAACAAATTAAATTTGCTTTTTCCTGGCATGTTTAAAAGTAGCAAACTGGATTAAAGGTGTTTTCCCATCCAGTATGTCAGCCTGAAGCAGATCAGATAAGATGCAAATGTGTTTACAGAATCCACTGAGGGTTAGCATGTGTTTACACAGAGAGATAACAGACCTGGGACCTGAGATAAGCTACTGCAGGAGCAGTGTAATATAGTATATGAACATAAATTCATAACAGTCGTGATGACATGTCATTTACCTGGATAAAAAGTAGCCTATGTTTTAATCGAGGTTACAATCTAGCTATGTGCTGAATTTCATTCAAATCCTTTCAGCCGTGAATGAGAAACAAACACACAAACATTCAAACAGCCAAACTTTCACATTTATAATATTAGTAGGATAGGATGACAGGCTTGGGAGTCTTTACAAGGCTCCTGGCTATCATAGGAACAGGACAGCTCCCACAATGATAAAGGTACGGGGGTTGGAGGACTTTTTTGGGGGCAGGGGCATAATATAAAACAATACTCATGTTTAGAGTGAATTCTAATCGTGATCCTTAGGGCAGGTCTCAGCTTCCGCAACACGCTATTACAGCTGTTGATGGGAAAAGGTTAAAAGGAGTCTATCACCTGGGTGAAGCATATTAAAGAAGCAACACAGATAGGTCAGACTCATTTGAATGTAATGTTTTTTTCCCCATTAAAATGTGTGCATCCCTATCCGAGATATTCATTTATTTCACAATTTTCCAAAGGACCAGTGGGTGGTTTAGTGTTCTATATAGACTTGGCAGGTACCATTTAAGACAATATAATACCAATCATCATGCTAAAATAAACAGTCCCAAAGTTGCTGGACAGTCAATATATTGAACAATGGTAGATTATATAGATTATGTATAAATGTTTATAAATAGCCTGGAGTTTGAGCCTTAGCTAACATCCATATTAATTATTCGTATCATTACATGAAGTTGTTGTTTTTTTTTTTGTTTTTTTGGAACAAGATTTTTAACTTTATAAACTACTACATCCTATATGTCATGTCTGTGAGTGCATCCAGTACATATCTTATTTTATATGAGCAAGAAGATTTCTTAACACTGTTTTACAATCTCACTTTTGGTCTGTTGGTATCTGAGGATAACAGAAAATATGTCCATATTGACTTCTGGGAAACATGTTTTGGTAGTGTCAAAGTGGCTGTAATGTAGGGCACTTATGGAAGTGAAAAACACATTCTCAAGTTATTAAGAGCAGTTTTGTGACCAAGGAAACAGATAATTTAAAACCGCTTGAATCATTATAAAGAAGATTGTGCTCAGAAACTCTCTCAGAATCTATTCTCTGGTGTGTCTGGTTTCTTGCAGCTTGGTGAACTTTAGACCCCTGTTGTACTGTTTTAGAGTATCATATTATAACAATATTGTTATACGAAATATTTAGCTAATGTTTGGAAACTAAATCAATAAAAGTAAATAAAGGCATCAAGTCTAGCACGAAAGGAATCTTAGAGTAAAACATTTTTTTGAGTAAATTTAGACCAGGGCCCCACATTGTGTTAACACCGCGCTTTGGCCTGCAAAGTGGTTGGCTAATCCCATCCACACATTTCAGAAAAATATCTGCAGTGGACGTGCTATGATTTAAAAAAATGTTGCGTTTTCGTAAATCACATGTCAATTATACCTACAGAAATGCTGGCGTTTTCCTTATAGGTATAATAGGGACATAAAGTCCGCAGAGGGAAATTCTGCGAACTTACTGTGAAAAGTATTACGGAAATAAACTCTATGCGTTTCTGCTGTGGTTTTATCTTGTGTCCGTTCGTGACCATTATTGTCCGTTTCCGCCAAATCCATCACATGTTCGTTATTTTTCGGAGACAAAAAATCCTGCATGCAGGACTTTTCTGTCCATGAAAAACAACGATTTCATGACTGACGTCAAGCGTCCGTTATTTTTTAACATTAAAGTCTGTGGGTAACACACAGTAACGGATCGGCATCTGTTATACTATACTGTCTGTTATTACAGTATTATATAGTATAAGAACTTTAAGTGGATCAATTAAAAAAAAAAATTAACACTGTAACATCAGTTAGTATCCATTAATGTCTATTATGATAGTTGCCTGTTGTGTTTTTTTTATTTTATTTTTACAGACACTATCAGAATGGACATCCAACGTAGAGTGAACCCACCCTTACATAACAATACGTGACCATCAACGCATTGATGACAAGTATACACTGTAAGGGTGTGAACCTAGAGGGCCCTGGAGAGCAACCTGGAAACAGGGTCGAAAAAGACCTTGACCACACCCATACCTGGGATTCAACTCCAGAGACAGTGCTGCTATTGACCTGCAGGTGGTCCATGGACCAGTTGGAGACAGACCAGTGGTGTGTCCCAAGAGGACTGGGTTCCAAGTTTAACCTCAGTGTGAGCTGAGCAGAAACCCCATTGAAACCTTTTGACCTTGGAGGGTGGTCAAGTTGCAAGAATTGGGGTATTGCCCTGTGTGTGAGCTAGGCGATTTTGTTATTTTTGCTCCTGTTCTAAGCTGAGTGAAGTCATTTCTTTTGGATTGCCATTGCCTGCTCTGCTGTTTGTTTGGCACCCAGCGCTACCATCACCTCTGTTGAATCCAGGAAACCACTACCATTGATGCTAATGTATCCCCAATTGTCACAGTAGCCAAAGTAACCAAAGCTCATGATTATAACTACAATGTATCAAAGTTGCAAACTACATGTAACTGTTTTAGGAACAAAAAAAAAAAAAAAGGAAAAAATATACAAATCTGATCATAAAATAACAGTTCTATAGTTCAGAAGTTGGCAACTTCTTGACACTCAAGTTGTTGTGAAACTACAACTCCCAGCATGCTCCATCCACTTGAAGGGAATTCCCAGAACAGCAGAGCAAAGTTGCATAATGTTGTATCAATTGTGCAGTCATGATTGTTTCCAGACCTCCAGATACACCGATTTCTGTTCTGTTTTCATGATCTACAGCATTGTTAACCACTTCCGGACCGCCCATAGACTATATACGTCCGGGAAGTGGTTGCCTAGTTCTGACCGGACATACCTGTACGTCCAAGTCAGAACACAGCAGCTGCACGGAGATCGTGTAGCTGCTTTCACTAGGAGCCGGCTGTAACTTCAGCCGGAGCTCCCAGAGAGATAGCAGGGAAGATTTATTACCTCCTCTGCTATCTCGATCGCTGTGTATACAGCGCTCAATGAGCGCTGTATACACGGCTATGGACGCTGCCATAAATCAGCTGCCCTCTGACCCGGCAGACACGTGATCTGCCGGGAGCAGTGTCCTGCCAGAGCTGTTGGGTCCTACAGGACCCCAGATCAGCTCTGTATACTGTGTATACAGTGTGCAGGAGTCTGTATTTCTCCTGTAACTGAGGTTAAATGTACCAGCCCCAGTTATAGGAGAAATCAGCCTCAAGTACAAAAAAAAAAAAAGTGATCAGATGTCCCCAAAGGTCTCTTGTCGGGTTTTTCTGTCCGCTTGAAAAGTCTGACATCTTTACATGCAGACAGTGAAGGAAGGGCACGGAGTGCAAAAGAACGCACCCGATCGCCATTTAAATAAATGACAGGTGTCACGGACACAGCTAGTGTCCACTCCTAATGTCCGTGCCAGATTTTGAGCGGACACTAGGAGCGGACACTACCTGTCGGACACAGATGGTAGTGTGAACGCCCCTTAGAGTGTAACCACAAATTCCTTTGCTGGACCTCATGTTGACACCCCACATTAGTAACTTCATCCTCCAAACTCTGAACCTAGTCTCTTAGTTGGAACAGATTAGCAGTCAAAGTTTGAATCTCTGCCTTATAGGTTATTTCCAGCTGAAGTACATACCCCTCCATGTCTTGCTTAATAGGAATGGCAGATAGTTGTTGTTTCAGGTCTTGGAGGTTAGTGCCTGCTCGTGAGAAACTAGGCAAGGGATGGAGGAAGCCAAATAGCCAGGTTCTTAAGCTATTGCAGAAGTAGAGGGCTGTTTGGCCTACGAGGACAACGCCGTGCAGCTGTATTTTTTCTGACAAGACTGCTGAAGCTTTTGAGAAAGAAGCCTTTGACACCTTGTCTTCAAAAAAGCGCTGGGTACTGGCTGCAGAGGGGGTCTTTTTGGTAGCATAAGGAGAATTGCTCTCTTTCTTAGCTTTTCTGACAATCAGAAATGTTATTAGAGGATAATGAAGGCGTCAGGTATCGGGTGGGAACAGATCTCTCAGCAGATGCGTCCACTCGGGGCCATGTACAGGCCACGCCTCTGTAATTTTTTTTTCTTTACAATGAGTCATTACTGTGTAGAATATTGTTGCATGCATCTAGACTATAGATCCAGTATATGCTATACATCTAGGACAAGAAGGAAATGGAACTTAACTTTATCATGAGATAAATAAGAAATATATATATATATATATACTGTGTATATATATATAATATATATATATATATATATATATATATATATATATATATATATATATATATATACATTTTCTAAAAGCCCATAGACAAGAGTGGCATTGTTTTTGGTGGAGATGATTTTAGTCGATAGGATTATGTGTAAACAACAGAGGCTAAAGTTTTTCTTCCTGACTGATGCAGACAGAAAGCAGAGAAACATTGCATGCTGTGCCATTTATCCTGTCTAAAAAACAGAAAGCTGACAGGACCTTCCAATTTTATTTTACTATGGCAGTGTATGAGGATGCATGCAAAATGGAAAGTCTTCTGTTGGTATACGCTAATAAGAGAAATTTTAATGTCTACAGTTTTGTTCATCTGAAAGTTTATAACAATGGATGTTCCCATGACAGTCTGAATGCAGCCATAGGCTTAATACACACACAAACTGTAGTTCTTGGGAGGGGGCAGTTTACCTGTTTTAAATATTTTGCTTTGCGTTTTTTTGCAGGTTTTCTGTTGTCATCCTGACAGTCTAAAGACTCTTGCATTATGAAGTGCTAAGCCAAGTGCTATCTTTAATAACATGATGCTTAAAGGAGTGAGGCTTTCCCAGGCATTATTCCGACATAATCAATTAATAAAAAAAAATTGATAAATAGCTGTTTCAAGAGTTAAAACAAAGAAGTCTTTAAAAAGTGCAACATTTTTGAAGAAACTATAAAACTATATAGCTATATTTCTGAAAAAACTATAAACATATTAAAAAAAAAATGACCATAGGGTAATTCTTCACACAGCTTTTTATTTTATTTAGGAGGGGTACAGTTTTTTGTAGCAGTTTTTGATGGAGTTTTGCAGTAGATTCAACAAAAAAGGGAAATTCTTCCTTTATATATGCGATTCCTTCTAAGTCTACTTTTGACTCAAGAAATGCATCAAAACTTTATCTAAGTATTAGATAGTACAAACTTAGACTAGACAGTCTAATGTGCTAGATTTATTATTCAGTTTCTTAAAACTGTCTAGACTCAGTTCACACCACCTATGAGTTAGCTGAGTTTCAGACAAAAAGTATCAAAATATTGGTGAATGGCATTTTAAGCCATGCTCCCATACCTACAAATTCTGCTCCCTTTTTGGAAAACCTGTCACACAAGGTGCAGAAACTGTTGGTGTAAAAAAAAAAAAAAAAATGTGAAACTGTGAGGGTCAGTTCACACGGAAGAATTTGCTGCAGATTTGGGGGCGGATTTCCCCCGAATCTGGAGCAGATTCCTCACGGAATCCGCCCCCCATTGGTTTCAGTTGGAGCAGAGATCGTAGCAGGACTCAGAAAAAAGAAGCGTCCTGCTCAATCTTGCCGTGGATTCCGTGGCTGATTCAGCCATGGATTGAGACCGTGCAACCCATCGCGGCTCGACCGCGGCAAGAGAATTAATTTTCATTTTCTACCATGTGAACACACCCTGAGTCTGTAAAACGGTTCATAAATGTGGCATAAAGCATGTATGCGTTTCTAACACAATGTGTGCCAGAATTCTGTCACATTTTTAGCAGTAAATCTGTCCTTCTGTGTTCAGAGATGCTGTTCTTCTACCAATATTGTGATCTTGTTATTTCAGTTATCACTTCCTTGTCTGCTTAAAGTGACCTCTGTGTTCTACTTTGACCTAGACTGGACTCTTTGCAACATAGTGATCCATGATGTGTATGAGTCCCTGCCTCCTCCCAGTTCTAATGTCCACACTAATATACATTATGGGGCAGGAGAGTCACAAGGATATAGACACTCAGATGATGCAAAGAGTCCCATCTACTAACTAGGTTTGGATAAGGAGATCCACCCAGTAAACAGACTGGATTTTGTGTTTGGATTCCCATGTGTTCATGGGGCTTACGGGTGCTATTATAGCTTCTGTCTACAAATTGGGGCACATTTACTAATATTATCTATTGGGTCTTCCCACTAACTACACCTACTTATCAAGCAAGCTAAAAAAAATATGTTTGTCAAGTATAATGAACGTAGTGCTTGACGTGTCCCATTTTTCTAGTAACCTAAAGCCAGAAAGAAAAAAAAAAAAACCCACAAATAACCATTTAAAAAAAATTAACATTTGACTTCTGTCTGCCAGAAAGTATCCAACATATTAGAAATTTACAGCTGATGGTCAGGGGAAAATAAAAGCGCGTGGCATAATTGGCTGACTTTTACCGATCAATTGCCATTTTGAGTAGACACTGATCGGGCAATTTAGTTGTCTATGTAGATGGTGGGATGGTTTGTCTGATAGTTGCCACTATCGATTGACTGCAGTACGGCTGATCTTTATCTGTTGTCTATGCCGAGCTTTCAGAGCTGTAGATGATGTTTCTTCCCCATTTTGCTGTTTTGGGCTGAACAATAGCTCTTATTAACTGTGTCTACCTGGCTTACATTCATTTCATGCCACAAGATGGCCTAGGTATCTAACACTAACAAACATGTAATATCATATATAGATATACTCATGTAGAAATGTATATACATATATAAAAAGCTTTCAAACCTCAGTGACAAAAGTTCTGCTTCACAGCAATTACCATTATCCTCTGTATTTTTTGACTATGACTTCAGAAATTAAAACAATTTCTCATCTGAGCTAGTGTTTATTCCTTGCATCTGTTCTTTGATTTTAAGAAACAATGGAACTAATTGTGGACATAAATAGATGTTCTGGATAAAACAGCAAGCTTTATGAAAGCACAAAGGAAGGTTCTTCAAGTCTCCATGTGTCTTTCACACACTAGTAATTTTCCAGCTCCACATCATTAGCGATCAGCAAAAGCTGACAGCAGTATCTGAAATAAGCAGCATCTTCACCATTCATACAAACTATTATCTGACAAAAGGGCAAAACAAGTGAGCACATTCAATGCTTTCTAAGCCGGGGAGGCTGTCTTAGAAACATTTACAAAATTACATGATACCACAAGAGTCTCAAGTTCACTGTACAACACTTTTTGCTGTAGAAAATTGTACACAGTGGTCTCCATGCGCAGCGTGGAACAGTTGTCTATTGTAACCATGTGGATCATTTCCTTTATTTTCTAATTGGAATTGATGGAATGAAATCTGGAATTTGATTGGTCTCTTGGAGCTTCTTTTTATACACTAGACTTGTAGAATGACAAAGCAATAAGCATTTATATTCTAGGAAGGAATACATACTGTAAATCAAAAGGAATCTGTGATATCCTCAGGCCCTGGGAAAAATTAAAAGAGGGACCCAAAATTCTTTTTTACCAAACACAATAAAAATTCCCTCCTTTGTAAGGCTCACAAAGTTGGGCATTGTACTGTGTAGAGGGTAAAAAGGGGGCATTATTACTTTCTAGAGGCATTAATACTATATAGGGGAGCAAATGTGGGCACCATTAGTGTGTAAGGCAGTGTTTCCTTATCTTGTAGACTCGGCTCCAATGGAAAAAAATTTTTTCTTAGAATACACCTACAAAATAATTTTTACTAAAGACAAAAAAGTTTTAAAAATTTTTTAGCACAGTTTTTGAATTTACAGCTGGTACATATATTTGTTTCACTTGTAAATTTAGAATATTTCACCAAACACTACATCAAAACAGAATCGGGCATTATATTATCATGCTAGGCATTTTTGTACAATCCTATTTTATTAGGATAGAAGTGTACCACTATTATTCTACAAGGTTTTTTTTATGCGTTTTTTGCAAAAACTGCTAACAATTTTTTAAAGTGAAGTTTCCATGTCCATACTGTTTGTTGGAGTAAAAAAAAATTTGTGTCAATAAACCATGACAAAAAACGTATTAAAAAAAGTATCAAAAACTGGCAAAACATGCATCATTTAAAACCATGCGTAAAAAAAAGTTTCCTAATTCCCAGAGCATAATTTTTCAGCCAGCAAAAATCTATGTGTGAACATACCCTAAGACTACAATTCCTTCTCATTCTGCTGTTCTGTCCTGCTAATATTATATGGCTTTCTGAGACAGACTGAAGCTTGCACAATACTTTTGACATGTATGCTGTTGGCAAGAGGTAGTCAATAACCGTTTTTGTACCTTTTGACCTACATTTGTGGGGTGGGGGGTTTAGCCTATTTCCAAAACAGATGTAATCGAGTATAAAACTTAACCCAGTAATAACACTGACACAAATATTAACCTGACTGTGTCAGTGGCTTTTCAATGGCTTTTCTTGTGTTCAGTGATAATGTATTATGCTGTGGCCATTTATCTGTGTCAGTTAAACTTTGCTACGTCTGTACATTCTGTTCTGATGGATGTGTTTTGGGCAAGGCATTATGTGACTTGTAGTTGTCATAGCGGCCAGGGCTGTCCACCTCTGATACCTTTTATAAATGACACTTCTTCATAAATTCTCATCTATAAAAAAGCAAAATGTCTTAGAAGCAGAGACACTTTCCATGATGGATACTATCCAGAAACCAGGTGTAGAGCTTCAAGAAGAACTGAAAAAAGTAAATCTCAGCTAGGGCAGCACTCATTGCACTCATACCAATGAAAAAGAATTATGGCTGCTTCTTATTATACATAGGTATCCCTAGCTTCAGAGAGGTTTCCTTATATTCTATGGGACTGAGAAGATGAGCAGGGTGTTATAGTAGCATGGAAAGCTCCTCTAATTGAAAGCCAATGGTGTAAGAAATGTATGGACACTTCAACAACTAGTGAACTGTCTATACCAGTTCTATCCTAAATCCAAAGACATAATGATAGACAATTTAGATTGTGAGTCCGATATGGGACAACGACTGACAATGTTTGCAAATGTGCTGCAGAGTATGTTCAAGTTATATAAGTAAGCAAAATAAATACCCAAGTAAATATGTAACTGGCTCTGCATTTATTAAATGATTCAGTATTAACATATAATATTTAACCACTTGAGGATATGGCAGAGTTTGATACTCTAAAGAGAGCCTTTTACCACCTCCATCAATTTCAGCTCTTGTATCATTAAATAGATGTGGCTTCACTGATTCTGGTACAATTGAAAGTTCTTCTCTAGCCCTCACTGTTCCTGAACAATAAGTGCTGTTACTTTTGGTGCCTCATATGCTGTTTAGGCTCCATATTATCCATTGGTAGTATCAAATAGGAGCAGGAAGGGGAGCATTGTTCAAAATTCAGAGGTGGGCTGTATCAGAGTTCAGAATCTCTCCCCTTTCCTTCTCCTGCCTGACACTACTCACCTGAGAACTGAGAGCCTAAATAATATATCAGGCACCAAAACTAGCTGCATTTATTACTTGAAAAGTGGTGGCTAAATAAAAAATTCCATCTGCTCCAGAATCAATGGAGAGGCATCTATTAAATGATGCAATGAGCTGTAAGTGCTGAATCAGAAGGTGCAAGGTCCTCTTTAAAGAGGACCTTTCATGTCCTCAGGGACATGCGGTTTTGTATACTGCTAGAAAGCCGACAGTACACTGAATTCAGCGCACAATCGACTTTCCCATTATGTGCCCAGGTGGAAGAACTATTGGTGTATTTACCGATAGCTCATCACTATCAGAAGGGCATTCCTGACAGTCTAGCTTTTTCTATTGTGGCATTTTAAAAGCCATAACTTTTTCACTTTTTACAAAATAGAGGGATTATTTATTTGAAGTAGTATGTTTTTGTTGCACCTTTTTGGGAAATATTTAGCTTATTAATTAAATTTCATTAACTGTTTCTTAACCATGTGGTGTTTTTCATATTTTAAATCATGCATGGTGCACTGGGCACGATAAATAACATGTTAACTTTGTTCTTCCTCTGGAAGAGTCTGATAGATTTACTTCTGATGGTGCAGTGGTGCCCTTCAGTACCACGACAATGAATTGGCATCACACAATCACATCCTGGGGTTGGTAATGGGGGCATGCTAATGATTTAATATGTCTGCTTTAGATCCTTTTTAAGCTTGCAGAGATGATAAAGCTGGAGAAATAGAACTGTTAAAGGGGTTGTCCCATCACAAGGATCCTATCTATACTGCTTATTAATGTGGATGTAAGACTTTTCCTAAATACATTGCTTCAGCAAAATTGCTTTGTTTGGCCACTATCTTACTTTATTCATTTTTTTGTGGCCACAGCCCTGACCTAGCTTCTCCTGAGTCAAGTGATGTATCTGCCTGCTCTCAGGGGGAGGGAGGAGGGGCTAAGTGCAGGGAGCGAGCCTGGTGGGAGGGGGGGTAGTTTACCCTTTGGGGGAAGGGGCCGCCAATACAGGGTTAGACGCTGGCACAAGTGAAGTCAGCAACATCTCTATGTTATTCCGCTCCTCCGCCCCCCACCCCGGAATAGCAGCATCGCTTCTGCCGCTGCTTGCTTCATGCAGGGCAGAAGCATAGCGATGTTGCTGGCTTCACCTGTGCCGGCGTCTAACACTCCCCAGCATCCGCTGTAATAGAGAGGCGGATGCTGGGGACAGTTAGACGCCGGCACAGGTGAAGCCAGCAACATCGCTATGCTTCTGCCCTGCATGAAGCAAGCAGCGGCAGAAGTGATGCTGTTATTCCGCTCCGGGGTCACATATGCAAAGCCAAGCGGCGAGATGCCGCCAGCCCTGCGTGCACGCTCATACACCAGTCTAGCCTTCACAATGCGAATACAGACCTGGCACCCTGTCGGGTCTGTAGTTGCACTGTGAAGGCTAGACTGGTCTATGAGCGCGCACGCAGGGCCGGCGGCATCTCGCCGCTTGGCTTTGCATATGTGACCCCGCCCACCAATGATGAGACAAAGCTGGAAGACAGAAGAATTCACAGAAACGAAGACTGGTAAGTATGCGACGTGGGACAACCCCTTTAAGGTGGTTACATGTTTTATTGGTTAAGAATATTCAGTTATCGTTTGTTATCAATAATTAATGTAAAATATTTTCTTCTTTCCAAACAGGAATCTTTTGGACAGAGATACATTTTCCAAATCAGATCCATGTAAGTAGGAACTTGTTTTCATTTTGTAGTATACATGCCAACAATATTGCACTTAATCTGGGGTTATTCCACATCTGAATAGTCAACACTTCACAATAGCATACTTTAAATGAGATCTAGACTTTTCCTAAGTCAGGACTTTTTTACACTGGCATTGGATTTTAGCAGACTGCAAGTGGTTAAGTCATGGGAGTATTAATAATGCAAGGATGAAATCAGTATATAAGGGAAGTGATATGTACGATTTCAATGACTTTTTAAAAATTTTCTCTGAATTCTTGTTCCATTATTCCAAAACTTAATGATAATGGTTATTTGCTGTAAACATTTAATCTTCTAGGTTTGGCAGGTTTTTTTTCCCCCAGACTTTATTTAGAGAGCTTCCTCATTTTCCCTCAAGGAAAGTAATAAATTAAATTCAGCAGCTCTGAGTTTTTTATCAGCCCTCTAGACCTGTGGAAATTGGATGGATCTCTTCTGAAGTGCAGAAATGCATTTAGAAACTTTGCAGCAAAACCATATTGCAAGCATTGACCCCAACCAGTCTAGCTGAGGTGACGTTACTTGACTGCCATCCTACCTTCAAGGGATTCTCTCTCTCACTGTATTTTCCCCTACACACATTGACAATGGCTGGATACATAAAAACATACTGATTCTGAATATGCCATTATATCTGGGAAACGACTGAACGTTTCACCACAGTTAGAACAAAACAGGTTCCTCTCTCTTATATTACCAATATAAATGTACCAGATATGTATTATTATATAGCAATATATATAACCATCACACACTTTGCATGGTGACTGTGGGGGAATGCCAGTGAGTAGCAAGATAAAACGTAGAGAATGAGGTCGGGGCCCCACGTTGTGAAAATGCTGCCTTTTACACTTCTGGCTAATCCTAGCCACACATTGCAGAAAAAAATCTGCAGAAAAGCTGTGTTTTCAAAAACACTCATGTTTTTGTAAATTGCAGCAAGTCAATTATAACTATGGAAATGCTGGTGTGTCCCATATAGGTATAATAGCGGCAGAAAGTTTGCAGAGGAAAACTCTGCGGACTTTCTGTGAAAAACGCTACGGAAACACCCGCGATGCAGTTTTACAATGCTCTTTTCTGCAGTGTTTTTTTTTCTTCTGTGGCTTGCTATATGGGGCTTTAGACTTATAATTTGCAGCTCTTTCCTATCCAGTCATTGCCGCAGTTTGTGGTGGCAAAATATAGTGACAGCTCCCTTTCTGCTTATGTGACCACTGTCAAACTGGAATTGCTTATAATGTGGTTGACTAGCCAGAAGAATTGGAACAAACATTAAACTAGTCCTATATTTGTTTGGTCTATAATGTTTTCAAAGAAATGTCCAGGACAAGAAAGGTTGTGAGAGTAACAATTTATCCAGAGTACGATGGGCTAGAGATGGGTGGCATTGTGTGGCCCAATATTATATATGATATATATAATATTATAATGTATGTCTGGCAGCCACTAATTTGCCCAAACCTCTAACCCTTTCTTTACCTTTAAAGACATACATACCTTTAAATACCACATGGACATTTCAGGGCCCACCTTTAGTGAATACCATCCACACATTACAGAAATATACTGTTAGTGGATATTCTTTGATTTCCAAAATGAAATGCTGGCGGTTTCGGTATAGGAAATACCGTGATGTGTTTCTACTGCTGTTTTTCCCCGCAGCATTTTTTGTTGTGGCCCGCTATGTAGTGCCGTAGCCATAAATGCAAAGCTTCACTTGAGGCCGATGCCACATGTTGCAGAAAAGTTGGGGCTTTTTTTGATGCACATTTTGCTGTGTCATTTTTTATTTTTGAGAGACTGCCAGAAGTGGATTTAGCACAAAGGAGAAGTATAAGTGATTCTCAGTCCTTCTGAAGACACTCTTGGCCTTTGCTCAAAAACGGAAGTAAAAACTGAAGCTATTTTGCATTGTGTGGCCTCAGCATAAGGTAGTTTCGAATGATTTGTGAATCATCATTTCATCAAGACAGGTGCACAATGTTTGCAATGTATAGTTTCCGTCTTTGAATAAAGTTGGTTATAGAGTAAAATAATAAATCATTTATTTGTCATTACTTTGGCGTGATATTCAGCTGTGAGTCATGACTGCAGGGATAATTTCCTAATTTCACTATAGTATGTGCAGTGCTTCTAGTGAAATCCTGGTTAATAAGTTATTCATTAGAAATCCATTATGCAATTTACTGAAATGAAGCAGCATTCCTGATCTAAGCTAAACATTTTGAGGTCATGAAGATGCATTTATTTCCTGTCTACTCCTGTGGTGTAACAAACAGCCACCAATGCTAAATACAGAAATATTTAGGTTTTTTTATTATGTCAGATCGTACCAGACATAGCCTCATTGCTTGGTGCAACCTATTTAACTAATGTAATTAGCTCAGTGTCTATTCTCTTTGTTTGCCAAAGCTATGCTTAGGGTACCTTCACACTGCCCTACTCCTTCACTTTGTTCTGATCCATCTGAGGACATTCTACAGATGCATATTCTGTAGGGCCCCTTCACATGGAGTATACGCTCGCTGATTCTGAACATGTAACACGTTCCGTATCAGCGGCGTTAAAACAGATCCCATTGCTTTCTATGGGAGCCGGCATACGTGCGCTCCCTTTAGAAATGAATGGGCTGCTTTTGGAATAAAGCAGCCCATTCATTCTATGGGGAGTGCACGTATGCCGGCTCCTATAGAAAGCAATGGGATCTGTTTTAACGCCGCTGATTCGGAACGTTTACACATTCAGAATCAGTGAGCATATACTCCGTGTGAAGGGGCCCTTAGGACAGAAAAATAATGTGCCAAATACCATAAGGAACAGCGTTAAGCTGAATCAAATGAAAGACAAAAAAGGCTTGATCTACAGACGGATCTGAACAACGGAGAAGACAATAGTTATATGAACATACTAGAGATGAGCGAACACTGCTGACTTTGCCGGCGGCCGGCTGGTATCACAGGTGCTTCCATTCATTTCTATGGGTGCGTGCTGTTCAGATCGGCTGATCCGAACAGTGTTCGCTCATCTCTTGAACATACCTTTAAATATTATGCATACTAGTTTCAGGATTTTGTACTTTAAGAATTGTTTTTGTGGATAAAGTACATATGTTTTGGCGTCTGATTTGAGAGTTTGTGATGACCTGAATAACATCAAGTTCACTGTTTAAGGATATCATCTCTTTTTACATTCTTGACCCACTGAAACATGGCTGATGGCATTGCCAACGAGCCAATGAATTTGAGCAACGTTGTTTTGATTCGCAATGTTCCCCTTATTCATTAGCTTGTTAGCAATGGTGTTTACCGCCGTTTTGTGCCCTTGCCAATAATCTGAGGACCAATCCAAATAATTGCTTGGCAACTTTTGTGGTGATTTCAAGGTCACAGTGTTTTGGGAACATTGCAAGTTGACCTCATTAACAAAAATGGTACGTATTACTACTTTAAGATGTGCATTTGTGGTGCTTATGTACTGTGTTGACATTGCATTTGTAAACGTTCATCACTTTATTAATGTATGATTCCTAAATCATGATAGAGACTACTATTTTGTGGAGTATTCGTAACATTATCATGTGCATGTATTAGTATTTAATGAAATGATATGTAGCGCACTCTCCCAGGTGTTATGTTATGGCACCCTAGTCTGTGTTCTGACACAAAGCCTACATATAGCTTATGCAGGGTTCACACTTGCACTTTGTACCTGTCCGCTGTGATTTCACCTAAGTCCCAGGAAAAACAGCTTGGGGACAGCTTGCCAGCAGTGAGTTTAAAAACCCATTACTTTCAATGGGTTTTTAAAGCAAACCGCCGGTGTCCGTATGCAGTCTCTTTGCCGTGAAACAAGTTTTTTTGCACGGACACAAAGTTGGACATGCACGGCTGAGAAGCTGCATATAGACACCAGTGGTTTTCTTTAAAAACCCATTGAAGTGAATGGGTCTTTAAACTGACCGCTGGCAAGCCGTCCTTAAGCTGTTTTTCCTGAGATTTAGGCGGAATCACAGCGGGCGGACAGCGGCACAAGTGTGAACACCACATAAGATGCATTTTCTTAAAGGAAAAGTTGTTGTCTTGGAAAGGGATAATGTCTCCTCATATGGCGATGGTTTACGTTTAGCCTTTCCCATGCTTCCCCAACTGCATGATCTCCCGCCAGTCAGTTAGATACAAGATGTCCTGTATTATTGCAAAAGACATTTGAATGTCTTTCAAGGAGAAGGTATAAAAGCCCAGGTTTACTATTGTAGTTATGACTAGACAGTGGCATAAAGCTGACTCCTCATTGATGCAGTGTGGCACCTCTTGAGGCATCTAGTTTGGGCTAAAAATTATAGACTTGCTAGACAAGGATGTGAATTTTCAGAAAAAAAGCATCTGTGGCTTAAACGTGTAACGTAGCCCCCAAAAATTTGTGTTTGAATAATTCTGATTAAAAGTGAGCAATTAAAATTAGACAGTGTAAAGACATGTCAGATTTATCACTTAGCTTCTGTCACTGTGATAAATCTGGTACGTACTAAAACAGTCTATCTAGGTTTATTTTCTCAAACTATTAGTAAAACTGGGCCACTGTATTACCCAAGCTATCTAGACGGGAGAAATTATTTAAAAAAAATTAGCTTAGAATGTTTCTGTATAAGAAATGACTAATCATTTACTGGTCTCATTCTCTACTTTTTGGTCCAGTGATGATGTTTTGACACAAAACATTTGCCACTGCAGACAGTTACTGACCATGGGGGTGATTCACTACATCCAGGGAAATGTTTGCTTTGGTACCGTGTTAGCCAGTGGTTATAAAATATAAAAAACAAAAAAACTTTGCAAGTCTTCAGTAGGTGATACCTTTTTTAATGGCTAACTCATAATGATGACAGAATATGACGTTTCGAAGCTTTCCTCTGAGCTTCTTCTTCAGATATAACTAAAAAACACTCTGTAAAGGCTGCATATTTATAACTGGACACAGGGCTAGAATTACAGGAGGGAGGGGGGGAATAGGCTAGTTACTATATACTTATAACAACAAACAATCAATTGCCAGATCCCCCAGTTCTTATCTTAATGGCTGTCTTAATGATGTGTATAAAAAGACATAAACCCACGTGAGATGTTCATCCCATTATCCAACGTCTGGAATAGGGTCATGGCCTTGTACTCATAAATCAGTCGCTGTTTTCTTGATTTAAAGTTCCCTTTTAAGATCAAGATTTTCATGTCATTGATGATGCTGTGGTGTTCCTGGCAAAAATGATTTGGCACAGGAAGATCAGTTCTCTGTTGTTTGATTGTATGGCGATGTGAATTAATTCTCATTCTGAGTTTCTGACCAGTCTCTCCAACATACAGATTTTCAGTGGAACATTTGGTGCAAATGATCAAATACACCACATTAGGTGTGTTACAGGTGAACGTACCTGGGATTTTATATTCCCTGTTAGAGTTTGGTATCTCTATCTTGTCAGTGGTCAGTATGTGGGGGCAGGTTTTGCACCTCTTCTGTCCACATGGGAATGTTCCTTTGTTAGTTGGAGGTGACAGAGAGCTGCTAATAATCATATTCCTAAAGTTTGGTGGCTGTCTGTAGCATAGGAGAGGGGGGTCAGAAAATATGGATTTTAGACGGTTGTCTTTTTGCAGTAGTGGATGTAATTTGCGTGTGATTCCTCTCAGCGTCTCCAGGTGGGGGTTGTATGTGACAACCAGGGGTACCCGAGTGTTCTCCTGTTTGGTATTGTATTTTAATAACTCCGATCTTGGTATCCTGGTGGCTCTGGTGATTTGGTTATCAACTGTTCTTGGATGGTAACCCTGCCTCAAGAATGTGTTTTTGAGGCCCCCAAGGTGTTCGTCCCTATCTGCAGGGTTTGAACATATGCGATGGTATCTGATGGCCTGGCTGTATACAATGGAGTTCTTTATGTGTTTAGGATGAAAACTATCCCATCTTAGGTACGTAGGGCGGTCAATTGGTTTCCGATACAGCGATGTCTCAATTTTGTTGTCCTGTATCTTGATGACTGCATCCAGGAAGTTTATTTCGGAGAAGGAGTGATTGAGCGTCAGGTTGATGGTGGGATGGAACTGGTTACAAGAATACACACAAAGCAAAATATATATCTAACAACAACCGGGACCACTCACACGTGGATTTGGAAACACAGAACTGTGTTATCAATCTCTCCACCTATGAACCCACCAAAGCAGAATTTGGGGTACTCTCCAGGGGACTCTCATTTTGTCCTTCTAAAACCATGGATAAAATTGAACTGTGCAGCGACATGGAGGATTTTTTCAGGAGACTGCGCCTGAGAGAATATTTTCATGACACAGATGACACAGAGGAGACTCAACCTACCCCTTCAGAGATTCCAATCTTAGCAAAAAAGGAGACATCTGATTGGACACCTCCAACTGGACGAAATTTTGATTTGGATAATTACATAGACTGTTTCAGACACATGGTCAAATCCACTATACTGGATACAAATAAAGCACTGCCATCTAACATCACTGCCCAGGAAAGAAGGGCCATAAAATCTCTGAGAAATAATAACGACATCATCATTAAACCAGCGGACAAGGGTGGTGCTATAGTCATGATGAACACATCAGACTACATACAGGAGGCACACAGACAGCTGAATGACACACACTACTACTCCAAGTTGGATTCAGACCCCACAGTGGAGTACTCCAAAAAACTAAAAAAGGTGATCTCCGGCATATCTGATGGAGCAATAAGCCTAAGCAGCCTCATACCAGCAAGCCCTAGGACAGGGACTTTTTATATGCTTCCAAAACTGCACAAACCTGGGAACCCAGGGAGACCGATCATCTCATGTGTTGGGACTCTCACTGAACAAATCTCTGGATGGGTGGAGGGCACTCTGAAACCCCTAGTGAAGGATACAGCCAGCTACCTACAGGATACTACAGACCTATTAAACAAACTATCCACTATAGGTCCCCTTCCAGATGGAACCATCCTGGCCACCATGGATGTAGAATCCCTGTACTCCAACATCCCACACCAGGACGGTATAAATGCCTGACGCTCAATCACTCCTTCTCCGAAATAAACTTCCTGGATGCAGTCATCAAGATACAGGACAACAAAATTGAGACATCGCTGTATCGGAAACCAATTGACCGCCCTACGTACCTAAGATGGGATAGTTTTCATCCTAAACACATAAAGAACTCCATTGTATACAGCCAGGCCATCAGATACCATCGCATATGTTCAAACCCTGCAGATAGGGACGAACACCTTGGGGGCCTCAAAAACACATTCTTGAGGCAGGGTTACCATCCAAGAACAGTTGATAACCAAATCACCAGAGCCACCAGGATACCAAGATCGGAGTTATTAAAATACAATACCAAACAGGAGAACACTCAGGTACCCCTGGTTGTCACATACAACCCCCACCTGGAGACGCTGAGAGGAATCACACGCAAATTACATCCACTACTGCAAAAAGACAACCGTCTAAAATCCATATTTTCTGACCCCCCTCTCCTATGCTACAGACAGCCACCAAACTTTAGGAATATGATTATTAGCAGCTCTCTGTCACCTCCAACTAACAAAGGAACATTCCCATGTGGACAGAAGAGGTGCAAAACCTGCCCCCACATACTGACCACTGACAAGATAGAGATACCAAACTCTAACAGGGAATATAAAATCCCAGGTACGTTCACCTGTAACACACTTAATGTGGTGTATTTGATCATTTGCACCAAATGTTCCACTGAAAATCTGTATGTTGGAGAGACTGGTCAGAAACTCAGAATGAGAATTAATTCACATCGCCATACAATCAAACAACAGAGAACTGATCTTCCTGTGCCAAATCATTTTTGCCAGGAACACCACAGCATCATCAATGACATGAAAATCTTGATCTTAAAAGGGAACTTTAAATCAAGAAAACAGCGACTGATTTATGAGTACAAGGCCATGACCCTATTCCAGACGTTGGATAATGGGATGAACATCTCACGTGGGTTTATGTCTTTTTATACACATCATTAAGACAGCCATTAAGATAAGAACTGGGGGATCTGGCAATTGATTGTTTGTTGTTATAAGTATATAGTAACTAGCCTCTTTCCCCCCCTCCCTCCTGTAATTCTAGCCCTGTGTCCAGTTATAAATATGCAGCCTCTACAGAGTGTTTTTTAGTTATATCTGAAGAAGAAGCTCAGAGGAAAGCTTTGAAACGTCATATTCTGTCATCATTATGAGTTAGCCATTAAAAAAGGTATCACCTACTGAAGACTTGCAAATTTTTTTTTGTTTTTTATATTTTACATCCAGGGAGTGATAGCAGCAGACACAAGTCCTTTACTGCTGCAACAGGAATAGAGACTGCGGGACACCAGACAGAGATGGAACTGAAATGACAAGGAATTGGTTAAAGTGTATTTGCTGTACTGTAGCATTCTAAGAGTTTATTTTATTACTATTTTTAATTTGCCTGGCTGCACAACCCTTTTAATTTAAATTTTTGTGACACCACTATGAAGCATTGGTTATGCAATTTATTTCACCTCCTATTGCTAAAATGGATTTCTAAAACTGGCCATGAACCTAAGATTGTCATCTGACACAGTTCCAGGTTTGTCTTCCATCATTTAGTCAATCTCCTTCCTTCATATAGCTGTTAACTAGCAACATATCACTATTTTGTTCTTGGCTCACATTGACAATATGTAGCGAATGCTATAATTGGCAACTTTTCCTTCTGCTGCATCAAACAGTATTTTTGCATGTCTGTAGTACTTTCTGCCAAAAGTATAATTGGGGTTATTAAAGGGTCATTTGTCTGATAGACCGTTTAATATCGTGTTTATGGTCAGTGTGAGGCTGGCACCCCATGTTGCGGAAACGCTACAGCAAAAAATGCTGCATTTTAAATTAACTGCAAAGTGGATGGGCAATCTAGACTGGGAAAAATTATTTTATTACATTCACACAGAAAAAAAAATTGCAGCGGAAAAGTTGCGATTTCAAAAATGCTTGCATTTATGAAAGTCACGACACATCAATTCTACTTACGGAAACATTTTTCTGTATAGATATAATGGGGGCAGAAAGTCCACAGAAAACTCTGTAGACTTTCCGTGAAAAATGCTGCAGAAAAAACACAATGCATTTCCACAGAGGCCTTTTCTGGAGAAATTTTATTGCAGCAATTTGTTTTGTGGGGCTTTAGCCTGGGCTTACACTGTGTGCGGTTTTTAATGGCAGTAATGCTTAGCATATGTTACTATTCATCTCATTTGTAGGATAACAGTCAGTGCACCAACAGTTTTCAGTTTAATAGTTGATACCATACAGGTGAAGTACATGTGCAGGAAATTTCTGCAATAATAAAATACAGGGGAAACAGAATCTCCATATGGAGACTGGGTGCAGCTGTGAACCAAGCCTTAGTGGGGAAATGGAAACAAATATTTTGTCTCCACTTACAATTTAATCAATAAATATCAGATTTTCACTTGTCAATATAGCCATTTTTGCTTCCAATTGATTTTGAGCATCTGTGTTTTGTCCTTTTACCAGCTGTAGCTGAAGCAGTCATGCTTGAAAAGCACCAACGATTTCTATTTAGAGTGGAAACTATGACAAAATGACAATGACAAACATTGGTAATGCAATTTTCTCACACAAAGGACTCAAGTCACAGAGAGACTTGTGAACCAGGGAAGTGAGTGGTTGCCATATAAGCTATCACTCCCAACACCCACTAGAAGACATTGCTTATTATAATAGAAAAACACAGCACAAGAAAGTGTACACAACCACAACAATAAGTGTTTGAAAATAAAGTTTAAACCTTATTTTACAAATACGAGCAAAAAAACTAAACAAAACAAAAAATATTAAAAACATATAAAAAGGCAAATTTACCTGAGGCTTTCTCAGGGGTAAGTGGCCTAATGATTTATAACACTTTGTGGAAAAGGTCACTAGGTAGCAGCAGTGCTGCAGATCCAACCAGTCAGAGATAAGGACACAATGTCTGGTGCAAACAGGTTTATTTGGAAAAACATCCTTCAATTAAAATGGCAAACAAAATCCTGCTGGTTTGAGCTCTATCTAAACAGTAAAAAAAAACAAAACTAACTATATGTGCGGTGTACTACCAACCACACAAACAAAACAAAGTAGCACAGTAGAGTTTCACTAGAGACTGTGTTTCAGGACAGACCCATGCTCCTCCTCTTGCTCCCAGGGTCTTCCCTGAAGTGCAGGCTCTGCAGCCTTTTATGGCCTAGTAACGATCCCAGGACCCACACCTGGGGCTGAGGCCTACTCAAGACCTGCCCTGGACCACACATATGTCAGAAACCTGGGGCTGATATACCAGGAGTCCAATACGCTGCCTGTCACCTTCACACAACTTATATATCAAATGTATGTCTGCAAGTAATAAAATTGTGTAGTAAATAAACAATATATACAGCATATACAGATTAGCATAGTTAACACGAGCTTCAGTGAGATAAATTGCTGCATGGTGATTTCTTATCACAGAATACTACAAAAAAACAAAACAATGAGAAGTCACTGGATAAGCATTTTTCAATTACTTTTCATTGTTTTATTTTATTATGTGATAATATATCACTCTGCAACATTTTAACTAATTGTAGAAGTTCTGGTTAACCCTGTTGTATCTGTGGCTCATGGTAGGTAGAGCATAATGTGGTGGCATTAGCATGTTTAGTGACTGAAAGTATTGTTCTGAGCAGGTCAGATGTGTTATTGTTATATGTGTTAATGTGTGTTATTGTCTAAAGAACTTGCACTATAGACAACCATGATAACAAATTGTGCAAGCGTACGAATTTACACAGGAATTGCATTTACTGTTTCCCCATCACAGACAAAGATACACTGTTACAGCAATGTTTATTTTGACCCTTGTACTTACATTCCTGGTCATGTGTTGAATGATCCTGCTGGAAAAGGCACACAGAGATGTCATTATCTGTATATACCGGTAAATTATGCCTGTATAAAAGAATACAATTGAAGGCTCGGCTGACAAAATCCTCTCACAGACGACAGTTAAGCCTATAGCTAAATCTTAATGTTCTTGCCTCCCATGCAGTAGATTGTGGTTTTCAGTCCATCCAGGGACTACATACAGATTAATCTCAGAATTACGTATATCTCAGGTCTTCCCCTAAAAGTGTTAAGTGCCCTTCCCCCACTGCCTTGAGTCAGAAAAGAATCTGCACAGAACACAAGTACAAGCAGTGTTCTCTATAGATTCTCCTGCTTGAAATTCAGAGCAGGAAGCAGTAATGGGCCCCCTCTCCTTCTGTGGGCCTTGACATCTGCCCAAACTTGTTGGGTGCTGATGCTTCTTTTGTAGCTCTAGGAGCGACGTCAGTGAGGTGATGACCTCAGTGGTATATTGTAAAATATTATTATTTTAATTACCAATACTTCTAGCACCCCTTCTAATCTCCTATACATAGTATAGGTCATCAATATCAGTTCTTTGGGGGTTTGACACCCAGGACCCCTATCCTCAGCAGCCTCAATATGGAAAACAGAGCTGGAAGCAGATAGTTCTGTTCTCTATGTACTCACTGAGTTACTGTAGCACAGCTCTTATAAAGGTGAATGGCAGATGACCTGCAGTCACTCGGCACAGCCACTAAACAGAACAGAAGTATCCGGCTCTGTTCTAGTGAGAACAGCGGATCAGTGTGGGTCCTGAGTGTCGGACCACCAAAGATTTGAAATGGATGGCCTATCCTAAAGATAACTCATCAATATTGTTTGCCTGGTAGACCCTTTTAAAATTGACATGTCACAAAATATGCAAAAATATGAGCGTAGAGGTATAGTAAAATTCATCCATTTTGTTCAATAGTCCCTGACATGGATGTTACCAGCCGGATTACATTGTGCATACTGTAAAGTATAGTGGAGGAGGGATAATGCTGTGGGGTTATTTTTCATGGGTTGCCCTAGGACCCTTAATTCCAGTTAATAAAGATCTTAATTCTTTAGCTGGACAGTTGCATGCTTATAACTGTATGGGAACAGTTTGGGAACGACCCTTTTTTATTCCAGCATGATTTTGCCCCAGTGAACCAAGCAAGCTACATAAAGGCATGGTTGAGTGAGTTTGGTGTGAGAGAACTCTGGCACAGAGCCCTCACCTCAACACCATTGAAAATCTTTGGGATGAGCTAGAACGAAGATTGTGAGCCATTCCCTCTCATCCAACATCAATGTCTATCCTCAAAAATGCTTTTCTGGATGAATGGGAAAAATTCCTACAGATATACTCTTGTAGAAACCTTAGAAGTAGGGACCAACTCCATGTTAATGCCTATGGAGTTAGTGTGATGTCATAAAAGATCCCATAAGTGTAATATGTAGGTGTCCCAATACTTTTGTCCATATGATGTATGCATATATAGTTTGCTTGAGAGGATAATACAATTACATCAGTCACATTAGGAGCCATATTGTTCTTTCATATATCACCTTTTGACCCATTATTTTATATGCATTTATTGACTGACTTGAATTACTCATATCTTTATAATTCATTATCAATTGATATTACTGTATTTATATCTTGCAGTGTGTAGGATCTTTCCACTGGCCAATGTGGTATTGTTGGTGACAGTTACTATGGGAGAACTATGAAATTTCTCTATTTATGCACTTTATTTTTGTATCTCTTTAACTACAGTGTAGTATCAATTGCAAACTTACTTTTACTTTAAATTATAGGTATCAATATCTGTCTACTTTGAGTGCTTAATATTAAAGGTAGTCTGTCAGCACCAACAACATTCTTAAACCATCCCCAGTACCTTATAGTTGTCAGATCTATGAGGGCAGTTCTATAATTTGTTATTTTATTTCAATTAAAATAAGCTGAGTGCATTTGGTCTGTATTCTGGGACAGCTGGGCATTGTTGCAAAACCCTTTCTCTCATTCTGTAGCCCTCCCAGGAATACTAACGTAACCAGAACTCCTTGCGAGCAAGAGGAAGATCTTGTCGCTGCTGCTCTAGCTGCATTCTTAGATTATTTGCATATTTGCGACCATTCTACAAAAAAATTATAGCACTACGTTCACGCCTCTGGGGCTGATTTAAAGAAGACCTTCATGACCTCAGGCACATGCGGTTTGAGTGAGTGGCATACATCCCCATGTGTACTATGTATGCTTTAGTGAATGAAGGGATAAAACAGACTGAGCTGCTGTACACCTTTAGCTTTGAAGATCATGTAATATATTTATCTTACTTCAAACCCTAACACCCAAATGGTATACTCCTTTGTTGCATATTTACTCCTTAAAGTTTGTCAAGCACATTATATGTGCATCAGCTGAACCCATCATTCAGTTGGCAGCACCTTCTCCCTTCTACCAGTATACTATACTTTCACATGAGTATGAGGAGTTGGGTGAGACCGTTCATCCAATGGCTGTCTAATGTGTGTGGCCATCGTAAGTCCCAGACACAAAGAATTCAGTTCAGTCTGCCATTATAAAAAGCTGTTCCTAAAAGTAGTAGGATGATGACCACATTATGCATTTTTATGCCATAATTTTTCAACCTTCTGCAAGGATCAAAACAATGTGTTTTAGCCCGACAACCTGACAAACTCTCTTAGTATTAACTGTAAATACAGATTATTTTTTTTATTTGATTTTTTTTTTTTAGTAAAAAGTTAAATGTTATCTTGAAGGCATATTTTGTGAGGTCTTCTACCACTACAATTAAACATTTTTGTAGCCGTGACCTTTTAGCAAAGCTTGACATTTCCCATGTTCAGAAAAGGAAACATTTGTTGCAGTGCTCAACTATTGTAGCTCACACAGCAGGCAAAATTACAGCTGACAGGATGGTCTAGTTTTCTAGGCCAGCGCCGAGATAGGTAGTGACTCACTAGATTTCAGCCCAGTTTTATGTGAATTAGGGAAAACAAATTACCTTACAGCAAGAACATATAAAAATAATAGCCATGTATATCAGTGGTACAACGGCCAGACATAACCGGAAGGAAGATAAGCCGTGGCTATTTATAACAGCAATGCTGCCATTCAGTATTAACCAGCACTATTTCATCTTCCAGGGAAGAGAAAAAAATATTATGGGATTTTGTATGATATTCATAACATCATTATTGATATTAAAAAGGAATAATTATATTACTATTTGGATAGCATGTAATGTACTAAGATTAATACCTATATTTTCTTTTTATCCTGTTACAGTATGTGTATTGTATACACAAGGTATTGGAAACAAGGAATGGAGAGAGGTAAGATTTCTGTTTTACTCTTATAGCAGTAAGATTGTCCTATCTGTTAAGAGAATTGTCATTGTTTTCTAATTCAGAAATATGAACAGGACAGTGGCTCAATATGCAGTGGCATAGAAATAGTAATAAGAAGAGGGTCCTAGAACAATAAAGAAATAAATGTTCTGCAATAAGCATAAGCAGTGTGAATGAGGTTTTCTGATGATGTTGTTGTGCACGTTGATCAGGTTCTTTTTGGGGGATTGATGATTTATCCTTCAGATAGGTCATCAATATGTATCCAATGGGGGTTTGACACCCACAGACCAACTGTTTAAAGAGACAGTGGAGCTGAACAGCGCTATGGTCAGTTAAGTGTGCCAATGATGTCATTTTCATCAGTCACATGGTACCATAGTAAATTGTTTCTATTACAGTAAATGGGACTGAGCTACAATACCAACCACAGCCCCTACGCAATGAAGAGCACTGTACAATTACTATTCAGTGAAGATTTTGAATCACTCACCTGAACACTGGAGGGTCTTCAACCTGTCTCTTTCCGGGCGTCATAACTTCAGCAATGACTTATTGATGACCTATTTTAAGGATAGGTCATCAAAATGAAAGTCTCAGAAAACCCTTGAGGCTAAGGTCTCACATAGTGGGCTGCAGTGAAAAAGCCCTGCAGAAAAAAAGGTGGTGGAAAGACATTGCAGTTTTTCCTGCAGCGCTTTTCACAGAAAGTCCACAGATTTTTCCTAGTATAAATAACATGCTGCAATTTCCAAAAACGCAATGGTAACCACAGTGTTCTTCTGCTGTGTGTGGATGGGATTCGCTAGAATGAATAAAAATATATGTGTCAGTACTTTGATCCAGAAATATGGATCCACAATTGCGGATCAAGAGTACGATTGTGTGCAAGAGGCCTTAAATAGGATCTATCATTAGGATTGTGTCCCCTATTTATATTTGATAGTTAGACTTGACAAAAAATGCATTTTGCAAATATATCTAAGTAAAACTGCAAAAAACACCCAAAAAACTTTCAAAACGCAATTTGACAATTTATACCTGTGAAATTGGTGTGTGCATCCTATCTGATGTCACTTTCCCACAAGCCCCTCTGGCATAGACTGAACCTGCAAGGTCTTGCTACTTTTCACAAGATTGTACAGCTGTGAATAAAGCACTTTTAATCGTGATTTATGCTGTAATTCAGCTTTAATAGCACTCTATTATTAACAGCTGTAAGATCTCAGGATAACTGTAGGATCTCGTAAATTCAGTCTATGTTGTGAAAGTAAACTGTATCTATTTATTAAAAGTATGGGGCTCATTCTTAAATATTGTAAGAGCACCTCTTTCATTGTATGGAAGGATAATGACCACTAGTATTTTATTGGTTGCTATGGGATGCACTCTCACGTTTCTGTGGATTTTTTTTCATTGAAGCCCTATATGTCTAAATCTAAATAATTAACCATACAAACAAACATATGCAATAGACATTTTCTAGAGGGTAGCATAGTGCAGTATTAACACTATTTGGTATTTCCAAAGCTCAGTAGGATAGATGCATATTAAATTTTACACTGTACTTGTATAGAATGGTGATGGATGACTTGTATGTGAAATGTTATCTTAGACCTCATGAACATAGTTACTTCTACAGAGGCTGGAATCATGATACTGTATTTGTATAGAGCAACTTGAACAAAAAAAAAAGTACATTTCTGGTTCTTATGTTGAAAAAACATAAAGGTTTGTAGCAAATAAAGAAATTTTCCAGTTCACATAAGTTAGTACCATACAAAAGATTATATGGTCAAAACACAAATATAGATATAAATATACTGTATAATATAAATACTTCACTTTTTTCTTGATTTAAAAATATAAAATTTAACTGGGTTTTCTATAATTCTAAAAAGAATATTTAAAGGGGCTCTATCAGCAAAATCATGCTGATAGAGCCCCACATATGCGTGAATAGCCTTTAAAAAGGCTATTCAGGCACCACTAAAGTTATATTAAACTACCCCCCCAGTTTAAAAATAATAACCTAAAAAAGAATGTGATAAACTTACAGATTGTGCACGCTGGGCGGGCATTCAGGGTGTGTCTTCATCTTCATCCCCGCCTCTTCTTCCTCCGATGTCCTCCGGTCCCGTCCTCCTCCGGCGCTCGCTCCCGCACGCTGATAAAAAAAAAAATAGCCCGGGCGCATGCACAGTATCCGTAGTAGAAGCCGCATGCTACTGCGCATGCGCCCAAGCTATTTTTTTTTTATCAGTGTCCGCGAGCGCCGGAGGAGGACGGGACCCGAAGACATCGGAGGAAGAAGAGGCGGGGATGAAGATGAAGACACACCCTGAATGCCCGCCCAGCATGCACAATCCGTAAGTAGAGCACATTGTTTTTTAGGTTATTATTTTAAAACTGGGGGGTAGTTTAATATAACATTTATGGTGCCTGAATAGCCTTTTTAAAGGCTATTCACGCATATGTGGGGCTCTAGCAGCATGATTTTGCTGATAGAGCCCCTTTAAATCAAGTGTGTGTCTTTAAAGGAAAACCAAGAGTGCTCTTACTTTTAATATCACACTTTGCACCATCACCAACAGGTTTAGAGTCTCTCTCTGGTATTTGTTCACACCATCCACCTGTATGAGGTTGAAATATTACTAGTGCAGCCAGTCATATCGTCGCTGGATCCATAAACTGCCATAAAATCATTGGGGAATCTTTTCTGTTGAAAAGTAGTTGATTCAGTAGTTACAGTTGATTTGCACATTTTAGGCCTTGTAAGCCTCCATTATATAGTGCTCACCTCTGAAATACACACAATTAATTGTTTGCTTTTACTCTACAGTATGGCAGGACAGAAGTGATAGACAACACATTAAACCCGGACTTTGTAAAAAAATTTATAATGGATTACTTCTTTGAAGAAAGACAGAATCTACGATTTGATTTGTAAGTTCTTCAAACCAATTACAGATTTTATTTACTACTTTGTTTAATTGATAGATTGTGACTGTGGCTTTGGCTATTGCAGTTGTTTATACAAGTAAGACGTTTTTCATCTTTTTTAACTGATATTTGTTAAGAACTGGAGTTGGTGGAGGTAGTAAAGTATTGTGACATGGACGTGATAGAAGCAATATGTATATATAATTTTATGTATATATAATTTTATGTATATATAAATATTTTTTTTTACTTTATTTTTTTTTAATTTATTTTGTGTTTTTTTTTTTTTTTTTTTCTTTATACATTGTGCCCCCACCCCATAAGGTCATAATAGACCATAGGGAGGGGTACTTTAAAATAATTTTTGCTTTTATTATTCAGCTTTCTCGTGTAGATTGAACCAATACATTAGCCCCAGATACAGCAGGAATGCAGCCTTCTGAATTACACTTGAGAGCTGATCTGGGACCCGGCAGCTCATACAGTTTTTGAACCATAGCAGTCACTTGACTGCTGGGCTGGCAGCACCCATTACTATTTACATATTGCTCATTGGTGGCTAAAATAACAGTGTATGCAGTGGTCAGTTTTGGAAAGGAGGGCAGTTATATACCATCCTTGTCTTCTTTATGGGAAGTCTGAATGTAGTAATACTCAGCTACCTGATTCTGTAGCTGCACAATTTCCTGCAGCTGCTTACCACCTCAAGGATGTAGTCTTTGGGCAGTCCAGAAACAGTTAATCGTCCAAGTATATTCATAATACTAGAAAAACATTTTACAAAAAAAACTTCAACATATGTTTTTATTCATGAAAAATATAGATGCCCATGTGTGCGTGTTGTATATACATGTTCAGAGACCTATCATAGAACTTCTGTCCCCTAAACCACACTGTGGTCTCAGTTTAGTCCCATCTATTCCATTTTAGCTGACTTTCCTGTCTAGTGGTTGTGGTAGGTTTCCTCTTATCAACTCTTGCAAGCATGATACCTTTGCAGATATGTGTGAGCAGCATCTTATAAAAATACACTGGAGATCCTGCGCACAGCAACAGAGTTTTACATACCTGCATCTTATGGTTGTAGAGACTTAAGTATTTTATTGCAACACTCCCACAGCCACCCGAGATAGGGCAAACTTTATTTCATTAGCTGCACTGGAGAACATACAGAGCAAACCCAGAAATGGTTACATCGGGACTTCCCACATGTACCAGACATCTGGATATACTCACCCATCAAAAGGCAAACATTTTAAAACTTATGTGGTAACTATTAAGACTTAACTTTTACTTCAAAGAGTGAAAATACACAACTCAAGTTTAAGGGTACTTACAACCCAAGTTTAAGGATATTTACAAAGGAAGAAGGAGGGTGGAGCTGAGTGAAAAGCAAAGAGACCTGACAACTACCAATTGTGATTTTCTAGGTGATGCTGTAACACAGCAAAAAAAAACAAAAAAAACCCCTAAGAAACAAACCTCCAGTTTACATAAAAGAGCAAATTTGGACAGGTAGCCTTAGCATGACCTAGCTGCCTTAATGAAATATGAGACAGCATTATTCCTGAATTGCTTCTTTATCCCTTTCCTGATATGGAGCTAGGAGCTGAGCAGCCTCCATAGCCACCAAGCTGTATTATACACTCAGGTGCCACAAAGCTGACAGAGATGCCACTTTCCTGGCGGTGCCTATTGAAGGCTCCCAGGCATGTTGGCAAGCACTTGTCGGCATGCGGTATGCTCTATTAACCCTGTAACAGAAGTGCTATGATTTTACAATGCATTGCAATTCTTTAGCATTGTAATGCACTTTATTAGTGATCTGACCCCTTGGGATTCAAGACTCCTAGGTGGTCAAATAATTACAGTTTGCGAGAAGATGACTGCTAAAGTCCAGATATATCAGCCCCTGGTTTCTGACATATGTGCGGTCCAAGATGGATCTGGAGTAGGCCTCAGCCCAAGAGTAGATCCTTGGCTCATTACTGGGCCAGAAAAAGGCTGCAGATCCTGCATTCCAAGTCAGTTCCATGGAGTAAAAAGAGGTATGTAGTTCTGTCCTGTAACCCTGAGTCCAGTGAGACTATATTGCGCTTATTTTGTTTGTGTGGCTGGAAGTATGCCACACTTATAGTTAGGTTGTCAGTTCTGTTTAGTTAGTTGCTGAAACGAGCAGGTTTTTTATTTTGCCTGAAGTTAAGGCTGTATTTTGTTTTGCTCATTTTGTGCCACAAGTCAAAGTTTATTTATTTCACAGTTTTTTTTTTTCTAACTAAACCAGTTTGCTGCATATTTTGTGTCACTGGTCTTGACTGTTTGGGTCCACACCACTGCTTCTAATGAGCTAACTTCAGCACAAGTTAACCCCTTCCTGACATCCGCCGTAATAGTCGCATGTCTGGTGTGTAACTATGGCAACTGCTTTAAACAGTAGACAACCGGCTCTAATGCCTCCAATTGGTCCCCGGACCAATTGGAGGCATTAACTCCTCCGGTGCCACGGTCAAAGGCGCCGGAGGTGCCATTTTCCCGGTGGCGAATGGGCCGACGTCACGTTGGCATGACAGCCGGCTTCTGGCTCCCAGGCTTGTCTGCAATCTCTTTCTTTTGTAGGCTGGGGTTCAACATCCCTAGGGGGTCTAATAAATGCAACAAAAAATAATAATAAAAAAAAATATATATATATAAAAATAATAAGTATTAAAAATTCAAATCACCCCGCTTTCCCTAGAACTCATATAAAAGTAGTTAAAAACTGTGAAACACATACATGTTAGGTATCCCTGTGTCCGAAATCGCCCTCTCTACAAATCTGTAAAAAATATTTTTCCTGTTCAGTAAACGCCGTAGCGGGAAAAATAGTAAAAAATGCCAAACTGCCATTTTTTCACTGTTTTGATTCTGATAAAAATTTGAATAAAAAGTGATCAAAGCAATAACATTTCCCGAAAATGGTAGAACTAAAAAGTACACCCGGCCCCGCAAAAAAAAAAAAAAAAAAATGCCCTATGCATCCCCGTACACTGACGTATAAAAAAGTTATGGCTGTCGGAATATGGCAACTTTTAGAAAAAAAAATTTTTAACACAGTTTTGGATTTTTTTTTAAGGTAAAAATGTAAATAAAATCATATAAATTTGGTATCCCTGGAACCGGACCGAAACACAGAATACATGGGACATGTCATTTTGGCTGCACAGTGAACGCCGTAAATCTAAAGCCCGTAAGAAAGTCGCAGAAATGCATTTTTTCTTCAAATCCACCCCATTCTGAATTTTTTTCCTGCTTCCCAGTACATTCTACAGAATAATTAATGGTGGCATCATGAAGAAAAATTTGTCCCGCAAAAATTAAGACCTCATATGGCTCTGGGAGCGGAGAAATAAAAAAGTTATGGGTTTTAGAAGGAGGGGAGTCAAAAACGAAAATAAAAAAATGCCATCGGCGGGAAAGGGTTAAAAAAAGAAAAATGCAAATCACCACCACTTTACCCTAGAACACATGTAAAATTGAATAAAAAAAGTTAAACACATATGCACAGTCTACACAAGGTGAAAGGAAAATCAAAATCAAAAGCAATCAAAGCAATACACTCTCCCCAAATTGATATAAATAAAAAGTGCATCTGGCCTCACAAATAAAAACTCCTTATGTATCCCTGTACACAGAAGTATAAAAAAGTATGGGTGTCAGAATATGGAGAATCCAAGAATTTTAATTTTATTTTTGCAAAAGTTTTCAATTTTTTTTTTTTTTTTTTTTTAATGGGTTAAAACAAAAAATAAATTATATAACTTTGGTATCATCAGAATCATTCCAACCTATGTAATTTAGTTGACACGTCTTTTTGGGTGCACAGTGAATGCTGTAAAGTTGTGCAAATGCAGTTTTTTCTCCAATTCCACCCCCAATCTGAATTTTTTTTTCCAGCTTTTCAGTAAATATTACAGAATATTAAATAGTACAACTATTAAAAATTAAGCAGTTATATGGCTCTGTGAATGGAAAAGTATAAAAGTTATGACATTTGGAAGGCAGGGAGTCAATAATGAAAATCTAAAAATGCCTGCAGCAGGGAGGGTTTAGATACTTAAACTGAACAAGTCTCAACATTGTGAACTATGTTCACAAATGACCTAGATGCATTATCTTCTATTTTATTAATGATATGCATAGTTTGCACTCTTAAGGCTCATGTAAGAACAAATAATAATAACTAGTGTGTGTTTATCATGTATTTATCTACCTTGTGCAGCAGAAATTTGTGTAAATAATTTGAATACCCCCCTCCAGCTAATATATGGAAGGTTTTTTTTTGCTTTTATTTTTAACAGATGAAAGGATAAAAAAGATAAAAAATATTGCATGTTGAATATTTTTGGATATGTGGTCTATTGCCTTTCCCCATGCTTCTCACAATTTGTGTATCAGAATATTTGTGAGAGCTATGGGTAGTGACTGCTTACAATTCCTTTTGCACATACATTTACTTAAGTAACATGATTGAGGATAATACCCGACATAGCTAAACGTAACAGAAAAAAAAACATGGATTCCATGGCTTATTCGGCTGTGGATTGCACGACTCGGGAGTTCCTTTCAATTAGGCCCATTCATCTGACCCTAATCAGCAAAGGAAAACCACGACGGAATGCGGATGCACTGCAATACTGACGGTGAAAAATGAACAGAAATTTCTCCTCATTTTCCACCATGTAAACCTAGCCTTAGTGAGGCTTACACACATGCAGAGGAACTAATAAAACGGGACAAAAAGCAGGGAATTTAGACCTGTAACCAGCTTACTTATTTGCAGATGGTAGACACTACCAAGGGCAGCAATGTTTCCAAACGAAAGAAGGCACATGGAAACAAGTATGTGAATAACTCTCAAATATTGCGAGGGAAAAAGAAGTACTTTACCAAGTCATAATAATGAATAATAAATAAACTGTACTTTATTGGACTCCGACAGACTGCACTGGCAACAAATCAACAGGATGTTCAATACCCAATGGACATAAAGTTGTATAACACATTTTTTTTCAGACTGAAGATGGCAACATTGGAATAACATGTTTTAATATTCACAAATAAAATCGTATCAGCAAGTAAATGATCAGAATGATTCAAAACACAGATAAGTAATGCAATTCAAATGACAGCATTGGTTATTGCTTGTAGCAATATAGCAGATGTTGAGATTATTTACTAGTGGATGAGCCTTCTGCAAGGTGGAGGCTAATCGGCGGTCTTGTATTTAGATTGTTCTTCAGGGAGTTTGGATGGTGGATTCGGTTGGTTATATAATAAGAATTGGCTTGTTACATCTAGCTATTACTGTATATATTCTATAATTAAAGCCGAATGTGTTTTGGAGCTATGTCTGCTCAGGGGCGGATGGGGAACTTAAGGCACCCCCGAATAAAAATCTAAGTGGCCCCACATTGTGGGTGGGTCCAAACTCTTATTCACTCTCCCTCTCCTATACAGGGATATACTGATATCTCTATCCCCATAGGCAAATAAGACTCCCTCTGTACGCGTTTCGCTTGTAAATGAACTCAAGCTCATCAGGAGATTCTCACTACCAATATAAAGAGTGATGTAGTGTGGTAAAAACCACAGCTCCTGAAGCCTTGGTGGTATGTTCCGGTACTTAGAAAGGCCAACGAGATCCTTTTGCGGTACCTAGTGCGATCTGGATTAAGATTTAGGGGTCATGGATTGGTTTCACCCCTTATACTAGGAGAATATATAGAGGGGGTGTGTCCTTTATTTGTATCAAATGGTGGGGAGCTTGACGTTCCCTAGGGGGATCCATTTTAATCATTATTATTAAAAGTTGTATTTTA
This sequence comes from Leptodactylus fuscus, assembly GCF_031893055.1. Taxonomy (NCBI): domain Eukaryota; kingdom Metazoa; phylum Chordata; class Amphibia; order Anura; family Leptodactylidae; genus Leptodactylus; species Leptodactylus fuscus. Next base: position 120,517,274 of record NC_134269.1, read on the forward strand.
TTCTTATTCTTTTTTCCTTTTGGGGACCCATTCTGTGAAGTTTGGTGGTATACTAGTGTCCAATTCACCTTCTGAGTTATTTGTACTTTTCAATACAATAATTGACTCTATATTATCTACGGTAGAGCCTCACTAGGCTTATACTCTGCATTTAAACCCCCAACACTTAAAACCAAGACACGGTGGCTCAGTGGTTAGCACTGCAGCCTTGCAGCGCTGGAGTCCTGTTGTTCAAATCCCGCCAAGGACATAAAACCATCTGCAAGGAGTTTGTATGTTCTCCCCGTGTTTGCATGGATTTCCATCCCATATTCCAAAAAAGACATACTGATAGGGAAAAATGTACATTGTGAGCTCTATGTGGGGCTCACAATCTACATTTAAAAAAAAAAAAAAAACAAGACACAGAGGATAAATTAAGTCTATCCTACAATGGATCTGCCTGTGGCTCTCAACACCACTTATAAGTTTGGCTTACTCAAAATCTTGAGTATATATGTGAAACCAGTTGGCTTTATCTCAGCTCCACCATTTCAATTGATATTTTTTCATTCAGGTAGTGTAATATACTAGTTATGATTTTACAGAATGTAAGCGTAGTATCTCATTATAATATTTTTTTTGACACAAAGGCAAATAATAATTTTTTAGCTAAATGTTGAATGGCTGAATGCATCACATTTTTTTCCCGCAGCATTTCTCACAGAAAGTCCACAAATTTTCCTCTGCGGACTTTCTGACCAAATTATACCTATATAGAAAATTCCAGCGCTTCTGTATGTAAAATTGTTTTTGAAATCACATATTTTCTTCTGTCGATTTTTTTTCTGCAATGTGTGGTTGGGATTTAGCCAGAATCTCATCTAATTTGCAGGTACGTTCTTTGCCGCAACGTTTCTGCTATGGCCAAAGCTCTGTGTTTTCAAAGACTTGGGGCCCTGGTGTGCTAGCCTTGAAAAAAACAGCTAGCGCACTTTCAGCCCTTATGCAAATCAAAGAAAAATGTTTTTGTATATATCTCTCTATATTATAAAAATGAATTTCTGTCTGTCTGTTCTCTATTACAAACCAAACGACTGTACCGATCTTCACCAAATTAGATACTTCAGGTATCCAGGAAGGTTAAAGATGAGACTCCAACTCACTCGGATGTACCGTTGCTGAGATACAGCATTCCAAACACAATGCCCCCCCCCCCCCCCTTAGCCAGTACAAACCTGCAAGTCTTTCACTCATATTCCAACTGCAATACACACGGTCACTCCACATGCACAATCCAACACTGATATCCAAACTGAGATACACGCATCAGAGGATTAGATACACAGATCAGCACACAGTATCACGCCAGAGGATTAGATACACGCATCTGCACACAGTCCCACACACCAGAGGATTAAATACGCGCTTCTGCACACAGTTCCACACACTGAAGGATTAGATACGTGCATCTGCACACGGTTCCACATGCCGAAGGATTAGATACACGCGTCTGCACACAGTACCACATGGCAAAGGATTGGATACGCGCATCTGCACACAGTTCCACACACCAGAGCATAAGTTAAGCACATCTGCACACAGTACCACATGCCGTAGGATTAAATACGTGCGTCTGCACACAGTTCCACACTCCAGAGGATTAAATACGTGCGTCTGCACACAGTTGTACATGCCATAGGATTAGATGCACACGTCTACACACATTACCACATGCCGTAGCCGTAGGATAAGATACGCGCATCTACACACAGTTCCACACACTGTAGGATTAGATACGTGCCTCTTCACACAATACCACACAGGGGAGGATTAGATTCGTGCATCTGCACACAGTACCACACTTTGGAGGATTAGATACATGCCTCTGCACACAGTACCACACGCCAGAGAATTAGATACGCATCTCAGCACACAGTACCACATGGGGGAGGATTATATACGCGCGTCTGCACACAGTAACACATGCCATAGGATTAGATACGCATGTCTACACACAGTTCCACACGCTGTAGGATTAGATACGCGTCTTTTCACACAATACCACACAGGGGAGGATTAGATACATGCATCTGCACACAGTACCACACTTTGGAGGATTAGATACATGCCTCTGCACACAGTACCACACGCCAGAGAATTAGATACGCATCTCAGCACACAGTACCACACGGGGGAGGATTAGATACGCGCATCTGTACACAGTACCACATGCCAGAGGATTAGATACATGCATCTGCACACAGTTCTACGTGCCAGAGGATTAGATAAACGCGTCTTCACACAATACCACACACCAGAGGATTAGATACATGCCACTGCACAGACTACACATTCTTCTACATGTTACATAATATGTAATATACCCATGTGAAGCTGGGTCCTCCTGCTAATATATATATATATATATATACATACATATAAAATATATATATATATATATATATATATATATATATATATATATATATATAGCTTTTTTTTTGCATGCAGGACTTTTTAATTTGCAGTTTTTAATAGATTATGAGATGGATCAGTGGGGCAAAAAGTATTTAGTCAGTCACCAATAGTGCAAGTTCCACCATTTAAAAAGATGAGAGGCGTCTGTAATTTACATCATAGGTAGACCTCAACTATGAGAAAACAAATCCAGAAAATCACATTGTCTGATTTTGTAAGAATTTATTTGCAAATTATGGTGGAACATAAGTATTTGGTCACCTACAATCAAGATTTCTGGCTCTCACAGACCTGTAACAACTTCTTTAAGAGTCTCTTCTTTACTCCACTCATTACCTGTAGTAATGGCACCTGTTTAAACTTGTTATCAGTATAAAAAGACACCTGTACACACCCTCAAACAGTCAGACTCCAAACTCCACTATGGTGAAGACCAAAGAGCTGTCAAAGGACACCAGAAACAAAATTGTAGCCCTGCACCAGGCTGGGAAGACTGAATCTGCAATAGGCAACCAGCTTGGATTGAAGAAATCAACTGTGGGAGCAATAATTAGAAAATGGAAGACATACAAGACCACTGATAATCTCCCTCGATCTGGGGCTCCACGCAAAATCTCACCCCGTGGGGTCAAAATGATCACAAGAACGGTGAGCAAAAATCCCAGAACCACGCGGGGGGACCTAGTGAATGAATTGCAGAGAGCTGGGACCAATGTAACAAAGCCTACCATCAGTAACACACTACGCCGCCAGGGACTCAGATCCTGCAGTGCCAGACGTGTCCCACTGCTTAAGCCAGTACATGTCCGGGCCCGTCTGAAGTTTGCTAGAGAGCATTTGGATGATCCAGAAGAGTATTGGGAGAATGTCCTATGGTCTGATGAAACCAAACTGGAACTGTTTGGTAGAAACACAACTTTTCGTGTTTGGAGGAAAAAGAATACTGAGTGGCATCCATCAAACACCATACCTACTGTAAAGCATGGGAGTGGAAACATCATGTTTTGGGGCTGTTTCTCTGCAAAGGGGCCAGGACGACTGATCTGGGTACATGAAAGAATGAATGGGGCCATGTATCGTGAGATTTTGAGTGCAAACCTCCTTCCATCAGCAAGGGCATTGAAGATGAAACGTGGCTGGGTCTTTCAACATGACAATGATCCAAAGCACACCGCCAGGGCAACGAAGGAGTGGCTTTGTAAGAAGCATTTCAAGGTTCTGGAGTGGCCTAGCCAGTCTCCAGATCTCAACCCTATAGAAAACCTTTGGAGGGAGTTGAAAGTCCGTGTTGCCAATCGACAGCCCCAAAACATCACTGCTCTAGAGGAGATCTGCCTGGAGGAATGGGCCAACATACCAACAACAGTGTGTGCCAACCTTGTGAAGACTTACAGAAAACGTTTGACCTCTGTCATTGCCAACAAAGGATATATAACAAAGTATTGAGATGAAATTTTGTTACTGACCAAATACTTATTTTCCACCATAATTTGCAAATAAATTCTTACAAAATCAGACAATATGATTTTCTGGATTTGTCTTCTCATTTTGTCTCTCATAGTTGAGATCTACCTATGATGTAAATTACAGACGCCTCTCATCTTTTTAAGTGGTGGAACTTGCACTTTTGGTGACTGACTAAATACTTTTTTGCCCCACTGTGTGTGTGTGTGTGTGTGTGTGTATGTATATATATATATATATATATATATATATATATGGCTTTTTTTGCATGCAGGACCTTTTAATTTGCAGTTTTTAATAGATTATGAGATGGATCTGGAGCTCCCAGCACAAATATGTAGCCTAATAATTCTGTCATACCTGTCATTTGTGATACTCTGTCTTCCTGCCATGAGGAATCAGCAGTTTTGAAAGAAATTAAAAGCATGGGTTAGATATTTTCAGTGTTCACTGTCCTGAATGGCTCATATTAGCATATGTTTGATCTGGCAAAGAAATTTTCCATAAAATCGTCATGTTATTGTGGTAGTGTCTCTTTAGATAAGCTGTATTATTTAAGAGACATTGTTCTTGAATAGAATCTTATTCCTTGCTATTTCTTTCCAGCATACGATACATTTTGTGACTTTCATATCTGAAAAGCATTGTGTGGTGCCTTGTCATTAATGTGTAGGATCCATGCTTTTATGTCTTCTTTCTTTGTCTTTGAAGTTCTCTTTCTGATCTCTAATTAATTGTAAATCATAGACACTCCTTGTAATGCCGTATAATGTGGCTAACACTGGTATATCTAACAATTCAGCTAGCGATGGTCATAGAATCCATATTAATACAGCAAACTAGATATACTGTATGCAATTGGTATTGTGTTACTACTTTAAATATTTATTAAAGGGATTGTCCAATGTTAGAAAAATATGGCTGCAGTAATGTTTTTCTAAGGCTCATTTCACATCTGTGCCCGGTCTATGTGTGGGGATTCCGTTTCCATCTCTGCATTTTTTGCCCTTTTTGGGCAGAAACTGAATGGAAACTACATGTATCCCATTATAGTCTATGGGGTCCGCGGGTTTCCTAAGGTAACTGCTTTTTCTTATGCGGATTAGGTTTCCGTTTGAGGAGTCCCCAAACAGACTCCCCGAATGGAAACCCATTCACAGATGTGAACTGGGCCTAATTCTTACAATCCATGCAAGTCATCTTTATGTTTAGTGTTTTTTCTGTATTTTTCTTCACATGGGATCCAGATATATTCCTGAGGTCAGAAAAGTGACAATTTGTCCTCATACTTAAGCATATAGACAAAACTCAAATTTTGTTAAGGCTAAGACCCCACGTAGCGAGCAGCAGCCAAAAACGCTGTGGAAAAGACCACGTCAGAAACTCATCGCAATTTTTTTTCCTCTGAGGACTTTCTGGTTCAGTTTTGGAAATTACAGCATATTCGCGCTGTGAATTTTAAATGCAAAGTGGGCCTGGGATTCGCCTGAATCCCAACCACTTTGCTGATACTGTATAACGCTGCAATTTTTCCCGCACAAATCGCTGCGTTTCTGGCCCGTGGGGCCCTCGCCTTACTCAGGTTTAATCCTTCAGTGGGTGGTATTTCACACCATAGAAAACCAGGGCCTGAACCTACAATCCATCCATGTTTTCATTATAGATTGTTATTCACAAATTGCTGACATATTCCATTTACCTGAAGAAGTGTATCAAAGCCGAAACGTTGTAATAATAGCATAATTACATTACTTAGAAGCATAATCTTTATTGGATCGAGGTTCAACTTTCTTTGTTTACTGAATCAAGAGGGTAGGTGGTCAGACCCCATTAGAATGCGCCATGATTCACTACCTGAATGCTGCCTGATACACACTTCCATAGTGTTTGTTCAGTGGAAAGTATTGTAGTTTAGGATGCTCAAGGAGCATCTTTGGAATATAAAGATCTGTTCACATGTTGAAATTTGTCACTGACTTTAAGGCTGGGGCCCAATGTGACATAAACGCCGCAATTTACTCGTGGCGTTTTACAGTCAGAGCAAACTGGATGGGAGTCTAGAGAATGCCATGCCCATTTTGCAGTAAAAACTCCCTGTGGACATGCCATAATTTTCAAAACCGGCATGATTTTGGAAATCGCAGCATGTCAATTATACATATAGAGTCGCTGTTGGTTTCCTCATAGGTATAATTGAAACAAAAAGTCCGCAGAGGGAACCACTGCAAACTTTCGGTCTGAAGTACTGCAGGAAGAACCACGATACTTTGCCGCTGCGGTTTTTCCCATATCGCTTTTTTTCCTGCTGGACACCACGTGGGGCCTAAGCCTAAAGCAGAGTCACACTAGTTCTGTCTCCCATTGTTTTCATTATTTACAATAAGAATGCATAATTAGTAGTAAGCTGTGAAAGTAATGAAATTGACATATTTTTAGATACCTAAAGAGTTGTATTATAATATAAACCTTTAAATAGACTTTTGTTAAAATCATTTTATTTATTTATTTTTATTTATTTTTTTGAAAAATCACTTGCGTCATGTAGCTGGGGGTAACAAAGCATTCTCTCAATGTCCATTACCTGCTTTTTACAGAAAAGTCTAACGTTTTAATACATATACAGAAACTAGAAGGGAATTAGGTTCTGTGTGGGAAGTGTCATTCACTGCACAAAGAATCCATGCTGTCTACTAGGGGACAGAATCTTTAAATACATAAACATTACACTGTAAAGCAAGGGAATTTGAAGTTGATATATTACAAATTGTTTTGATCTTTACATGTGATTTTTACATGCTCTAGCAATCATATATAAACGTTGACACCTGTACAGTACCTTAAAGTATATTAGTGGTTTTATAATTTATTCATTTCTTGAATTTCTACTGTGGAATAGAACTATGGGAATAATTGTTTTGCATTGCATTGAGAATGGAATCTGAAAATAATTTGATAATTCAGCTTTTCAATACTTTTTCTTTGCTTTGTTTTTAGGTATGATGTTGACTCAAAGAGTCCCAATTTAGCAAAGCATGTAAGTCAAACTTCCAATATCCGTCTCATTCTTTATAGTCTGTATTTGAAATTTGTTCAAACAATTTTGAAGTGCTAGTTCAATCCTTGCCATGTAACCTTCGTTGATTGTCTGTTGTAAGAAAGAGAGAGAGAGAGAGAGAGAGAGAGAGTGAAAAAAATATATGGCTGTCAATTGTGGCCTTTCTTACTGTACAAATACTACAAAAAAAAAAAAAAACAACCAAAAAACAGTTGTCAAGTTTGGAGAACCTCTTCATATGTTATTGGTCCCCAGAGGCTCAACTTTGGAAGGAGTCTGATTAGCTTCATCAACTCTTGATGAGTTTTAAAAAGTGCTAATTTTGCAGGGTAAATAAAGTTGTAAGGACAGTGGTCTACAATGGCCGCTGTATTACTACTCGCAGCAGGCATTGTTACCTCGGTTTCTCTCCATGCAGCTTTTGCCTCTCCGTCTAGCCATCCTGCTGCTGCTAGGGCATCCAAAGGACAGGCAAGTTCTCCCTCTCAGTATAAGTAAAAAAAAGTGGAAAAAAAAGTCTGAAAAAAAGCTTATGGTGTCGTTTCCTGTTACATGACTGTTTATTGTAACAGTTTTATTATTTTGTTAATTTCATGACTACCAAGCAAACCTAGATGCAAAACAATTCATTTCAGTGAATCAGCAATAATTTTATATCAGGCCAAAGAGATGGCATCCAGAATTGATTACTAGAGATGAGCGAACAGTGTTCTATCGAACACATGTTCGATCGGATATCAGGGTGTTCGCCATGTTCGAATCGAATCGAACACCACGTGGTAAAGTGCGCCAAAATTCGATTCCCCTCCCACCTTCCCTGGCGCCTTTTTTGCACCAATAACAGCGCAGGGGAGGTGGGACAGGAACTACGACACTGGGGGCATTGAAAAAAATTGGAAAAAGTCATTGGCTGCCGAAATCAGGTGACCTCCATTTTAGACGAATAGTGGATTTCAAATCCGGGTCATATGAGAATGTGAACTTTGTGACTATGAGACAGGGATAGCTGTACAGGCAGGGATAGCTAGGGATAACCTTTATTTAGGGGGGAATGTTATTAAAAATAACTTTTTGGGGCTCTATCGGGTGTGTAATTGTGATTTTTGTGAGATAAACTTTTTCCCATAGGGATGCATTGGCCAGCGCTGATTGGCCGAATTCCGTACTCTGGCCAATCAGTGCTGGCCAATGCATTCTATTAGCTTGATGAAGCAGAGTGTGCACAAGGGTTCAAGCGCACCCTCGGCTCTGATGTAGCAGAGCCGAGGCTGCACAAGGGTTCAAGCGCACCCTCGGCTCTGATGTAGGAGAGCCGAGGGTGCACTTGAACCCTTGTGCACCCTCAGCTCTGCTACATCAGAGCCGAGGGTGCGCTTGAACCCTTGTGCACACTCTGCTTCATCAAGCTAATAGAATGCATTGGCCAGCGCTGATTGGCCAATGTATTCTATTAGCCTGATGAAGTAGAGCTGAATGTGTGTGCTAAGCACACACATTCAGCTCTACTTCATCGGGCTAATAGAATGCATTGGCCAGCGCTGATTGGCCAGAGTACGGAACTCGACCAATCAGCGCTGGCTCTGCTGGAGGAGGCGGAGTCTAAGATCGCTCCACACCAGTCTCCATTCAGGTCCGACCTTAGACTCCGCCTCCTCCGGCAGAGCCAGCGCTGATTGGCCGAAGGCTGGCCAATGCATTCCTATGCGAATGCAGAGACTTAGCAGTGCTGAGTCAGTTTTGCTCAACTACACATCTGATGCACACTCGGCACTGCTACATCAGATGTAGCAATCTGATGTAGCAGAGCCGAGGGTGCACTAGAACCCCTGTGCAAACTCAGTTCACGCTAATAGAATGCATTGGCCAGCGCTGATTGGCCAATGCATTCTATTAGCCCGATGAAGTAGAGCTGAATGTGTGTGCTAAGCACACACATTCAGCACTGCTTCATCAAGCCAATACAATGCATTAGCCAGTGCTGATTGGCCAGAGTACGGAATTCGGCCAATCAGCGCTGGCTCTGCTGGAGGAGGCGGAGTCTAAGGTCGGACCTGAATGGAGACTGGTGTGGAGCGATCTTAGACTCCGCCTCCTCCAGCAGAGCCAGCGCTGATTGGTCGAGTTCCGTACTCTGGCCAATCAGCGCTGGCCAATGCATTCTATTAGCCCGATGAAGTAGAGCTGAATGTGTGTGCTTAGCACACACATTCAGCTCTACTTCATCAGGCTAATAGAATACATTGGCCAATCAGCGCTGGCCAATGCATTCTATTAGCTTGATGAAGCAGAGTGTGCACAAGGGTTCAAGCGCACCCTCGGCTCTGATGTAGCAGAGCTGAGGGTGCACAAGGGTTCAAGTGCACCCTCGGCTCTCCTACATCAGAGCCGAGGGTGCGCTTGAACCCTTGTGCAGCCTCGGCTCTGCTACATCAGAGCCGAGGGTGCGCTTGAACCCTTGTGCACACTCTGCTTCATCAAGCTAATAGAATGCATTGGCCAGCACTGATTGGCCAGAGTACGGAATTCGGCCAATCAGCGCTGGCCAATGCATTCTATTAGCCCGATGAAGTAGAGCTGAATGTGTGTGCTAAGCACACACATTCAGCACTGCTTCATCACGCCAATACAATGCATTAGCCAGTGCTGATTGGCCAGAGTACGGAATTCGGCCAATCAGCGCTGGCTCTGCTGGAGGAGGTGGAGTCTAAGATCGCTCCACACCAGTCTCCATTCAGGTCCGACCTTAGACTCCGCCTCCTCCGGCAGAGCCAGCGCTGATTGGCCGAAGGCTGGCCAATGCATTCCTATGCGAATGCAGACTTAGCAGTGCTGAGTCAGTTTTGCTCAACTACACATCTGATGCACACTCGGCACTGCTACATCAGATGTAGCAATCTGATGTAGCAGAGCCGAGGGTGCACTAGAACCCCTGTGCAAACTCAGTTCACGCTAATAGAATGCATTGGCCAGCGCTGATTGGCCAATGCATTCTATTAGCCCGATGAAGTAGAGCTGAATGTGTGTGCTAAGCACACACATTCAGCACTGCTTCATCAAGCCAATACAATGCATTAGCCAGTGCTGATTGGCCAGAGTACGGAATTCGGCCAATCAGCGCTGGCCAATGCATTCTATTAGCCCGATGAAGTAGAGCTGAATGTGTGTGCTAAGCACACACATTCAGCACTGCTTCATCAAGCCAATACAATGCATTAGCCAGTGCTGATTGGCCAGAGTACGGAATTCGGCCAATCAGCGCTGGCTCTGCTGGAGGAGGCGGAGTCTAAGATCGCTCCACACCAGTCTCCATTCAGGTCCGACCTTAGACTCCGCCTCCTCCGGCAGAGCCAGCGCTGATTGGCCGAAGGCTGGCCAATGCATTCCTATGCGAATGCAGACTTAGCAGTGCTGAGTCAGTTTTGCTCAACTACACATCTGATGCACACTCGGCACTGCTACATCAGATGTAGCAATCTGATGTAGCAGAGCCGAGGGTGCACTAGAACCCCTGTGCAAACTCAGTTCACGCTAATAGAATGCATTGGCCAGCGCTGATTGGCCAATGCATTCTATTAGCCCGATGAAGTAGAGCTGAATGTGTGTGCTAAGCACACACATTCAGCACTGCTTCATCAAGCCAATACAATGCATTAGCCAGTGCTGATTGGCCAGAGTACGGAATTCGGCCAATCAGCGCTGGCCAATGCATTCTATTAGCCCGATGAAGTAGAGCTGAATGTGTGTGCTAAGCACACACATTCAGCACTGCTTCATCAAGCCAATACAATGCATTAGCCAGTGCTGATTGGCCAGAGTACGGAATTCGGCCAATCAGCGCTGGCCAATGCATTCTATTAGCCCGATGAAGTAGAGCTGAATGTGTGTGCTAAGCACACACATTCAGCACTGCTTCATCAAGCCAATACAATGCATTAGCCAGTGCTGATTGGCCAGAGTACGGAATTCGGCCAATCAGCGCTGGCTCTGCTGGAGGAGGCGGAGTCTAAGATCGCTCCACACCAGTCTCCATTCAGGTCCGACCTTAGACTCCGCCTCCTCCGGCAGAGCCAGCGCTGATTGGCCGAAGGCTGGCCAATGCATTCCTATGCGAATGCAGACTTAGCAGTGCTGAGTCAGTTTTGCTCAACTACACATCTGATGCACACTCGGCACTGCTACATCAGATGTAGCAATCTGATGTAGCAGAGCCGAGGGTGCACTAGAACCCCTGTGCAAACTCAGTTCACGCTAATAGAATGCATTGGCCAGCGCTGATTGGCCAATGCATTCTATTAGCCCGATGAAGTAGAGCTGAATGTGTGTGCTAAGCACACACATTCAGCACTGCTTCATCAAGCCAATACAATGCATTAGCCAGTGCTGATTGGCCAGAGTACGGAATTCGGCCAATCAGCGCTGGCTCTGCTGGAGGAGGCGGAGTCTAAGGTCGGACCTGAATGGAGACTGGTGTGGAGCGATCTTAGACTCCGCCTCCTCCAGCAGAGCCAGCGCTGATTGGCCGAATTCCGTACTCTGGCCAATCAGCGCTGGCCAATGCATTCTATTAGCCCGATGAAGTAGAGCTGAATGTGTGTGCTAAGCACACACATTCAGCACTGCTTCATCACGCCAATACAATGCATTAGCCAGTGCTGATTGGCCAGAGTACGGAATTCGGCCAATCAGCGCTGGCTCTGCTGGAGGAGGCGGAGTCTAAGATCGCTCCACACCAGTCTCCATTCAGGTCCGACCTTAGACTCCGCCTCCTCCGGCAGAGCCAGCGCTGATTGGCCGAAGGCTGGCCAATGCATTCCTATGCGAATGCAGACTTAGCAGTGCTGAGTCAGTTTTGCTCAACTACACATCTGATGCACACTCGGCACTACTACATCAGATGTAGCAATCTGATGTAGCAGAGCCGAGGGTGCACTAGAACCCCTGTGCAAACTCAGTTCACGCTAATAGAATGCATTGGCCAGCGCTGATTGGCCAATGCATTCTATTAGCCCGATGAAGTAGAGCTGAATGTGTGTGCTAAGCACACACATTCAGCACTGCTTCATCAAGCCAATACAATGCATTAGCCAGTGCTGATTGGCCAGAGTACGGAATTCGGCCAATCAGCGCTGGCCAATGCATTCTATTAGCCCGATGAAGTAGAGCTGAATGTGTGTGCTAAGCACACACATTCAGCACTGCTTCATCAAGCCAATACAATGCATTAGCCAGTGCTGATTGGCCAGAGTACGGAATTCGGCCAATCAGCGCTGGCTCTGCTGGAGGAGGCGGAGTCTAAGGTCGGACCTGAATGGAGACTGGTGTGGAGCGATCTTAGACTCCGCCTCCTCCAGCAGAGCCAGCGCTGATTGGCCGAATTCCGTACTCTGGCCAATCAGCACTGGCTAATGCATTGTATTGGCGTGATGAAGCAGTGCTGAATGTGTGTGCTTAGCACACACATTCAGCTCTACTTCATCGGGCTAATAGAATGCATTGGCCAGCGCTGATTGGCCGAATTCCGTACTCTGGCCAATCAGTGCTGGCCAATGCATTCTATTAGCTTGATGAAGCAGAGTGTGCACAAGGGTTCAAGCGCACCCTCGGCTCTGATGTAGCAGAGCCGAGGCTGCACAAGGGTTCAAGCGCACCCTCGGCTCTGATGTAGGAGAGCCGAGGGTGCACTTGAACCCTTGTGCACCCTCAGCTCTGCTACATCAGAGCCGAGGGTGCGCTTGAACCCTTGTGCACACTCTGCTTCATCAAGCTAATAGAATGCATTGGCCAGCGCTGATTGGCCAATGTATTCTATTAGCCTGATGAAGTAGAGCTTAATGTGTGTGCTAAGCACACACATTCAGCTCTACTTCATCGGGCTAATAGAATGCATTGGCCAGCGCTGATTGGCCAGAGTACGGAACTCGACCAATCAGCGCTGGCTCTGCTGGAGGAGGCGGAGTCTAAGATCGCTCCACACCAGTCTCCATTCAGGTCCGACCTTAGACTCCGCCTCCTCCAGCAGAGCCAGCGCTGATTGGCCGAATTCCGTACTCTGGCCAATCAGCACTGGCTAATGCATTGTATTGGCGTGATGAAGCAGTGCTGAATGTGTGTGCTTAGCACACACATTCAGCTCTACTTCATCGGGCTAATAGAATGCATTGGCCAATCAGCGCTGGCCAATGCATTCTATTAGCGTGAACTGAGTTTGCACAGGGGTTCTAGTGCACCCTCGGCTCTGCTACATCAGATTGCTACATCTGATGTAGCAGTGCTGAGTGTGCATCAGATGTGTAGTTGAGCAAAACTGACTCAGCACTGCTAAGTCTCTGCATTCGCATAGGAATGCATTGGCCAGCCTTCGGCCAATCAGCGCTGGCTCTGCCGGAGGAGGCGGAGTCTAAGGTCGGACCTGAATGGAGACTGGTGTGGAGCGATCTTAGACTCCGCCTCCTCCAGCAGAGCCAGCGCTGATTGGTCGAGTTCCGTACTCTGGCCAATCAGCGCTGGCCAATGCATTCTATTAGCTTGATGAAGCAGAGTGTGCACAAGGGTTCAAGCGCACCCTCGGCTCTGATGTAGCAGAGCTGAGGGTGCACAAGGGTTCAAGTGCACCCTCGGCTCTCCTACATCAGAGCCGAGGGTGTGCTTGAACCCTTGTGCAGCCTCGGCTCTGCTACATCAGAGCCGAGGGTGCGCTTGAACCCTTGTGCACACTCTGCTTCATCAAGCTAATAGAATGCATTGGCCAGCACTGATTGGCCAGAGTACGGAATTCGGCCAATCAGCGCTGGCCAATGCATCCCTATGGGAAAAAGTTTATCTCACAAAAATCACAATTACACACCCGATAGAGCCCCAAAAAGTTATTTTTAATAACATTCCCCCCTAAATAAAGGTTATCCCTAGCTATCCCTGCCTGTACAGCTATCCCTGTCTCATAGTCACAAAGTTCACATTCTCATATGACCCGGATTTGAAATCCACTATTCGTCTAAAATGGAGGTCACCTGATTTCGGCAGCCAATGACTTTTTCCAATTTTTTTCAATGCCCCCAGTGTCGTAGTTCCTGTCCCACCTCCCCTGCGCTGTTATTGGTGCAAAAAAGGCGCCAGGGAAGGTGGGAGGGGAATCGAATTTTGGCGCACTTTACCACGTGGTGTTCGATTCGATTCGAACATGGCGAACACCCTGATATCTGATCGAACATGTGTTCGATAGAACACTGTTCGCTCATCTCTAATATTAACCAAAATTTACCACCAATACAAAGCACAATGTGTCATAAAAAATCTCAATATTAATTATCTGAAATAAAACAGAGAAACAGCATCAAGCGGTGCAGTAACACCATAAAATAGGGGAACACAAATACATGAGTTAGGAAGTCTTCTCACCTTGGTATGTTGTGAATCCGTTCACAAGAACCATGAGTTGAAATGGAACCGATTTTACAGAGAGTTCCTCTCTGGGTAGATACTCAGTGAGATCCAGTAGAAGATGCACTTGGAGGGACCAGGAAAAACCCAGCAGCCTGGGTTTTCCTGGGTTTTTGAAATACTGAACTGCGCTCCACCAAGGATCAATATCTGAAACATGAACTTTATTTGTCAACACACTCCCCATTTCAGGGTACACACCCTTTTTTCAAGTGTACAAGGAACAAAATGCCAGCACTGAACAACATACACAACATTACAAACTTAAATAAGAAAAATTTCAATCAGAAATGCCCACAAAGTGATGCCAAAAGGGGGCATGGCTAATAACATAGTGCTAACATATTGGTGATCAAATACAGAAAAATACATCAAGCTCATGGTCTCATAATGCCCTAGGACCAAGGGGTTAATGATGATGATAATAATATTCATAAAATAAGAGAGATTACCTCCATAAATTTATAAGCCAGCCGGTGGATAGAACGGTGCCGCTCAGCGTTATGCATGCCATAATGAGCATGCACAGCTATTATCACGCGTGACTAAGAGTATGATGCTGCGCACTTTGACTGGCCACTGGGCATGCATGGTTAAGTCGGCAGATCAACTGAACAGCTGATCGGAGAACTGATCAGCTGTTCAACCCAAAATATATGCTTCGTGCAAGCTTGGCACTTGCATACCAGATGGCTCCTGTGACAACTGATGTTTGTAAACATCAGTGCATGTGAAGGTCCCGGGTGATGAAGGAATAGTGGTTGGCTGCTCAAAGTGAAACAGCCAATCATTAAATGCTGAATAGACTGTGATAAAACACTTATTGTAAACCTTATTAAAACAGCATATAAATGCAAAACACATACAAGCTAACGTCATATAATAATATGAAATAATCAGGGCATATAAATTATTTATATAAAAAAACAACAACAGAAAAGTACAGTAACTAGTAAAAACTAAAAAATAAATGCATAAAACATTGGTCTGTGTTAAGTCACCAAATAAATAAATAACATAAATAATAGATAGTAAAAAAGTACAAAATATATATGCAAGAACATAGGAGTGGTAATAATTATATAAAATAGCAATAAATGTTGGGTTCTTGTGAAAACTGATGGCTATAAGAGCAATAAAGAAAACGAAGTAAACTCAGTGGTACAAATATCAAACATAGAAAATGTATAAATAATATAGATAATTGTAAAATTGTATGTTCATACCATAAATGAATAACTTGCATCCCTAAAACTATAAAACCAAATACAGATAGAGTAAAACACTGTATACAAAATTACAAAATAATAATTAATAAAAAAAATTAAATACTGTATACAAAGAGATGTATCACCCCGTAATATCTACCAAGGCTTCATTGAGCCATGTTGGAACCAAAGTATTCAGTTTATAGATCCAATACATCTCTTTTCTGTGTAGTGCATCGAATCTATTGGAAACAGAATCAGAGATGTTGTCAAAAGGGGTTAGTAGAAAGCCATCAAAGAGTCCATTATGGAAGCTAGGTGCATGTCGGGAGACAGTATGTTTCAAGAATTTGTTTAACACATTCGATCGCTGTTTATTTAACCATTCCCTGAGTGTTTTAATTGTGCAGCCCACATATTGTAGGTTGCAAGGACACATAGACGATGTAAGAGGAAGCACACCTCAAATTGTAATTAATGGTGAAAATCTCGCCATTAGAATAGCTGTTTATTTGGCTAAATGGAGCAGTGCTGGTAACCTTTTCCTTTTTCAATCTACTAGGACCTAAGTCATTTTTAAGGGTACGTGCTCTTCTAAATGTCAAACCTTGGTGTCTAGGTAACACACCCTTTAGGAAATGTACATTAAGGAGCACGTACCAATATTTCTGCACGAATAATATCATGTTTCCCATTAAAAGTAGTGGTGAAATTAAAATTAAATTGATCTGTACTACACTTGACTCCAGGTTGCAGACAGTCATTTTGTGTTAAATTAGCGTCTTTGTCTTTTGCCATTTTGTAAGGCCTTTGGGATAATTTTTTTCATTAAACCTTTTAGAAAAGCTTTTACTCTGTTCCTCAGAATCAAAGTTCCGTGTGCAGTTTCTCCTAACTCTCTTAAACTCCCCATAAGGAACATTATTCATCCACTTTCTGTAGTGCAAGCTGCAATAGTCAAGCAGACTATTGCAGTCAACCTGCTTGAAGAAAGTCTTTGTCTTGTCACCTTCGCTGATAAGAGTGAGGTCAAGATAATTAATTGTGACTGAATCTGTACTACCAGAGAATTTTAATCCCCAGTCATTGCAATTCAGTTTGCATGTAAAATCCATAAATTCCTTTTCAGACCCATTCAATATAAAAATCAGGTCATCAATGTATCTCTTGTAGAACACTATGTGTTCAGACCATTTACTTGAACCATATACATAAGTTTCCTCAAATCTACTCATATAAAGGTTTGCGTAACTAGGTGCAAAACGTGTACCCATAGTGGTACCCCTGGTTTGGATGTATATGTTATCCTCAAATCCAAATGCCTTATGTTTTAAAATAAACTCAGTACCTTTCAATATAAAGGGTTTTTGTAGCTGAGGCCTACACTGTTCTTTATGTAATACCGCTGCTATATTCTTCATATTCTTATCATGGGGAATATTGCTATAGAGTGCAGTGACCGAGTTTTGCCCATCTATAACTGGGTTTCCAGGATATACTAAACAAACTGTTAATGAGACTAGGGGAATCCTTAAGATAGTATATCAAACATACTGCAAAAGGTTGGAGTTGAATGTCTACAAACTGAGACAAATTTCTACTTATAGAATTCTTCCCTGAGATTATAGGTCGACCCAGAGGATTTTTCATGTCCTTTTGGACTTTGGGGAGATGATAGTACAGAGCTTAAGTGGGGTTCTTGACCCATAGAAACTCTCTCTTTTTTCAAGAGGACCCCATAAGAGAAGGCCTCTTGTATTAGATGATAATATTCTAGTAGATGTTGAGGGGTAGGGTCATTACTCAGTTGGGTATAATAAGTCAGACAATATTTTTTCTGCTTCTTTATGGTAGGTGGCCTTGTTTTATAGGACAATGGTCCCTCCCTTGTCTGCATTATTATCGATGTCACAGTTATTTTTAAGAGATTGTAGGGCCTCCTTTTTCCTTTTGGTTAGAGTGATTCCCTTCTTATTTTCACTAAGATGTGATAGACGTGATAGAGAGTAGAATGTGTCTATATTGCTACCTTTATGTTGAATTGGGTATAACTTGCTTTTAGTAATATAATTAATTGCAGTTGGGGGGGGGGGGGAATAGCATTTGGCCCTAATTGCAAAGTGTCTGGTCAATGTGAGTTTCCGTATGTATGTACAGTTAGGGCCAGAAATATTTGGACAGTGACACAAGTTTTGTTATTTTAGCTGTTTACTAAAACATGTTCAGAAATACAATTATTTATATATATATATATATATATATATATATATATATATATATATATATATATATAATATGGGCTGAAAGTGCACACTCCCAGCTGCAATATGAGAGTTTCCACATCCAAATCAGAGAAAGGGTTTAGGAATCATAGCTCTGTAATGCATAGCCTCCTCTTTTTCAAGGGACCAAAAGTAATTGGACAATGGACTCTAAGGGCTGCAATTAACTCTGAAGGCGTCTCCCTCGTAAACCTGTAATCAATGAAGTAGTTAAAAGGTCTGGGGTTGATTCCAGGTGTGTGGTTTTGCATTTGGAAGCTGTTGCTGTGACCAGACAACATGCGGTCAAAGGAACTCTCAATTGAGGTGAAGCAGAACATCCTGAGGCTGAAAAAAAAGAAAAAATCCATCAGAGAGATAGCAGACATGCTTGGAGTAGCAAAATCAACAGTCGGGTACATTCTAAGAAAAAAAGGAATTGACTGGTGAGCTTGGGAACTCAAAAAGGCCTCGGCGTCCACGGATGACAACAGTGGTGGATGATCGCCGCATACTTTCTTTGGTCAAGAAGAACCCGTTCACAACATCAACTGAAGTCCAGAACACTCTCAGTGAAGTAGGTGTATCTGTCTCTAAGTCAACAGTAAAGAGAAGACTCCATGAAAGTAAATACAAAGGGTTCACATCTAGATGCAAACCATTAATCAATTCCAAAAATAGACAGGCCAGAGTTAAATTTGCTGAAAAACACCTCAAGAAGCCAGCTCAGTTCTGGAAAAGTATTCTATGGACAGATGAGACAAAGATCAACCTGTACCAGAATGATGGGAAGAAAAAAGTTTGGAGAAGAAAGGGAACGGCACATGATCCAAGGCACACCACATCCTCTGTAAAACATGGTGGAGGCAACGTGATGGCATGGGCATGCATGGCTTTCAATGGCACTGGGTCACTTGTGTTTATTGATGACATAACAGCAGACAAGAGTAGCCGGAAATTTTATTTTTTCTTTTTTTTCCTCCCCTACCGCCCCTCTTTCTCCTAAAAAAGGAACACATATCTCACTATTGGGATTTTCCTTTGTTTTTCTCTTAAGTCCCACGGGACTACAGTAATCGGAAATTTCTGAACATCTATCTTACAGAAAATATCATCCCTAGAGGCCTAAGACTGAGACACAAGACTTTCTTAACAATCAAGCCTTTACTATTGTGTATTTTATGTATTTTATCTATTATTTATTTTGCATTTATACGCTGTTTTAATCAGGTCTTTTACAATAAGTGTCTTATCACAGTCTATTCAGCATTGAGTGATCAGCTGTTTCACTTTGAGCAGCCGATCACTATTACGTTATCACTCAGGACTTCCACATGCACTGATGTTTACAAACGTCAATTGTCATGGAGGCCATTTCGGTACACAACCGCCACACTTGCACGCCGCAAATGTTTTGGGCTGAACAGCTGATCGCTTCTCCGATCAGCTGTTCAGTTCAACCGCAGACATAACTGCGCATATACGAAAAAGCGTAAAAACATCCAGCACACCCGAATAATAGAAAATAAAATGTAACTTTTACTTCATGTGAATTAAAAATCTACAACATGGATCCAGAAAGATAAGAAAAAAAGCCTACGCGTTTCGAGACCTGTCTTGTGGTCTCTTAGTCATGGCACGCGCATGCCCAGTGGCCAATAGAAGCAAATGGCATTACACTCACTGCTGTGCATGTGATAATAGCTGCGCATGTGCAGTATGGCATGCATAACTCTGAGCGACACTGTTCTATCCACCGCTAGATTATTATTATTATTATTAACCGCTTGGTTCTAGGGCATTACAAGACCATGAGCTTGATGTATTTTTCTATATGTAGTCACCAATAAGTTAGCACTATGTTAATATTAGCTATACCCCCTTTTAGCATCACTTTGTGGGCGTTTCTAATCTCATTTTTTCTTATTTAATGTTGTGTATATTGTTCAGTGCTGTAATTTTTTTCCTTGTACACTTGAAAAAAGGATGTCTACCCCAAAATACTAAGTTTGTTGGAAAGTAATGTTCATGTTTTGGATATTGATCCTTGGAGGAGCGCGGTTCCTTATTTCCAAAACCCAGGCTGTTCGGTTATTCCTGGTCCCAAGTGCATCAATATTAATTAAGTTAGGTTTGTAGCACTTTTTCATGCGTAGAGGGGAACAGAATGCCTGTACGTAGATCCAACGCAGATGTGAACCAAGCCTTAAAGCGTTACAAGCGTTCCTGTGCTGCTGTGCATCGGCATCTTTTTTGACTTTGGGTTAGCTGCCAACTATACCAAGACTACTCCTAGAGGTAATAACCTGGTGGTTCCCTGCAGACCAGATCCCTGTATAGAGGTTAAAGGGTAAAAACCCAGGGACCACTTAGACAACGCTAAAGTCTAACCAGTTAGGTGGCACAGTAGAGGCCAGGATTGGCTGTCAATTATAAAAGTATCCAATAGCACTAATTGCTGCATTTGGGACATTCATTTGTAAATTTGTCTGCTCTTAATAAGAAGGGCACTCTCTCTGTTACCCAGCCAGCCCCTCCACAATGCAATCATGGGTGTTGATGTCAAAATGACGATAAAAAAATCTTGATCAGCTCACCTACCCCAGGGTGCATGGGCAATCAGTACTCCACTTATGTTAGGTGGGTAGCAGTGGCGTAACGATTGGGCCTGGAAGGTTACGGGGCCTTCAGCCAGAGATAAATTCCCTGAGGGTTACAGTTTATAAAATGGGGTCAGTTCCCAAGAATTCTACTTTACTGGCAGTTCAATGATATGCAAACATGATATGGTATCAAAAACAAAACCATCTAAATCTGTGCTCTAAAAGCCAAATAACATTTCATCCCTTCTGTACCCCAAAGTATACCCAAACAATAAGTTTATGATAACCTAGATGACATTTTTATTCCAACTAAAAGTTTTATTAAAAGGTTATAAAACTATACATGTAGAGGACAAACAGCATGTTAAAAAAATTAATGGAGATGGAGACCTTTGTGAGAAGTGGGACATAATTATGTGAAAACAATGGCGAGTTAGGGCTGGTTAGGGAGACCCAAAGGTAAGGAAACGAGCCATCCTCTCACTGTTACGGTTAATTAGTTGAGAGGAAAGACTGAGTGGCTCTATTCATACCAACATTGAGTATTTGAGACTTGGTAGCATTACACTTATAACAGGACACCGCTCCAAATCTAGGATAGAGTCCCAGGGCACAGAGTAGGGTGAGTATAGCAGATTTTATTATGCCCAGTATTCCAAATATGTTTAAAATGCTAAGTAGGTAGCCCTAGTGTATTCTATCAAACTCATTCTCCATATACAAGGCCATGAGCAGGGAAGGCATCCGAGAGGTTTCTGCCCACTGAATGAGGTTTTTGAATCATCTCGTCACTTCCGGGGCTTGACTGCCTGTTATGTCAGTCCAGGTAGCTGCAACGGGGCTAAGGGATAGCAGTAGGGAATCTCGCCCTGCACTACTCCCACTAGCTAACCCGGTCCCTGCCTCACGGGTGTAGGTCGGCTGTTCTCAGGCTAAACCTGACCCCGACAGCTCCTCTCTCACTGACACCGTAGGCCTAGAGGGAAGTGGGAGAAGGAATGCCCTATAAGATCTCTAGGGACTGGAGACTAAAGGGGGTCACCCCTAACGAACAAGTGAAGCTGCTACTGACAGGGACTGACAAGGGTGTGCGCTGACTAACAACACAAGCAGCACACAGGAAACATGTAGGAAAGAATTCCCCAAACCAATATGGGAAGGAACCGTACACTAGGAAACAAACACAGGGAAACTGAGTAGAAATCAAAGGATAAGGCAATTCACTCACACAGTCAATTATACACGGAGGGAGGATTGGTGAACACAGAAGGGAAAACACACAAACCAACTTGTTCACCCAAAACCTCCCAAAAACCAACCACGGAACTTCCTCTATCCAAGATAACCACCTACTCCTCCTGCTAAGGCCTAGCTCTGTAAAAGCGACACTCAGCACAGAACCATGGGAGGCATGGGTTTAAATACAGAGTAGAGACCACTCCTCCCAGGTGCAAATGGGAGGACAGACTAATGAACCAGGAAATCAAGCTGCCTACCAACAGTGCGTGCGAGCAAGTCAGAAGGTGTGCACCAATACCCACGACACAAAATACTCCTAACAGGATCCTCCCCTCAAGGAGAAGACTCCGGATTCTCTAGGAGCATCCTTCTTCGGGAACTCCTTGTGGAATTTCTCCACGAGTCTGGGGGCTGACATATCCGACTCCAGAACCCAAGAATTATCTTCAGGACCGTATCCCTTCCATGCCACCAGATACCGTAGCTTCCCCCGAACATATTTGCTATCCAGAACTCGGGATATCTCATACTCCCCGGACTCAGAAACTGGTGGAACTTTAACTGGAGACGTTCCCTTCTTGGCCTTCTTTAACAAGGAGACATGGAACACCCGGTTTATCTTCCACCTTTTAGGTAGTTGCAGCTGCGCCGCCACTTCATTTACCATCTTGATGATCTTAAAAGGACCCACAAACCTGGGACTCAGCTTCTTGCTAGGAACCTTCAACCTGATATTCTTGGTGGACAACCAAACCATCTCACCAGGGAAGAACTGCAACTCTCCTCTCTTCCTATCCGCCTGGACCTTAGCCTGGTGCGACGCCCGCACCAGATTCTCTCGGATACGGGACCATACCCCTTGCAGCTTTTTAGAAAATAGCTCCTCCTCCGGAACTGGGGACGAAATGGAAGAAAATACTCCGAAAACAGGATGTCTACCACCGGAGCAAAAAAAAGGTGTGGTACCTGTGGCGTTGGAATCATGGTTGTTTAAGGAAAATTCTGCCAGGGGAAGAAAGTCAGCCCAATTATTCTGGTTCTCTCGAACAAAACACCTCAAAAACTGCTCCACATCCTGATTCTTCCTCTCTGTTTGCCCGTTAGACTCCGGGTGAAACCCGGAGGAAAACGACAGTGTAACTCCCAACCTGCTGCAAAAAGCCCGCCAGAATTTAGCCACAAATTGCGGACCCCTGTCCGAAACGATCTCCTCCGGAAGACCATGCAACCTTACAATTTCTTTAATAAATGACCCTGATAGTGTCTTGGCACATGGCAGCCTGGAAAACGGGATCAAATGGCACATTTTCGTGAAGCGGTCAACGACTACCCAAATGACCGTGAAACCCTTAGACACTGGAAGGCCCGTGATGAAATCCATAGACAGATGAGTCCAAGGTGCCTTAGGAGGTTCTAACGGATGTAGAAGACCGTGGGGACGGGTATGCGACGCCTTGGCTCTTGCACAGACCGAACAATTTTGAACAAACTGCAAGACATCCTTACTCCACCCTGGCCACCAAAAATTCCTAGACACCAATCTCATGGTCTCTGAAACCCCCGGGTGACCAGCAAGAACCGACTCGTGACACTCCCTCAGTAGACTTTGTCAGAGAGTAGTTGGGACAAACAGCTTGTTTCTAGGTATCTTGGAAGGTGCAGCGTGTTGCGCTTCGATCAAGGCTTTCTCCAATTTCGTGCCCAATACTGCTACCACCACTCCATCCCCAAGAATAGTGGCCGGCGCCTCTCGTTCCTCCTCAGTCGACATATACCGGGATAAAGCATCAGCCTTAACATTCTTTGAACCCGGCACATAAGTCACGGTAAAATGGAACCGCGCAAAAAATAGAGCCCATCTGGCCTGCCGTGCATTTAATCTCTTCGCCGACCCAAGATAAACCAAATTCTTGTGATCGGTAAATACCTGGACTGGCCTTCTGGCCCCCTCCAGGAAATGACGCCAATGTTCGAACGCTAGTTTTATTGCCAGTAGTTCTCTATCTCCGATGTCATAATTCCGTTCAGAGGCAGAGAATTTCTTAGAAAAGAAGGCACAGGGATGCGTACCCTCCTCGAACTCCTGAGAAAGTACTGCACCCACCCCCACCGAGGAGGCATCCACCTCCACTCGGAAGGCCAACCTCTCATCCGGCTGTCTCAAAATGGGAGCGGAGGAGAATCGCTTCTTCAATTCTTCAAACGCGGCTAGCGCCTCTGGCGACCACTTAGCACAGTCAGCCCCCTTCTTAGTCAAGTCCGAGATGGGTTTCACAACCTCAGAAAATCCCTTAATAAACTGGCGATAATAGTTGGAGAATCCCAAGAACCGTTGGACCGCCTTTAGGTTCTCAGGTCGCGGCCACTCCAAGACTGCCCTGACCTTCTCAGGATCCATTTCGAACCCCTTGTCCGATAGGATATAGCCAAGTAAACATAATTTATTGACCGCGAACACACATTTCTCCAGCTTAGCACTTAATTGGTTAACCCTCAGGAGATTTAAAACCTCTCTCACTCTCTCCCAATGAGTCTCCAAATCCGGGGTGTAAATGAGTATATCGTCCAGATAGACCACAACCCCCCTCCCTATGACGGCACTTAGTACATCATTAATAAAATTCTGAAAAAACGCGGGCGCATTGGTTAGACCGAAAGGCATCACCAGATTCTCAAAGTGTCCTAGGGGTGTGTTAAACGCTGTTTTCCACTCATCCCCCTTCTTGATTCTCAGCAAGTTATACGCCCCACGTAAATCTATTTTACTAAACCAGCGAGCTCCCGTAATCTGGCTGAAAAGATCCGAGATCAACGGGATGGGATAGGGATTCCGCACCGTGATTTTATTAATCTCCCTAAAATCCAAACAAGGGCGCAACCCTCCATCTTTCTTCTTTACAAAGAAAAACCCCACTGCTACTGGGGACTTAGATGGGCGAATATGCCCCACCTCTAGACTCCCCTCAATATACTCTTTGAGCGCCTCCCTCTCCGGAATAGTGAGATTGTACAACCTTGTCTTGGGTAACACTGCATTAGGTATAAATTTAATCGAGCAATCATAGGTGCGATGTGGTGGTAATGTCTTGGCTGCCCTTTCCTCAAAGACCTCCCTGAACTCACATATTTCTTGAGGCAAATTGTCTATAGACAAAGACATCACGGATATGGGCAGACATCGACCATTACACCCATGCCCCCAAGAAACTACTGTCTCGGTCTCCCAGTTGATAATAGGGTTATGCTGCTTCAGCCAGGGCCACCCCAACACTACTTGTGCTGGTAATTTAGACAACAAGAACAAGTCAATCTCTTCCCTGTGGCCACCCACAATAAACTCCAGACCCTCCACCTGTTTGGAGATGACAGATTGCTGTAGAGGGGTCTTATCAATAGCCCACACCGGTATCTGAGACTTCAAGACCAAAGGACTCACCCTTAGTTGCTCGCAAAACTCAGAGTCAATAAGGTTGACTGCCGAACCACAATCAACCAAAATCCGGCACTTCTGCCCATTTACCCATCCATCAAGGGTCAACCCGGCAGTCTGAGTACAGGAAATATGCACACCTCCCTCCTTAGTAGGTTTTCTTCCCTTACTCTCAATAGACCTGGGGTTATTACCCTCCTTGGCGAACCATTCTCTGGAGGGGCACACCCTTGCTAAATGTCCCATTCCTCCACACACAAAACAGCGTACTGTGCGGGACCCTTCACTCTTGGGTCTAGCACTTCGCACAGTGGCCCCAATCTGCATGGGTTGGTCCCCCGGGTCCTCTCCAAAAACAGAGAATTGAGGAGGGCTAACCCCCCCAGGACTCTTGTCTCCACGCTCCCGGAGGCGCCGTCCAACTCTAATTGCCAGCTGCATGGCCTCATCTAGATCTCCCGGAACAGGGTGAGAAACTAGATGGTCTTTAACCTGGTCCGAGAGCCCTGTCTCAAACTGACTAAGTAGAGCGGGGTCATTCCAGTGTACTTCTGCTGCCCACCTACGAAACTCTGTGCAATATTTCTCTATAGCGTGATCCCCTTGCACCACACGTCGTAGGTTATACTCAGCCGTGCGTACCCTGTCTGGGTCGTCATACAGTAACCCCATTGTGGAGAAAAACGCCTCTACAGTTAGTAAGCAAGCTGAGTCGGCTGGTAACGAATGTGCCCAGATGAGGGGATCATCTCTCAATAAAGTAATAATAATCCCAACTCTCTGTACCTCAGAACCGGAGGAAAACGGCCGTAGCCGGAAATACAAAAGACAGTCCTTTTGAAATCGGAAAAAATCTGACCTCTTACCTCGGAAGGGTTCAGGTAAGCTGACCTTTGGCTCCAGAGGCCGACCCACAGGGGCGCTACTCACCTGCCTCTGTATGCCCTCCACCTGAGAGGCTGTGTGTTGAGCCAACTGCTGTACTTGAGATACGCCAGAAGCTTGGATGGCATCCATTCGTAGCTTGATCCCCTCCATCTCAGTGGAGATCTGCTGCACCGCCTGGTACAACTGTTTCAGGTCCGTCATAATGCAAACGAACCTTTCCTTTTTTTTTTTTTTTTTTTTTTTTTTTTACCGGCTGAGTGTACTGTTATGTCAGTCCAGGTAGCTGCAACGGGGCTAAGGGATAGCAGTAGGGAATCTCGCCCTGCACTACTCCCACTAGCTAACCCGGTCCCTGCCTCACGGGTGTAGGTCGGCTGTTCTCAGGCTAAACCTGACCCCGACAGCTCCTCTCTCACTGACACCGTAGGCCTAGAGGGAAGTGGGAGAAGGAATGCCCTATAAGATCTCTAGGGACTGGAGACTAAAGGGGGTCACCCCTAACGAACAAGTGAAGCTGCTACTGA
This sequence comes from Leptodactylus fuscus, assembly GCF_031893055.1. NCBI lineage: Eukaryota > Metazoa > Chordata > Amphibia > Anura > Leptodactylidae > Leptodactylus > Leptodactylus fuscus. The sequence continues at coordinate 120,543,843 of NC_134269.1, forward strand.
CAGGGACTGACAAGGGTGTGCGCTGACTAACAACACAAGCAGCACACAGGAAACATGTAGGAAAGAATTCCCCAAACCAATATGGGAAGGAACCGTACACTAGGAAACAAACACAGGGAAACTGAGTAGAAATCAAAGGATAAGGCAATTCACTCACACAGTCAATTATACACGGAGGGAGGATTGGTGAACACAGAAGGGAAAACACACAAACCAACTTGTTCACCCAAAACCTCCCAAAAACCAACCACGGAACTTCCTCTATCCAAGATAACCACCTACTCCTCCTGCTAAGGCCTAGCTCTGTAAAAGCGACACTCAGCACAGAACCATGGGAGGCATGGGTTTAAATACAGAGTAGAGACCACTCCTCCCAGGTGCAAATGGGAGGACAGACTAATGAACCAGGAAATCAAGCTGCCTACCAACAGTGCGTGCGAGCAAGTCAGAAGGTGTGCACCAATACCCACGACACAAAATACTCCTAACACTGCCTGCCACGAAGTCCACCAGGTCCAGTTGCACCAGAGTGGGCAGAACAACATAAATGGTGTGAGAGGAAGGGAAAGGAAATCCACTCATTGAGTTCAAGTGATGTTGGACCGTTGTCTGACCATGTTAGATCTCCAATTCATGTGGATTGAGTCTGCAGGTGAATGGGGCCAAAAACTAAGAAATCTACTCTCGAGTATGATTGATGTGGTGGGGAAAAGAATGAAGAAGATTATTTCAGAAAAGTGGGCAGTATGTCTTTTACGGGTAATAGAGTCTACTGCAAAAAATGAAAATCCTCCAGTTTGTAGAAGGCCCTTGGCAGAGGCTTTAATCTTAGGGAGTAATGTAGTTAAAAAAATTAGCTTGAGATTTGTAAGGGAAGTAAACGTTATATATAGTATAAAGAACATTGTTAATGTTGTATCTGCCCAATGGATCCTGGAAAATGATATTGAGAAAGTGACAATATATTTAACAGCCACCGTAACAGCTTTGTGTTTAGCAGGGCCAGAAGCCATAACAATATGCAGAATTTATCCATGTGGAAATGGATCCTGCTATACCATCAACATATAACAGACTAAACACAGTACTTTTCTCTACAGTAAACTACGTTTATATGGGTTATTCAAGCCTTTGGCATTTAAAGAGTAGATTTTAAGTACCATTATTAGTCAAGGTAAAAACTACGTATAGAAAGAGTCTGGGCCCCAGCACGTACACATCGCTAAAAGAAAATGCGATGTTCCCAAGCAGAAAATTAGTTTGATAAGCATAGAAATGGGTTAACCAGATAATAATAATACTAAAAAAACCCCTTAGGAATAAAATGTAACATAAAATAACTAGTAATATATCCAGTAATAAGTCCAGTCATAGTGCATAGCACTATTATCTGTGAGGGAAGAGAACAGGATGATAAAATGACATAATCGCTCTAAAGTAGAATAGAGCAGTTGTAACTACCTGACAAAGGAATACTATAAGCAAGAAGGACCTTAGAGTTATAAACAGTAAGTGTAACATCTCTGCTTGTTTGGGTCTCTGCGCCACCCTCCACTCACACGCTGTGGAGCAGGAGGCATGTTCAGTTTGATTCTTGGCTTAGTGTTTTTCATTGCAGTGTGAACACTGCTCTTTCTGTAATTGAATTTCCACCACACCCATCTCCTGCACCTTGTTCACCTGTTCATCAAATAATTAATTCTAGCCTTGCCTGTGTGATTGACAGCCTGTCTTCCAATCAAGCCTAGGGTGGGTCTTTGGCTTCCTATATGCAGGCCATCAGCCCACACAGGCTAGCTGGCTGGCTATTTTGACTCTGTCCTTAGACTTTGTCCCTGCTAACTCCTCTTTCTGCTTCTATTGTATTACTGACCTCTGACCTTTGGCTTCTCTTGTGACTATTTTCTTGGTTTACGACTTTGTACTGCATTGCTTGACTGTTACCAGACCCTTGGCTAGCTGACCTCCCTTTGTTGTTGTTTGTTTTGTCTGTGTTGTCACTTATATATAGGAAGGGCTTGTCGACCAGTTGTCCTCTGCCACCTAAGGCAGTGAGGCAAGCAGATAGGGGTTGCAGTGGGTTCAGCTTAGGGCTCACTGTCTTGTCGTGCTCCTTCCCCCAGGGCTCACCAAGAGCTTGGGAATTGCTCCTATTGCAATTCCATTACAGTAAGTCTCTGTAACCTGATTGTAGTAGAAGGTCCTTGATTAAGGAAGGATCAAGGAAACAGCGACTGATTTATGAGTACAAGGCCATGACCCTATTCCAGACATTGGACAATGGGATGAATATCTCACGTGGGTTTATGTCTTTTTATACACATCATTAAGACAGCCATTAAGATAAGAACTGGGGGATCTGGCAATTGATTGTTTGTTGTTATAAGTATATAGTAATAAGCCTCTTCCCCCCTCCCTCCTGTAATCCTACCCCTGTGTCCAGTTATAAATATGCAGCCTCTAGAAAGTGTTTTTTAGTTATATCTGAAGAAGAAGCTCAGAGGAAAGCTTCGAAACGTCATATTCTGTCATCATTATGAGTTAGCCATTAAAAAAGGTATCACCTACTGAAGACTTACAAAGTTTTTTTTGTTTTTTATAAGCTATGATTTAGGAATACAATGAGTGCGGTCAAGGTACAGATCAAGGTCTTTTAACCCCTTCCCGCAAACCGCCGTACTATTACTGCGGATGCATGGTGTGCACACAGAAACTGTGTGCGCACCATGCGCTGCGGGTGTCAGCCGTATGTTACGGCTGACAATGCCCCGTAACACCCGCGGTCGGAACCGGGTCCGATCGCGGGTGTTAACCCCTGATATGCCGGCGGTCAACATGACCGCCGGCACCTCCGGGGTTTCGTTCTAAAATGGTGCCGATCGGCACCCCCCGCACCGGTTTCGGGGGGTGCCGGTGTTCGTAGGGGGCAGCCCGGGATCTGATCAGTGACCCCAGGTCTGCCCCATCACTTACCCCCTTCACTACCTGGTTGATCCTGCCTAAAAAGAAAGCTGTCAGCCTGTGCGTCTACACAGGCTGACAGCTTCCTATACAATGCAATACACGTGTAACACGTGTATTGCAGCATATATGTAGTGAAGCAGTGATTAGCCGATCACTGCTTCAATCCTCCATGGGGACAGAAAAAAAAAAGTTGGAAAAAAGTAAAAATAAAAAAGTTTAAATAAGTTTAAAATAAAATAGAAATAAATAAAGCCCCAAAAATCCCATTTTCCCCATATAAAATGTTTTATTATGTAAAATAAAGAAAAATAGAAAAAAACATTACATATTTGGTATCGCTGCGTCCATAATAACCTGAACAATAAAATTAAAACATTATTTAAGCCGAACGGCGAATGTCGTAAAAAAAAAAAAAAGTAGAAAACCGCACAAAATAATGATTATTCACCACCTTTCCCTTACAAAATGTTCAATAATAAGTAATCAAATGGTCAGATGAAAACCAAAATGGTACCAATAAAAAGAAGAGGTGTTCCCACAAAAAATAAGCCCTCAACCAGCTCTGTCTAGCGAAAAATAAAAATGTTATGCCTTTCAGAAGATGGCGATGCAAAAATAGTTGATTTTTTTCCCTAAATTGAATTTTATTCTGCACAAATAGCAAAGCATTAAAAAATAATATAAATGAGGTATCGCCGTAACCGTACTGACCCACAGAATAAAGGTAACATGTTACCTATGCTGTACGCTGCACGGGAAAAAAAATAAATGCTAAAAAGCAATGCCAGAATTGATGTTTCCTTTTACATCCCACCCAGAAAGAGTTAATAAAATGTAGTCAATAAGTTACAGGCCCCAAAATGGTGGCATTGAAAAGTACATCTAATACCGCAAACATCAAGCCCTCATATGGCCACATTGCCAGAAAATAAAAATAAAAATCTAGCTTGTACAATGTGAAGACAAAAACCCCAAAAGTCGCCAAATCATTAGGACGTAAGTGGCTGCAACTAGAAGGAAATGTGTAAGCGGTGCGAGCGTTTTCAGGGGACACCCCATATTTAGAGCTTATGAGAGATAATACAGCAGTGCTGATCCCCAGAATGCCCCTCTTCCCTGTCTGCGTCATAGGAGCTAGTGAGAAAATAGAATGGGATTTGGTGTACCCAATTTACTTCGCACAGCTTACATATTCACTTTGGGGTTACTAATGCTCACTACATCACTTGATAAATTCTTTGAGGGGTGCGGTTTTCAAAATGGGGTCACTTTCTAGAGGTTTCCACTGTTTTGACTCCTCAAGGGCTTTGTAAATGCGACATGGTTCCTGAAACTGCTCACAGCCAGATCTGCCCTCTAAAAGCTCCTTGGCGCGCCTTCCCTCCTGCATCTCGCTGTGGGTCCATATATTAGTTTACACCCACAAGTGGGGTACTATGGTAGTCGGGAGAACTTGCCTAACAAATTGTGGGATGTGTTTTCTCCTTTAACCCCTTGTGAATGTGCAAATTCTAGGGCTAAACGAAAATATTAGTAAAATAAATTCAAATTTGAAAATTTCACCTCCATTTTGTATTAATTCCTGTTAAGCACTTATAGGGTTAAACTACTAGGTATATGTTGTTTTGGCTTATTTAAGGGGTGCAGTTTTGAAAATGGGGTGATTTATGGGGGGCTTTAATACAAGGGTTTTTCAAAACCCCTTCATAACTGGATTAGTCCCTTTAAAAAATGGGTTTTGGAAATTTCTTGAAAATTTTGAATATTGTTGTTTCACTTGTAAATCTTATAATGTCCGTAAAAATTAAAAGGGCTCCTAAAGTTTGATGCCGACATAAAGCAGAGATCTGGGACACGAGATTTATGATATAATTTTGGCGGTCTGACTATCTGTATGTAATGCACATCATTTCAAACTTTATAAAATGCATATTTTTCAAAATTTCCACCAAATTTCCAATTTTTTCATAATTAAACACAAAACATATCAACCAAAATTTGCCACTAACATGAAGTTCAATGTGTTATGAAAAAACAATCTTAAAATCACTTTGGTAAGTTAAAGCGTTCCAAAGTTATTGCCACATAAAGTGACACATCTCAGTTTTGAAAAATCGAGCTTGGTCAGGAAGTCAAAAAGTGCCATCGGCGGGAAGGGGTTAAAGGGATTCTATCATTAAAATACAATTTTTTGTGACTAACACATAGGAATAGCCTTAAGAAAGGCTATTCTTCTCCTACCTTTAGATGTCTTCTCCGCGATGCCGTTCAGTAGAAATCCTGTTTTTTTCGGTATGCAAATAAGTTCTCTCGCAGCACTCAAACAGCACTGGAGGTATCCCCAATGCTGCAAGAGAACTCTCCAGCGACGCCTCTATCTTCGTCTGGAACAGCCTCTTCACGCGCCTTCTTCCGGCACTGGAATGAAACGTCTACGCATGCGCAAGTCGGCTGTACTGTCCGGCCTTGGGCAGAGCCGACTGCGCATGCCTGCCTGGTGTAAGCAGCCATTTTCTTGTGGCCACTTACCCCGCTTACTTGGAGTAGGCCCATCCTGGGTACATCCCAAGATGAGCTCCTCAAAGTGTGGGAAAATGCCAGAAGGAGCATACAGAGGAGCACACAATGGCCGAATGGATATGGCAAATGCGGCTAAGATGGTTGTTTCCCTACATGTGAGGGTGGGATGCAGGTTTCTGCGGGAGGTAAGGGGATCATGGAGTTCTAACAGCATGTCCTGGGCTGTTATTCTGACAGCAGCTTTCAGCGCCGCATTTCAAAAAAAGAAGATGCTGCAATCCACAGGCAAGGAGACAGTAATAGCGGCTGAGCTGCGGCCCTGTAGTATCCAGGTAGCACTAACAAGCAGTCCAGATGGGGAAAACCTCTCACAACAGCTGGCCAACAGGGGTCCTTGACCCTATAGTTGCATTTTTAGAGCTGGATGCAGTAGTCATAAGCAGTGAGCTGTGATTAGATGCCAGGTTATCTCACAGCCTCCTGTTCAACCATCCACTGCAGTCAGTGGCCAAGTTCCGCCCCCTATATGAATTTTTGAAACCCAGAATAAACCACATAAGAGTGGCATTTATGTGGGCATAAACTGCTGATTGGGCACACCACAGCAGGGAGCAGAAGAGAAGGAGAGCCTATTTAGTTTTTTTGAACACAGGTGTAGATGATTAGGTTTCTGAATGGCATCTTGGTTTTGCAAAGCCCCTTAAGTACCAAAAATTTGGAGAGTAAAAATGCTTACTACTTCCATTGATTGGCGACTCGGCCTGAAGAATGAGCATCTCGCTTCTGTTTTTCTGGGAGCCGGAAGAAACGACTCCCATTGATTTCAATGGGAGCTGTCTTTTTTGTTCAGGGTTTTGAGGCGGATGCAGCCAAATAGTGTCAATTCTTAAGTAATTCCACTGTACTTTGAGCTCATCAGAAACAACCAAAAGCCATTCCCTCTAACGTTCACACTGAGTTTTTTGTTCAGGAATTTGGTCAGGAAACTGACTCAAATTCTTCCTTCTAAAAACGTCTCACCATAGGACTGTATGGTGAGACGTTTTTTGAAGGAGGAATTTGAGTCAGTTTCCTGACCATTGAAGTCAATGGGAGTCTTATTTTTGCACGTGTATTTTTTACACATGTATGTTGCCAAAATACATGTGCATTTAGTCACAATAAAGTTCACAGCCATTACCCCCAAGATTAGCATGCACACAGATAAACATGTATGAAAGAGAAAAAGGTATACCCAGCACGTCTTGTATTCTTGATAAAACTTTGCTTTTAATAGCAAAAATAAATGTCCATTAAAAACTCTGAATAATGAGACAACGAGCATATTCAACAAAAAAGTGTCTCACAAGGACATACCACACCGACGATACCAACACATCAATGACGACACGTTTCGGGGCTATGGGCCCTTACTCTGCACTCCAAAAGCCAAAAAAATAGCACTCCTTCCCTTCTGAGCCCCCCTGTTGTCTGCCCAGTTTATTTTCATATATGTAACATTGGGGTAACCAAGATAACTAATGTAAACGTTTTATATGGTAAATAATATTTATAAACTAATTTGGGTAGTGTGCTGTCTAGAAAGCAGAAAATGACGGGTACTGGGAGGGGAGACGTGATGTCTCCCCTCCCAGTACCCGCCCACACTCTCCTAACCCACCCACACTCTCCTAACCTGGCAGGGAGGGGGCAGCGAGGCGAAGAAGACTGCAGCTGGAGCAGTAGCGAGGCGAAGAGCAGCGGAGCAGCCATCTCTGGAGGTAAGTGGCACCAGGGGGGACTAAGTAGCCAGAGGATTTAAAAAAAATCCTCTGGCTACTTAGTGATTCACTACACAGCGTGGATTCTAACAATTCTTAGATTCCATGCTATATAGTGAATAGGATTGCTTTTAAAATCCGATCTCCGATTTAATAAAAAAAATCCCATTGACTTGCATTGGGATCGGAATTGGGATTGAGATCGGGTTCGAATGAAAAATGATCGGAAATCGGATTTTAAAATTGATCCTGAAAAGTCAAGATCGGCTCAACCCTAGTAATGACCATATCCTGGATTTTAAACTAGGTCTCATTATTATGTCATCTATTAAAAAATATGAATTATCACCAATAAATCTGTGGCAGTAATCTGCTGCTGAAACTTTTAAAAACGTTTTGCAGGTTTGCGGAGTACAAATCCTGACCATGAAAATAAATCTCTCCTTCTTTTTTTTTTTCTTTTTCTTCTCATTAGATCCATAAGGTTACAATTGCCCTGTTTTTCCAATAATGTGTTGTATTTTTATTTTTTTTTTTTGTTTTAATTAAACCAGCCCAATTTCAAGGTTCTGTTCACTTGTACTTTGGAGACCATGTTACAATGTTCAACAGAATAGTGTAGTATTCTGTGCTATTTTGTCAAGTAAAATCCCGGAACCTATGGTAAAAACACAATGACTCCACCACCTGTTTCTGTCTTGCAACAGATCTGGCCCTTCCATTTAATTTCTTGTAATTGTTCCCAGTCCTAAATAGGTTAATCTATTTGCTAGCATCAGCTATCAGCTACTGTGATAAATAAGAGTAGTAGTTTTTTTTGCAATTCTGTGTTTCTGTGTGTTCCTCCCCCAATGTCAGTTTACTGAGATCCTTTGCAATATTGGCCTTGCTGTCACTAGATATATCTGTTTTCCGACCATCCAGAAATAGCTAGTTGTTACATTGAATTAGAGCTACATCCAGTATAAAACCCCTTTGGTTAGATAGAGTTAACCTTTCTTCATCATGTGACACCATAGAAGCCCAATCTTGGCTTTGTCTCCTGTGATTTCTTCAACGCTAGAATATTGCTACTGGATTGTCTCCGTAGTGTATTTCAACTGTGGGATTACACGGGATATAAAATAGTACCTGCACAGTGAAAAATATCTGGTTATGAAATAAAACATTCTGGGTACTGGGCATACATGAATATAGATATGTGGAATTTCTGTTACCGTAATGTAGGAATGATGATAGTTTGTAATGGCTATTGTGACTATTAGAGCATATATCTTCAGCCCACGTTACATTGTCCTGTATTGATTTACAGTATTCTTCTAATATCATTTGCTTTTGGGTATTAACCTATTCATTAACTGTACAGTACTTGAGTGACAGTCTTTGGAAAATCGCATTCAACTTTTATTTACAACAGAATGCAGGCTGATATACACAGGGGCCCACCACAAGGGGCCAAGGGTCTCACACAATGATATTATACATTGATTTTATTCAGTTCCTTTTGCATAGCTCTTTCCTTGTTCTCCTCATTTACCATGGTATGCAGTCTGTTGCTGACTTCAGTTCTATGTGCTGGTGCAGAGCACGGACACATTCCTCTCTGGTTAGTGTAGGGCAGTGGTTCCCAAACTTTCTAAATGAAGGACCGCTTATAGGAGAGACTTTCATTACCATACTTGGCCCCATTCAAAAAGAAATCAGCTATATGTGGTAGTAGTATGCTTTCTTTGGTGCTTTGTAACAGTATATTTCCTTGACTATGCTGCTTCTTCCTTCACATATGCTTGCTGTACACACTCTACTACCTCCACATTTCCCCACATACTCAGCCCTGTTCCCCCACCCTTCTTCCATATACTGTATGGAGGTAGTTTACAAGCTACATGACATGTGACTAGTCTCATGACTGTGCCATCATCAAACACCAGCAATCAGCATTGCCCACAGTTTGCAATGTAGAGAAGAAATTTCTCAACTTGGCTTGTGACACTCCCCCCCCCCCCCCACTTCCTCCACAGAGGTCTTTTCAGTGTGTAGGGCATAAAATATGTGTGGTGATAAAATATAGTGTGAAAGAGGCTTTGAGTAATCCCTTACCTAATCTGCAATATCTCATGAAACCAATGCAACAGAATATCACAACATACTGTGAAGTCTTGAAAGACTATAATTCATACCTCCCAGTTTCCACATCCACTAAAAATGCCTGTATATGAACACTAATACTATTGTGAGCATATCACTTCACTTTGTGATGATATATTGTGATCTAAATCCCTACTAGCACGTGGTCAGTTCTCTGGTATGTTCAGAGATTGAAATACAGTAATACTGTTATGTGGAACTTTCTTAAAGTGAATTAGTAACCAGGTAAAGGAGCGTTCACACTAGCGTCGGCGTCCGACAGCTAGTGTCCACGCAAAATCTTGCGCGGACATTAGCATTGGACACTAGCTGTGTACGTTACATTTTGCATTGATTTAATGGGACATCATGTGCGTTCTTTTACAGTCCGTGTCTGTCCTTAAGTGTCCGTTCACAAAAGATGTCCGCTTTTTCAAGCGGACAGCAAAAACCTACATAGGGTTTTTCTGTCCGCTTGAAAAATCTAACATCTTTGTGAACGGACACTTAAGGACAGACAGGGACTGTAAAGAACGCACATGATGTCCCATTTAAATTAATGCAAAATGTAACGGACACAGCTAGTGTCCGATGCTAATGTCCGCGCAAGATTTCACGTGGACATTAGCATCGGACACTAACGGTCGGACACCGGTCCCTCTGCTATGTAAAAAAAAATACCACTATTCTGAATGGCACAATGTAGGTATGGGCCCCACTACAGGTTTTGCATTGGTGCCCAGGTGCTTCAGGTTCTACCTCTGGACCTGACAGATCCACTTTTTTTTTATATGTAGTATCTTATCAAATTTCTATTTTCTTTCAAACTCCAGCAGCACAGACACCTATGTACCCTGTGTTTTATATCTTGTCGTAGAACAGGTAAACTTGTTCCAGCTCAGTATCCTCTCCTTATTCAATCAACTCATACATTAAAATGTTACATTTTAGTAAATATGCACTTTTGTGTAGCCAGTTGTTGATGTTGGTCCAAAGGCATTCTGGTTTTAGTGATTTTTTTTTAAACATTTTTACAGGATTTCCTTGGTCAGATGTTTTGTACTTTGGGTGAAATCGTTGGATCTCAAGGAAGTCGGCTTGATAAGCCTGTGACGTAAGTATCATGTAAATAGACAGTGTTAAAAGAGGCATCTTTGGGGAGTATCTCTCTCTCTCGTGTATGTGGATTATGACTTTACATGTGTATATCCTATACTTCAATCCCAGAAAATAGCACATTAGTAAAAACTGGGATTAAAAAGTTAGTCTACTCTCAAAACCTATATTTTTATTGAAGACTGAAAATATACTGCCTCTAGGAGTTTATTGTCGTTACCATCTTCATGAAGCTTTGTGATAAACGGAGGTCTTCCCCCCCCCAAAAAAAAATAAAAAAATAAAAAAAAAATGTATACATTTTTAAGTAACTGACTGGAAGGCAATATTGCTTTTCACTCTGAAGTATCCTATAATCATGGCTGAAACAGACAAGATTTCAGTTTTCTGTGATTCAAACCATTGCAGTGGGATCTTGGCTGTGCACAGTTACGCTGGGTTCACACCTGCGTCTGGGGTCTCCGTTCTATGTTTTCCGTCTTCTGCATGCCAGAAGACGGAAACCATAGACAAGGTCCAGCCGTGCGCGGCGGTGAGCGTTTTGCGCTCTCCGCCGCGAAACCGGATTTTTTTATCCGGACACAGAGTACTGCATGTCCGACTCTGTGTCCGGATTATAAAACCTGGTTTCGCGGCGGAGAGCGCAAAACGCTCACCACCGCGCACGGCTGGACAGCTTTCTCACCCATTCAAATGAATGGGTGAGAAAGTCTCCTGCAGGTTTCCGTATCCTGCCTGTGTTTTAGGCAGGAAACGGAAACCTAAGTACGGAGACCGGGCCGCAGATGTGAACGAGCCCTAAGCTCTTTTTTTGTGACGGCGGGTTCTTTGTGTGCTCTAGCATCGCATGGTAGTAGTATGGTGGTTAGATTAAATAAGTTGCTTACTATAACACAGTAGTGTGGTGCAAGGTTGGAAATCACTGCATTGTAACTATTGCAATACTGTTCTTTAAAGAATACAATAAGAATATTAAAGAAAATTTTAAATGGCCTCTTTTCATATCTATGTAAGGTTGTATGAAATAAAAATTTTAAATATGCTGTGATACAGTAACTTGAAACCACATTGGACAATATCACTGATCCAACCAGCTTGGATAGTTTATGGGTAAAATTCCTGCATTTATGAAGCATATTTACTAATTCACTTTCTAGTAGCAAACCTCTACAGTAGAGTTAATTTTATTTTTCTGTACACGTTATATAATGTACAGAACCCCAAAGGAACTTCTGTACATAGAAAGTTATTTAAGCTTTCAGCACCTCTTTTTGTCTTTATTGAATAACAGCTTGCTTTATCTATATTTCATGGTTTCTTTGTTTTCTTTAACCATAAAAATGCTCCAAAGCACTCGGCTCTTAAATAAAAATGATTCAACAGTGCATGTACAATATATTAATGGCAGATGCAACTGTAATTTGTTGTATTGGACTAGCCTAGGCCTAAAAAGTGAAGACAAATGGTATGAACAGGATACAATATGGGGCTCTGAAGCAGGGGGATGGTCACTGCACTTATGCTAACAAAGGTGCATTGGAAAAAGGTTTCAATTTTGACAGTAGTATTGGAATTGGAACACTGCTGATTTTCATAGGGTTGCCTTTGTCTGCTTTCTCAAACGGATGGACATTGTTCTACTATATGTGTAGCCTTACACACCAGACACTATGGAACCATGTTTGAAGGGCACAAGCTGGTGATAGCAGCTTTATAGTATGGGGAAACTTTTCATGGAATTCTCTGGGCCCACCTGTTCATATGGAAGGCGCACTCTACTGATTTGGGTTTCATCTTTGCAGATCACTTACATCCATACATGATTTTTCTTTTCCCTGGAGTAAATGGAATTTTCCAGCAAGAAATGTCACATGTCGCAGGACCAGTACTTCCAAAGAATTGAATCCAATTGAGCATTTTTGGGACCACTTCAATCATTGTGTTCTGTGGATCCTCCTCTATGCACCCTTCAGCAAATGTGGGATGCATTGAAGACAGCAGGGCTCCAGATATCTGAGACAACCTACTAGCACCTTATTGAGTCACACCAAGCCCATCTAGCTGCTATCGATGTGCACAGCAGTTACTCTGGATAGTAGTTTAATTGGGCATAAAAGTACATATAAAAATATACTCCACTAGCCAGAAGAAAATCAATCAAACACTGCAGTTGTGCACATATTTAGTCTCAAAATGAAACAGGAAGTCACTGAGATAATTCAAACCATTGGTTCTCTCCTTATATAGATCCTCTAATAAAGTCAATAGTATATGAATGAAAGATAGCGAAATTCATCCATAATAATGTGTCAGCATTCCAATGCCATTATATGAATAAAGAAGAATTACCATGGGTGAGTTCTGCTATCTTTCATTCTGCTATTGATTTTATATATAATAATATAGAAGTCTATATAATGTTCCCAAAATAGGAGTAAACATTGCATGCTTGTATGCCCTCAGCTCCGTACACAATAAAGGGTGATAAAATTATAGGGCCAGGAAATGGTGAGGAGAAATGGTGCACACTGCACCAGAGTATGGGGGCTGCATGCATGGGAGGAGATAAGGGGACAGAGCCAGTGGCAGGGTGACATGATGACTAGTGCATAAGCACTACAGGGGCACAATCAACTGGGATGCACTGGCTGTAAAGACTGATGGAAGAGTGGCGAGGGTGAGATAAAGAGGGGCAGAATAGAATGAATGACAAAGAAATATACAGGCTTTATAACAGCAAAGTAGTAGTGGTGGTTAGTGAGAGTAATCTCTGATTTCAGGCATTTTTCTTTCCAAAATTCTGGAAAGCTGCCCATCTATAGAGATTGTGTTTGTTCTGAGGAACGCAAGGCAGGACAAATAAATTACAGAAAGGCAATACTAATTTCTAATGTGCAAATTCTGAATGTTTCTGCTTGAGAAAATATTTATTTTTCACAGCTGTTAAGAAATTTGTTTTTACTTTAGTAGAGGAAGTTTTGCGGTCCTACTAAAAGTAAAGTAAAATGTTTACTTAGACTCAATTGATTTTTTTTTTAATTCAGAATTTACCATTTAATAAAATCAGAAGTAAATAATAAATTTAAAATAATAAATCATGCCCTGCTTCTTCAGTAGATCAGCATTTTTATGCACCTTTCATTCTCATTACTCTGTAATTTTCTTATATTTTAATGCTCATTTTTATACAGCTCAATATAGTCAAAGCTGAGAGTTAACCATTCATTAGTCGCAAGGTGCCAAATCTATTGATATTCCTCTCTAGTATCTAATAAAACCTAATTTGTCTATGTTTCTCTTAGAATTGCTGGCAACATCTTCAAAAATCATTTGGCAGACATTTAATTAGGGCTTAAACAAATCTGTTCTGTAGCTATAATGATATTTAAAGAAAAATGATATTGCTTGTCACATTGCAAGACACTTGGAAGTGTAGATTTTGGTTTCCTATTGATTGCAGAAGCAAATTGGTTAGGGTGCATGCCCACAAGACCCTGCCCGCATGCACAATTATACAGCAAAACCATACATTTATTATCGATCATGTTTGGGTTGAGATTTGGGCGCATGTGGCTCCCACACTGTGAGTATACATCCTTAGGATTATATATAAGCATTACTCTTAGTGTTGGTATGATTTTTACTTTCTGCTGGTACCATATGGACTATTTTGGAGATATTATGTTATGTCATTAATTTTAGCTTTCAAATAACTTTTAACCCTTTTACTGCAGGAAATTTGGATACTGTTCTTGCTACCTGACTTTCCCTATAGCTGTAATTGAAACAGAAAGTCCACAGAGAAAACATCTGCAAACTTTCTGTGCAAAGCGCTGCAGGAAGAACGGCGATATGTTGCCGCCATGGTTTTTCTCACAGTGCTTTTTTTTGCTGTGGAACGCCACATGGGGCCTCAGCCATGAAATTATGTTTTATTAAACTTTGATTTTGCTGGCATCTGTCCTAGTTATTTTAACTCACAATACGGTAAATACAGTACTGCAAACACATATTTTGACAATGTATTGTTAAAGAGCCACACATAGTAACACTATGATACATGTTTTTTGACTGATGTTGTTATACACTCCATACTTGTCTTTAAGGCCACTCTTTCATTAAAATGCAACACTGTTGCTCTACACTTTTATCATCCCCAAAAGTTCCCAGATAGAAATGCAGAGAGGACATAATAATACTTTCCCTGCTGTCTTATAAAAAGGATCTCAGAATCTACTTTTGGGTAGTGCACCTTTTGGATAGAGATTGTTGCCTGCTATAGGTATGATGCACTCTAAGACATTTTGTCTGTTTGTCAGATTTTGAAAGAGGGTTCATCACACGGCTAAGACAAGCAGGATGGTTCATTTGACAAATCTCCATCTGGGTCTTGCTGTTGAGAGTATTGGTTATATGAGGGTTTGTGCATATGGCAAGCAGGCTCCAGTAGGCCCAGACAGACCTCCAGTAAAGAGGATTGTTTGATCTGCCAACAAGTTCGAGCAGCTACCAAAAATAATAAATAACTGTAATCCCTATACTATGACAATTTTAGAGCAGTTCTTCTTTTATTCCTTCGAGAATTTTATGAATGCCATATTTTTTAGACTGTAAGGGGAACTTTTTCGCAAAGAGAAACATTGCTAAAAAGTCCCTGTGTCTTATATTCTGGTCAATGCCAGACCCAGCTGATCGGTTGCATAATGATCAGGAGAAGCATTGATATATTCCTTTCCCCAGTCAGAGAGCTGTACATGTGTTTGCACAGTTCTCCCCCATAGTTCTCTCAGTCCTACCACACACTGACTGGTCAGATCGGTGCAGGAGTCCCTCTTCATCTTTGCTAGTATGGCCAGTATAAATCAGTCAAATTATATCTGTAAATTTCGACTACAGGTTAGAGATAGTTAAATAATAATAGTTTTTAACCGGTTAAGGACCGCCGTACGTAAATTTACGGCCTGCGGTCCAGGTACCTAAAGACCGGACTATTGTCAAAATACGTCCTGTCTTTAGGTACCTTCTTGGCGGGGGGAGGGGTTCGGGGAGGACGGGGGTTAGGTGTTACTAACACCTAACCCCTTCCTCAATAATGTCCAGTCGGAACTGAGTCCGACTGGACGTTTTAACCCTTTCGATCGCGCCGTGAATCATCACGGCGCGATCGAAAGGCATCCGCCAGCAATTGAATCAGATCGGCACCCCCCGCGGCGAGATCGGAGGGTGCCGATAGCAGTAAAAGGTAGTCTGGGGTCTGGCCAGTGACCCCAGACTGCCCGGAGCCCCCACATACCTGGTGATCCTGCCAGGACCTTCTGATGTCAGGCTGTGCGTCTACACAGCCTGACATCCTGCTACGGAATGCCATGTGGGACACCTGCAGGCTGTGTCTCACATGGCATTCTATATCAGCACAGTATTGCTGATTGAAGTGTCCTAAATGGACACATGAAAAAGTAAAAAAAAAATAAAAAAAAAAATAAAATAAAGTGTATGAAAAAAATTAATAAAGTAATAAAGCCCAAAAATCCCTTTTTCTCTATAGAAAATGAATTATATAAAAAAAGAACTAAAAAGTAATAAAAACAATGCATATTTGGTATTGTCGCGTCCGTAACAATCTATACAATAAAACTGAAATAATATTTAATGTACACGGCGAACGCCGGAAAAAAAACCCGGAAAAAACTCGCCGGAAGTAATGATTTTTCGCCGTCTCACCTTACAAAATATACTATAAAAAGTGATCAAAAAGTCATATGCATCCTATAACAGTACCAATAAAAAGCGCAGGTTGTCCCGCAAAAAATAAGCCCTCAACCAACACTGTCAACCGAAAAATAAAAATGTTACGCCTCTCAGAAGATGCTATGCAAAAAACATTGATTTATGTCCCCAAATGTGTTTTTCCTCTGCAGAACTAGTAACACATAAAAAAATAACATAAATGAGGTATCGCCGTAACCGTACCGACCCGCAGAATAAAGGACACATGTTACTTATACTGTACGCTGCATGGCGCAAAATTAAAAAAGTAAAACTCAATGCCAGGATTGATTTTTTTTTTTAAATCCAGCAAAAAAGGGTTAATAAAATGTATTCAATAAGATGTAGACACCCCAAAACGGTGTCATTACGAAATGCATCTCATCCCGCAAATAACAAGTCCTTATATGGCCACGTCACCAGAAAAATAAAGAAAATATAGCATCTAATAATGTGAAGACAAAAGTCCGCAAAAATCGCCAAATTATTAGAACACAACTGGCTGCGGCAGGAAGGGAATATATAAGCTGTGCGAGCGGATATCAGGGGACACCCCATATTTACAGCTTATGAGGGAACGGACACCAGAAGTGACCCCTAAAGTGACCCCCAGAGTGACTCCCCCAATCATAGGAGCTACTGGGACATAGTACAGAATTTGGTGTCCCCAATGTCTTCCGCACCGCTTATATATTCCCTCTTCGCCATCCGCTGTGCAGTCACATCTGGCATACTAATCCTCACTACACCCCCTGATACATTCTTTGAGGGGTGCAGTTTTCAAAATGGGGTCACTCCTTTGGGGAATCCACTTTTCTGGTACCTTACAGGCTCTACAAACATGACATGGCGTCCAGATACCAAACATCTGAATCTGTACTCCAAAAGCCGCATCGCGCTCCTTCCCTTCTGCGCCCTGCTGTGTGCCCAAACTGCAGTTTATGCCACATGTATGCCACTGGTGTACCCGGGATAACGTACGTAATGTCATATGTGGGTATAAACTGATATTGGGGCACAGCCGGACACAGAAGGGAAGAAGGGTTATTGGGTTTTTGGAGCGCAGACGGTTTGGTTTTTGGATGCCATGACACTTTTGCAGAGCTGAAACGCCAGTAACGTGGAATCCCCTGATATGAGATGTTATTTTGGAAACTACACCCCTGAAGGATTTATCCAGGTGTACAGAGAGCATTTTTAACCCCCAAGTGTTGCTATAACTTATTATCCATAAATGAATACGAAGCTGATTGTGAAAGGTGAAAATGACCATTTTTCCAGGAATACGTCCTTTCAGTGCGTAATATGTTATGCCCGACTTGTATCAGAGATGAACGCTCTGAAAGCTGTTGTGCCCAGGATACCCGCTTAACAGTTTTTGGAGTGTCTCTGCTGACTTAAGTCGGGCACAACATGTTGCACACTGAAATGGCAAATCAGTAAAATTTTCATTTTTAACTTCTCTATCAGTTGCGATTTCATTTCTGGAAACTAAATAAATGCAACACTCAAGGGTTAAAAAAATCTCACTACACCACTTGATAAATCTCATCAGTGGGCTAGTGTCCAAGATGGGGTGACATGTCTGCAGATTCCACTTTATTGGCAATTCAGGGGCTTTGCAAAAGTGGCATGGTGTGCTCCAAAAACCAATATAGCGCTCCTTTCCTTCTGTCCCCGGCTGTGCCCAAACAGCCATTTATACCCACATATGGCATTAAGTCCGTTATCCGGGGTACACCAGTGTCATACATGTGGGCATACACTGCTATTTGGGTACCCAGCAGGGCGCAGATGTGAAGGAGCAATATGTGCTTTTGGAGTGCAGATTTAGATTCTTCGTTTTTGGACACCATGTCACATTTGCAGAGACCCTAAAATTGCCCCTACAAAATGGGGTCACTTCTTGGTGAATTCCAGTTTACTGGCACCTCCAGGGCTCTGCAAAAACAACATGGTGCCCAGAGGGTCCCTCTAAATCTCTACCCCAAAAGCTAAAACGCACAGTGGTCCTTCCCTTCTGAGCCCTGCTGTGTGCCCAAGCAGCAGTTTACACCCACATATATAATTTTTTGCCCCTCGGGATGGCCCCTTAATAGTTTTAGGAGTGTAGGTCTCTGACAACACAAAGTGGGTGCAACGTATTGGGCACCGAAATGGCATATTTTTAAAAATTTCAATTTTCATTTTGTACATTAATTTTTGGGAAGCATTTTAGGCTCAAAATGATAATACCCCTTGATACATTCCTTGACAGGTGTAGTTTCTAAAATGGGGTCACTTTTGAGGGGTTTCCATTGTATTGGTACTTTAGGGGCTCAGCAAATGCGACATGGCACCTGAAAACTATTCCAGCAACATCTGCCCTCCAAAATCCAAATAGCGCTCTTTCCATTCTGAGCCCCAACATGTACCCATACAGCAGATTATGGCCACATATGGGGTATTGCCGTGTTCAGAAGAAATTGTGTAACAAACTTTGGGGGGATTTTAATTCTTAAACTATTTGCAAAATTAAAAATATGGCGCTAAATGGACGATTCATTGGGAAAAAAAGTAATATTTCATTTTCACGTCCCAATGTTAATAAAATCTGTGAAACACCTGTGAGGCCAAAATACTCACTCTACCCCTAGATAAATTCTATGAGGGGTGTAGTTTCCAAAATGGGGTCACTTTTAGGGGGTTTCCACTGTATTGATACTTTAGGGGCTCTGCAAATGCGACATGGGATCTGAAAAATATTCCAGCAAAATCTGCCCTTCAAAAGCCAAATAGCCCTCTTTCCATTCTGAGCCCCGCCATGTTCCCATACAGCAGATTATGGCCACATATGGGGCATTTCTGTGTTCAGGAGAAATTGTGTAACGAACTTTAGGGAGCTTTTTCTCCTTTATCCTCTTGTGAAAATTAAAAATTTGGGGCTAAATTGACAGTTTGTTGGAAAAAAAGTAATTTTTCATTTTCAAGGCCCAATGTTAATAAAATCTGTGAAACAGCTGTAGGGTCAAAATGCTCACTCTACCCTTTGATATGTTCTGTGGGGGGTGTAGTTTCCAAAATGGGGTCACTTTTAGGGGTTTCCACTGTATTGGTACTCTAGGGGCTCTGCAAATGAGACATGGCACCTAAAATTATTCCAGTAAAATCTGCCATCCAAAAGCCAAATAGCGCTCCTTCCATTCCAAGCCCCGCCATGTTCCCATACAGCATACTATGGCCACATATGGGGTATTGCCGTGTTCAGGAGAAATTGTTTAACAAACTGTGGGGGGCTTTTACTCCTTTAACCCCTTGTGAAAATGAAAACTTTGGAGATAAAGTGACATTTTAGTAATTTTTCATTTACACATCCCAATGTTAGTAAAATCTGTGAAACAACTGTAGGGTCTAAATGCTGACTATACCCCTTGATGAATTCTGTGAGGGGTGTGGATTCTAAAATGGGGTCACTTTTGGGGGGTTTCCATTGTTTTGGTACTCTAGGGTCTCTGCAAATAAGGCATGGCGCCTGAAAATTATTCCAGCAAAATCTGCTGTTCAAACACCCAGTGTCGCTCCTTCCCTTCCATGCACTGTCGTGTGCCCAAAAGTCAGTTTATACCCACATGTGGGGTATTTCTGTGCACGGGAAAAATTGCACAATAAACTATCAGATGCATTTTCTCCTTTAACCCTTTGTGAATGTGTTAATTTTAGGTCTAAATGAATGTATTAGTGAAAAAAAATGAAATGTCTAAATTTCACTGCCATATTATTTTTATTCTTATGAAATGCTTAAAGGGTTAACAAACATCCCAAATGCTGTTTTGAATAATTTGAGGGGTGCAGTTTTGAAAATGGGGTAATTTATGGGGGTTTCTATTATACAGGCCTTTATAATTACTTTCAGATCTGAAGTGGTCCCTAAAAAATTGGTTTGGAGAATTTTCTTGTAAATCTGGAAAATCGCTGTTACACTTTTAAGCCTTGTGACGTCCAAAATAAATTAAAAGACAATCAAAAGATGATGCCAATATAAAGCAGAGATATGGGAGATAATATTTATTCATGTATTTGGATGGTATGACTATCTGCCTGAAAAGCAGAGAATTTCACATTTTGAAAATTGCAATTTTTTTCAAATTTCCATCAAATTTCCTAGTTTTTTTTATAAATAAATGCAAAAATATTGATTAGTGTTTACCACTAACATGAAGTATAATGTGTTACGAAAAAAACAATCTCAAAATCATTTTTGTAAGTTAAAGCAAAGTTATTGCCATTTAAAGTGACACATGTCAGTTTTGAAAAAAGAGGCCTGGTCTTTAACATACTTTTGGGCCTGGTCCTTAACCGGTTAAACATTCTGGTATTGTCTTTTATCGCTGAAATTCTGCTGTTACAAATATGATTCCCTGGCAACAAATAACATAGAGAACTCGTGGTGCTTCATTGAAAATGCTGGTATTTCCCTCTATCGAGCTTAGTATGAGAGGTAAATAGGCTTTGACAAGATTGGAAAAAGAACAATTTCTAAATTAGATATTGATTTTTGCCTGTGCCTCAATTTTGTTAGTTTTGTGTTTGCTCTAAGATAACCCCTGGTGAGAATGCTTAATAATATTAGAGCATTCCTGTTATTGGGGTGAAAAATGTGCTTGATTTTCTCTTTCTAAAAAAGAAAAAAAATCATAGAGCAATAAAATATATAAATGACTGGACCTGAGAATACTATGGTTATGCACTTGAGAATATCTATATCTAATATCTTTAGTGGGGTGAATATTAATTTTAACTTCTATATACAGAAAAGCAGAGAGTACTCCAGGCATGTGAGGCTCTCTCCATTCAATTCTAAGAGATTTCTGAGAATATCCAAATTGTACTGTATATGGGTCCTGTGGTTATAGCTTTAACTTTCTAGATGGGGACACCCTTTCAGGCAGTGCACTGCACTGGCATCCCGTCGCAGCAAGCTGTGTGGAAGTGTTCACACACGGAATGCAAATTCCGCCATGCGAACATACCCTAAGGGGTATGTAAGTATTGGCAATATTTACATATTTTTTTTTTTAAATTTAGTAATAGTATAAAATAAAATTCTCATTCATTGTATGGTAGTGTTAGTCAGTCTTAGTACAGTATGTTGGTATTAATTTGTGACTATATATTAGAATTATTTGTTATTAGTTATTGGGGAACTTGGTCCACAGCACTGAACACGGGATCCAGCTGTACACTAGGCATCAATGGATTTTGTAAATGTGACTTTGAGCAGCATTAACATTTATCAGATGTGTCACCAATAATTATTATTACGACTTCATAATTGATGATCAATGATAAATGAGTTTTGTCATTGCTCTTCACTTTTATTAATGATGAGTAATTATCATTGCAATTGCTTGGAAACGAGAAAATCTTAACAATAGCTGGCAAGTGTAAAAGGGGACTTTTATGGGGCCATATTTAGCCTTGGACACCATTTGCTCATATAGGCATGGGTACAAGAATAGTGTATATGTCTTGTATGTCACATGCAACAATATTTTCTCAGTGTATTGTCAGTGGAGTACTGGTTATATGTTTAAGTAGTTATCCACAATGATTAGAGAATGATCCTAATCAGTAGACAAAATATTAATACATGACTTTACCTAAATCGTTTTGTACTGAATATTATAACTTAATAAAGCTTTTACAAACTGCAGACTCAAATGATTAAGAACCCATTTTGCAGTAATTCTAACTAAAAACCTATAAATAACCTAAATTTTATCTCACATTAAGGCTAAGGCCCCCACGTAGCAGGCCGCAATAAAAAAAAACACTGCAGGAAAAACTGCGTTTCGTTTCCTCTACAGACTTTCTGTTTCTATTATACCTATACGTAAAACCTCAGCTTTTCCATAGATATAATTGACATGCTGCTATTTGCAAATATGCAAGCCATTTTCAAATCACAGTATTTCCACTGTGGATTATTTTCTACAATGTGTGGATGGGATTAACCAGAATCCCATCCACTTTGCAGTTAATGTAAAACGCTGCGGCCAAATCAAGATGTTTACACTACGTGGGGCCCGGCCTTAGGGTGTGTTCTCCCTTGGCAAAGTAGTGTAAAAATGAGCTTGCTGTGCAGATGCAAAAAAAGAATTACTGCTTTAAATGAATATACCCTTGTGAAGGTATTGGCGGTTGTTTATGTGTTATGTTAAGCTCGCATGGGGCTGACATATTGCTCTTCTCTTCATAAGGCAGCAAGGCATTTATATGCAGGCGTATTATGGCTCTAGGCAGAGCTATAAATTTATTAAGGATAGGATTGGATAATGCTTTCAATGCTCTTTGGGAAATTCCTTCTTTATCTCACAGAATAGAACGTCCCTCCATAGGCAATTCTGTACGAGGGTTTAATCAAAGAATTACATGGATTGCCCCTAAGAGTATATGGAGGTTATAGACTTAGACAGAAATATTAAAATGTGGTTTTACACATCGCTGTTTACAATAATATCAGTGACTATATGATAGTACCAAGATGATTAATAAAAACATATGTCCTACGTCATTGCTGAATAGTGTAATTGCCAATTGTCGCTTGGATATGCCCAGGCCTACTTCTTGTCGTGCAATTTTTGTACAATCACAGTAATGTTATGTTGTACTCGAAGTCTATTGAAGGTTAGAAGTTACCTGCATGTGACATGTAAACATATTGTAATGCGTATACTATGCAAAGTAGTAATTATATGCCCAAATAATATGGTATACTTTACTTATAATTACTGTTTTAATTAGTACTTTAAACTGTAAGTTTTCCTATTAATGTCTCACTCTTTACATGATTCTTTTTCTTGAATAGAGGAATTCCAGGAAAGAACTGTGGAACCATTATGGTTACTGCTGAAGAGCTGAACAATTGCCGAGTAAGTAGCTAGTTCATCCACGTTCTCCCAGTTAGCTACTGTTCCTATTTGGGAATTTATGGGGTCTTCAGCTATATTGAACTATACTTTAATATTAAGACAGAGAGTGGTAGCATTCTTGTAATGTGAAAACTGCATGTAAATACTTGGGTATTTAAAGGACTTTTCCAGGACTTGCATATTTGATGACCTTTTCCTTGGACAGGTCATCAATACATGATCATGGGTGTCTGATACCAAGACCCCCAGGGTTTTGCTGGTTGAAGAGGCTACAGTTTATGGCCTCTTTACTGAATACCATGCACAGCAGCATTTTTTATGTAGCCTAGTTCATTCACATGAAAGGGTTGTGCTGCAAATACGCCATGTGACTGATGAAAATGATGAAACGTGGCCTGTGCAGGGAAAGCAATGTTCAGGCAGTATGGCTGCTGCTTCAAGCAGCTAATCTGTGGGAGTTTCCTTGTTGGATCCCCACTTGACGACCTATTCTAAGAAGTGAATTGGAGTTACGGAAACAGCATAGCTTCTTCTTCTCTTTTTCCTATAGTGATAGGTCATCAGTATGTGAATGGTGAAGTCTGACACCCAGGACACCTGCGTTCAGCAGATTGAAGTGTTTGGTTTAGTGTTTGGCATTACTGAATACAGGCACAGCACCATACACTGCATAGTTCAGCCCAATCACTTGAACAGTACTGAGCTGAGATCAGGCCATGTGATCTATGAACGAGACATCACATGGCCTGTGAAGACAGCATGAAGACTACTTTATACAAGCAGATGCACTGGAGTTTCCAGTATTGCGTCCCCAGATAGTCTTTAGTTGATAAGCTATCCTACAAAGCAAATAGGTGCTATGGAAACAGTGTAAATCACTGTTCTATGCCAATTTGATTACTCACATTTCCATAAAACCCAACCATTTAGGACAGTATGTTAGTGAGATTGTAGTAAATTGAGAGCCGGTGGACAAAGCCTGAGGTTACTTTAGAGATACGCTATAAATGTCTTTTGTGGGAAAACCCCTTCACTTACCAGAAAAACACCATTAAAAGATGATTTCCTATTTTGTTTCAGACATCTTTATTGTCAGTGTGCTAGTCATGTTTGTCACAGCTAGCACACTGACCCATTCATTCCTATGACACCATACACATGACAGTTTAGTATCATGGGCCCGCAGCAAACCTCAGGACAGGTCCATATCATCAATGTGCCATCTATATTGTTCAGTCACCACCCAGCTACACACACACATTTAGAAGCATTAGACTTGAGGTGCATGTACCTGTCACAGTATCATGTGTATCACTAGGTATAGAGATGAATGTATTGGTAGTAACAATGCACCTTAGCATCTGCAAATAGTTTATACAGTTTTCAGATTAATCCATTTTATGATCACAGTTTATATAGTATATAATATATAAGATATCTTATAGTATCATACTATATTAAGTGGTTATAACAAGAGCATACTTAATAAGTTAGCACTTCGAGGAGGCAGAAAGGAACAAGTCTACATTTGGAATTAAAAGTATGTTATTTTTGTAGTTTTCTCCAGCTTTTTTAAGTAAATGAAAAAAAAACTACTTTTTTTGATAAATGAGGAGATCTGCACAAAATCTAGTTTGCAATATTATACTGTAGGTCCAGAGGGATGTGTCAGATCAGTCATGCACAATAATATATGACAAAAGGTTGGCAAAAGAAATTTGTTTTCTCCAAGCATATAAAATTTTTGTCTTTCTCATTGCTTTATGAGATGATGAAGCTGAATCTTTACAGAATGCATACTAATGAGAGCGATGTCCAAACGCATCAATAGCCTTGTAAATATAAGCTAAGATTATAAACAGTGATTATATTAGAGAGAATGGATCAGACTCATGATCTGTCCACACCAGTTTTTGGTGGAACTACGGGTTTGTAATTTTTTAGAATCCAGTTGAGACTAAAAATGTTGCAATAGGGGTTTTTATGCTGCCTTCACCACTTGTTGAAAATGTGTGTGTTGCGGAGGGGCAATTGGCCTTGCCATAAATCACCTGAATCCTCTAGCTGGCACAGGAAGTGTGAAGACCAGTGGTGAAAATTGACAGTCTTCATAAATCTTCCTTGATGAGTTCAATGTGACCCAGTGTAATGTTGCTTTTCTCCTGGATAAGACTGTAAATTGAGGGGTCCTAGCAGTGTTCCCCTCCTGCTTCCAGGTTTAGCTAGTCAATGAGTCAGTAAAAGAGACAATGCAATTGGTAATAGATTTAAAAAATAAGTATAAATATGACATATTTCTTGAAAGATATTACTAGAGTTAATTGATACAGTAGGAGTCTGATATATGTGGTGCTGGCTTCTTCATCCTATCACCCAACTATTGACTATAGTGAAGAAACTGTTGATCATCGGTTGTGGGAGGAGGCCTAAAACTGCATGAAATATACAAGACTCTTGAGAAGGGGCTAAACATCAATTTCTCAATTATGCTGAAAATTAGAACTGTACTTTTTAGAAATGGTTCATTAAAGGGATTCTACCATTGAAATTATTTTTTTTGGGCGATCACACGTCAGAATAGCCTTTAGAAAGACTATTCCTCTCTTACCTCTAGACGTGGTCTCCGCTGCGCCGTTTCTTAGAAATACCGATTTAACCCGGTATGCAAATGAGTTCTCTCACAGCGATGGGGCAGGCCCCAGTACTGAAAATGCAATGGGGGCGTCCCCACTACTGCTTGAAAACATGCTCCAGCGACGACTCTATCTTTGGCTGGATCCTCCCCTTCTTTCATCGTCTTCCTTTGCGTTACCTCCGACATCTGCACAGTTGGCTCTGCCAGTGAGACACCAGCAGAGGCGAGTGTGCATGCCGGCCGGCGGGCATTTTTGGGAGGCCGCTCCTGTATTGAACTACAAGAGCAAGAGCAGCCTCCCAAAAATGGCCGCCGGCCAGCATGGGCACTTGGCTCTGCTGGTGTCTCACTGGCAGAGCCAACTACGCAGGCGTCGGAGGTGAAGCAAAGGAAGACGACGAAAGAAGAGGAGGATCCAGCCGAAGATAGAGGCGTCGCTGGAGTGTGTTTTCGAGCAGCAGTGGAGACGCCTCAATCGCATTTTCAGCGCTGGGGCCGCCCCCATCGCTGCGAGAGAACTAATTTGCATACCGGGTTAAACCGGTATTTCTATGGAATGGCGCTGCGGAGACCACGTCTAAAGGTAAGAGACGAATAGCCTTTCTAAAGGCTATTCTGACATTTGATCGCCAAAAAAAATAATTTTAATGGTAGAATCCCTTTAATTGATTGATTGTAACTAATTGCCCAGAAGGTGGTGTGTTAAATTATTCATTTATAAGTTTACTGTAACATTTTTCATACCTTTTAGGATGCTGTGTTAATGCAGTTTTGTGCCAATAAACTTGACAAGAAAGACTTTTTTGGAAAGTCAGACCCATTTCTAGTGTTTCACCGAAGCAATGAAGATGGAAGGTACGTTACTTAAATGTACTGTACTGTTCTGTACTGTTAGGCCCCATGCACATGGCCTTGTGCAGTGTACAGATCTGTAAAAATGTAACGGGTGACACCTAGATTGGTGCTGTCTGCATTTTTAACTGATCCGTACACTTGAGTAAAAGGACAGAGCCACAAATATGGACATGTATAGGACCTTCTCAATATTTAATTTCCAAGGCCTGGAGACACATCCATAGAAACTACCGAAGTGCGTGTGTGGCCATAGAATGAATGGGTCTGTATATTATCCACAGTTATGAAGCTGTAATTGCGGTTAATATACCGTATATACTCGAATATAAGCCGATCCGAATATAAGCCGAGGCCCCTAATTTTACCACAAAAAAACTGGGAAAACTTATTGACTTGAGTATAAGCCGAGGGGAGGAAATGCAGCAGCTACTGGAAAATTTCATAAATTAAAATGGTCGGAGTTTTTGGGTGCAGTAGATGCTGGGGAAGGGGAGGGGGTGTTTTGGTTGTCTGTCTGCCCCTTCCCTGAGCTTGAGGACTGAGGGTTTTTTTTTCCCCAACTTGGAATTCAGCCTGGCTGAATATAGGGTATCTGCAGTGCTCCTATTAACCCCTTCCCGACGGAACAGGAGCACTGCAGATACCCTATATTCAGTAGACCGGGCACTTTCAGACACAGGGATACCTAATGTGTATGTGTTTTTTGCAGTAATTATCTACTTTTATATGTATTGTAGGGAAAGGAGGGATTTAGAACTTTTATTTATTTAGTTTTTTTATTATATTTTTTTTAAAGCCTCTCTTTTTATTTTCACTATATTATGGGAGATTCTATACATTACTATTGGGGCTGGTCATAGACCCCCCCCCCCCCCCAATAATAAAAAAAATATATATATTTTTTTTTTTGCTTGAATTGAGTATAAGTCGAGGGGGGCTTTTTCAGCACAAAAACTGTGCTGAAAAATTCGGCAGTTGTAGGTCATGACAGATGGGCAATTTCATGATGTGTGAATTCATCAACATAAATAATATATAGTTGTGCAAAAAGTATAATAAAACTACAATTCATAAGTGTTCTTTCATGTGGGGGAATATTGCTAATACAAAAAAATTATACATACATATATATACAAAGTGCATAAATAACCCAAACACATGGTAAATGCCCAGGCTCTCCTAAATAATGTATGTTATTGACCCAGTGTGGGCATGGACAACAGCCCTGCCACACTGACCCTAAGATTGCCCATGAAACCTGTGTTTCGCCATGTTTTTTCAGTTCTGTATCTTCAGTATAGTCAAAATCTATTTTTCATTTTCTCAGAATCCTTACTCCTGAGTTTTTGGTTTTTTTGTGCGTTTTTTTTATTTTTATTTAATTTTTTTTATTCTTTAGTCCTGTAGTACTGGACATACTGATATTTGATGAATGGTGTAATCAATCACCCAGCACATCCTTCACTGTTTCCTGCAGACAATCAGTTTTCCTGATTGATAATGTGATTGAAAGACTAATCTGATGATTCACACACTGGTCGGAAGTAATTCTTCTCTATGCGCTTTAAGTCTATGAGAGATGAACGTCATGCTTCAGAGACAGGAGCTTCCTGCTGGTATGGGAATCTACAGGTTAGACTGCCAATCATATGATCTGCTTGGAAACCTGATCAGCAGGGAGATAAAGTGAAGGATGCATTAGGTGAGTGCTTGCAAAGGTCATTATACATCGCTATACCCTTAAGAATAAAGAAATCTCAGGAATGGTACTTAAATTTTATGGAGTCTAACTGACAAAAGTGGAGTAAAAGCTTCCAAAAAATAATCTCTAGTGGTGTAGGAATATACTATGTATTACGGAAAAAAAAAAAAAAAAGACCTCAAACGTTTTTCCCAATTCTTTTATATTTTAAATTTGTCATTGTGTTCCCAATTACCCATTTTCAACGCATCATGGTAATGCGTTACATCAGAAGAGCCAATTGTCTTTGAACAAAATAACATTGTCATAATCAGCAGCTAATAGAGAAATTATGTGGTGCTTAAAGAAAGGTATGCTTCGATATATGGAATTGATGGGGGTGTAAGTTTTGGTTTTTTAGTGGGGTAAAGTAAAAATTGTAGTTATTTTGCAGTGGCTTAAAGACAATGGGACAGATATACCTAATTTGGTCAAACATGTCTTTTTTTTTTTTTTAACCGTAGTAACTATATTTTTAACAAGGGACTAAGGGTAAAGGCAATAATATATGTAGGGGGCTAGATATTGTGGACAGGGAACCAGAGAAAAGTAATGTAACTTAGAGTGGAGCAGAGATGGGGTGAGAACAGAGGGAAAGGAAGACTAGGGATAAGGAAAACGCATAAAGTACATGTACGCACATGGACAAAATTGTTGGTACCCCTCATTTAATGAAAGAAAAACCCACAATGGTCACAGAAATAACTTGAATCTGACAAAATTTGGCAAATTACATGTTGACAAGCCACAAAGTTTCTGGGAGAATGTCCTATGGACAGATGAGACAAAGAAAATCGAACTTTTTGGCAAGGCACATCAGCTCTACGTTCACAGATGGAAAACTGAAGCATATCTTGAAAAGAAGACTGTCCATACAGTGAAACATGGAGGAGGCTCTGTTATGTTCTGGGGCTGCTTTGCTGCATCTGGCACAGGGTGTCTTGAATCTGTGCAGGGTACAATGAAATCTCAAGACTATCAAGGGATTCTAGAAAGAAATGTGTTGCCCAGTGTCAGAAAGCTTGATCTCAGTCACAGGTCATGGGTCTTGATCTCAGTCACGGGTCTTGGTCTCAGTCACAGGTCATGGGTCTTGCAACAGGATGATGACCCAAAACATACAGCTAAAAACACCCAAGATTATCTAAGAGGTAAACATTGGGCCTTCTATGAGCCCTGACCTAAACCCGATTGAGCATCTTTGGAAGGAGCTGAAACATGGCGTCTGGAAAAGGCACCATTTACAGCCGCGAAAACTGGAGCAGTTTGCTCATGAGGAATGGGCCAAAATACCTGTTGAGAGGTACAGAAGTTTCATTGACAGTTACAGGAATCGTTTTATTGCAGTGATTGCCTCAAAAGGTTTTGCAACAAAATATTAAGTTAAGGGAACCATCATTTCTGTCCAGGTCTGTTTCATGAGTTTAATTTTTTTAAAAAAAATTCTGTTGAAGCATGGTTGGAAAGCAATGTCTGACTTTCATTTGTTCATTTTCATAGAATTTTTATTTATTATTACTTTTGTCAGATTCCACCTTTAAAAATACGAAAATAGACAAATCACCTTGTCTGGATGGCAAATACTCTTGAGTTCCGAGAGAATCTTGTACTGTGATAGACAGACCCTTATACCTAATATTTAAGGATTCAGTAATGACTGGGTCTGTTCCACAGGAGGTGCATAGCATATGTGGTGCCAATATTCAAAAAGGGGTCTAACAGTGAGTCTGGAAGTTATAAACCAGTAAGTTTAACCTCTGTGTGGGAAAAGGATTTGATAGGTTTCTAAGAGATGCCATCTTGGAATACTTTGATGATAAATTTATAATACAGTGTCAGCATGGGTTTATAAGGGGCTATTCCTATTTCATGAGGTAGTAAACTGTATCTCCCTCAACTCACCCTGTGCTGCTATCAACCCATCTCTAACCTCCCCTTCATCTCCAATCTTCTGGAACCCTTGCCTTATTCTTGCCTAATCTGCTATCTCTCTGCTAACTCTCTTCTGGACCCCATACAATCAGATTTTTGTGCACTACACTTTATAGAAATGGCCCTTATAAAAGTCTATGATGATCTCCTGACTGATAAATCTAAAGAGCTAGTCACTACTTATTCTTCTGAATCTTTCAGTACCATAAACCACCAACTCCTCCTTGGTATGTTCCACTCTATTGGCCTCATAGACACAACTCTTTCCTGGTTTTCTATCTATCTTTCTGATCGCTCATTTAGTGTATCATTCGCAGGTGCTATTTCTTCTCTTCTTCCTGCTGCTACTGAGATTCCTTGGGGCTCGGTCATAGGCCCCCTCCTCTTTCCTCTGTACACAATCCCTATTGGACAAACCATCAATAGATTTGGCTTTCAGTACCATCTTTATAATGATGACACCCACCTATATACCTTATTCTGTGAACTCACCCCTGCTCTACTACAGAGCACCAGTGACTGTCTCTGCTGTCTCTAACATCATCTTTATCTGACATTGAATCTTTCAAAAGCTGAACTTCTTGCATTCCCTTCATCTACTAACCAACCTAACCCTAGTATCTCCATTTCTGTCTGTGTTCTTACTATTACAGTGAGGCAGTTCACTCTCTGTCTTGGGGTTGTATTTGGCTCTGATGTCACCTTCACTCCACATATTCATTTGCACACTCTTGCCATCTGCACCTCAAAAAAATCTCTAGAATCAGCCATTTTCTCTTTTGTGAAAACTTCAAAAACCCTCATTGTTGGTCTGATTCACTCTTGTCTTGGCTAATGCAATTTTCTTCTTATTGGTCTCTTACTAAAATTCCCCCCCCCCCAGTAAGCCTTGTACTAAACTCACCCCCTCTACAATCTGTCCTAGATGCAGCTGTCAGACTCCTCTTTCTGTCAAACCTGTACACACAGTATACACATCTACCTTA
The DNA here is from genome assembly GCF_031893055.1 of Leptodactylus fuscus. NCBI lineage: Eukaryota > Metazoa > Chordata > Amphibia > Anura > Leptodactylidae > Leptodactylus > Leptodactylus fuscus. The sequence continues at coordinate 120,575,156 of NC_134269.1, forward strand.
TGTCAATCACTGCATTGGTTGCCCATTCACCTCAGAATACAACACAAAATTATCACACTCCCTCACAAATCCATCTATAGCGCTGCACCTCCCTACCTCTCCTCCCTAGTCACTGTCTACTGCCCTAACCATCCTCTCTGCTCTGCCCATGACCTTAGACTTGTATCCTCTGTTTTCTGAACAGCCCAATCCCATCTCCAAGACTTTTCTCTAACTGGACTGGTGCCTTAAAATGCTTTATCCTGGACAAATAAATTAACTGTAGTAGCTTTAAAACTGCCCTAAAATCACATCTGTTTCGGCGGTTTATCACATGATCTGATCACATTGCTTTACACCTCTGCACACTACATTAACATTTCTTGTCTTACACTATCCTTCCTACTCTATGCCTCACAAAACTGACCCATTCACCTAGAAGTTACCCTGCAGTCCATGCACTTAGTATCCGTATATACTGGCTGGTGACCGACTCATACAACTTCATTTATATGTCCTTATTTATTAAAAGATGGCTGGATGACGATCATTGTATCAAACAAACCTTCTTACTTCATGTGTCTCCCAGTTTTCTCATTGATTGCAGGGCCCTCACTCCTGTTTGATATGATTTCTTTATCATATTGCGCACTCCATGACACTAGGTTCACACCTGCGTTCGGCAATCCGTTCTGTGGTTTCCTTCTTCTGCATGCAAGAAGACGGAAACCACAGACCGGGTCCGGCCGTGAGCGGCGGTAAGCGTTTTATGCTCTCCGCTGTGAAACCGTTTTTTTTTAATCCGGACACAGAGTACTGCATGTCCGACTCTGTGTCCAGATTTTAAAAAACGGTTTCACGGCATAGAGCATAAAACGCTCACTGCCGCTCACGGCCAGACAGCTTTCTCACCCATTCAAATGAATGGGTGAGAAAGAGTCCTGCAGGTTTCCATCTCCTGCTCTGTTTTATGCAGGAAACGGAAACCTGCAGAACGGAGACTGGGCGCAGATGCGAATGAGCCCTTACTTATAAAGTGCTGCGGATTATGTTGGCACTATATAAATAAAGTTATCATTATTATTATTGTCATTTGGGAGAGGTTGTAAATGTGTATATCTGGACTTTTCAAAGGTTTTTGATATTGTACTAAATAAAATGTAGGTACATAAAATGTGAATACTGGGACTAGGGGAAGTATGTGTTACTAGGTTAATAACTGATTCCTCTTCTTTTTAATATTTTTATGAATGTGCTGGTAGATGGTTTACAGAATAGAATTTTAATATTTGCAGATGATTACACATCAACACAAAGGAGGATTGTGTAATATTACAGAGGGATTGAGGAAGCTGGAAGCTGGGGAAAGGAAATGGCAAATTACTTTTAGTGTGGATATACTGTATGTAAAGTCTTGGACAATGAATAACACACTGTATAAAACTACCACTAAAAACACTGGTATATTGGTTGACAGTAAACAATACATTTTAGCAACTACTGCAAATAAAATCATGGACTGCTGAAGAAAGAAATGGTTGATCCCAACAAGGACATAGTTATACATCTATATAAATCACTGCTCAGTCCACATATTGAATTGTATGCATAATTTAGGAACCTGTATATAAGAAAGACATAGCTGAACAAGAGCGGGTGCAGAGAAGGATGACCAAGGCAAGGGGATGGGTGGATTACAACATAAAGACAGATTATCCAGCTTTGGGTTGGAAGTTAGTTTGGAAAAAGTTGGTTTAGGGGCAACATAATTACAATGTACAAATATATTAATGGACAGTCCAGAGATCTGGCCTATAACTGTGGCAAGACAAGACTATGGGACTCAGTGCCACAGGAACTGCTGATGGCTGGTAACTTGTACAAGTTCGAAAAGAGTCTGAATGAGTTTCTTAAACTAAAAATACACAGTTTATGGGGACTGCAATTTTTGGAATAGAACCAGTTTCCAAATTTGGAGTGGGGAAGGTATTTTTTTTCTCTGATAGGACAATTGGCCTTTCTCTGGATCAACCTGGTAGGATTATAGGTTGGACTTTATGTACTTGTAGGTTGGACTTGATGGCTTAATTTGTAGCACAAACTAGCCCATGTGGTACAGTGTGTACCACATTTATTATGTGCATTAGGCACTTTTTGTTTACACCTTGTATGACAAGGGGCAGGATTTACTTAAAAATGGTGGGGATTATCAATAAAGTGCAGGGCTTAATATAAGACAATGTGAATCAGAATTGTACCAAAATTCTTCCTAAAGTAAGCCAACTAATGGGTGGTGTAAACTTAGACTAGACAGTCTAAAGCTCCACCACGTTTATTATCCATCCACTGTCACTGCGATAAATCTGGTGCAATTTTAGACTATCAGATCTATGTTTTCAGTGTCTAAAAATTAGAATCAATAAATCTTCTTCAATGTCCTAGAATTGGTTTGTGTGTACACCAGCTGAGTACCTTGTAATGTGAGTTATAAGACTAATATGTTTAATTTTTCTCAGCTTCACAATTTGCCACAAGACAGAAGTAGTAAAAAATACATTAAACCCTGTGTGGCAGGCTTTCAAGATTCCAGTCAGAGCATTGTGCAATGGGGATTTTGACAGGTAAGAGAAGTGAGAATTTCTAAAGTTTCCACAATTTGATGTTTTTTCAGGCTATGTGTTGTGAAGATGAACCCCTTGCTAATAGGAAAAAAAAAGGTTAAGGCCTGACAGGCTGTAATGGCACAAACAGACGATCTTTGGAAAAATCATAAAATACCTGTTAGGCTCCATTTACATAAGACTTAACACCTTCAATTCTGATAGCTGGAAAATTAAACAATGGTGACCTATTCTCAACTTTAGATCAGCAGAGGTTCGAATGTCAGGGCCCCTGCAGATTAGCTCTTTACCAGAGCATGTATCTCTTGATATTGTTCGCATGCCAGGTCCTGTGCTACTCACTCACCGTAAATGTATTAGTGGTGGTTATAGTTACTGCAGTGATGTTCCATTGCAATCTGCTTGTATGTGACATTCTGGATGGTATTCGGAAGACTGCTTAGTAGGGTCTTAACCCTCGTATATATCCAAATTAAAAATCTTTAGCACTCCCTGAGTATTAAGCTTTGAAGTCATTTTTAATGATTCACAGTTAAAAGATGACAAGGAAAGTGAACATTTTCGATCCACTGGACCTTCATCAGACTATCTGCATGTGCTGAAAGAGAGAGAAGGATTATCACATTGATAAATGGATTATTAAAACTTACTTAACTGCATAATACTCAGAGAGTTCTGAAGTTTTTCATTGCGGTCTGAAACACTGAGTAACCTTATAACCGCCTCTACTAAAAGTACAGTGAGTGAGTCAATACTGCAGCACCAAGTATGTAAAAGGTCCTGAGAGCTGCACATGCTGCAAAATGTCTAATCTGCAGGGAGGGGTCCTTATCGTCAGACCCCTGTTGATCTAAAATTGATGGTCTATCATAAGCATAGACCATCATTTGATAAAAGAAGGAAATGCATGAAATGCTGAGTGAGCATGTATCAGGTATACCCCAGCTTATAAGAGAAAAGACACCAGCACTGACCCTGAGAATGCCGCCACTGCTCATGTCATAGGAGCTAGTGGGAAAATAGCAAAGGATTTGGTGTACCCAATGTACTCCAAACAACTTACATATTCAATTCCAGGAAAGTAGTGCTCAGTATACCATTTGGAAAATACTTTGAGGAGTGCAGTTTTCAAAATGGCAGAGTCCTCTTTACTGGCACCTCATCAAGGAGTCTGTAAAATGATATGGTGTCCAAAAATCAAATGCTCTGAAAGCCAAACAGTGCTTCTCTTCTGTGCCCTACTGTGTGCACAAACAGCAGCTTATGCCCACATATGGCATTGTTGTACCCAGGATACCCCAGTTAACTCTCATATGTGGATTTAAAATGTTATTTGGGCACAGGGTGCAGAAGAGAAGCATCGCTGTTTGGGTTTTGGGGACAGTTTGAGTCTTGGACATCATGCTAATTACAGAGTTCCTGAAATGCTAGTAAAGTCGAATCCCCTGACAAATGATACCATTTCAAAAACTAAGGAACCTAAGGAATTTATCCTGTGGTACAGGGAATATTTTTTACCTGCAAGTGTTGCATTAATTTATGTTCTACAAATGAATGCACCATCAGATGTGCAAAGTGAGAGATAATTTTTTCAGAAGTACATCATTTCAGTGTAGAATATTTTGTTCTAAAGTTATTTTTGCATGAAGTGACGTGTCAGATTTGAAAAATTTAGCTCTGTCAAGAAGTCAAAAATCGGCTGCAGTGGGATGTATTTGCAGATGATTTTTGAAAGCTGCTAACCCCTATAACTGTAGTGTATTCCACTAATGCTATAGGTACTTATATTTGACAGTCAGCGCTCACTGGAATCTAGTTATCTGTTCCTACACATACTATCTTAATTTGTACAGTCTGAACATTTGACCGTGAGACCCTATGACTTGTCTGACTATGTAGCTGGCCAACCTGGATATTATATATGGTCTACCTATTTCTGGTCTATGTCCTCACAGTGTACCTTATGTAATAACTTCAAAAATGGAAAAATCTGGTCCACACTCTGGGTTCTTCATTTAAAACAAATCGATTTGCTATGAGTAATGGACTAGGGAAGTCCTGAAAGGCGTAAGCTATGAGCGATTTTTAAATCACTTTTTCGTTGTTTTTTCTGGTTCTTTTTCACGCTGTATATGTGTTTTGTTTACCGTTTTTAATTAATGGATTAAAAGCTATGTTTTAAAGAACCCAAAGAGTGCGGACCCAATTTTTCCATTTTTGAAGTTATTGACATATCACCCCAGGAGGTCGGGGGTATGGGACGTGCACCTTAGAAGAAGTTCATACAATGATATTGGTGAGCCAACTGACCTTAATTTATTGATTTTTTTTGTACCTTATGTAATGATTCTTAATTTGTTTTTGTTGACAGAACAATTAAAGTGGAAGTCTATGATTGGGATAGAGATGGAAGGTAGAGTTTTTGCATATATTTTTGTAATGTGGCATATTTGGCCATTTGTGTTGCCATGTACCCAACTTGTGTGGTGGAATCCTAATGAAAGTAAATCAGTCAGTAACTGTACCTGGCTGATTAATTTTATCAGCATGTATTTATTAAGCTGGTCAGCAAAAGAAACTCTTGTCTATTCTATTTATTACCTAGTTACCATTTTTGTATCGACCAAAGGGCTAGAAAATGATGGCCCCAATGCATATGTTGAAATCTGTTGCAAAATCTGTGACAATTTTTTTTTCATGTTCTAATGTTTACATACCCTTCTTGACTTACATTGTATTGTTCACTTATTTAGGGACAAATTCCAAGGTAGTATAATTGCACTTTAACAATTTAGGATTGTATATCTGCAAATCATAAAGAAAAGCCATGGTACAAAAAGATTGTAGAATGGGATTGAATATTTGTTTACTCCTAAAGTTTAACATGACATAGCTAAACAAAGTCTGCCTTGTTTTTTCACCTTTAATATGCAGTATCAATCTTTCCGTCGATCTAATGGATGACATTTTAAAAGCATATCTTTTTATGTATACATGGGTCAGCAGTTTTGTAGAGACCGAAGATTTATCTTGGTGAAGCCTATCAACCTAATACAAGAGCGTGGACGAGTCTGTAAAAGAAAGATGAACAGCTGTTTATTCTGCAGAGCTGGCATCTTTTTCTTAAGTATCAAGTTCTAAACTCGCTAAGAAAAATATCTAAATCACTCTGACTGTGACTGTACACAGTTTAAAATGCTGTATTATATATTTCACTTGTTCATCATATAGTGAAGTTTCAATGATGGTTATCCAATGTCCATTCTGTATGGAATTGCCTGGAAATGCAACATGCATTCCTTAGCATGTTCTAATGATGTTTGTTGATTCCAGCAGTCTTCCAATATGCATGACATATTGGCAAAATGCTACAAAAAAAAAAAATCATCTTAAAAAGTTTACTCCCTCACCTTGAACTACTTGAAGAATGTAAAAGACCTACCAAACTGTTTAATGTTTGCCTACTACTGGTATCCAACCAGAGGGTTATACATAAAACACACTGCAGAAATAATAGCTCACAGTGTACAAAATTGGTAGATACAAGACTTCTACATTAACAAGATACTACCCCTTTAAAATGCTGAAACGGGGGTATGCAATATATAGTCTTCTGCTAAGTTCACACTAGTGATGGCTAAGGACTCTTCCACAGAGGACCAGAACAATGGATAAACAGACTCCTAAAATAGTGGTCGCATATAGACCTTAGATGGACATACTATAATAGGGTCTGTCGAGAGTCTGTTATTTTTAAATGGAAACCGATGGGCAAAGAAGCCATGCATAAAGGACTTTTTGTCTAAACCTGCAAAAGAAATCACACACATATATATATATATATATATATATATATATATATATATATATATATATATATATATATACATAATATATATATAAAACAGTCCACTCCATTTCCAATATGTATATTGCTATATTTCTAAAAATACAAGAAATTTAACATCACAATACATGCAAATATTTATAAATGACACAAGACTCTTAAAGGGGTTGTGCAGGCAAAACTTTTAACTTTTAAATCAACCAGGGGTATGAAAAAAAAAAATCATGCTCGCCTGTTCCTGATGCTCTGGTGTCTTCCTGGCGCATATCGATCCTTCTGCTGAACAGGTCACTTCTGGAGTTCTGCTGAAGCAATCAGTGTCCGCAAGGGACCTGGGAGAAGCCACCGGAGCAGAAGAATCAGAACACGCCGGGAGGACACCAGAGCATCGGGGACAGGTGAGTATCCTTTTTTTTATTTTTTTCACTGCCCCTGGCTGATTTAAAAGTTAGTGGTTTTCCAAATTTGCCTGGACAACTCCTTTAACATATAAAACACTTCCTTGAAAAAACACCTACATACTACACGTACATACAGAATATCTGCATATACTTACATTTTTTCATTAAAGTTTGTTTTCCCAAAATCTAAACAAATTTAGCTAAATGGTTATTATAAAATGACAAAAGAAGGTTTACTCACCTATTTAATTAATACCCCATTTCTCCCTGTTGGTGTTTGGTTCTGCTCAACAATGATGACATCTGTGTCCTATTTGATATGTTGGTTTGTATCTCAACCTAAGGGTCACTGACAGGCTGTGCAGGGGAGGGACTAACGGTGAATGGGCAATGTTTTTGTTTCTTACTTTTATATTCAGCTTCAAAACAATACCAAAACTTAAAGGGGTTGTCCATTTTCAGTAAATACATTTTATAATGAAAAGGCATACAATTTTCCAATATACTTTTTGTAACAATTCCTTAGTTTTCTAGATATCTGCTTTCTGTCATTTACTCTGCTTACTTTCTTTGGATAAAAATTAGACCATGGTCATGTGATGTACACAGGTGCACAGCTTGTTACCAGGCAGATGTCTGATTACTGTACTGTGACTGCAATGAGTTGTGCACTTGTGTGTCCATCACATGACCCTGTATTGTATATCATATGATTACAAATTGACTTTTATCCGCTGGAAGAAAACAGAATGAATGGCAGCAAGCAGAGGTCTAGAAAACCATAAGGAATCAATATAGAAGGTATACTGGAAAATTGTAGAACTTTTCATTATACAAACAAAAACATTTATTTGCTGAAAATGGACAACCTCTAAGCTCCAACGATGAAACTCTTTCAGCACTCAGTTAAAGTCAGTTTTGTGTGTGGTTTTGTTGTCTACCCCTTTGTAATGTGTATTTATCTTTTTTTTTTTTTTTTTTTTTTTACCAGTCATGATTACATTGGTGAATTCTCCACAAGCTACAGAGAGTTGTCTAGAGGACAGTCACAGTTCAATGTATATGAGGTGAGATGTAATAAAGTATTGTTACGTGTAAAGATCACCAATAGTGGTAGAATATCTATTAAATTATGTCATGGAATAAATATTTTAAGTATGTAATTTTAAATGAACTCACTGGTATCCATAAAGTATGTTACATTATTAAAAATTATGAGCTCCTGTAGTGTAAATAGTTAAAGGAAAAATAGAACAATTTTTAATTTCGGGCAACCCTTTTACTGTAATTACAATGCCCTATAAAATTTGCTGTTATTTCTCCTGATATTCTGTTGAAGCCATTTTTCATATTTCAATTTCATTTTCCGCCTCAAAATCCGCCTGCAAAACCTGCCTCATAATAAATAGAGTCCAATGTAATCTGCTAGCTTTTGTTTTTTTCCCGTTAGCAGAAAAAAGAAGCAAGCTGACTTTTCTTCAGGCAGATTCCACCTGAAAAAACCAATGGGAATCAATGGGAGGCGGAAAAACCGCTAGCTGTTTTTGAAGGGGGTTTTTATGCGTTTTTGTCAAGGTCCATACACTGTGCTAGAGGAAAAAAAAAAAAAAAACTAAAAACACCTCAAAAACCGCTCCAAAAAATCATTTTCTAATTCCTGAAGCTGATTTTTTCCATTCCAAAATCCTCGCCAAAAAATTCCATGTGAACTGACCCTGATGGGAAACAGTAAAAAAAAAAAAAAAAAAAAAAAAAAAAAAAGAAAAAGAAGAAGAATGGGTTGGAATTGGAAAAGACTACAGTTCCTGCAATTGTGCCATTTTCTTATAGGTTGTTTTTATGATGTTCACAGAGCAGTAAAATGTAGTTACTCATATGTTTGCTTATTTATTTTACATATATATTCTAGGAAAAGTGAGTGCTTTTGAATTTTTACATCTTTCAAAACTTTTCTAAAATGTTTAAAACATTTTTTAAAAGGAAAATGTTTGTTTTGGTACCGTGTTAGCCAGTGGTTATAAAATATAAAAAACAAAAAAAAACTTTGCAAGTCTTCAGTAGGTGATACCTTTTTTAATGGCTAACTCATAATGATGACAGAATATGACGTTTCGAAGCTTTCCTCTGAGCTTCTTCGAGGAAAGCTTCGAAACGTCATATTCTGTCATCATTATGAGTTAGCCATTAAAAAAGGTATCACCTACTGAAGACTTGCAGTTTTTTTTTGTTTTTTATATTTTAAAACATTTTTGCAACTTTTAACTACTAATAATTACACATTTTATTTATATAGCATCAACATATTCCGCAGCACTTTACAAAATGTAGGTTTCAAGTACAGATAAAAAGATATATTACACAGTAACAGTCAATTCATACAATCGGGCTGAGCTGAGAGCCCTGCTTGAAAGAGCTTATAATCTAGGTAGAGGGGGTGACATAAGAGATAATAGAACCGGCATTGGAGGTAGCATTGCTTATACAATGGTCCAGACATTTTTGTGACAGAGATTACTTTCCCATGAGGTCTTGATCTTATGATCAGCTGATCACTTATACTACTATATTGCAGACTGGGCCAAAATCTAAATATATCTGTCAATAGTAATATTTCTATGGTGGGCCTGGGAATCTTCAAAAGCCCCCAGCTACCAAAGTAACTTAACTGATCCTGCAATCTCACTGTGTGTAAACCATTTGGTAGGGAAGAGTGGAAGCGTTCTGAATCACTCAGATGCTATGGTTGCATCTTACAACACCTGAGAGGTTAAGGACTTGTGATCAGAGATATCTCTGGTCGCAGTCACTTCTGCCAGGTCTATGCTCAGCTCCTTTGTGGGTGGGTATCTTACTTAAACACCTGACATCCATCATACTATTACTGTGAATGTTGGAAAGGGGTTCACTGCTGCTTCAGTTTCCTAGCCTAGCAATAAGGGTAAGTTCACACAGGGTTTTTTGGTCAGGATTTTGAGGCCGTATCCGCCTCAAAATCCTGACCAAAAATATGGCTCCCATTGAAATCAATGGGAGTCGGTCAGTTCTTTTTTCCGGGAGCCGTTTGATCCAGCTCCCAGAAAAAGAAGCGACATGCTCATTCTTTCAGTCAGACACTCCTTCCTGACTAGGCCCATTCATTTGGGCCTAAATCGGAGTGGAGTGTACGACTGGATGCTGGTGCACTGCATCGGCATCCAGTCACAGGTACCCCGTGTGAACTTACCTTAATAGTATTTTCCCTCATTGATCATCAGTAAAACATCTCAGCTTCTATTGACTTCAATGTGCACTAGGCCGGAATAGTAGCACCTAGCCACTATACAGGGAGCCATCTGCTTCGGTCTTTGTTATATGTAGTACAGGCATCGGAAATGCGCTATATGTCTCATCTGTGCAGGGCCACCTGTTGAACCTCCACCGATCGTACATGTATATTTATAGCTTATAGCTAAGAATGGGCCATGTGAAAGTAATTCCTGGACATTTCTTTTAATAATAAAGTTACCAGTATTATCAGTAAGTTATTTTGTAACACTACACTACACAGAAGCTCATTTGCAAACGGGCGAAAGAAATTACTGGAATGCATCTTAGCTGTATATTAAAATGGCTATTTTGTGTTGTTTTTATACATATGAAACGTGTTCTTAGCATATATTTTTCAATACTTAGACACAATGTACATGATAGAGTGCATTGTACTATGCCTTCACATCTATGGGGACTTTGGATTCATTCCATTATGATGACATGGGTGATTATACAGCAGGTCCAATCCTGCTCTGTGTCATAGGTAAAGAATGGATCAGAAGCCTCCATAGATGTGCATGAATAAAGGAATGCGCTCAGATGTCATCCAAGTGCATTCTGCTGCAAAATCAGCGGAACAAACTCAACATGTACAAAGTGCCACAAAATAAAATGGCAATGAAAAACACCATTCAGAAAACAAAGCATTAAAAACATTTCAAACTAATGCCATGCCAGAAGTGGTTTTAAAAGTAATGGGAAATCTAATGAGAGGACTTACACTTCTCCTTCCTGCTAGATGTGCAACATATTTAAGCTGTTGTCGATCCATAAGTAGGGACAAAAATGATTGATTAAAAAGAAGCGGCTACACTACGCTCTGTAATCAAATATCTTTCACTTTTTATCTTTAATAATCTTTCTGTTTGGATTTCAAGGTAATAAATGCCAAGAAAAAAGGCAAAAAGAAAAAGTATCTGAATTCAGGAACTGTAAGTAAGCTATACCCTGTAGTTACCTATAAATACATGCTGAACTATAAACTGCTGAAAATTAGTAAGGGGAAAACTTGTCAAGAGAGTTTTATTGTTTTGATGATATTTTCACTAATTTCACAATGAGATACATTCTCAGTTAGTAAAGGAGATTCTGTAAAACATGGTCAGGCTGCTTTCACCGGATCCTAATTTTGATGCATTTGCAATTTACATATTCAATATACTGAAATCCAAAAGTATCCCAAGTCAAAAACAGTTCACATCAACTGTTGTATTACAATAAAACTTGAGTAATTGACCAGTATTCATTTTACTAGATAACAGAATATTCTAATACAAATGATTTCTGTAAGAAATTATGCACAGACCTTTTCTCTTTCTCTTTTAATTTTAAGTAATGAATTTCCAGTTCGGCCGAGACTGAACTGCAGCACTTTTGCATAAATGTCTTGTTAAATATTCTCTTGATATATTTTAATAACTTGCCTTTGTGATCCTTTCACTTGTACTTTCTTGACAATCCTTCTAGACTGTTCTTACTGCAAGTCATTATTTGCTTTAATGAAGAATGGTATTAACAATAGCATTCAAATAAGTTTACCCAGACTGATCCCTTTTTTTTTTTTTTTTTTTTTTTTTTTTGGTAACTCAAGTTGGTGACCTTGCCTGCCTTTAATTTAAAGGGGTTTTCTGGGCAAAAAATAATTTTTCAAAAAAGGTTGGTTAGTGCTACTATGCTACTACTAGGTTAATAAGTTCAACCAAAAAGCTTTAGCAGTGTTTTGAATGATTTATGGGTTTATCTGTAAGCTCCTGGCATCTTCTGCATTTGTTTACATGGGTAGCTTTCTGGTTTGTTTTCCTACATCTACCATGATACCTTGTGCATCAGTCAGAGCTGACTCTGACCCTGCCCTTTCTCAGTCACACCTCCTGCCTGTTTCCCTAGCTAGCCTGCCTGATACTAGTACTTCCTAACTCACCCCCCTCCCATCCACCCCATCATACTTAGCTGCCTTTAGGGCAGCCCAAAAGTTACTACATTGCAATAAATAAACATTTCTCTGTTTTTATATAGTAATGTTTTTGAGTGTTCCTATTGAGATTTGTAGTATTGTTATTTCATTCAACCACTTGGTTTCATTTAGCCTATGTTCCCTCCATTTTTCTGCCTTATCTACCCAGTTGAAGTAACTGAGAATTCGACATTCAATTGTTATGATATTTGCTTTAATTTTTTATACTTTAAAAAAAAAAAAAAAAGAAGAAACTTTGATGGACACTTTACCCCTAGTGTGAGATGAAACTATAATAGACTACTCAATCTGGAAGCAGGTTTGGGTTTCTTGAGAAAAAACCAAACATTCCTTCCAGAACCACATCCCAGCTTTCAGAACATGAGCAGTACAGCTCTGTTGTTAAGCCAATGTGAATATTGTACACCTTTGCAAACATCCTTCTGTGTAAAACTTCAATTTAAAGCTGTGCTTATTTATTAAAGGGAGTCTATCACTGCCCCAGCTACTGTAAAAGCAAAATAAAAATGATACCTTTCTTATGTTTCATGATGCGTGTTTATGTTAGTGCAGTTTCTGCTGAGCTGGAGAATCAGTGGTGGTGGCAGTGTGCATTTGTGTGCGTGGACTGTGTTGGGATGTGATTTACGCACAAATTTCAGCCTAGATGAAGGGTGAGTGCAAGATTGAATGAGTGGAGTGAGTTGACCCCTGACAGCCACACCCTCGTCACATGCTAGAACTGCCTGTACTTGGCTGTAATGATACAGCAGTGCTCAGTATAGAAGAAAATTCACCCTCATTTGAGTAAATATTAAAAAGTGCTTTTTCTCCGCATCCCTGAGGCTCCGAAACATTACAAATGTAGTTTTAATTCTTCAAACAGTATCTGCAGCACTATGGGAGCATTTACAGTAGCTGGGGCAGTGATAGACTCCCTTTAACCTTCTGTGCCACGGTCTCCCTTTTAATACATGAAACTCCAAACCCATTTCATTTTTTTCAGTTCATTACAATCAAATAGTATTATATTATTAACATACAGCGTGAATGATGATAGATTACATTAAACGAACAAAGGAGTAGAATTTCTAAAAGAAGAATCTTTGGAAATAACATTAGATGCCTAACCTGCATGCAAGAAATTTCCCTAGAGAGTATACTTTTTCTACGCTTTAAAGGAATCTTTTAAATGAACAGATTCTGATTATACATCACACTACTCACAGAATACAGATACAGAATGAATATGAATAAAATCACTACAAGTAATGTTGAGCTAAGTATTGAAGGGGTTGAAATGAAAAGTTGAAAATGGACATGGCTTTAGGAGATTTAGGGCTGGTTTGTATATGATTATCCAGTCCTGGCATAAAGTAATATTAGTAGTATCTGCTTCTAATCATATTTACTTTGTTTTTAGGTTACTTTGCTTTCTTTTCTAGTGGAAACAGAGGTTTCATTCCTTGATTATATTAAAGGAGGGTAAGTATTTTGTTTAAAAAAAATGTTTTCTAAAAATCTATACTGGATTGAAATAAAATGTTATTCTCTGATGATACATTCTTTTATGTTCCTGATTTTTAAAGTACTTACTTTTTAGCACTGTGTGCAGCAATACTATTCAGAGTTTACTTTTATTTACCTAATCTACCACTTAATGGGTCAGTGGTCCATTATGCAAGGACGCTGGTGTTAAAAAATGGCAAAGCAGACAGCCTGAAAAACAAAGACTTGGTACAACACTGTCTCCCTATACTGATCAGTATAACTGCATAGAATCATGTTGGCTTGTTAGCTAGGGCTGCATTGAATCAATGTGGTACCAGAAGATTAAGCTTCTTTGCTTGTTAAATATCTTATAATAATTGCATCGGTTTTCTCTTGATCCTTGTTAATTGTTGCATTGACTTGCATCAAATATGGATGTGCAATGCAATATAAATGGCATCCTGCTAGTCTGAAAAGAGTGAATCTATAAAACCATCACGTATAGGTTTTCTAGAATAATATTTTCATTTGACTGGCAATTCAGGACAGATTTAGAGGTAAAAGTGAAAGCAGAGTCGGCTTAATGTCCTCCCCGTAGATGATGCTGATAATAATATAAGAAGAAATATTAAAGATTGCAGATTTTCCTATAATAGACACTCAATTTAGGATAGATTTTTCTTCCCACACCTCTTAATCCTTGTCGATAGCCTTTCACTGATTAAAAGGTATGTTACATTCAGCACAAAGCCACTTGTACCAGTCTGCTAAACATAGAACAGTCAGATCATAGACATCAGCTCTGTGAAACATACACCCACTCACAATCATTTTATTATAGGAATTTTCACAAAGTCTTGCTTATACTTCCTTGTGGTCGTAGTCTTGTAATGCAGTATGACTGAGCATTTACTGATATCATTTTTCACACCTATACTTTGATGGATAAAAAAGATGTCATGTTGTAAAAACTCCAAAATCTAAGCAGCCACAAAAACTGGTTATAAATTACGTAATATGAACCTGTAATACCTGCTTATATAAATGAACACCCAATGAAAATTTTCAAGATCAGAAGCACAGTACTGGAAGGAAACATCAAACCAAGTAACTCTCACCGTGTTTCCCTAAACTTTTCCTGAGGTGCCTGCCAGGATTTGATTGTGCCATGTGTACCATTGCTGGCTGAAGAGGAAATATGAAAGAATGGACTGTGGCCATGTTGAAATGCAGGTGCTGCCAAGTTCTGCAGACCCAGTGCTCAGAGAGTGAGCCTGATGGGTAGCTGCATTTATTGAGTGGCCTTTTCACCTGCATTGCATACTGTTCCCTTTTTAACAGGGCAAACACCAGTGAAGAAAACTTCCATCCATTTACTGCTATGGCAAGAACTCAACAGCTAAGCTGAGTGGGAATCTGCTTTGCCAGTGTATACACAATGCTGAGTGGAACACAAAAAGGCAGTCACTGCTCCCTAAGGATTCCAGAATGGCTTCATTTACACAGCGAAGTATCATTCTATGAGTGTTATCTTTATTTAAATTAGACACCTGTCATAGACACCCCCAGACCACCTTATGCATTTGAAATAGTGATTCACTGGTGTATAGTACACTTGTGAAAGTACCATATACCTTGTTTCCACATCATATCCTTCTGAACTATGCAAACTAACCTTGGAGTAATTTTTTGTAGACTATACACATGTGAGTACTTGGCCTTTTTAGTTTATCCAGAGGACACCTCTTGTGGTTTAATGCCATTTATTTAGACTCACAATTCTGATATACCTGCTTTGCTACTATATTATTGGACTGCATATATTCCTCTATGTGAAAACTTGACTCCTGCACAGAATAGTCACAATGATGATGGAAAGCTAAGGCGCTCCTCAGGACCGGCCATTGAACTCTACTGTGGTTGCTCACCGTCTACCATACGTCGTTTGAGTTTAACTCTGATTTGTCAAGATTCTGAATGCACCAAAAGAAAGAGTTACTGAGGTGGAGTAATGTATGAGCGATATGGAGGACAGGCAAATGTTTATGCAGACTATATAATCTCCCCTTTGTGGGATTTCTTGAGAGATCTGAGGGACAATATCCAACCACCTACCTGGAAGAATTTTTAAATCAATGACAGCTTTTTGCCTTTGTTTATGCTTGAGAGCACACTCTGCATCTTGCCCAGATCTCCACCGGTGAATCTCCTTCAAGGACTTTTAATTGTGACATTCTTTAATTACGGAGACAGAGATGATGTTATGTGCCTCTACCATGAGCAAGTTCTCATATGTGGTCATATTGGTGGAAATTTGGACATTCATTTAAGTGCAGAAGAAACATGCATAGTTTAATGGAGTGACAAATCTAAAATGCTCTATATTCTTCTCATCTAGGATCCATGTTGTGGACAATGGTCTAACCACATTAAGATAAGATAAGATAATCCTTTAATAGTCCCACAGTGGGGAAATTTCAGTATGTTACAGCTGCATAGTAATACAGATGCATGATAATACACAGTAAATATTACAGAAGTACACATATGCTGAGAAAGATATACTAGGAGTCCATAGCAGCTAAGGAACAGAGAAGAAAGAAGGAGGACATTCATTATTTCATTCCACTGAGGACGTTTCTTCGTGGCTAGATATTTATTCAGTTCCAGTTTCTCAATACCCTGCCAGGGACTTATACTTTCTTACCAGCCTGGTGCCATTTTAGCAATTATTCTGAGAGGCCTTTGTTTTATTTAGTAATGTTTTCTTACCACTTGTTGTCGTTGTGGGGATGTCCTCATGCTTCGCCTCGTAATGTGTGTAGGTTCTGCTTCTGCTTCACTGTAGCCGTCTCTCTTTATAAGACTTATAGGTGATACTAAGGTAGGCAGTATATCAATGTTGGCTAATTACTTTTTTTTCTAAAGGTTGTTTTCTAGATGTCTCTACAGGTTTGTTTCTAGGGGTATATGTCCTCACATGTTAGTGGCAGCTGGTTTATTCAGGAGTTATGTTAACGTACTGTGGTGTACTCTTTAGGTGCCATGTCTGTTGGCCACATATTTCCTCTCAGGTGGCATTATTCTGTCAGGTATACAGTATATCTATCCTACTTTCTATTTTCTGTGATCTGCTACACCCTAAAGTTAATTTTATGCTTACTTATTCTGGCAAACCTATCCTTCGTATCAGAAACTTCAGTGTTGCTTCGGATAGGTTTTTTTTAAAGGGATTCTACCATTAAACTACTTTTTTTCTAATTACCACGTCGGAATAGCCTTAAGAAAGGCTATTCATCTCCTACCTTTAGACGTGGTCTCCGCCGCCACGTTCCGTAGAAATACCGGTTTTAACCGGTATGCAAATGAGCTCTCCGCAGCAATGAGGGTGGGCCCCAGCACTGAAAGGCCGATGAACGCATCCCCATTGCTGCCCGAGAACTCTTTCCTGAACTGCCTGCTTCTTCTGCAGCAACTCCGCCTCTTCTGGCTTCTCTTGCTCTTGTAGTTCAATACAGGAGCATAGAGAGGCCACCCCAAAATGGCCACCGGCCGGCTCCTGTATTGAACTGCAAGAGCGGCTACCCAAAAATGGCCGCCGGGCATTTTTGGGTAGCCACTCTTGCAGTTCAATACAGGAGCCGGCCGGCGGCCATTTTTGGGTAGCCGCTCTTGCAGTTCAATACAGGAGCCGGCCGGCGGCCATTTTTGGGTAGCCGCTCTTGCAGTTCAATACAGGAGCTGGCCGGCGGCCATTTTGGGGTGGCCTCTCTATACTCCTGTATCGAAATACAAGAGCAAGAGAAGCCAGAAGAGGCGGAGTTGCTGCAGAAGGAGGCAGTGCAGGAAAGAGCTCTGGGCAGCAATGGGGACGCGCTCATCGGTGTTTCAGCGCTGGGGCCCACCCTCGTTGCTGTGGAGAGCTCATTTGCATACTGATTAAAACCGGTATTTCTACGGAATGGCACGGCGGAGACCACGTCTAAAGGTAGGAGACGAATAGCCTTTCTTAAAAAAAAGGTAGTTTAATGGTAGAATCCCTTTAACTTCTATCCACTACTTTCATTGTGTCTGCTTCCTCCTCTTGCACTATCTGCCATGTTTTTGCTGAGAGCTTGGGATTGAAGCATGTTTGAAGACAACTCCATCCAAATGTTAGAGCCTATTCCATGTATCCTTTTGCCATGGCTTCATTTTTAGAATTAATTTGTATCTGACTGCCCATAATATGTTACCACTGATTTGAGATGCTATGTTTATATAACATTCTGTCCAATTTCCAGGGTTGTGGGGTATGCATACACCTATAACCGCTTACAATCATTTACACTTTACATTTCTTTACCTTTACCACTTTTAAAAATAGAAATGGCAACATGAATGTACAACAGAAAAATCTATTCAAATATAAGATCAATACATGGTGTGACCACCCTTTTGTCTTAAAAAAACAAAACAAAACAATTCTTCAAGATACAGTGCATATGTAGAGTTTTTTAAAGAACTTTGCAACGTTCCAAACATCTTGTTGAACTGACTTCAAATTTTTCTGTCTCTTCGTGTAATCCAAGATGGACTCAGTGTTGAGATCAGGCTCCATGGGCGCCATATCATCACTTCCAGAACTCTCCCTCAAAGGGTGGTCTCACAAATTATTGATTTCATTTAGATGCCTCTTTTGTCCATTCACTTAATTTTGTAAACAGAAAAAATATAATCTTAAGGCTAAGGCCCCATGTTGCAAAGTTTTTGAGCCGAAGTCAGTAGTGGATTTTGCAGAAGGAAAAAGTCTATATTTTCTATTTCTTTACAAGCCACTCCGGACTTTGCTCAAAAAACACTGTTAAATATGCAACCAAAAATTCTGCGTTTCCACAACATAGGGCCTTAGCCTAAAGTCGGGGGGCCCCACATGGCGTCAATGCCGCAGAGAAAAACGCAGCATTTTACAATTCCTGCAAAGTGGATGGGATTTTAGTGAATGTTATCCATACATTGATGCCACGCTACAATTTCCAAAAAACGTTGCTGTTTTGGAAATCGCAGCATATCAATTATACCTACAGAAACGCTGGTTGTGACAGTCTTTTGTCTTGAACGGTTTCCAAAGTATATATCTGTGAATGTAGGAATTTTCTATGGTCAGAAAACCAGCCATGATTTCCTTATTGTGGCCAGGCTATCTTCTTATTAGCTTAGTATTTCTGCCTGATAACCTGTGTCTGGGTTTCTGACAAGTCCCAGACCATAGAAAGTGCCTGCATTCATGGTCATATCCATTGGCAACCGGTCATCACCACTAAGATGGTTACAGAAAATCTATAAAATGCTGTAATTACATGCAAAAAGGTTTAACTTTTAATCATTCTCAAATTTAAATGTTATGTTAATAGGAAAACCTATTTAAGTCTAAGGCCCCATGCAGCGAGCCTTTCTGCCCTTTTTATACCTATATTGACATGCTGTAATTTTCAACAAGCATTTTTCAAATTTCATCTCTTCTGCTGCAGATTTTTTTCTGCTAGAATCCCATCCACTTTACAGGTACTGTAAAACGCAGTGGTTTTTGCCGCATTTCACCCATGGCAAAAACTTTGTGTTTTCGCAATACAGGGCCACGGCCTAACTCTTCTATTTTTTAAATTATTGAACACAGCAGCATTTTTCCCACACCTGCATAAAACTTTTGCACAGTACTGTAATTTAGTACTGTCTGCTACTGGTAATAAATGATGGTATAATTTATCTACTCCCACTCCCTGCACAGAGCATGCATGTCTAGAAGACACTCCCACAGATTTCAATGGGTTGTCTCCAATCTATTGCTGCGTATAGCAATGAAATGGCTGTAAAGTATATTGGTAAATGCAACGGAAAGAAAAAAAAAATCTACAAGCAGAATATAAAAATAGATTAGAAAAAAGTGATACATTTCACTGCTTTTAAATGGAGTCTTTCACTGGTAAATTGGTTTTAAACCTTATCACAGTACCTTGTATTTTGACTCAATTCCAAATATGTCTCTGTCATTCCGCTTTGGAAGACCACTTTCATGTAAATCAGAATCTATGCATAATCTCCTATACATTTTATCAAATCACTCTGAAAGTCACATGACCTTCCTGAAGAGAAGGATTCAGATAAAAATAAGGTCTTTTTAACCGGTTGTAAAATAATATTACCATTCCATGGGTCCCTGAAGGTGGTCGCAATGCAATAAGTGGGTGAAGTCTGTGAATAGTTCGCTCATGCAATTTTATTTCATCTGAGTAACTGTCAAAATGACTTTTGCAACTAAAAGAAGTTTGTTTTTGTTTTTTTAAATGATTGTGAGCCCCATATAGGGAACACAATGTACATTTTTTTTCCTATCAGTATGTCTTTGTATAATGGGAGGAAATCCATACAAACGCCTTGCACATATTGTTTCCGGTGGGCTTCAAACCCAAGACTCCAGCGCTGTAAGGTTGCAGTGCTAACCACTGAGCCACCGTGTTGCCCAGAAGTCCTGGATCTTAAATGGCTTCCATTGGTATAAAAACATTTCTGCACAGAATAATGGAACAAGTTTTTTTTTTTTTTTTTTTGTTTTCAAAGAGTACTTTATTGCTAATTAAGCTGAAAATCAATGCAGCTGAAGAAAACATTACACATAACACATAATATATCTTCTCCACAATGGTTTACTGCTGGAGTAGAGAAATGTTTGGTGGTAACTCTATGAAAGAACTGTTCTTCAGCATGATATGTGAAGTATTTGTAGAACCCACCAGTCAATGTCCTAAGCTTATTATTAAGACAACAAATAATGCTCTATTTGGCTTTCTGTATTTCACTTATTATATGTTGTAGTGGAGTAAAACACTAAATATACTTGAAGTGGCGGGAACATTCTTCCTCCAGTATTAGCAAAGGTCAGATTTTGCCGTTATCCAGGCTCTTGCCACAAAAGCATATAGAATTAAACAATATTTTTTTGATTTTCTTATTATTATCACAGTTAAGGCTCATGTTTCTTTTAATACATAACACCATATGAAAAAAAAACGTCTTCCAAATGTGGATAAATGTTGACCCCCTTTTTGATGGATAAAATGAATCTGAACTTAAAATATCACCTCAGTATAATAGGTCACACAATATGATGGTGTGAGCAATAAATCCTAACACATAAGTGAAGTGCTAGAAAGATACAGTAGTGGGAATTCTGCAGCCGCCTTAAATAAAGAGAATCCAAGAAAGGTGATAATATTTTGTCACAGCAGAAACTATTATTGTGCTGTTTTATCTTATCAAGACGTTGCCTCTGTGTTTTGTGTGCTATTCTGGGTGACAAAATGAACACCCTGTACACATAAAACTAGATTGTCAGTGACTATCTCTTAACTATTTGCTGAATTTGGCATCTAAAAATCTAGTTCTCTGGTTGTTTCTGTAATGGACACACATGATCTTCATTATTTTACACAGCTGCCATTGTGCTGTCTATGTTGTAGATAAAACTACTGAATCAAATTATAAAAAAAAACTATACATACATATAATATATATGTGTTTAAAAAGAAATATTCCCATAATGAGAACTATTGTTGCAATATATATATATCAACTAGCAGGAGGACCCGGCTTTGCACGGGTACATTACATTTTTTGTTTGTGTAGTGGCCCCATAAGAATTGTCCAATTTTGCACTGGTGTATTTTGTATGTTGTTTGTGTGTGTCCATAAACGTCACGTGATCATGTGTGTCTCACTTTGGATATTAGTGAAAAACCTGTGATCAGTTGTTATGTAGATCTGTAATAAAGCTGTGTGTATGTGACCTTGTGTAACAGTGTCATCCACAGTGCCCTGCTTTTTTAAAGCTGACATACAGCAGTGAAGAAAAATAGCTGGGTTGCTATGGAAACCTGGAGTAAAACTCTGTGTGGTACTCTGTGCAGAGCCGTCTATCTAATCCTCCAGCGTATGGTACTGTGTGCTGAGGCACATATCAAATCCTACGACTTGTGGTACTGTGTGCAGAGGAACGTATCTAATCCTCCCTGTGTGGTTGTTAGGATGGGGTCCCACAGGTTTTCTGTCCAGCGCCACCTGCGGGCCAATCCAACCCTCGCCCTCGGCTTCGTGCAGTGAGCTGTATGGACTCTATGTCCAGCTTTCTGCCTACGGAGCATGCTCGGACCTTTTGGTGGCGCTTAGAGGCTAAGTCCCATTCTTCCCTTACTGAGCGTTCTCAGACCTTTTGGAGGCGCTCAGAGGCTAAGTTCCATTCTGCCCATTATTATTATTATTTATTTATTTATATATATAGCACCATTAATTCCATGGTGCTTTACATTTGGGGGTTACTTACAATTTGGGGGTTACATACAATGCACAGAATATACAGGTAGATATAATGCTAACAATGACCGACTGGCACAGTGGGGTAGAGGGCCCTGCCCGCGAGGGCTTACAATCTATGAGGGAAGGGGGGTAGAGACAGAAGGAGAGGGGAAGACTGTACAGATGGCGGTACGGTGATAGTGTTATTGGAGGTTGTAGGCCTTCCTGAATAGGTGAGTCTTCAGGGCCTTCTTGAAGCCTGTGGTCGTGGGGGTCATACTGAGCATGCCCGGTGAAGTTGCCACCGCCCCGATGGACAGAAACTAGCCTTTATATAGTGTGAGCTGACGCCGGCCCGGTGCTCACACTTTGACTATATACTTTGAGACAGGAGGTCAGGGCTAGGTTCCAGTGAAAGGCAGGAGCAGTTTAGGGATCTAGTTAGGATTCCAGACGCGCATATCTAATCCTCTGGCGTGTGGAACTGTGTGCAGAAGCATGTACACTCACCGGCCACTTTATTAGGTACACCTGTCCAATTGCTCGTTAACACTTAATTTCTAATCAGCCAATCACATGGCGGCAACTCAGTGCATTTAGGCATGCAGACATGGTCAAGACAATCTCCTGCAGTTCAAACCGAGCATCAGTATGGGGAAGAAAGGTGATTTGAGTGCCTTTGAACGTGGCATGGTTGTTGGTGCCAGAAGGGCTGGTCTGAGTATTTCAGAAACTGCTGATCTACTGGGATTTTCACGCACAACCATCTCTAGGGTTTACAGAGAATGGTCCGAAAAAGAAAAAACATCCAGTGAGCGGCAGTTCTGTGGGCGGAAATGCGTTGTTGATGCCAGAGGTCAGAGGAGAATGGCCAGACTGGTTCGAGCTGATAGAAAGGCAACAGTGACTCAAATAGCCACCCGTTACAACCAAGGTAGCCAGAAGAGCATCTCTGAACGCACAGTACGTCGAATTTTGAGGCAGATGGCTACAGCAGCAGAAGACCACACCGGGTGCCACTCCTTTCAGCTAAGAACAGGAAACTGAGGCTACAATTTGCACAAGCTCATCGAAATTGGACAATTGAAGATTGGAAAAACGTTGCCTGGTCTGATGAGTCTCGATTTCTGCTGCGACATTCGGATGGTAGGGTCAGAATTTGGCATCAACAACATGAAAGCATGGATCCATCCTGCCTTGTATCAACGGTTCAGGCTGGTGGTGGTGGTGTCATGGTGTGGGGAATATTTTCTTGGCACTCTTTGGGCCCCTTGGTACCAATTGAGCATCGTTGCAACGCCAAAGCCTACCTGAGTATTGTTGCTGACCATGTCCATCCCTTTATGACCACAATGTACCCAACATCTGATGGCTACTTTCAGCAGGATAATGCGCCATGTCATAAAGCTGGAATCATCTCAGACTGGTTTCTTGAACATGACAATGAGTTCACTGTACTCCAATGGCCTCCACAGTCACCAGATCTCAATCCAATAGAGCATCTTTGGGATGTGGTGGAACGGGAGATTCGCATCATGGATGTGCAGCCGACAAATCTGCGGCAACTGTGTGATGCCATCATGTCAATATGGACCAAAATCTCTGAGGAATGCTTCCAGCACCTTGTTGAATCTATGCCACGAAGAATTGAGGCAGTTCTGAAGGTAAAAGGGGGTCCAACCCGTTACTAGCATGGTGTACCTCATAAAGTGGCCGGTAAGTGTATTTCATCCTTTGGTGTGTGGGACTGTGTGCAGACGCATGTATCTAAGCCTCTGGCATGTGATACTGTGTGCTGATCTGTGTATCTAATCCTCTGATGCGTGTATCTCAGTTTGGATATCAGAGTTGGATTGTGCATGTGGAGTGACCGTGTGTATTGCAGTTGGAATATGAGTGACAGACTTGCAGGATTGTATTGGCTGGGGGGGGGGGCATTGTGTTCGTAATGCTGTATCTCAACAATGGTACGTCCAAGTGAGTTGGAGCCTCATCTTAAACCTTCCCGGATACCTGAAGTATATCTGTACCAAATTTGTTGAAGATCGGTCCATTCGTTTGGTTGCGCATAGAGAACAGACAGACAAGAATTCATTTTTATAATATAGAGAGATATATAGTGTGAAAAGGTGAAAGCAAAGTGCTGAAGTCCTGCTATATTAGCCCCAGATTTCTGACTTATGCGTGGTCCAGTGCGGGTCTGGAATAGGTTTCAGCCCAGATGTGGGTCATAGGCTCGTTACTGGCCCATAAAAGGTTGCAGAGCCTGCACTTCAGGGCAAATCCAGGAAGTGACGAGGTGGCTGGGTCTGTCCTATAACCCTGAGTCCGGTGAGACCAATTTGTGCTTGTATTTTTCGTGTGGCTGGTAGTAAGCCACAAATATAGTTAGGTTATTACCAGGGGTGAACCTTCCCCTTTCGCCGCCCGAGCTAACTGCAGAAAGCCGCCCCCCCCCTGCCGGAGGAGGGGGCAGATCGGGGGCGTGGCCGGACGGATAGGGGGCGTGGCTGGTTGTATCGGGGCGTGGGCGATTGGATCGGGGGCGTGGCCTAGTGAAGGGGCAGGGCTTAGCCCAGTTCGCCGGTAGAGAGTAGGCCCGGAGACTGCCTGCTCTCTGCCTTAGCGTGAGGGGAGGCTGCTGGAGCAGCGCTGCTCCGGTGGCCTCCCCAAACCACCGCTCGGTGATAAGCCAGTCCAGGACAGCTTGTCCTGGACTGGCTTAGGTTAGCAAAAATGCCGCCCTCCCTGAGGCCCTGGCATAGTGCCGCCTGAAGCGCTCGCTTCAGGTCGCCTCATGGGAGGTGTGGCACTGGTTATTACTTCTGTAAGGCTGTATTTTGTTTTTCTTATTTGTGCCTGAAGCGAAGGTTTATTTTCCTGTTTTTTCTAAATAAACCTGCTTGCTGCATAGTTTGTGCCCCTGTCTTGACTGGGTCTGCACTACCAAGCTACCTTCCCCACAATATCTATCTAAAAAGAAGAAGAAAATGCCTCACAGTCAAAAATACTGAGAATCAAAAAATGTACAAAAAAACACGGTGCACGAAAATAATAAACCTCCCGGTCTAGGTCAAATGAACTATTGCAAAATAAAAAATTATTTCAGCACTCAAAAAATGTAATAATTTAATAAAACATAACTTTTAATGAAAAAATATGCAAAAATTACAAAAAAACACAAGAACCAAAAAACTAATAGAAATACGCACTTATGACATTTAATGACAAGTGACACAAGACACGACTGGTAGCTGAAATTAGAGCACCAAGACAGACAAGCCACAAAGTTATACAAAGCGAGGGAATAGCAGGTTTTGGCAAATAGTGTCAATACACACTATTATGAGTTTGTACAATATTGAAAAAAAAAAAATCACTGAGAATTAGATATCAAAACCCATATCATAATATTAATTCACTGCAAGGACCTAGATCCCAAAGATAGGGTATAAAATAAAACTAAAACTTCACCTGTATTTGAATAAGTTAAAAACCAACTGTAAGTATAAAAGGTAAAACGCTAGATAGGATCGGCCACACTGACGTTCATTATGCCAATATTCTTGTGTACCTATAATGGTCAGTACACTAGGGAGATAGGTATCATAAGGGACCATAGACTATTGTTTGTCCCTATATACTAATACCCTCACTCCCTATATATCGTATGTTGGCATGTCAGGGGACACTGGTTCTGAATACTTTTACTCTGAGATCCAATATGATGAAATTGGTGAGAGTGCCAACACCCCCCCCCCCCCCCCAAGGATACTGGCCTAACGCCACACCAACAGGGAAGGAAGCTGGCCACCCTACACCAGTGTATAACAGAGCTTCAGACCAGTCGCCCCAGCCACACATATAACTCCTAAAGAATCCCTACGTGTTTCGTCTCATTTAAGACTCTTCAGGGGCAATTTACAAGAATTGTTATTTCCAGCAGCACAGAGCTGCACAGATAAATTATTGGCGGTAGATGTGCTGACCTTCAGCAGGACTGCTCACCAGCAGTAAATTGCCTCAGTGGTTTCTGAATAAGTCCATTTATATGGATATGCTAATGAGCTTCCAGCCAGCACAGGATGTTCCCAGCAGCACTCATCTCTGCTATCATCTTCTATGTGTGTGTGCAAACAGGAAGCTGAGTCATCAGCAGCAGCCTGTGCTGTATACACCCATAGAAAGCAATAGCAAAGAGGGTGCATGATGCATCTAATGCATCCCAGTCTAATTAGCATATGAATAAAAATGGAATTACTCAAAAACCACTGAGTCAATTTACATACAAAAGGTAGGTGTGGAATAGCCTTTCTAAAGCCTATGCAAGGATGTGATTAGTTAAAAATGACTTTTCCCAATGTTAGAGCGCCTTTAACAGTTGCAAGGGCTGTTCAATGCGTCTTGCTCCTCTAACTTCAGTCCAATTATGTGACTCAGTACATACTGCATCCAATTTGGATTCACAGCATATGTAAGTCCAATGTGTGGTCATTTCATAGGGTTTCCCCAAAAAAAAAAAATTACTTGGAGGCATTCAAGGGGGTACTCATCTAGGGATAAGTTCATTGTATCAATACATACACTCATAATATAGCAAAGACAGAGTTTAAATACAATTTAACATCTTATGATTAAATTCTCTGCTTTTTCACAGTGCAATAGAATTGATTTAATGCTTCATTAAACTTTGAAATGTTTGAAATTCTTCTGCCTCAAAAATTTCAATTTACCATCTGTAATTACTATAGAAAGATACAGATTAAGAATCAATCAGTCTTCATTCCAGAATATACTGCATTCTTGTATGGAGACTGCGATTTGTAATATAAATGGCTACACTGAGTGTTTGTTTATCAAAAAACATTATTTTATTCACTTTAATAGCCAAAAAACGACTGTGTTAGATTTATATATCACTGGGTGTGTTTTTCCAGTTATCCATTATGAATCACTGACTTTGAGATAAGCTTATTAGTGTAATAATAATTTTGACATGCTCACAAAAGCAGATCAGATTATTTCAGAACAAAGAAATCATCACTTGAAAACAGAGACCTGTAAAGCAGCTATTTTTATTGTCAGGCTGTTGTGTGGATATTTCTGCTTATGTATACATCAAACGTAGCATATTTCTTTCAGTTACCATTGACTATTCTAGATAATGTACCGTAAATGAATTATATCTCAAAACCTTTTTCATTGTGTTTTAAAGATGTATGTCTTTTTCATGTATTTTTTTATATTTTAGTATTTTAACTTAAACTAATATAAAACTTATTTCTGCTATTGTAAATTCAATTTACAGGGAGTCTGTCAGATACAAAGCTAACTTTGCTTGTAGGGGATATTAATAGCATTGCATACCTTTACTGCTGTAATCCATCAAAAAATACATTTTTATTATTATGCAAATTAGGATGAAGTGCAAAGGGGAGTGCTGGAGCCCGCGTGAAATACTGTCCAGCCTTGCCTCTCTTCCCTGATTCACATCTGCAAATTTTCAGCTTTCTGGTCATGGCCCTACATATTAGCCAGCCTGGGAAGCAGCTAGATAGAGAGGTGGTCTGATACCTAGACAACAAGGAGAGATAATGTTTTGTATCTGGAAAACAGAGCAAGATTAGTAAAGCAATGTATTGGGTAAAACACTAGTTTTAAGCTTGCTTAAGCTATAAGTTTGAATATGATACTGAAGATTGGGAAAAGCCCTGAAATTTCTACTTTGGTGGCAATGCCAGCACATGCACAATTGTGCACATACATGGTTCCCATGGGGTCCTCAAAGTACAAAGTATCAAGACATCTGCCTGACAAAAAGTCATTATTTACACTGGACCCGCCCTATTCACTGCATTTTATTTTCACATCCTAATTGCAGAGCCAGATAGGTTCAGGTGGCAGTTAGAGGCCTAGTGGTGGCTTCCATGGCATCTATGGAAGCCTATTTGACCCAGCTGGCAGCCTATGTTTAAGCCCCCACGTAGCAAAATGCAGCGAAAAATACACTGTGCAAAAATTGCGGTAGAAATGCATCACATTTTTTCCATAGTGTATTTCATTGCATTTCTGTAGAGTTTTCCTCTGCTGACTTTTTGCGCCTGTTATACCCATACACCGCCAACATTTCTGTAGGTATAATTGACATGCTGCGATTTTCAAAAATGAGGGTTTTTGAAAATGTAGCTTTTTAACTACTGATTTTTTTCCCTGCAAAGTGTGATGGGATTACACAGACTCCCATCCACTTTGCAGGTCATGAGGTCTGTACTGTGTCACTACCTGTTTATTTATGTGTACGCTTACCTTTTTGCCAGAAGCTCCTGATTCAGTATGACGTGCAATGAAAAGAATGAATGCTTGAAGTATGGCACTTTTGACATTTATGTATTGCCTTTAGTGCTTTTCATTTTTTAATAAACATTGTTAGAAAAAAAACCACTAGATTTATAAGATAATACGTATCACTTTAATATATGTTCTAATATAAAGATTTGTTAACACCATGGCAATGGCACAGATGCTATTGAAGTGAAGCTTTTCCAGTACTTGCACTTTATATGGATTGTTTGCTAATAGAAATGGTTGTGTTCCGACTTCTGATCATAAAAATAGCTTGGTAGATTATAGTTTCTAAGCAACATCTTGGCCTCTGTACTTGCTGAAAACACTTAAGCTTTTAGCAGGATTTGTACATGATCAGGTTTTGCAAATGCTTTGTGACCTTCACAGATACCACATGGGGTTATAATGACAATGGACATCTATATGAGTCAAAGATAGAGCAAATAAATAATATACTTTGGTTTTGTATAGAATACAGTATACGCTAAGTGTATCTAACTTTATGTAGAAGCAAGGCTCTTGCAAAGAATGCTTGCTTATATGCATTACGCAGATAGGTTTCAAGATCTAAATCCATTTGCATAATTATTTTCAATATTCATACACCCTCACTAGCTTTAGGGTTTCTGTTCCTGGGTAGGGTTGGGGACCTGAAAAACAGAACCCTTAACCATTTAAAATGGGATCCACTGGGTTTCTGCCCAGTTTCTGCAGATTTAATACTGAAATTGGCAGAGAATAAAGGCCTGCTAGCAGGCCTTTTTCTTTCTGCCTTATTTGAAACAGAATGGGGGATAGAATCCCCCGAACGCTAGTGTGAATGAACCCTGAGATATAAGCCCTTAAAGTAAAAACTCCTGCTGTCTCATCAGACTCCACAGTATAATAAATGGAAACCCAGTGGAGGTAGTGAAAAACAACAAACACTTATAATCACCTTGCCTCACCTCTCCTGGGCATCTTTGCAGCATTCAGCGCTCCCTGGCATCCTGTTCTGGCCTCTGTCTGATGTCATGCACCTCGGTTCTCATGGGGCTCGCTGAGCATCATGATGTCAGGACACTTGCTAGGTTCGGGTTGAATCAGGTTCTAAATTAAGCGGTTTGGCTATCCCCAGATGTGACAGACACTTGACCTCAAATGGGAAAGAAAAAATGCGCATGTATTGCACCAACCAAATACTTTTGCTATTATAGTGCACAAACCAAATCCTTTTGCACCTGTGGTAGAAAAACAGAAAAGACTTGTTCACATGGAGAGCGACCCAAAACAGGTTTGAAAAGGACCTTGACCAAACCCATACCTGAGAAAGGGGTCCCAACTCCAGGGACAGTACTGCTGCTGACCTGCAGGTGGTCCGTGGACCAGTGGGAGACAGACAGGTGGTCTGTCCCAAAAGGAATGGGTTCCAAGTTTGAGCTCAGTGTGAGCCACATTGCTGAGGAGAATCTCCAGTAAAACTTCTTGCCCTAGGAAGATAGTCAGGGTACAAGAAGTGAGACATTGCCCTGTGTGTGGGCTAGGCTGTTTTGTTATTTTTGTTCCTGTTATAAGCTGCGTGAAGCCATTTCTTTTGGATTGCCGTTACATCCTATGCTGTTTGTTTGGCACCCAGCGCCACCAACTTCTCTGTTGAGTACAGAAAATCAATACCTTTGATGCTAAACTATCCCCAGTTGTCACAGTACTTTTTCATAAACCAATCGGGGAGGTGAATACTTCAGAAAAGTGGCTGTGCCTTTTAGTATTTCTCCTGTGATTTTGGTCTGTACTCTGTACACAAGCAGTGTCAATTTACAATGAAGTCTTAGTATTTCTCTCCACTATGGCTAATAGGGTCCTGATTAGTAATGTATTAATTTAAAATTCCCTAAGAAGGTAAATGAATGTTATAAACAAGACAACCCATAATAATAACCTCTTACCCCTCAATGATCCATTACATTTTATTGGTGTCTAAATCGCTCATTATTGATTCATCTATGAATCTATACATTTCTGAAACAAAATTTAAATTTTTTTTTAAAGATTTCTAAATGATGTAAAGGATGAGCATATTGTTGTCTGCTTTCACAAAAAAAGAGTAATGGTTGGAAAAGCCATAAAAATAAAGAGAATTCTTTACATATAAGATCAATCACTGCAGTTTTGGTTCTTCCCACCTGGAACTATGACATGACATTGGCAACCCTTGACCTACATAGCTAGTGACTGGTCTCACTGGTTCTCTGCTGAGGCCAGTGATTGGCTCAATGTGAGCTCAGTCCTGCCACCAATTTCGTAAAGGTGAGCAAGAAGAACTTAAACTGTGGTGCTCAATGTAATAATTCTATGTTTATCATCGGGGCTCATCATGGAACCTTAGGATATACATGATTTTCTACAAGTTCAGAATTTTAGCTTGTTTACCAAATATGATATTCTGATTGGTAAATTTTCATTTATGGATTATAGATTAGCACTTTTTTATATACTTTCCATAACCCCTGTATGAATATATTACTTTGTATTATAGGACTCAGATCAATTTCACAGTCGCCATAGACTTCACAGCATCAAATGGTAAGTCTGCAAAGGTTTTATTCATTTATCCATAATCATAGAATACACTTTCTTGTATCAACACCAAATTCTTTCTGTTTCTAGTTTCAGATTAGCAGGCTGGAATGTTCAGTGAAAGCGTAAATGCCTCAATTTGGTACCTGTAAAGTGAACGGGATTATGGCTAATCCCATCTACACATTGCATAAAAAAATCCGCAATGGAAATGCTGCGAGTTCAAAAACACATCATGTCAATTATACCTCCAGAAATGCTGACAGTTTCCCTGTAGGTATAATAGAAGCCGAAAGTTAAAAAAAAAACTGCAGACTTTCTGTGAAAAGCATTATGGCAAAAATGTGATGCATTTCCACGGTGGTTTTTCCTACATTGCTTTTTAGCTGTAGCTTGGTACATGGGACTCTAGCCTAAATCTATACCTAACTACTTTTATATGAGAGTAAAATTAGTTTACTCCCAATAGGAAATATCAGTGCATTGGGTTTTATCATTTCAACTACAAATATACTGTACAGTACTTTATATGCAAAACCACGTAATAACAACAAATGATACGGTACTAGCATTACTTTATCAGTACACTGAAGTGAAAGATTTAGTCATCCATATTAGAATAGATGCAACATGTGTACTATGGGTTAATAAATCCTTCGCTTCTGTATACTGTTGGAGTGCCGCTTCCATTATTCTGTGTTTTTTCTGCTGGACAAGTTGAGTCTATCTTGCTAGCTGAGCACCCTACTTGGTAGTATAATCTTGTTTTTTTTTTTTTTTTGCTTTTTACAGTGCCACCCTAATCTTGGAATTCAGTTCTTTATAATGTTTATTTGTGGCTGTACACATGCACTGCATATACTATATATGTAAATGTATTTGTAAAAGTTAAAGGGGTTGTCAAGAAATGTGTCATTTATGGTCTACGTTCATATAGGCCATAAATATCTAATTGGTGGTGTTGAAGTGGATCAGCTGTATGGGGCTGCTTCATCTGCCCGTAGTATACTCAACACAGGGCCAGCTGTGGCACTTGCAGTTGGCTCTGGTACTGCAGCTTCCCTTCCATTGACTTCAATGGGGGCTGAGCTGCAGTATTGGCACCCAGCTCCTCTATAGGACATGGAGCCAATTACTTTTGGCCCTGTGTAGTGTATCCTAAGGATAGGCCGTAAATTACAAATTCCTGGACAACCCCTTTAAAACACTATGATGCTTGTTCTGTTGGTTAGTCATTTACTGCAACTACTAATTTCTAAAAGAAGAAAGTAATAACCATGGACTTTTTTGATACAGGAAACCCTGCACAGCCTACTTCACTGCACTACATGAATCCTTATCAGCTAAATGCATATGGCATGGCACTAAAGGCAGTTGGAGAAATTATTCAGGATTATGACAGTGATAAAATGTTTCCTGCTTTAGGCTTTGGAGCAAAGTTGCCACCTGATGGAAGAGTATGTCATGAATTTGCTTTGGTAAGTGTGTGCGTTTTACACCGAGAACAATACATTCAGGCCGCCTGAATCCAGGGTGTAGTTTGTAAAATCAGCATAGCTATCCTAAACAAGCTATTATTATAAATATGTTTATGATATGGAAAACATATCTTTCAGATATTAACCCCTTCCCACTGCTGAAAGTATTTGACTTCTTGATAGACCTTCATTGTTCAAATCTGACAAGTGTCACTTTATATAGTTATAAAGGAATGCTTTGTGTTAGGGGGTGGGGGGTTCACACTACCGTTGGTGTCCACTCAACAGTGTCCATGGCTATTGTTCGTACACCAACTGTTGCTAACTGATACTAATGTGTTAGTTTTTTTAAATGATCCATGAAATGGAACAGTTAAAAAAAAACCCGGACACATTAACATCAGTTAGGAGGCGTTCACACTGCAGCTGCTGTCCGCCCTGGGGTGTCCGCTGTAATCCCCAGGGAAACTGGACAGCAGACAGTTTGCGAGCTGCCGGCTTTAAAACCCATTCATTTGAAATGGTTTTAAAAGGTGACTGACCGTGAGCGTTTTCATCCTCTCCACCTGGAAACAGTTTTTTTTTTTCAGCGGACACAAAGTCCTGCATGCCCAACTTTTTGTCCCCAGAATAAAAACTGTTTCCAGGCGGAGAATGGGTTTTAAAGCCAACCGCTCGCAAGCTGTCTGCTGTCCGGTTTCTCCAGGGTTTACAGCAGACACCCTGGGGCGGACAGCAGCGGCAGTGTGAACGCCCCCTTAGCATCAATATTGGTCTGAAACTGGACAACCCTTTTAAGTGTACTATAAGAAATGTTCCTTTAATAAGAATAAGCATATGTTCATCTGTGGAAACTGCTTCTATTATACCTATAGGGAAACCGTCAGTGTTTCCGTAGATATAATTGACATCCTGCAACAGTTTTGGAAAACACAGTGTTTCCGCTGCACGTCTTTTTCTGCAGTGTGTGGTTAGGATTCAGCAGATAGTAGTATCACTAGCTCTGGACACGTCGAACACAGGATTGTTTTGTACTTCCAACTTTTTTGCATCTGAATTTGTTGCCAGAAACTGTAGTGGTGGAATTAAGTGTATATGTATGTCCGTATTGAAATGATTGGCCCTTGAATGTTAGCCAATGATCGTGACTCCAAAAAGCTAGTTAACTGATCACATGTTATAAATCACATCACATGTAGTTTGACACTAGCTTTGCTCAAATCTAAGGGTCTGTTCACATGGTGGAAAATGAAGAGGAAATTCCTCTTCATTTTCCGCCACCAGCATTTTCACGTGGGCTAGCCGCGACAGGATGCCGATGTAGTGAATCAGCATTCCATCGTGGCATCCTGCTCCTGATTAGGCACAGATGAATGGGCCTAATCAGGAGGCAGTGCCGAGCCCCGGACACCGCCAGTGGAATCCTCGGCAATATCGAGCAGAATGCTTCTTTTTTTCCACATTCTGTTGCAATCTCTGCCTCCCAATGAAAACAATGGGAGGAATCTGCTCCGGATTTGGGGACAAAATCCACCCCCAAATACATGGCAAATTCCTCCAAATTTCAAACGGACCCTTAGAGCACAAATGTTATTGTATTATGTGATGTAATAGCTAGTGTTAAACCATATAATCCTCATTGGACTGTGCTGACAATGACAGTGCCAATAAAGGGCACGTCTGATTGTGACATAAAGCTAGAGCATTCCAACATTCTTTGTAACAGATTAATCTCATATTCTTGATTTATTTGACTCATTAAATAAATACACTGCTCAAAAAAATAAAGGGAACACTTAACACAATGTAACTCCAAGTCAATGACACTTCTGTGAAATCAATCTGTTCGGTTATGAAGCAACATTGATTGTGAATCAATTTATTTTGCTGTTGTGCAAATGAACTGGTCACATGGACAGATACCAAGAATATTATATTATCATAGATAGATAGACAGACAGACAGACAGACAGACAGACAGACAGACAGACAGACAGATAGATAGATAGATAGATAGATAGATAGATAGATAGATAGAAAAAAAATAATAAAAGGAACCCTTAAACAACACAATGTAAACAATCCAAGTCAATCACACTTCTGTGAAATGAACCTGTCCAGTTGAATAGTAGAAATGATAGGCAATAAGAAAGACCACCTCTATAAAGGAAGGTTCTGCAGGTGGTGACCACACTCATTTCTCTGTTTTCATCCTTTTTGACTGTTGTTTTAGTCACTTTTGCATTTTGTCATTGCTCTCACCACTAGAGGTAGCATGAGGCGGTGTCTACAACCCACAGAAGTTGCTCAGTTATTGCTGCTCACCCAGGATGGCACATCAATGAGAGCTGTGGCAAGAAGGCTACCTGTGTCTTTGTCTGTCTGTCCAGAGCATGGAGCAGATACAAGAAAGACATGCCAGTATACCAGGAGATGTGGAGGGGACATAGGAGGGCCAGCATCAGAATTGCTACCTCCTCCTTTGTGTAAGGAGCAGCATCAGAGCCCTGCCAAATGACCTACAGCAGGCCACTAACATCCATGTATCTGCTCAACCTATCAGAAACCGACTCCATGAGGGTGGTATGCGGGCTGAAAGTTCGCAAGTGGGTGTTGGGCTTGCAGCCCAACATCATGCAGGGCAATTGGCTTTTGCCAGAGAACACCAAGTTTGACAGATTCGACTTTGGCTCACTGGGCTCTTTACAGACGATAGCTGGTTCACAATGAGCACATGTGATAGATGTGATAGAGGATGAAAATGACATGGAGAACGTTCTGCTGCCTGCAACATCCTTTGGAGGGCCGCACAGCCATGTGCTAGCCAGAGGTACCCTAACTGCCATTAGGTATCGGGATGAGATTCTCAGACCCATTGTAAGACCATATGGAGGTGCAGTGTACCCCTGGGTTCCTACTGATGCATGACAATGCTAGACCTCATGGGGCTGAAGTGTGTCAGTAGTTTCTGCATGATGAAGGTATTGATGCTATGGACTGGTCTGCCCGCTCCCCAGACCTGAATTCAATAGAGAACATCTGAGACCTCATGTATCATTCCATCCACCAATGCCACATTGCACCAAAGACTGTCCAGGAGTTGACTGATGTTTTAATCCAAGACTGGGATGAGACCCCTCAGAAGAACATCCATCGCCTCATCAGCAGCATGCCCAGGCATTGTAGGGAGGTCACTCCGGCACAAGGAGACCACACACATTCCAAATTGAGACCTCCGTGGAATATTAATTTAAATTTACATTGATCATTTTTATGTTTTATTGTTCTCAATGCATTACACTATATAATGAATAAGAATTTGCAACTGGAATATTTAATTCATTGATATCTAGGATGTGGTATTTTAGTGTTCCCTTTATTTTATTGAGAAGTGTACATTCTTTTTCATATCTGTATCCTACTGTATTTCTGGAATATATGCAAAATTGAGTGTCATTCAGCTATTATAGTAAGCAGTTGTTACATTTGCTTCTCTGGTTATCGTGAAATAATAGGTACAATTATTATGCCATCCGCTGTGGCAGAGAAGGAGCATTATGTCCTTTGATGAATAATTCCACACATAATTTGCTTAATATGCTTTGTTTTCTATGCTCTATGGATACATAATGAAATAGTTCCTTGGTAAACTTAGCTTTCATTATTTTCCATTTTTATTAATTTGCCATAACAAAATACTCTACTATGGTACAGACATACAGTGAAACCTAAATATATGTGTGCAACCATTAAGGCTAATCATAGACGTAGCCTAAAAATATATTTTCTGCATAGAGTCCACTTCTAATACACACAAGTTGAAATATAAGCCATATAAAAAGTTGATTACCTTTTAATATATATCTTCCAAATTGTATTTACAAAGTTGCTTAACCTTTTCCATAGATTTATTGTCTATATAAGATTCAAGCCCCAGTGAGAACACCAATGTAAATGTTGGCGGTCTACAGTATGTGCATCACTATGGAATATGTTGGCACTAGAATATAAGAAACTGTGCAATATATCATATTACCTGGAGAATGTAATATATTTCTTTATAAGTGTACTTTCCTTTTCGATACTTTCACTCATACTCTTATTTATAATAGCACTTGAATCCATATCCAACCTCACTCACACAAGTCTATAGAGGAGGGGGCTATTGTTGGCTTTCTAGTTGATTTATTGCTTCATATAAAGGAGTTCAAGGAACTTAGATCTTAGTTACAAAGTCTATTAGAGTTTAGTATCTGCAGTATCCCCAATCGGCTATATTTGTCTTTTCTAGTAACCTCCTTCTCCTCTCCTTTACCTGTAAAAGGATGTTAAAAGTAAGATTCATAAACTATTCAGGCATTAAATCTGCATCCATATTCAAGATATTATTGATAATTTATTATAAAAAATAATTATCAAATGTCTGCAATCTATAAAATTGATTATTCACTTGAAAATGTATGAGAACATGTGGTTTATTTTTCTTCTTTACACCTTCCTTATGGTTTTTTTTTCTCTCTCTTCACTTCAAAAACTTGTTATGTGGAAAATATAGAACCATATATTTATTTTGTACCACAGAATGGCAACCCACAAAACCCATACTGTCATGGAATAGAAGGTGTGATGGAAGCATACTACAGAAGCTTGAAGAGTGTGCAGCTATATGGACCTACAAATTTTGCCCCAGTAATTAATCATGTAGCAAGGTAATATAATTATGCTTTCTATATCAATGCTAGCCTGTCAGGCAGAGTCTCTGTGTTTGACTACAAGACAAATAAGATACAGTTATCAGAGATTATTGCCAGGCATCCTGCTTTGCTGCTTAGAATGTTACGAAACATTCTGGTAATTATTAACACTATAGTCATTGCTTTATACTAGACAACATCAATCTTGTGTATTTTGCTTGCACATCACTGGTTTAATCCATACAATAGAAAAAGGTAGTGTTTTATAAGATTCTGCCGATTCCTTAAACCTCAAATTGATACAATGTGTTATTTATTTTAATATATAGTATCATGGTGAGATACTGTATATGTTGTGCATACTTTTAGGCAGAACAAAATATTCAAGTATCAATAGGCAGTAAAATCTAGCTGTTTGCTTTACACGTCTAAAGTACTAACACTGCAGTTGAGTTGGTCAGTCCAAAAAGACAGATTTATTAATATCTATATCATTATTAGCTTTCTGGCATACAAGGTATAAAAAGATATCTTTTAATTTCAGAAGAGGTGGTTTTGCTACTATCTATTCTAATTCTAACATTTCACATTCTTTATTGTACAGTATATACTTTCATATACTGTACAGTATATAGTAATGACCTTAACTCACCTAAGAGAGATAATGTACAGTAGAATTAAATGTCCATTATAATTCATGTTAAAAAATGAGGCTGAGATGCATCTAAATTTAGGACTTCAATTCTAGTTTCTGTACATCTCCTTGTTTTCCCCCAAAAATAAGCCATTTATTTGATGTTCATTGTACACTTTTAACACTATATTCACATTGTTGTAAAGGTTCATCTTAAAATAATTTGACATTCATGAGATACTTCATGTAAGTAGGGTATTTCTACATCATGCTTCTGCTAGCACAAATGTAATTATTATTCTTGCTTCACTGTCTTTGTTGTTCCTGCACTTACTATATCTTGATGGAAGTTCCAACTATCGAATCGAATATTTACTGTTTGAATCAATTTAATTTTAGCACTACATAACCACTCAGTCATCTCCGAAAATTACAGCTTTCTAGTTTTAGTAAAGAATGTCAGAAATTATGAGATTAGCACTTACAGTAGTAAATTAGCAATGGTGTTGTCACAGCCTAACATATGTGATACATGTACTTTATTTTAGAAGATGCTTATCATACAGAACTAAGCTTAAATGAGAAATACTACATTCAGTGACAATGTTAAAGTGGTTTTCCCATCTCACTGTTTCAGCAGCTTTGCCTGCTGTTTCTTCTTCTCACTTCCTGTATTCCTTATCAAATAGTCAAAGCCAGCCCTCCCCAGCCCACAGAACAAGACACTGTGAAGTATCACAATACTTACTATGATTATTATAAATCTAATATAAATGTATGTATATGCACATGCTTGTAGAGAAAGGACTCAGTGTTACCCACAGGGTTTGCATAGAGAGATTACAGATAATGCAATTACCTGAATGGCAGAGCTGTAGATAACAGTGAGAGCAGTGAGTGACATCACATGTCTTATCACACAGGTCAGGCTTTATGTAAATGCTGTGTAAACAATGAGATGAATAATTTCACATAGCAGGCAAACAAAACAGCCTTGCTAAAGCATAATATTTAGGAAAACTCTTCAATTTACATAAGCTAGCAGTATAGATAGGTTCCTTAAGGTGGGAATACCCCTTTAAGTATTTTGTATACTGTATGAGTACGAATACAAAACAGGTCCTCCAACTAGAAAGATCTAGATATTGGGGAAAAGAATATGCAAATAAGTCCTCCTAGTGGAAAAAAGATAACTTTCTCTAGCACTATTGTTTGGAACAGTGATTCCCAAAGTGGTCCAGGTGGACCCTTTGGGAACTCAGCCGCGACGCAAATTTCTATCGTTAGATCTAATCTTCACATTTTTTGACGAGCTTTGGGAATATGGTAGAAATGTAGCACCAGGGGGTCCACTGAA
This sequence comes from Leptodactylus fuscus, assembly GCF_031893055.1. Taxonomy (NCBI): domain Eukaryota; kingdom Metazoa; phylum Chordata; class Amphibia; order Anura; family Leptodactylidae; genus Leptodactylus; species Leptodactylus fuscus. Next base: position 120,614,150 of record NC_134269.1, read on the forward strand.
ACCAGTATAATTTTGAAAGTGGTATACGAGAAAAAAAAGTTTGGGAACCTCTGGTTTGGAAGTTAACTCCCAATAGATCAATGTTTGGTTTTCCTGAAACCTAGTAGCATGATTAAGAGTAAAGCCAAGCCAGAATAACTCCTCCAAAAGAAATCATCCACAGGCAGCTGTTTGGAAGTTATTCTCTCATCGGTGCAAAGCTCACAAGCTCACTAAGTGCTCTATCAACAGCTGTGTGCTAGCCATTGTATTAAGAGCCAGCACACTATACATATTGGTTCTCTATGACCCTGTGTGACCGATCTGAGAAAAAAAATAGGGCATGCCATTTCCTGGGCCAATTTCATGAGCTTTCCTCTGTGGACTTTCTGTTTCAATTCTACCTATAGGGCATTCACTGGTGTTTCTGCAAGTATAATCAACATGCTGAAATTTCCAAAAACACGATGGATTTGAAATTAATGGGATTCACTAGAATCCCATCCGCTTTGCTATGACTGTAAAACACTGTATTTTTTCCATGACCTTTCCGGCCCGGCTTAATTCTTTATTTAAATAAGGATCTTTGAGCGCAGGGGGAGTTTTCTTTATTCGCAAAAAAGTCCAGATTCCTATACAGGGTTTGAAGGGTGAACATTGGGGAGGTTACTTAGGCAACACCTTTTGAAAGTGGCCCAAAGTGAAACCAGTTATGATTCCTTGTGGGTTCACTTCCCACTATACATAACAATGCTACTTGGTTTTAAGGAAAACTAGGATAGGAACTGATCTATTGCATACAACCTTCTAAAAGCTGGCATTAGGGTAAGTCCCTTTTTTTTTTCCATCAAAGAGGACTTATTTGCATATTCTTTTCCTAGATTTCTTAGCAGGGCATGCATACACTAATAGGTCCCTGCATGTTACAAAATCGCCTGAAAAGGCAAAAAGGCTCCTTATGGAGAATTATTCATTGCAACATTCTTTGCAGGCAGTGCAGCCAGTGCTTTATAACTTGCAGCTTGGCAGATACATACAGTATATAGGTATGTGAGAAAAGTTTCAGTAGAACTTGTATTTTATTCATTTAAATCCCTACTGATTCTGTGCTGAGAAGTTGAGGGGAGGTCCTATTAGTATCTGGCTGGTATAACCTAGCACAGGCATTTAGAGACAGCTGTCAATTGCTAAATAAGACCACATGTCAGCTAAATGTACATACGGCCAAAATGCTCTTGGGTACTTTAATACTAAATACTGTAATTGTATGTCGCAATTTATTAACAAACTATAGTATCTATTATGTAGATTACTGGTAAATAAAGGTAAGACCATACGGCGTATGACATTGTGAAACAAAAATCAATATCATACAGTATAGATAAAGGTGTACAAGCAGAGACATGAAGCCAGTGTTAACAATGTTACTGTTATTTGAAAGTGAGTGCAAAGTGTCTTGCATAGAATTAACATGTGCTGGGAGAAATGTTTCTGATTGAAATCTATACATCTTAGGCCATATTCAGACATGGTAGATTTCCATGGAGATTTTCTGTCCAGCATTAATAAATCAGCAGTAAATTACAGTAAGCACATCATATGTCAAAGAGGATTTCAATACCACATTTCCATATACAGTAGCAAAAAAAAAAAAAAAGAAAAGAATTTCAGGACATGCTGGAGATTGTCACATCCACGGTGTATCTATTATCATGATAATTGGCTGATTCTCTCAGGAAAGTCTACCCTTAGCAATGTGGTTCAGGCATAACTGAGCTCAGGATTTCACGATTCTTGTGCAGTCATTATTACAAAGTCTGAAATATTCATTTAGAATTTTTTCTTTCTTTAACTAAAAGTAACAATTATTATTCTCATTCTTTTATGTAGATATGCTGCCTCAATAAAAGATGGCTCCCAGTACTTTGTTTTGCTGATTATTACAGATGGAGTTATCTCTGATATGGCTCAGACAAAGGAGGCAATAGTCAATGTAAGTGATTTTCCCATACCGTATGAATAAAAGCTTCATATATTATTGTTTAGTGAATAAACCTTTTTCTGGCTAATTGACTGAATGAAACTAATAAATATGCAGTTACCCTTCTACGGTATATATTAGTTTCCCCCAACTAAGAGCATTAGAGGACAATACAGTGAAAATAGTATTGAGCAATATCATATTACACAGATGTAGCAAAGTGTAATGTGTATATGTGTATATAAATATCACAGAATACAACAAAAGCCATTGAAAAAGCTTAGTTGAAATTCTGTGTCACAATGGATTTTGGAGAGTGTCTATGGAAAGGTTTGCTCATTCATCTAAAAGAGTATTTGTAGGACAGACGCTGATGTTGGGCGAGGCAGCTTAGCTTGAAATCTCCATTCTAATTCATCCCTCAATGTTTGATAAACTAGAGGCCAGGGCTCTGTGTGGACCAGTTAAGCTCTTCCACATTAAACTCATCCAGCCAGATCCGTGTGAACCTTGCTTTGGGCACTGTAGTAAAGTAATACTGGAACAGAAAGGAACGTTCTTCAAACTATTCCCACAAAGTTGTATACATGCAGTTGACCATAATTTCTTAGTATGCTGAGGTACTAAGATTACCCCTCACTGGAATTATGGGGTCTAGGCCCACTCCTGAAAAACATCCCAAAGCATTATCCTTCTTACAAACTTACAATTGTCACAGTCCAGACAGACAGGTGAGTGTGAGTGTTTGTTTTATTCTTTGTAGTTGTATCATTTCTAATTTTAGCAACAAATTAAACTTTCTAAATTTTTTTTTCTGTTTCATTATTAAATACCATAGATATATTTAAGTTTATTATGAACTCTGTTGATTCGACTTACTCCTGTCATATCATATATTTACTTATGTGATGAAGCATGTTGATGATTCTGTTGCTCCCATTCATACCTGTTAAACGTATTAACAGCAGGGCACAAGGCTGCTTGTGTAGTAATAATGGCTAGAGATGAGCGAACAGTGTTCTATCGAACTCATGTTCGATCGGATATTAGGCTGTTCGGCATGTTCGAATCGAATCGAACACCGCGTGGTAAAGTGCGCCATTACTCGATTCCCCTCCCACCTTCCCTGGCGCCTTTTTTGCTCCAATAACAGCGCAGGGTAGGTGGGACAGGAACTACGACACCGGTGACGTTGAAAAAAGTAGGCAAAACCCATTGGCTGCCGAAAACATGTGACCTCTAATTTAAAAGAACAGCGACGCCCAGCTTCGCGTCATTCTGAGCTTGCAATTCACCGGGGACGGAGGTTTCCGTCCAGTTAGCTAGGGGTTAGATTCTGGGTAGGCAGGGACAGGCTAGGATAGGAAGGAGAAGACAACCAACAGCTCTTATAAGAGCTAAATTCCAGGGAGAAGCTTGTCAGTGTAACGTGGCACTGACGGGCTCAATCGCCGCAACCCAGCTTTCCGCGGATCCTGAATGGAATACACTGACAGTGTATTCCCGTATACCCGATATATACCCCCGATACCCGTTCCAACGGTGTGCCCCCCCACCTTCACCCCAGAAATACCCTGCAAGTCCCCTAGCAATAGAATTGGGGCTATATACACCCACTATTTTTGCTACTGCCATATAGTGCCATTGTCTCACTGGGAATTCAAAGAATATATTGAGGTTACAAATACCCTCATTTCTTCCTACTGCCATATAGTGCCATTGTCTGACTGGGAATTCAAAGAATATATTGGGGTTACGTGCACCCACAATTTTTGCTACTGCTATATAGTGCCATTGTCTCACTGGGAATTCAAAGAATATATTGGGCTTACATATAACTTCAATTCCAGGGAGAAGCTTGTCAGTGTAACGTGGCACTGACGGGCTCAATCGCCGCAACCCAGCTTTCCCAGGATCCTGAATGGAACACACTGACAGTGTATTCCCGTATACCCCATATATACACCCCAAATCCCCGTTCCAACGGTGTGCCCCCCCACCTTCACCTCAGAAATACCCTGCAAGTCCCCTAGCAATAGAATTGGGGCTATATACACCCACAATTTTTGCTACTGCTATACAGTGCCATTGTCTCACTGGGAATTCAAAGAATATATGGGGGTTACGTGCACCCACAATTTTTGCTACTGCTATACAGTGCCATTGTCTCACTGGTAATTCAAAGAATATATTGGGGTTATGTGCACCCACAATTTTTGCTACTGCTATATAGTGCCAGTTTCTGACTGGTAATTCAAAGAATATATTGGGGTTACGTGCATCCACAATTTTTGCTACTGGTATATAGTGCCATTGTCTGACTGGGAATTCAAAGAATATATGGGGATTACGTGCACCCACAATTTTTGCTACTGCTATACAGTGCCATTGTCTCACTGGGAATTCAAAGAATATATTGGGGTTATGTGCACCCACAATTTTTGCTACTGGTATATAGTGCCATTGTCTGACTGGGAATTCAAAGAATATAAGGGGGTTACGTGCACCCACAATTTTTGCTACTGCTATACAGTGCCATTGTCTCACTGGGAATTCAAAGAATATATTGGGGTTATGTGCACCCACAATTTTTGCTACTGCTATATAGTGCCAGTTTCTGACTGGTAATTCAAAGAATATATTGGGGTTACGTGCACCCACAATTTTTGCTTCTGGTATATAGTGCCATTGTCTGACTGGGAATTCAAAGAATATATGGGGGTTACATGCACCCACAATTTTTGCTACTGCTATACAGTGCCATTGTCTCACTGGGAATTCAAAGAATATATTGGGGTTATGTGCACCCACAATTTTTGCTACTGGTATATAGTGCCATTGTCTGACTGGGAATTCAAAGAATATATGGGGGTTACGTGCACCCACAATTTTTGCTACTGCTATACAGTGCCATTGTCTCACTGGGAATTCAAAGAATATATTGGGGTTACAAATACCCTCATTTCTTGCTACTGGTATATAGTGCCATTGTCTGACTGGGAATTCAAAGAATATATTGGGGTTACGTGCACCCACAATTTTTGCTACTGGTATATAGTGCCATTGTCTCACTGGGAATTCAAAGAATATATGGGGGTTACATGCACCCACAATTTTTGCTACTGCTATACAGTGCCATTGTCTCACTGGGAATTCAAAGAATATATTGGGGTTATGTGCACCCACAATTTTTACTACTGGTATATAGTGCCATTGTCTGACTGGGAATTCAAAGAATATATGGGGGTTACGTGCACCCACAATTTTTGCTACTGCTATACAGTGCCATTGTCTCACTGGGAATTCAAAGAATATATTGGGGTTATGTGCACCCACAATTTTTGCTACTGCTATATAGTGCCAGTTTCTGACTGGTAATTCAAAGAATATATTGGGGTTACGTGCACCCACAATTTTTGCTACTGGTATATAGTGCCATTGTCTGACTGGGAATTCAAAGAATATATTGGGGTTACAAATACCCTCATTTCTTGCTACTGGTATATAGTGCCATTGTCTGACTGGGAATTCAAAGAATATATGGGGGTTACGTGCACCCACAATTTTTGCTACTGCTATACAGTGCCATTGTCTCACTGGGAATTCAAAGAATATATTGGGGTTATGTGCACCCACAATTTTTGCTACTGGTATATAGTGCCATTGTCTGACTGGGAATTCAAAGAATATAAGGGGGTTACGTGCACCCACAATTTTTGCTACTGCTATACAGTGCCATTGTCTCACTGGGAATTCAAAGAATATATTGGGGTTATGTGCACCCACAATTTTTGCTACTGCTATATAGTGCCAGTTTCTGACTGGTAATTCAAAGAATATATTGGGGTTACGTGCACCCACAATTTTTGCTTCTGGTATATAGTGCCATTGTCTGACTGGGAATTCAAAGAATATATGGGGGTTACATGCACCCACAATTTTTGCTACTGCTATACAGTGCCATTGTCTCACTGGGAATTCAAAGAATATATTGGGGTTATGTGCACCCACAATTTTTGCTACTGGTATATAGTGCCATTGTCTGACTGGGAATTCAAAGAATATATGGGGGTTACGTGCACCCACAATTTTTGCTACTGCTATACAGTGCCATTGTCTCACTGGGAATTCAAAGAATATATTGGGGTTATGTGCACCCACAATTTTTGCTACTGGTTTATAGTGCCATTGTCTGACTGGGAATTCAAAGAATATATTGGGGATACAAATACCCTCATTTCTTGCTACTGCTATATAGTGCCAGTTTCTGACTGGTAATTCAAAGAATATATTGGGGTTACGTGCACCCACAATTTTTGCTACTGGTATATAGTGCCATTGTCTGACTGGGAATTCAAAGAATATATTGGGGTTACAAATACCCTCATTTCTTGCTACTGGTATATAGTGCCATTGTCTGACTGGGAATTCAAAGAATATATTGGGGTTACGTGCACCCACAATTTTTGCTACTGGTATATAGTGCCATTGTCTCACTGGGAATTCAAAGAATATATGGGGGTTACGTGCACCCACAATTTTTGCTACTGCTATACAGTGCCATTGTCTCACTGGGAATTCAAAGAATATATTGGGGTTATGTGCACCCACAATTTTTACTACTGGTATATAGTGCCATTGTCTGACTGGGAATTCAAAGAATATATGGGGGTTACGTGCACCCACAATTTTTGCTACTGCTATACAGTGCCATTGTCTCACTGGGAATTCAAAGAATATATTGGGGTTATGTGCACCCACAATTTTTGCTACTGCTATATAGTGCCAGTTTCTGACTGGTAATTCAAAGAATATATTGGGGTTACGTGCACCCACAATTTTTGCTACTGGTATATAGTGCCATTGTCTGACTGGGAATTCAAAGAATATATTGGGGTTACAAATACCCTCATTTCTTGCTACTGGTATATAGTGCCATTGTCTGACTGGGAATTCAAAGAATATATTGGGGTTATGTGCACCCACAATTTTTGCTACTGCTATATAGTGCCAGTTTCTGACTGGTAATTCAAAGAATATATTGGGGTTACGTGCACCCACAATTTTTGCTACTGGTATATAGTGCCATTGTCTGACTGGGAATTCAAAGAATATATTGGGGTTACAAATACCCTCATTTCTTGCTACTGGTATATAGTGCCATTGTCTGACTGGGAATTCAAAGAATATATTGGGGTTACGTGCACCCACAATTTTTGCTACTGTTATATAGTGCCATTGTCTGACTGGGAATTCAAAAAATATATGGGGGTTACGTGCACCCACAATTTTTGCTACTGCTATACAGTGCCATTGTCTCACTGGGAATTCAAAGAATATATTGGGGTTATGTGCACCCACAATTTTTGCTACTGCTATATAGTGCCAGTTTCTGACTGGTAATTCAAAGAATATATGGGGTTACGTGCACCCACAAATTTTGCTACTGGTATATAGTGCCATTGTCTGACTGGGAATTCAAAGAATATATTGGGGTTACAAATACCCTCATTTCTTGCTACTGGTATATAGTGCCATTGTCTGACTGGGAATTCAAAGAATATATGGGGGTTATGTGCACCCACAATTTTTGCTACTGCTATACAGTGCCATTGTCTCACTGGGAATTCAAAGAATATATGGGGGTTACGTGCACCCACAATTTTTGCTACTGCTATACAGTGCCATTGTCTCACTGGGAAATCAAAGAATATATTGGGGTTATGTGCACCCACAATTTTTGCTACTGGTATATAGTGCCATTGTCTGACTGGGAATTCAAAGAATATATGGGGGTTACGTGCACCCACAATTTTTGCTACTGCTATACAGTGCCATTGTCTCACTGGGAATTCAAAGAATATATTGGGGTTATGTGCACCCACAATTTTTGCTACTGCTATATAGTGCCATTGTCTCACTGGGAAATCAAAGAATATATTGGGGTTATGTGCACCCACAATTTTTGCTACTGGTATATAGTGCCATTGTCTGACTGGGAATTCAAAGAATATATTGGGGTTACAAACACCCTCATTTCTTGCTACTGGTATATAGTGCCATTGTCTGACTGGGAATTCAAAGAATATATGGGGGTTACGTGCACCCACAATTTTTGCTACTGCTATACAGTGCCATTGTCTCACTGGGAATTCAAAGAATATATTGGGGTTATGTGCACCCACAATTTTTGCTACTGGTATATAGTGCCATTGTCTCACTGGGAATTCAAAGAATATATGGGGGTTACGTGCACCCACAATTTTTGCTACTGCTATACAGTGCCATTGTCTCACTGGGAATTCAAAGAATATATTGGGGTTATGTGCACCCACAATTTTTGCTACTGGTATATAGTGCCATTGTCTGACTGGGAATTCAAAGAATATATGGGGGTTACGTGCACCCACAATTTTTGCTACTGCTATACAGTGCCATTGTCTCACTGGGAATTCAAAGAATATATTGGGGTTATGTGCACCCACAATTTTTGCTACTGGTATATAGTGCCATTGTCTCACTGGGAATTCAAAGAATATATGGGGGTTACGTGCACCCACAATTTTTGCTACTGCTATACAGTGCCATTGTCTCACTGGGAATTCAAAGAATATATTGGGGTTATGTGCACCCACAATTTTTGCTACTGGTATATAGTGCCATTGTCTGACTGGGAATTCAAAGAATATATGGGGGTTACGTGCACCCACAATTTTTGCTACTGCTATACAGTGCCATTGTCTCACTGGGAATTCAAAGAATATATTGGGGTTATGTGCACCCACAATTTTTGCTACTGCTATATAGTGCCAGTTTCTGACTGGTAATTCAAAGAATATATTGGGGTTACGTGCACCCACAATTTTTGCTACTGCTATACAGTGCCATTGTCTCACTGGGAATTCAAAGAATATATTGGGGTTACGTGCACCCACAATTTTTGCTACTGGTAGATAGTGCCATTGTCTCACTGGGAATTCCACAAATAATTTGGGGATTCATTCACCCTACATCTCAGGCTCTTGCCATATTCACCCAGGTTGTCAGTGCTGCACCAGCTCGTTCCCAGACAGCTCGGCCCGAAAAACATGTTACCTATATAGAGGATTTGGACAATGAAGACAACATGTTCTAAATCTAATGTCTGCACCTTCTCCAGAATTAAAATAAAGGCAGCGTTTAACTTTCAAATAGCACTGCACAAAGGAAGAGCTTATCAGCTTGTCTCATGACATGCTACTGAAAAGTGTCATTTGTATATCTTAATGTAAATATAGTTGTATAAGCTTTTTGGGTTTTAGGCACTGCCAAGTTATTTATTACCACCCGCTCCCTTATAATGATGATGACGCCAAAGTCACTGTGGGTGTTCAGAGCTCACAGCTTTGGTTGACATTTGTCTTGCTCTCTGTCGGTACCAGCTGTCTTTTTGGATACCGTAAAGTTATGTTGACTTTATTAACAGCTATAGAAGCTTTAGCCAGGTTGTGACGGTGTGTAACCCTAACAACACTAAGTGGGATACACATTAATAGTCAGTCTATGTACGCTAAACGTATCACTGAAGTAATTTTTTTTCCCTCTCCCCTAATATAAGAAAGGAACAGACATTAGACCTAGACCGGGGTTCAAGGCTTGTAAAAATCCAGTATTATTTGTTCTTCATGATGTGAAATATGTGTTGAAAAGCAACCCAAGATGAAGTCAGCCATGTGTGCCAGTGTGTTACTTGGCATGCCTTTGCTGGCCCCAACTGTAAGGGTCACTCTCCATTTCCTCCATTTTCCACTCCCCTTCACACCATTTGTGGTGAAGCAATGGGATGCACTGAAGTGCACCCTCTAGCCTCATGTGGGACAGGGACATCAGATGCCACTCCAACCCCCTCGTCTTCCTCCGCCAGCCAACGGTGCGAAGATGAGAGGAGTGTGCTCTGAATGTTTTCTGCCTAGCAGAGGCTAGTTCTCACTTACGAAAATGGCCCCACTTTGACCTGTATATCAGGCACAATGGTGTAGGTTTCAAAGAAACATGGCACCAACAAGTTGGAAAACGTGGGCCATGCGTGGACCGTGTTTGAGTCTGGCAAGCTCCAGATCTGCTACCAGGTTCCAGCCATTATCACAGGCGCAAAAATGCCAGGCCCCAGGTGTAGCAGGGAAAAAAAAAAGCCATCTCAGCCAGGATGGCATCCCTGACCTCGGAGGCACTGTGCTGTCTGTCCCCCAAGCTGATCAGTTTCAGCACGGCCTGCTGACATCTCCCCATGCCAGTGTTACAGTGTTTTCCGCTAGTAGCTGGGGTGGAGGTTGCAACATCGTAGGGTTTCAGTCTACTCCTGCCATGAATTTTGGCCTGGGAGAGGAGATAGGCCACCCCAGTTTGCACCCGGGGAACAGACTCCACCACATTCACCCTGCCTGTCATTAAAGATAAGCACTGAAGCATCCCTGACCACAGGCGCTTGTCCATGTGTCGGTGGTCAAGTGGACCTTGCAGCAAAGCGCAGAACTCTGGGCCCGACTGATGTTATGGGACACATGCAGGCGCAAGGCAGGGACAGCACACCAAGAGAAGTAGTAACGGCTAGGGCCAGCATAGGGAGGTGCCCCAGCTGCCATCTGCTGACGGAAGGCCTGGGTCTCCAGAAGCATAAACAAACACCAACATCTCCAGGGCCAGCAGTTTATCGATGAGGCTGTTAAAGGCTTGGGCATGGGGGTGGGTTGTGTTGTACTTCTGCCTGCAATGAAAAGCTTGGGAAATGTGGAGTGGCTGGGAAGAGGCGCATGATGGTGCAGGCCAAAAGGGCGCATGAGGGTGAACTCCCCAATGTGTCAGAGATAGGTGTGTAGGTGTCCTTGCATCATATACTTGCACCATATTTGGCTTTGGAAGTTAATTTTGTGCCAAAAAGTGGTTAAGACAGCGATCCCTCAGCTACTCCCGTTACACTGTCTAGTGAAATTACCATCTTTGGAAGTGGACCACCACTTGTAAGATCCCAAAGGAAGCAGGCAAGAGATGTGCAGTGCAGAAAAAAAGATGAGAAAATAAGTGTAGGCTGTAGAGCACAGAGGGATCGGAGAGGACAGAGCTGGTGTCGGCCAGGTATTCCCACAACATGCGCCTATACTTGTCCCTCCTGGTGACACTAGGCCCCTGAGTGGCAGTAATTTGTCCAGGGGGGCCATTAACGTGTTCCAGACCTAGGAATAAGTCTTTCAACAGGGTAGAGTTTTGCATGCCTTTGCTTCTACCCACTGTTTTTGCTGCTTAGCTTCCCTCCACATCTACACTGCTTTCACCCCTAAACATCACCCCAGTTTATGCCTTTGTTTCTACGCTGTTTTTTTTGTTGAATTAGCTTCCCTCCACATCTACACTGCTTTAGCCCCTAAACATCACCCCAGTTTATGCCTTTGCTTCTACCCTGTTTTTTTTGTTGAATTAGCTTCCCTCCACATCTACACTGCTTTAGCCCCTAAACATCACCCCAGTTTATGCCTTTGCTTCTACCCAGGTTTTTTGTTGATTTAGCTTCCCTCTACATCTACACTGCTTTAGCCCCTAGACATCACCCCTGTCCATGTGGGGTCGGTGGCCTCGTCATCCACCAACTCCTCTTCCAATTGCGCACTGGCCCCTTACTGCAAACCGCACATGACCACAGCTTGCCCTGATGGCAACTGTGTCTCATGATCCCCACTTAGGTCCAGACAAGTCGGTGGCGGGTCCAAAACCCCAAAATTGGAAGGAAATGGCGGATGCTGCAGTATTTCTAACACCTATTCCTGGTGCTCGGGCCTGGTCTGTGTTGTACCCTGCACCCTGCTTAACGCAGCTGCCATATCCGAAGTTGTGCTGAGCGCATGCTAATGTTTCGTGTCCAGTGCAATGGATGGGATGCGATTTCACATAAGTCTGCCACCCATGGCCACTCATGGTTGAGCAACTGAGGGAGTTGACTTTGACGAACCCGAGGGTTTTGGAGTTGGAACTACATCAAAGGTCTGTGCTGCTCACACACTCTGCTCAACACATGATATGTTTAGTGCCAGCAGTGTGGAGACGTCGCACAACAGCCGTTGTTCCAGCAGGTACAGGCGTTGTAGGAGTGCATAGAGGCTAGCAGCGGCAACTATAGACTTTAAAAACTATCCGCACAAGCGCCACACTTTCACCAGTAGCTCAGGAACATTGGGGTACCTTTTTCAAAAGATTAGCAGCAATGATTTAAAAACGTAGCCCAGGCATGGAATATGTTGCAGGCTGCCAAGCTACAGAGCCGATCCCAGGTTACGGCCATTATCACACATGACAACATGCCTGGGCCCAGGTGCAGTGGCAAAAACCACATTGCCGTCTCATCGAGGATGGCATGACTCACTTTGTAGGCAGTGTGCTTTCTGGCCCCCAAGCTGATGAGCTTCAGCACGGCCCGCTGACGTCTCCCCACACCAGTGTTGCAGCGTTTCCAGCTCGTAGCTGGGGTCAATTTAACAGCGGAGGAGGGTGGTGTTTCAGCCCTCCTCCCAGGAATGTTGTGTGGGGAGACAAGTCAGGCCACCACATTTTGCGACCCGGTCCACGCCTCAACTACATTCAACCACTGTGCCAAAATTGAAAGGTAGCGTCCCTGTCCGCATGCACTTGTCCATTCGTAACTGGTCACGTGGAACTTTAGGGCTAAGCGCTGAATTTAGGGACCGCCTCATGTTTGGGGGAAAGTGCTGGTGTGGACGGCACAGTGCGGTGGCGCAGTAGACACTCTGCCCAAAAAGGGCAGAGTGTCCCCCAGCCGGGATTCCAACATCTCCTGGGCCAGATTTCTTGAGATGAGGCCGTTGAAGCCTTGGGCATGCGGGTGGGTTGCGCTGTACTTTAGCATGAAATGAAAGGCTTGGGAGATGGGGAGTTGCTGGGAAGAGGCGCATGATGGCGCGGGCAAAAGGAGAAATGGCAGGAAAAGGTGAGGATGAGGGTGAACTCCCCAAAGTGTCAGAGGCAGATGTGGAGGTGTCCTGGCTGCTGGTCTGGACTGCAGCGCCAGCCCTGTCAACAGTGGGAGAGGCAGTGGCCGCCAGGCCAAACAACGATTATCCTGCGCTTGCTCTCACCCACTGAGCCCAGGGCTTGCCTTCCAAATGATGGCACCCGCAAGAGGTGGTGAGATTCCTCTCTGCAGATCTCCAACCCATCTTGGACTTGCAAATTGCACTAAATTTGTCATGTAACTGACATGTATATGATGAGTCTATCCATTGTCTGTTCATTTTGGTGAAAGTCAGCCTGTCAGCTGACAGACAGCTGTGCTTGTCAGTGATGATGCCACCGGCTGCTTGTACCCCCAGTTTTTGCTGCTTAGCTTGCCTCCACATCCACACTGCTTTTGCCCCTACACATCACCCCTATCCATGCCTGTGCCTCTAGCCATAAGTCTGCCACCCATGGAAACTCATGGTGCAGAAAGTGAGGGAGCTGACTCTGAGGAACCCTTGGGTTTTGTAGCTGGTACTCCATCAAAGGTCTCTGCTGCTCACACACCCTGCTGAACATACGGTATCTAGGGTTAGAGCATGTGGTGACCTCGCACAACAGTAGGTGCTTCAGGCAGATGTAGGCCTTGCTGGAGTGTATTGCGGCTAGCTCCAGGTACTGTAGACTTGGGAAAGTGGGTGTCCAAGTGCCGCACTTTCACCCTTAGCTCAGCTAATTTGGGGTATGTTTTTAAAAATCATTGCACCACTACATTGAACACGTGGGCCAGGCATGGAACGTGTTGGAGGCTGGCAAGCTCCAGAGCCCTCCAACAAGACAAAAAAAGCCTGGCCCCAGGGGCAGCGGGGATAAACAAATTGCCATCTCATCCAGGATGGCATCCCTGACCTCAGAGGCAGTGTGCTGTCCGTCTCCCAAGCTGATGAGCTTCAGCCCAGCCTGCTGACGTCTCCCCACACCAGTGTTGCAGCGTTTTCAGCTCGTAGCTGGGGTCAATCTAACAGCGGAGGAGGAGGAGGGTGGTGTTTCAGCCCTCCTCCCAGGAATGTTTTGTGGGGAGACAAGTCAGGAAAATTCTTGAAACAGGGGAGAGTTTTGCATCTTTGCCCTTGCTGCCTATGGACATCCCTTTGCCTCTAGCCACCATTTTCCCTGCTTTGCTTGCCTCCACATCCACACTGCTTTTGCCCCTAGACATCACCCCAGTTCATGCCTTAGCTTGTACCCCCAGTTTTTCCTGCTTAGCTTGCCTCCACATCCACACTGCTTTTGCCCCTAGACATCATCCCTATCCATGCCTCTGCTCCTAGCCATAACTCTGCCACCCCTGGAAACTCATGGTGCAGAAACTTTGGGAGCTGACTTTGAGGAACCCTTGGGTTTTGTAGATGGAACTCCATCAAAGGTCTGTGCAGCTCACACACCCTGCTCAAGATATGGTATTGTAGGGTTTCAGCGTGTGTGAATGACGGACAACAGCCTGTGTTTGGACAGATGTAGGCCTTGCTAGAGTGTTTTTAGGCTAGCAGCAACTCCTGTGCACTTGCAAAAGTGGGCGCACAAGCGCCGCATTTTCAACAGTAGCTTCGGTACATTTGGGTATGTTTTCAAAAAACTTTGCACCACTAGGTTAGACGTGGGCCAAACATGGAACGTGTTGGAGGCTGGCAAACTCCAGAGCCGCTACCAGGTTCCAGCCATTATCACAGGCGTAAAAATGCCAGGCCCCAGGTGTAGCAGGGAAAAAAAATGCCATCTCAGCCAGGATGGCATCCCTGACCTCGGAGGCACTGTGCTGTCTGTCCCCCAAGCTGATGAGCTTCAGCACCGCCTGCTGACGTCTCCCCACACCAGTGTTTTAACTTTTTTCCGCTAGTAGCTGTGGTGGAGGTTGCAGCGTCCTAGGGTTTCAGTCTACTCCTGCCATGAATTTTGGCCTGGGAGAGGAGATAGGGTACCTCAGTTTGCACCCCGGGACCAGACTCCACCACATTCACCCTGCCTGTCCTTAAAGATAAGCAGCATCCCTGACCACAGGCGCTTGTCCAAGTGTCGGTGGTCAAGTGGACCTTGCAGCAAAGCGCGGAACTAAGGGCCCACCTGATGTTGAGTGACACGTGCTGGTGCAAGGCGGGGACGCCACACCGGGAGAAGTTGAGACGGCTAGGGACGGCATAGTGAGGTGCCACAGTTGCCATCAGGTCCGGGAAGGCGGGAGTTTCAACAAGCCGGAACGCCAACCTCTCCTGGGCCAGCAGTTTAGCGATGTTGGCGTTCTAGGCTTGCGTGGGTGGGTGGTTAGCGGTGTATTTCTGCCGGCGCTCCAATGTCTGAGAGATGGTGGGTTGTTGTAAAGAAGCGCCTGATGGTGCCTTTGATGGTGCAGGAGAAGGAGATAAGACAGAAACAGGGGAGGATGAGGGAGAAGTCAACAAAGTGACGGAGGCAGATGAAGTGATGTCCTGGCTCGTCCTCTGGAGTGCATCACCAGCACTGTGAGCAGAGGCAGTGGCATGAACGGCGGGCGACGTTTGTCCTGCCGTTGCTGCCTGCCACTGATTCCATTGCTTGGATTCCAAATGACGGTGCATTGAAGTGGTGGACAGGTTGCTCTTCTCAGGGCCCCTACTCGATTTCGAGAGGCAAATTGTGTAGACGACACTATATCTGTCCTCGGCGCATTCCTTGAAAAAACTCTACACCTTCGAGAAACGTGCCCTCGATGGGGGAGTTTTTCTGGGCTGGGTACAAAAGGGAACATCTTCGGACATTCCGGGTCTGGCCTGGCTTCGGCAAAGCAGCTGACCTCTGCCTCTGGACATGTCTCTGCCTCTAGCTACCCTTTTTGGTGCTGCACCTGCCTCAACATCCACACTACTTTCCCAGCTTGACATCCGCCTTGTCCAGGTGGGGTCGGTGTCCTCGTCGTCCACCACCTCCTCTTCCAACTCCTGTCTCGCCTCCTCCTCCTGCACAATGCTCATGTCAACTGGCTGCCCTGACAGCAACTGCGTCTCATCGTCGTCGATGAGGGTGGGTTGCTGGTCATCCGCCACCAAATCGACCGGAGATGGAATGGAGGAGACTCTAGTGTTTGAGCATCTGGACACAGATACTCGTCTGTTAGGTCCGTGGAATCGCGAAATGGAGGGGCAGGTTGCGGTACAGTCAAAGGAAGGGAGAACAGCTCTGGGGAGCAGGGACAGTTGGGGTTATTGTTCTGGGAAGATTGGGAATTTTGGGTGGAAGGAGGACAAGACTGTTGGGTAAGAGGAGGTAGAGGCTGACTGGCTGGTGGACAATGTGCTTTAAGCGTTATCCGACAGCCATTGCAAGACCTGTTCCTGGTTCTCGGGCCTACTAATCTTTGTACCATTCAGCCTAGTTAATGTGGAACTTTTGTGCAAAGTGCAGAACTTAGGGCCCGCCTGATGTTAAGGGACACACGCTGGTACAAGGCTCAACTCACCCTAAGTGCCAAAAACACTGCTGGTGCAAGGCTCTACTCATGCCAAGGGCCTCAATCTCTGCTGGTAGCTCAGCTTAAGGTCCTGTAACTTTGTTTGGAAGGGCTCATGTTAAGGGCTAGAAAAGTGAATTTTGGAAGGTCTTACCACATCACACACACACACACACACACACACACACACACACACACACTCAAAATGACAGTTAAGGGTGAGGGCTCCCATTTCCCATTGTCTATTCCATCCGTGGTTGTCATGGGGAACGTGATTTAAAGGGGTGGTTGTTACTGTTTGTTGAGCTTAAATTGGGGTTTGTGTTCATCCATTTGGGGAGTAAAGAAGGTTTCCAGGTATTTTCCCACTTTGATAGAGGTTTTTTGGAATGTGTAAAGTGTGTAGTTGTTAGGCTGTGATGTTGGGGTAATAGAGGGTCTTTGGTGTGTTAGATGCCCCCAGACATGCTTCCCCTGCTGTCCCAGTGTCATTCCAGAGGTGTTGGCATCATTTCCTGGGGTGTCATAGTGGACTTGGTGACCCTCCAGACACGGATTTGGGTTTCCCCCTTAACGAGTATCTGTTCCCCATAGACTATAATGGGGTTCGAAACCCGTTCGAACACACGAACATTGAGCGGCTGTTCTAATCGAATTTCGAACCTCGAACATTTTAGTGTTCGCTCATCTCTAATAATGGCCTGACACTAATGGAAATCAGTTTAGGCTCTATTCACACAGAGTAACGACGGCCGTAAATTACGGACGTCTTTTCCTATAGAACTCTATGTAAACGTTTTATGACGGCCGTAAAAGACACACAAATTACACACAAATGACACCTGGCGTTACTCTGTGTGAATAGAGCCTAAGTCGCCATCATAGTATAAAGTATACTGTTGTAGAATTTCTTCTATTTTACAATTCTATTTATTTAAATAAAATAGAATGTATTATGTGGAAAGTAAATGACTTCAAAACCATATGCTGCCTTTTAACAATATACTGTAATATTAAAATACAAGCACAATTTTAATACACATATTTGGGAAATGCATGGATATGGGTTATTGTCTTCCTTTGTGCTATATAAAGTTGCAGAAAGCTTTGTATCAATAAACTATGGTTGTGTGTACAAAGATTCATTTACGCTAGGTTCACACTAGCATTCGGGTCTCCGTTCTGTTGTTTTCGTCTTCTGCTTGCAGAAGATGGAAACCACAGACCAGGTCCGGCCGTGAGCGGTGTTGAGCGTTTTGCGCTCTCCGCCGCGAAACCAGTTTTTTTTTAAATCGGACACAGAGTACTGCATGTCCGTCACTGTGTCCGATTTAAAAAAAAACGGTTTCGCGGCGGAGAGCATAAAACGCTCACCGCCGGACATCTTTCAAACCCATTCAAGTGAATGGGTATGAAAGAGTGCTGCAGGTTTCCGTCTCCTGCTCTGTTCGGGTGCAGGTTCGGGTGCAAGTGCTGCAGGTTTCCGTCTCCTGCTCTGTTTTGTGCAGGAAACGGAAACCTGCAGAACGGAGACCGGGCGCAGATGTGAACGAGCCCTTAGGAGTTTAATCTGTGGGACTGAGTATACTGACTGTACTGTTGGATTTTTCTAGTACTTATTACTGTGTGTTTGCACTTAATAACCATAGTGTAAACACTGTGATTTTGCTGCTGCAAAAACACAGCCGCAAAAAAACGTTTTATTTTCCAGTACTTGCAAAGTTGATGGGATTCTGGCTTATCCCATCCGCACAGTGCAGAAAAATATCTGCTGTGGACATGTTACTGGGGTTTTCTGTATATGTATTTTATTTATTTATTATGCTTACTTATATATACGTATAACAAGCAAAAAATCTGCAGAGAAAAATCTGGAGAGTTTCTGTGAAAAGTGTCGTGGGAAGAACCGCAATACATTTCCGGTGCAGTTTTTCCTTAAATAAGACTTTATCAAATTTTTTTAAATGGTCCCTACCAATTTAAAAAAAAAGTACCACAAAGTCCTGATTATATAGAGACAGATGTAAATGGCTGTGTCTCTTTTTCATAGGCAAGGGCATACATAGACAGGACATATCAATGTTTTGCAGTCAGTTGTGCCTTCTATGGGGCAAAAGGTCACCCGTGTACCCCTGCCTTGACATTTTCTTGATACGTCGGTTATTCGGTCATTGCTTTGCTTTAGGCAGAGTGTCTATATTCTGTTCCAAATCTAGCAGATGTACTTGCTGTAAGGAAGAGGACTCTAAAATATTTATGGTTACATGTTTAAAAATAGTTGTTCTGATAAAGCAGGATTGTCTTTAATAGGAACATTTTTGGTAGAAAGGAGGCTGATGCCTACAGCTAATAGAAAACTATGAGGTCTAAATCATGTAAGTTTTGTGTGGTCATTGCTATATGCTGGGCAAGCTATAAATTATATTTAATCATGTTAGTAAGCTAGATCGCATTTACTTGTAAGCAGATTAAGTGGTTGTAGGAAAATTACATAGTACTTGGCTAATAGTGTGTAATTTGTGTCACAAACACTTTCACATGATATAAATGGCCAGCTCTTGGAATTTCAGAATATCCTTATATTTACCAGGGATCTTCTGCTATCATATTGTGCTTTAGTCAATAATTATGTTACTAATACGAGTCTGCTTTGTCACATGTCACACAGAACAACCCTTAGCTTTGAATGAGTTTAAATTGAGTCTAAATATTTATATCTGATGATTTCTATACAGAGAAAATATACAATTGTATTCATTAGAATGACAATAGAGGCCTTAGAATGAATGTTATAAATCAGTTACCTCAGTTTAAATAATGTATACCAGTAGCCAGTATGGAAGTTTAATTCCACTGTACGGAAGACGAATAAACCCCCCCATCTTAAAGAAGAGAGATACATTTAATGGGTATTACCATCTTAACTACTATATATTCAGATGTGTAGCTCAAAGAGGACATTTCACCACCTCCAACAAGTCCACTTATTTACATCATTTAACAGGTACTGCTTCACTGATTCTGGGACTATTGGAATTTTTTCTCTATCCCTTACTTTTCCTTTTGCTGTTCATTTTGGTGTCTGATATACTGTTTATGCTCTGTACTGTCAGAAGGGCGGTGTTAGGCAGGTGCAGACAAGGGGTGCGATTCTGAGCTCTGACACTGGCTGCCTCTGATTGGAGCTCTGAATCACACCCCCTGCCTGATACTGCTCTTTGATATTACAGAGCACCTCAGGCACCAAAACTAAGTGTATGTGTTGCTCGGGAATGGAATCAGTGGAGCAGCATCCATTACCAGATGCTAAGAAACTTTTACAGTTTCAGTGTTTACATCTGGTTGCCTGGATTACAGACCACTTCTTTGGTGGGACTGTTGACTCAGTCCTTGCACCTGATCATTTATATTCTCCTTTCTGCTTCTCTCTGCATGTTGCTTTCAGCTGCTGAGCCCTGACAGGGGCTAGAAAAGTATCTTGATCAATAACTCAGAGATAACTGTACAGTTTACAACAAGCACAAGTAGGCTGGCTGTTTGTGTGAAAAACCAGGAAGTGGAAGGGGGCATGAGGGCAGGGCCATCATTGGGGAGGAGACAGACTAGACAATTGCCCAGTGTACATGCCAATACTGTGTCAGCCTGAACAGAGCAGGGAACGGAAAAGTCCCTACTCTGCCATAGACTAACAGTAACACACAGGATGTCACAACGCATTTGGTGTGATGATGTCATTAGGCCACCTATATATTATAATAGCACCTGTTATAAATAGTCCTCCCTACTTTATAACAGTCTCACAATTATAATAGCCCCTAATATATAATAATTTCTTCCTTATAATAGCCCCCTTACATATTAGCCTCCCCCTTATAACAGCTCTTCGAATCTTTAAGCCTTCAAAACCTTCTTCTGACTGTGTCATTGGCACAAATGTTCACCTAGACTGCTAGATCTTCCCAATAATAAGTAACCCATGTTTTCAGATTACAATGTTTCCCTAAACATTATATTCCCTTCCACCAGCACCTACAGAATTTGCTATAGTATTTCTAAAAAGTAACTTTATCTCTATGTATCTTCTACATACAGTATTGCTATGTTGGTACATTTGGTCTACAATATATTATTTTCTTTTAAAGGCTTCCAAGCTTCCAATGTCCATTATTATTGTAGGAGTGGGACCTGCAGAATTTGATGGTAAGATCTATGTCTCTGTCTGTGTAATACAGCAGTTTGTATTTTATGATATATTGTAGGAATTTTCATTCTCTTGTATTAAAACTTTTAACCTGATATTTTATGAGATGTACAAAATATTGTTTTATACACATAACCTATGAGTTTTGTTTCCCTTGCCTTGTCGGGTAAAATAAATACCTGCCAACCTACTTCTCTTTCAATCACATAGTAGCAGCGTGTATAATTTCCTCTATTCTGTAAAATGTGAGTCTGACTGTGACCACAAAGAACTCTCACGGCTTTCAGGATCCTGAATCTGTAATTGCATATGTTTTATTTTATATGTGTTGTATGCCTTATTTGCTAAGTGGTACACAACACAATAGCTGCTGTTTATACAAGTCAAGTAAATGAGCGGTTATCCTTAAGAGCTTTGTAATATGAAACAGTTGAACAAAACAATCATGTCTTAAAAATGTCTGAAATGTAAAATTGGAATCAGACAAGAGCATGTTTATAAGCCAAATGCACAATTCATTGGAAAATAAATGTGCAACTGACTGATACTTTGGCAGAATGCTTGCCACAAGCCTACTGCCTGAAACAATCGATATGTGGTGCAATAAGTCAATACAGAAAAAATGTGTTTTTCTGCTTTTTTTTCCCCCCCTTTGTCTGGCAAATGCTTCATGATGAATTAATACAAAGAATGCCTTTTGTGCTTTAGAAAGATGACATTTCAAAAGCCCACTACTGTATGCTACATACTTTTAGTTCTTTTGTTACTTGTATAGCTTGATATGCTTGTTTTCTTTCTGGTAAAATTGATTTTTCACTATTTTATTGACATTTATAAAGTGGAACTATTGACACAAGAACTTGCGCTTTATTATCTTTTTCCATATATAGAACATGGGAAAAAATAGTAGGGGTATTCATCATATGTAATCACAAAAAAGGGTATTTTTAAAGACCCACCATCCGCCTTAACAGTACGGCAGATGTCAGGAAGGGGTTAAGTTGGCCATACACATTAGATTTTTGGGTGATATTTAGGTACATCAATGCTCTCAATGTTTGCAGCAAATCGATGGGACACTTTAATTTGCCAAAACTAGATTGGTCATGCTGGATATTTTACATTTAATAAAGAAAAAGGAGGTGTCACACATCAAGTCGCATATATTTTTGCCCATAAAGGTGTATGGCCATGCCAGGTGCATCAACGTGTCAGTCCAAAACCAGAAATTCACCACGTATCAACAAATCATGCCTGGTTTGATCGCATTAAAGTCTCATAGAGTGTCAGTTTAGTTAATGTACATCTTAATTCATATTTATTACTCAGGATCCTAAAATATCTGTTGTGATTGACTTATCTTCAATACAGTTTGATGAATAAAATATATCTTACTTTTTCATGTGAAAGCCATGATAGAATTGGATGGTGATGAAGTCCGGGTTTCATCAAGAGGACGATATGCAGAAAGGGACATTGTGCAGGTAAACATGTAGTAGTATTAGTTATAGCTCTTACTCCCGGTCATTGTCTTTTTAAATAATTCCTTTACCATGGAATGACTGTAAATTGGAAGGACCACAAGTGTAACAGTCCAAAACTCCACTGCACACCAGGGCATACATCATGCAGGTGTATTTGTGCTCATTTTCATTTCATTACAAATAATATTGTCATTATAATAGTTTCCATGATATCCTGTGGAGACGTTATGAAATATTATCATGTCTTACTGAGTACATTAGCTGCATCCCCATTTAAAGTAATGTTCCTCATAAATTGAACATTATAAAAGAGAGAGCTCAAGATACATTCACAACAAATTATAGCAGCTTTTCATTAATAATTCAACATTCACAGCAAGGAATTTACCTAAATAGTGTCATTTGTTCTTGATGTTGAGCTATTACTTTCCTTTACAGTTTGTACCTTTCCGAGATTACATTGACAGAACTGGGAACCATGTTCTGAGCATGGCACGACTTGCCAAGGATGTCTTAGCAGAGATTCCTGACCAGTTTCTCTTGTACATGAGATCTAGAGGATTCAAGCCATTTCCAGCTCCACCACCATACACACCAACTGGGCACCTATTACAGACTCAGATCTGACTAAAGTACAGTTCTTCCAACTTGTTGTGAAATTTTGAAAGCTGCTTGGACAGCTTCAACGTAAGGTGCACTAAAACTGATCTTTTGAAAGACCTGCTTGTGTATTTGGAAAAGCATCAGCTTTTGGATCTAGAAGATTCTGTTTACAGACCAAAACTGTAAATATGAGAGCAAGAGAAAATTTAAATATTTAATACTTGTCAAGAGAAAAAAAACAAAAACTGTTTCCTATCTGAGTCTTATTTTTGTGATCATTCATTTTTATTCGAACTGTTGGGGGAAGCACAAATCACACTTTTAATCCAAACCTTATTGTTCTCCCTATCTACTTATGTGGGAATGCAATTCCTTGGTGTCAATGTTTACATGTTACTAATTTTTAACGTTCAGTACTTTTGTAACTATTCTTAAACAAAAAAAAGAAAAAAAAAGTTTAAAATCATAGAAATCCAGTGTCTTCTACCTGGCAATAAATATAGCCACATAAAGCAATATCCCTTTAAGGATCTCTTACACAACCCAAGTCAAGGGCAAGTTCATGCACAGGTCTTAAGGAAGAAGAAACCCTGAACTTTGGCACTTATTACCGTTCATCAGATGAAACAGCTTAGAAAAATACGACTCTGACACAGAGAATTCAGAGAGAACCTGAAAATATTTAATTGTCTAGAAACCTAATCTAATAAACGTGGCCTTGTCAGATTAATTTAGCGACAGGTCATAAATACATCTACCTACCTGTATGACTGTTTTCCTTATTTTTAAGTAACTTATTTTTATGTTTTGTATTCTTATAATAAGGTGCATGGTGTCTTAATCTGTATGTTGAAAAAGAGAACTCAACATATTGGGGTTTATTATTAGCACCTAATCACATTAATGCCATAGTATATGGGCAGACGAAAATGTGCGGCAATGTGTTGAGAACCTGTCTTCCATTGCTCTACCTGAGTAATGCTAATGCAGGACTTCAGAGCACTGAGGTGTCAGAGAAATGTCTGAGAAATGCACATGTGTGTGACTATACACAAGAAATATGTTTACTAAATTACCCAAATACGTATATATGCTTGTTCATATATAACAGTACAATGTTTTTGCATGTACAGTTTTTACAGCATATTACACAGTTTTGTGCAACTTTGTGTAAAATACAATACATTATTCTAGAACTAATGGCCTTAAACACACACCCAGTTCCTCAAAATGATTGTGAATTGCCTTTAAATGATGGAAACTATTCTGTCGTTTTGTGTCAACCTTGTAACTGCTTTGTAATGTAATTTTCTTTGCATACTATATGCATAAATATTTTGTCTATTTCTATGATGTACTGTTCAAAGAGAAATTATTGTAATTAGCCCTTTCTTTTGTAAGCATGGTAACAAAATGAAATTATATCTGCAATTTTAGAGGATATATACTTATGTAATGCGATATATTAATTTTTTATTATATTAAAACTGATTGAAATGCTCATGTATTAGATCCCTTTTTGTTCATGATGAAAATTGAAATGGTCACAAAGCTTTAGAAAAGTTATGCAGCTGAGAATTTCTAATGACTAAATTAAGTAACATGAAATGGCTTTGTAAGCATTGAGGAGGTTAAAGGTGCAATGTCAGTGAACCTTTTAATAATTTAATGGATCAAATGGTGACAGAACTATCCAGTACATGATAGGGATTTTAGCAGGCAGCTTTGTGTGATTACGCTCAGAATAGCAATCAAGTGACTGTGTTGCTATTACATGCAAATAATTTTAATGGAAACATTTAGAGGTCGTACATATAGATTTTCCTCTAGCAACTTTATTTGCAATACTTTAAGTATTTGTTTATGTATGAAAAGAACAACCAAAAAAAAAAATATATATATATATATACACAGGGTAATTAAAAAAGAATGGTGCAACTGTATAGCCCGGCATTCACAACCGAGAGATTATAAAACAAATTTATTTACATGAAAAGACACGGTATCTATCCAAGTTTTTTCTATATGCTGCAAATGTTTGATGTGCTTTCCATTGATAACCTGGCAGATGTCTAAGCGCTAGTGCAGACACGGAACGGCATATCCAGTCTCAGGTCATTCAAATCCTATGTTAGGGGAGATGATACATTGGAGCATATTTATCAATAGAAGTCCGACACTTTTCTTTCTACAGTTGCACCTAAATTTATGGTGCACAGCATCTGTAACATATTTTTGAACAGTGTGCACCAGCGAGAATGATACTCAAAAAATACAAGTGGCTTTGCACTTTTTGAAACCTTTGCACCAGAATGGGCGTGTTATAGAAATGTCTAACTTTACGACACATTTATGAAAAAGAAAAGAATGAATATGGTGTGGATTTTCTTAAGCAAAGTAGACCAAGTTTAAGATGGTGTAAACTTATAAATTTCTGACAATTTACTTTGTGCATCACATATTTGTCTCCCCAATAAGCGAGAGAAGATTTGTGCTGCTTATTTTGTGCCAAAAACTGTAGGGTTTTTGAAGAAAAATGTAACCTTTATGGCTTCCAACATGGATATAAGATATGTCATACGGTGGTTTGTGGCAGCTGTAGTTCCATACTACTCTAGTTGACTTTCTAGGACTATGCTTGCACACTGGGACCATGCTTGCACACTACTTGAAGCTTGTTCATTGACTCTTCTGAGGTCTTTGGGCCACTCGCACTTTTCTATGACATAAATACCTAGTGGTTTAGAATTGCTTAAACCAACACGAAATGCTTTTTCAATGGGGATCACATTTGCCAATTTTATTCTTAATGTTTCACTGTACTGTCACAACCAACCCCGTTCTAGAAAAATTTTAATGCACAAAAGGCTTTTTCTTGCTTCAATGTCACCCTCTTACGTCACACTATGTAAGTACAATTCACATTTGATTTTTGAAGAATAAAAGATGTGCTGTGATTGGTTGCAATGGGCTACTAAAGCTAGGTTTAAATTAAGACTCTGCTATGGGGGCAACACGGTGGCTCAGTGGTTAGCACTGCAGCCTTGCAATGCTGGAGACCTGGGTTCAAATACCACCAGGAACAACATCTGCCAGGAGTTTGTATGTTCTCCCTGTGTTTGCATGGATTTCCTCCCATTCTACAAAGACATACTGATAGGAAAAAAAATGTACATTGTGATCCCTATATGGGGCTCACAATCTACATTTAAAAAAAAAAAAACAATTAAGACTCCGCTGCAGGTTCTGCCTAAAATTGGCAGAAAGAAAAGTCCTGCATGGTTTCAGTATAAAACTGGCAGAAACCTGACGGACACCTATGGACCTCATAGACTATGTGGGTCACTGGGCATCCATCTAGTTTCTGACAGTTTTATACGAGTTTTTTTTTTTTTTTTGTGAGGACAGACTCTCCGTTGTTTGAATCCTCATGCAGATCTGAATGAAGGAGAGATCAATGGTAATGTGAACCTAGCGTGAGCCAGTTTTGCTTTGATTTTCATTCACTGGTCATTTACTAGAAATGTTACTTCAACTACAAGGCCAGTGCTTTTGCACCATGTTTTGTGAATCACCCTGCATAGTTCTGAGTGTTGAGGGAAAAAATGTGATTTTGTATGTACTGGACTATGGGTTATAGCAGTGACTAGAGCTTAGGGTCTGTCATTTAGAGAAGACTTAGTGTGACCTGTAACTCTTCAACTGTAGTATTTCTGCCTTATCAGTTCATGGCCTATTGACAAACATTGGATTTACAGTATCTAATGCACTAGTAGGCTGCTCTTAAAAACCCAACTTAGGTCTAAGATGAAATATAGGACTTGGAACAATAGAAAGTGGTTCACATTAGAGACAGATCCAAGTCTTCAGAGTATATCACATCCATTGGGGCAGATTTTCATGGGGCACATCCTTCACTGCCAGCAGAGGGTGCACCTAGATGGAAATGTACGCCAGCTAGTAGCTAGCATACATTTCCCACATCATTTATGCCAGAGCCAGTAAATCTGGCTAGGTCAATGGCTCTGCCCATTGCATGCTCTTTCCAACACCGCTTTTTGGGAAGCTGCTCGGTCTCCGCTTTCAGGTTTCCGTCTTCTGCCCGAGAAACTGGACAGGAGACGGAAACCAGCACTCAGTTTTCAAACCCATCCATTTAAA
Organism: Leptodactylus fuscus; assembly: GCF_031893055.1. Classification (NCBI taxonomy): domain Eukaryota; kingdom Metazoa; phylum Chordata; class Amphibia; order Anura; family Leptodactylidae; genus Leptodactylus; species Leptodactylus fuscus. Next base: position 120,641,020 of record NC_134269.1, read on the forward strand.
TGGGTTTGCAAAGTGTCCGGCCGTGAGCATCTTCTGCGAAACCATTTTTTTTTAACTGGACACAAAGTCGGAAATGCAGGACTTTGTGTCCGGTTCAAAAAAAAAAAACGTTTTCACCGCGGAGACCAGAAGACGCTCACCAGCGGACACAGAATGCCGGGTTTCCGTCTTCTGTGTCCTTTACATCAGGGGACTGTGAGAGCCCTGGTAAAACATTCAGCTTGTGCCTTTTTAGGTAGTCTATGGTGGATTGTGATGTGTGTTTAGGAACATCATTCATTTGTAGAAGCCATCCTCTTTTCAACTTCCAGCTTGTTTACAGATGGTGTTATGTTTGCTTCAAGAATTTTGAAATTTCATTGAATCCATTCTTCCCTCTACCTGTGAAATTTTCCCCGTGCCATTGGCTGCAACACAACCCAAAAGCATGTACCTTTAACTATAATTTCTTAATTTCACTTTGAAATGAGGAAAGGGCTACTTGAAAACGCTTTGCTATCTTCTTATAGCCTTCTCCTGCGTTGTGAGCCTTCACCATTTTCATTTTCATAGTGCTAGGCAGCTGCTTAGAAGAACCCACGGCTGCTGATTTTTGGCACAATGTCGGAGGAGGCTGGGGATTTATAAACCTTTAAAATTTGCATCACTTGGCCTTTCCTAACAATGATGGTGAAAAAGCCATAACCCTAACTGGCTAATGGTCAAAGTTATCTGAGCACACAAATCTGCAAGGGTTCCCAAACTTTTCCATGGTACTCCTTTCTCTTTTTCACTCTAAAATTGTACTCAAACATAATAATACACTGATATTGCTTAACATTATAGACAAATGTGTTTAATCTTTACTGTATGCCTTTTAAAGAACATATCATGACTTGCTTAACTGTTCACAATAACAGTCAGCTTGACCCGGGGTGTCCAAACTTTTGCTTGCCACTTTATTTCTAGCTATGTAAAGCACAGAAAATTGTGCTCTCCAATGCAATGCAATCATACAAGTCATACATAGAGTGTATACAGTAATATACCTCACAGAAACAACTTGCGTCTAATATGATGTCTTTTTATTCATCATACATGTGACAACATATAGGAAATATTGTGTCCTTAATACTTCATATTTACATGTTTCTTTCATGTGTAGTAGTTATGTCTAATTTATTCTGATCTGATCCACAATACATAACACCATAAAAATAGAAAATATTGTCAGCATCCAAAATAGTAAGCAATGGATGTTTAACCTTTTTCCACATTGTACTGTACTATTACGTTACACATAGCATGTAGTTAATTCATAATACTTTAATAGTTTGGCGCTGTGATATAGCATGCACATAATTTACCGGGTGCTGTGTAATATACAGTTGGTACCTGGCCTCACCATTGGAGTTATAACTCAGATTCTAGTTGAATAACCATTTAGAAGCAGTGATAAATACAACAACAGTATCTAAGTGGTTAGAGCGACCATAGCAGTCTGTAACCTTAACAATGGCCTCAAGTCTGCCACATATGGATGCCTATTGGGTTCAGCCAGAGACAGTTTAACTGATTCTTTTTCCAGATGAATAACAACTGAAGCCAAAAAATGGATGGTCATCAATTTACATTTATCTCATGCACTTTTGGCATCAGTTGTTTGCATTCATAAGACTGATCAATCATGATGTGAAAGGACCCTAATACAGTATACTGTACAGGCAATAGAGCAACCGCATGTTCATATGTAAAAGAAATTTTACAATAGTTAAGTTTTAAGAATATGAATATAACCGCTGTTATAGTGACCCGGGTCTCTGTCGTTCGGGTCTCCAGGCCAGACCAGATGATGGAGACTCATGCACAGATGTGAACCTGGCCTAAAAATTTTAAAAATTAAATATAATTGGTAAACAATTTCAAACTGTTATTTATCCATCCAATATTTTTAAAAAATACAATACAACACGTGAATTGTTTTAATGGTCACATCATCTCCCCAAAACGTAAAAAGTGATCAAAAGGCATTGTTACAGATTTAAAAAAAAAATAAAAATACAGTTCACCAGCAAAAATCAGATGGCAGGCAGATTTGTCAACTATTTGAATTTTTAATTATTTATTTCATGGGGTCTTGAACCCCATGGGGTTTGATCATTAATGCTCTGCATTACAATACCAGTGCACTGCTAAATATCGACACTTCTATTGCAGGCTACAATAGAAGCAGGATAACATTGAAAAAAATTTGTAGATGTTAATTTTATTTAGAAGTATAATAAGTAGAATACAGAGATTATTCTCCCCTACATTTGGCAGGGCACTCACCCACGACTAGCTTTCCACACATTGACTAAATCAAAGAAATCTGGTGTCATTGGTCTGCCAGATATAGAAACCTACGACCACCATGCTCAACTCTCTGGAGCCCTTGATTGGTTCACACGTCCGTCCATCCCAGGCTGTATGTACCAGTAGAGAAATCTACTATAGGCTTTCCAACTCTGGCTTCAAAAGTCCTCTGCCAAGAAGGTTGTGGTTAATAATATCCTAACATCAGCAGTCTATGAATGGTGGTGCTGGGTGACCTGAATCCTACCTCTCCCGCAAGGCCTTTTACTTTGCTCCCTACAATATTCCAACTGTGGAACAGACCAAGAAGAATCACTCCCCTCTTATCTGGAAGCCTGGGAGACTGAACTTCATATCTTCCTTACATCTGCTGAGGTTACCACTATTTTTTGACATTTCATGGGCCCCTCCTGTTGTGTATGGATGCACAGTCCAAAATTTACTGCTAGATGGTATAACATACTTGCCCATTTGCACAAATACTCATCTGATCTGCTATAAGATGTGTTTTCTCTTTGTATTTTTGTATGTTTTATATGTTCTTTTATCTTTCAATTATCTTTAAAAACAGTAAAAAATAAATTTGAAAAAAGTCAAGCTTATCTTGGAGGTCTTTTGATTTTTTTCATGTAATTGTGCAACTATGCACGTGAGAAGTGATTTACAGCTTTATATACAATCTGCAGGATTGTCATCTATTAATACACAGTATTAATAAGAAACTAAAATAAAGTTGTCACTTCACAGATATCTAAGAAACTCAGCATCACAGACATGCCTGGAAGAGCACAAGGGCTGACATCTCTTCCCAGCTGTCTCGCAATCTGTATTCCATGCTGGCACTGAACATATCGAGAATTCCCTAGGAATTTACATGCTCTGCGCTCTGTGTCCTTTTGATGTGACCATGAAAACTGTAATTACGGCCGAGTCTACAGAATAACAAGTCATGCATAGCTCATTACATGACATGAAACTAGTTAAAAATCCCAGAGAATTAACCATTATTTGTTAAATTGTTTTTATTGTATTAAACAGTTTTTATTTCTGACAGTGTACTATGAACTACATTATATTGGAACATTTTTTTTCTTAAAATTTTTCTTAAGCATACAAAGAACAATGTCCTTGAGAGTGGCACGGAGTATCAGAACTGTGTTGCCACAGCAGGACCATTTAAACACTTTTTTTAAACATTTTTTTCTTTTTGTCTCCATAGGGGATGGAAGCAGAAATATTCTGATCACTGCTTCAATAGGTATATGCTGCAATACATTTGTGTTGCAGTGTATAGGAGGCTGTCAGCCCGAGCAAACGCATAGGGTGACAGTCTCCATTCAAGGCAGGATCAACCAGACATGTGAAGAGACAGCGATTGGGCAAACCCAGGGTCACTAGTCAGACCCCAGGCTGCCGAATAGGAGCAGAGGCACCCCCTGAAAATGTTGTGTGGGGGAAAGATTAGGGACCCCAATATATAATAAGACCTCTGAGATGCCGCAGTCATGTTTGACCACAGCATCTCAGGGTGTAACACATGCAATCAGAGCTCACCTCCAAATGTGGGTGTTAAAGGACAGTATCAGCCGTTACATATGGCTAACACCCACAAAGCAGGGTGCGCAGTGTACCCCCTCAAGCGGCCGCTCAAGTAGAGAATAAATGTTGAAAATGTGCACTGGACCGCATTGCTAAGCATGGAGCACATCTTACCTGATGGGGATTATTACACCAAAACAAAAAGTAAAAGTAAAATAAGAACAGTTCACATAAAAAGTGTATATGCTCAAATAGTTTATTTGTGTGTGTGTGTGTGTGTGTGTGTGTGTGTGTGTGTGTGTGTGTGTGTGTGTGTGTGTTTTAAAGTCCCTGAATCTAAAGTCAATTAATCTTAGTTACAATTAAGGCAAACCCACTCTTAGAATCAAATCATACTCACGCACTTGCTTTATAATGTAACTTTTAAAACTGGTCTCAGATGCACAGAAAGCTGCAATTGATTCCTCTGGTTGCAAAGGGCAACAATAAATAATAGTGCAATACTAATAAAATGAGTGGTAAATCGTTTAAATATTTGCAAATTTGAAATGTAATGCAGGCAAGTAATACATTGATATTGCCAACAGATTTTACATGGGCTAATATTTTGTTAAACATCAGATAAGAAGCTGGCAACATTGTTAATAAGATGTTAACAGAACTATAATATAACAAACCAATACTAGTCTGTAGTTTCAATGTATTATGGGAATCTGTGTAGTCTGACAGATGGCGCTGAATGGAGTGCTGAGTTACAGATACAAGTACAGCCATCACTCTTAAATGTGCTTCAAAATGTCAATAATTGATTTGTAATATGTGGAAGGTGTATATATGAGGAAGCACTCGGTTCCTAAATGCTTTTGTATTTTTACATTTTTTTATAAGGTTTTTATTGTTTTGTTGGATATAGGCTTTTCAAGCCTGCTTTTTATTTGGAGTTTTAAATAAAACTTGGAGATATCTAAGCACTGGCATTTATATCTAGTTTTTATACCCTAACAATGTGTTTGGGATTATTGTAAACCTACAACATCCCTCTATGTTTTTTTTCTTTCCAAAATTGCTACAGGAAATGACACAGATTTGAAAAATGTCGCTGAATCTTTAAGGTTTAAATTGTCTGTGTCCTTAAGAGGCTAAGATATGCTGTTTAATAAAACAATGACCTAATACACATTTATCCCTTCCCATCAATCTGAGGATAGAGGATTGGTTCTTCTACTAATTAGTTATTGTATGCTCAATTATTAGTCAGCCATTAAAAAGGTATCAACTACTGAAGACTATCAAGTTTTTTGTTTTTTTACAATAGAGATGGCAAACCTCTCAAGATTCATTTCGGATTCGGGTGTCCCAAGTCTCTGATTAATTTCAGGTCGAACAAGTTTGGTATGAACCACACCTTACATTGGCTTAAAGCATAGTGTAGAACACCCTCGGAGCTACTAGAAACTATCTATCCAATTTCTATCTCTCTAAGGAAAATACAGCCAAAGCTATGTCAAAATGAAAAGTGACTTTCTTATACTCTGGGGTCAGAGACCCGGGAATGTGTAAAAAAAAGAAAAAAAAAAAAAAAAAACATTTATAGCCACCTTCCCTCACCTCTTTTGGGCCTCCAGCGGTCACATGATCAGGACGCTCAGTAATAAACTGCATCAGATTTTCCCATAGCTTGCAGGAGGTTTACCTGCAGCGATATTGATAATTGTTGCTGCTGTATAAGGAGCTTCTCTGACTGATGTCAAAAGTCAGCAGGCAGTCCTTGTCAACTTAATAACAATAATTATTCCATCAATTAAAATGATTTAGCTTGAAAGAAAGACATTTTTTATGATATTGCATGCCAAGAAATATATACTGCTGCTTCTGAGCTAAAGTAATATTTTGTAAGTTTTCTGTTTCCAGGCTCCTGTAAATTGTCATTCTCACAAACATTTTTTTTCTCTTTTTGCACTGGCAATTTCTGTTCTTTTCCCGTGCTTTTGTGCAGAATGCATCTAATGTATTAAAGTATGTAAGACCTTTCTATATAGGGTAGCAATCCAGAAGTTATGAAATGTTATTACAGTCATTCGAGTAGCAGTGAAGAAGATTAAAGGATAAAACCATGTCCACAATGTACTGGTGAAGATAGGACATTGTGGTTCACAAAGGGTTGAAATTAGATTATTTTTTCTCAGTGTTATACTTCAACATGAAGATACTACTTTAAATTACTCCACTTACTGATCCCTTGTTTTTACAAATTCCATATGGCTTTTCTGGTAGACTTTTATCTCACAATGTACAGGTATTGGGAGCTAAACCTAAACTTTATTTATGTCTCAATTTGTACACCATAATAGTAATTGTGTTACACCCTGTGTAATCTATCCACCCATGTGTCCATTACAAATACCCAGACTTTACCTCTCCTGCCATAAGCCAGTGATGGTGAACCTATGACACCCATGTCAAAGGTGATATGTCAAGACATTTTGGATGATACACATTGCCCGAACCAAGTGACAGCTACAGAGGTGCACCTCCCATGAAGGGACCTGATGTGATGGCCTCAGGCGGCGCCTAATGGAATAAACTGGAGGGCGGCATTTTTTTTAAATTGGCAGCTACTTATTGTGTTATTGCAATAAACAGCTGGAAATAATCTTTACTCAGCTGTCTACTCTCCTGTCCTGGCCACCCTCCACTGCTTCCTCTAGGCAGCACTTCTATGTATAGCTTCCCCACGTTCTTCGGTGTCGGCTACAGCAGACCCTGGAGGCAGCAGCAGAGGGTGGCCAGGACTGGAATGTGAATAGGCAAGTGAAAATTATCGGCCCTCATACTATGTGTGGGGATGGGGGGGAAAGGGAGGTCATATACTTAAAAAAAAGGGGCCATATACTGTGTGGGGGCCATATATAGGGTGTATTAAACTGTGTGCCATAAAAAGGAGTCTGATACTGTTTGGGAGCCATGAGACACGATTTGGCTATTTTTTTTTCTTTTTATAAGTTTTGACACACCAATCTCAAAAGGTTAACCATCGCTGCCATAAGCAGATGGGGCAATGTATTTCACACAGATACTGGGATACCTTATGCACTTATTTTGCAGTGCAGACCAAGAAGCTCTGTGTTCTAACCTCCATGTTTATACAACATAGGTGCACTGGTAACATCAAGAGACCCCCAAACTATTGTCTACACTAATGTATAATCCCTGCCTATGTACAATTCTAAGACCCTACACATTTCTAAAATATGATTCAGATATATTCTCATCATTTTTTTATTTTTTTTTTAAAGTCCAACAATGTAGCCAATTCAAGACACACAGTATCACATGTCTGCATTGATGTCAGCAAACACTGTTATAATGGAAATGCTGAGACTATAAAGTCAGGCTCCACCTAATATCCAATAAGAATGGATGCATTGGGCAATCAGAGAATGGCGCATCATAGTGGGATCCTCCAATGGGTTTGTTGGTCTAGACCAGCGGTCCTCAAACTGCGGCCCGCCAAGCACTTCTGTCTGGCCCCGCCGACAACACCAGCAGGCGTGCATTTATAATGAAGCTCCTGGGGAGCTCGTGTCAGGCCATGGAGTGCTCTTCACTTTATGTATTGGAGGGCACCACTCCCGATGTCTGTGTGACCTGCTCTGCTTCCAGCCCACTGTTTAAAAAGTTTGAGGACCCCTGGTCTAGACAAACCCTGCTTATGTCTCAATAGACTCCACTCACTCCCTCAATGTATAGGAATCCATATATTCACAGATTCTCCAAGATTATTAGTCTCCAAAATTTAATGCAATTCACTAAAGCTCAACTACTGGAAACACTGATACTTTAACACTGATAATTTCCTGCATTTACGGTCATATTCATTGGCAACAGATCAAAACAAGAGAGCTGCCACTAGGGTTGAGCCGATCTTGAGATTTCAGGATCGTTTTTGAAATCCGATTTCCGATCATTTTCCATTCGAAATCAATCCCGAACCCAATTCCGATCCTAATGTAAGTCAATGGGATTTTCTTTTAATGATCAAAGATCGGATTTTAAAAACGATCCTGTCCACTACACAGCGTGGAGTCCAAAAATTGAAGCCTCCACGCTGTGCAGTGATTAAAAAAATCTGCCGGCTACTTAGTCCCCCCACCTACCTGCACAGAATTGCTGCTGCCTCCTCTCCCAATGTGTACGCTTTGTTGTTCTCTCCTCTCTCTCTTCGCACGCTGGTAGAGTGCTATGCGCGCCCCTGCCTCCCAGGCTAGTGTGACTGATGCTTGTACCCGCCCACACTCTCCTAAGCCACAAAAAGCCCTGCCTACTCCCAGAAGTAACACTAGCCTAGGGAGGTGGGGGCGTGCACAGTGCTGTGCTGGCATGCAATGAAAGAGAGTAGAGAACAACGGCCCAGAGCTCCAGGGAGTGGCAGCAGTTCTGTGCAGGTAAGTCGGTTGAACGATCGGGATCGGAATTCCGTTCCCAATCTTTTTTAGGCGGGATCGGAATCCGATCACGATCATGAAATTTACTTGATCACCGATCGGGATCCGATCTTTTCCAATCCCGATCGCTCAACCCTAGCTGCCACTGCTTGTTGTATGATATTATATTTTGTTTCCTTTTTGTAATTTTGTTAGCACTGAACCCTTTTGTATTAAGATATTTACTGTAGTTATTGTTAGTTCCTCTATGTTCTGTGGATCTATTGCTTTTGAAGTGTGGTTAGCTGACTGACCGCTAGAGAAGAGCAAGAGTACGTGTGTTGGGTATCTATTGGCCCACAACTCAATAGGTGGTCGTAGTGTGTATCTGTGGTATGTGGACTGTGTTAGGGTGTGATTATACCTTTTATAGACTTCATCCTATTTTTTATCACATACAATACAGTATATTGAATGATCATTTAGAACTTATGTTCTTTCAACTAAAATTGCTAAAGTTTTTATACTTATTCTTAGGTTTTGTGCTGTTAAGATGATGTCACAATGGCTTGTCATTTATAAAGTATGTTGTATTTTCATAATGTCCTGGAAACGCTTAGTGCATTATTCATAGTCTATGTTTTTATTTCATGCTTTTACACCAGCCAATGTCTTTTGTTACAATTTTGTCCTTTGTAACAGCAGTGGTTTTCTTTATTACTAGACTGTTTTCCATTGTGTTCATATCTCAGTAGTTTCTCTCACTTCTTTCCAAGTGTTCTATTGTGGTGATTTTATAATAGTGGTTGTCTTTGTTCCTAGATGGTGTTCTAGTGTAATGGATTTCTCAGTTTCACGTATCTTTATTCATAGCCTGTGTTTTATTATAGTGATATCACCATAGAGTTCTGGTTATTGTTAGCTTAAGTTCTATTCTTGTTAAGTAACATTAGTGAGGGTCTTTGATTTTGCTGTTACCCTTAACAAATTCTGCGCACCTTAACCTAGTGAAGAGAAGATCAACACTGGATAAGGAAATGCTGGTCTTGATCAATCTCCACCAGTGTACCCAAAATCATACACTATATTTCCAGCATCGTTTCCAGCAGTTTTCTGGCATAAATGATAATACACCGCCAACATGCCCTTGCAAGGCCTACTTCAGGAAATTAGCATGGGTGGAAAAAATATCAGTTGCAAAAATTTGTTTTGCAACTAGCATTAAAAAAAGGTGCAACTTTTTTCACACTGCAAAACTGGCGTAGTACTGTATAATAATCTGTTCCATTAAGTAAGTGAGACTCTGTTTTAATAACTTCTCTGTTGGGGTAACAAAGGCAGCTCTCTTAGCCGATCTTACATATCCATTTAATGTTCAATACACAATTCTAAAACTCTGCAACCTGACCACAGATCTGCTGCAAGATCTATGTCCCAAATATATTTATACCATAGATTCAAGTAGAGAAGAAAAGACGCAGGATCCCCTACAATGTATACAGAAGATAAAACCAATGGGGACCTGACTTACAGCTGCGTTTATGGTAACTCATCTGAGAATGATCAAGGATTGGATTAAAGGGGCTCTATCACTGGGAAAAGTCATTTTTATCTAAACACATCCTTGCATAGTCTTTAGAAATGATATTTCACACCTACCTTTAGTATGTAAATTGCCTCAGTGGTTTCTGAATAAGTCCGTTTTTATTAATATGCTAATGAGCCTCCAGCCAGCTCAGGAAGTTCCCAGCAGCCTCCTCTCTTCTATTATCTTCTATGTGTGTGAGGCAAACAGGAAGCTGAGTCATCAGCAGCAGCAGCAGCCTCCCATAGGAAACAACAGGAGAGGAGTGCACGATGTATCGTGCAACAGTCTAATTAGCATATAAATAAAAACTGACTTATTCAGAAACCACTGAGGCAATCTACATACTATAGGTAGGTGTGGAATAGACTTTCTAAAGGCTATGTAAGGATGTGATTAGTTAAAAATGACTTTTCCCAGTGATAGACCACACAGACATTGCATTGGACCAAACCATGCATCCATACATTTCACTTCCTACATTTAGATCACAAGCATTCCACCAGGCTCAACAGTTAACAGTCCTAAACCTAAATAACTCCATACACTTCACGTTGATTGATAACCCTGCCTTTCAGGATGGTCTGCGACCCCTGATTGAAGATATAAGCTAGAACACTGAGTTTGATCCAACAATCTTCCATAAACATTCCCTCCACTTTGTCATATTTGCTCTGAAGATGATAAACAGGTTGCCCTGAATGGGGGTCATCTTCAGTTGATTCTCTACCCCATTTAAACTGGTTGATTTATATAAGAAATTTACCGATTTTGCAGACTTGTAAGTGATACAGGCTTGTTACTTTGAAGAAAAATTTGTGACAGTGTACCTGGATGAAAAGTGAGCAAGAGTAAATGGCTTTTCAAAAAAGGCACCAAAAATAATCGGTTTATGGGAGCAGTTGTGACACTAAAACAGCGTTGGCATTAGAAGAAGCAATGGCACGATTTTTTTTTTTTTGTAGGGAGTCTAGAGTTGAGTGAGTACTGTTCGGATCAGCCGATCCGAACAGCACGCACGCATTGAAATCAATGCACGCAGCCGGCACGCGGCAGGTTAAGCGGCCGGCTGCCGTCAAACCGGAAGCACCAGGTGCTTCCATTCATTTCAATGCGTGCGTGCTGTTCGGATCGCTGATCCGAACAGTACTCGCTCAACTCTAGTAGGGACCAATATTTTGTTATACCCAACTACAGTGAAGACATAATATTTGTACCAATGTTGCTGGCACCGCTGCCCCATTGTAGTTGGAAAGGAGCTATCCGATGAGATACTTGCTACAGGGTACAGCAGCAGATCCTCCGTTGTGTAGCTTCTCGGATCAAAGCTCATTCGCTGTAAAACTGCATGGCAACACTTCACCTTCCACTCATGAAACAATGGAAAGACAGTGGACACAACTGCTTGCCCTAGTCAAGATGGAACGGGAAATGTCCCAGTGGGCCATGAAGCCATGTATTGTTCTTGTCCATTACTACTGCTTCATGTGTCCATTGTGGTGGAAACACATCACAGTTTTTCAGCAGCACTTTTCATTGCGATTTTGCAGTGTTTTCCTCTGCAGACTTTATGCCCCTTTAATACCTGTATGGAAAACGCCAGCATTTCCAGAGGCATAATTTTCATGTTGCGATTTTCAAAAACGCAGACGTCTTTGAAAATGCAGCTTTTCTGCTGAAGTTTTTTTCTGCAATGTGTGGATGGGATTAGCCAGAATCCCATCGACTTTGCAGGTACTGTAACATGCAACGTTTATCGTTGTGGCAGAAATTCTGCATTTTCACTATGTGGGGCCTAAAAGTAGAAAAGCACATGCTCTCTACATAGTCAGAGAGTGTCTTCAGAACAGTTTTTTCTGTAGGGCCCAAGGAACCGAACCATATAGCTAATGATATTCAATCCTGCAGCAGTTGCTTATAATGTTACGATAACACACCAAATAACAAAAAAAAAAAAAACACATACATTTTGCAAAAAACCTTGCTTACAGGTGGCCATTATTGTGTCCATTTTTTATTTTCAGTAGCACAATTCACCCACAGTTCAAAATTTCCAATATGATAGTTTTTTCTACAATAGAAAATATATAGTGTATTGTCGGTCATATGTGAATGGCTGGTCTAGTGTTGTGTATCTCTGATTCTTTGTATGTTCTCTGCTATGACTTTGACTTTGACTATGACTGATAGATGCCATTATCCTGAGGAAAAACAATTCGCATGTAGGGGTGAACATGGTCCGCAAGGATAGATGTATATGTGTGTTGATCCATCGTGCCTTCCACAATGATGAGTGCACCCAGATGGCTGATGACACGTGCCTTCTGCAATTGGTTATTTAGCGTTGACGTCAAAAGTAGGCGGTGGTCACATTAATGTGACTGGACTGTGTAAATATAATGTAGATACAGAACATCCCAACTGCTCTGCAAACAGAAATAATAACAGTCAACATCTGCAATTCCAATTGCGTAGCCCCCTGAAGAAGATGTGTTGGCGAAACATACATAGGGCTTAAGGTGGAAGTCGTGGTATCTTTTTCCCCCTGTGTTATTTAGCATTTGGTATTTGCTGACTGCAGGGTTACATATAAAGGTGGTGACATTATTTTATGTTATAGGACCTATGTCCTGACTATTGATTAATATGCATATTGAGGATTTCAGTGTACTTTACACGATTTCTATTAGTACTCCTGCATTATGACTTTGTAATAGTATTTTGTGCTGCAATTATATATGATATTATGAGATGTGTGAGGCAATCACAGTACTATAATGATGTGTTTTTTGCACTACTAATATCTGTTATATTTGTTGCCTAAAGGTAATATATAATTCTGTAATTTTTTTTAATAACATTGTATAACATTGCATGATATATGTGGGGTGTTACCTCGACTTCCGCCTATTTTTTCTGTTTATGTCTGTTTCTATGTGATTAATAAAATATATTTACATTTTTGTAATTGTTTTTTGAATGTGTGATTGTTACTAATTTGCAGGGTTTCTATGTGAGTTTATGTCTGTTGTTTGAGGAATCTGTTGCATTTTGAAGAAATTATTTTAGTTGGAGAAGAATATATAGATATATAAATTGGTCAAAACAACCTAGATGGTGGGCAGTTTATCTAAATGACCATTCTGCTTCTCTAAGTCCAGTGATGTAACCCCTCTCAAAATCTGTCAGGCAAAATGTCTTCTAGTACATCATTGTATGTCTGACAATCAGCGATCTCTCACTAAGAGGTAGATTACCCAAAAGCAACCTCTGAGAGCCTTTTCATAGCAGAAAATCACTCTTTCGCCTTCTTGTGGCCAGACCCAGCTTGTAATCAGGCCATATCTATAAATTATATATCTGTCTGAGACATGACTGAATGTCAAGTTTTGCAGCAATCCAACATTTCTAACTAATAATGTTGAGTTTGTCCCTGTAGTTCTACACTGGGTGACTGTCGCTATCCAAATTAGGAATCTACTGAGTACATGCGGCAAGGAAATAACTTCAGACACAGAGCGTTGATATGAGTTTCTCTCTCAGTAAGAGCAGGTGGCACACATGTGGTTTATTGAGAATGCCAGGGTTTATATAGTTGACAGAAATAAGATGTGTGAGGGGCTGGGGGTCATTTGATTTACTGTCCTTGCCAGAATCTTATCTGTATATTCTCTATGACAGTCCAGCTGGTTTTTCTACCTTTTGTTTGGAAATCTACTCCAGAAGTGTCTATTTACCGTCCTTATCCATTGTATTGGCTATATTGAAGTGCTTATCCACTTTGGGCACCAGACACCCCAGGGTCCACTGTTTCCAGCTAAAGGGAGTTGGCTCAAATCAACTGGACCATTGTCTCCCCCAGATAACATTGGATTACAAAATATCAGGGTGGACATATGATTTTAACTTCAAGCTGGGGCAGAAAGGCACATCATAGCTGTATCCAGATATATGCTGATTTTCTATTTCTGGGCCACCTTCACAGAGATCCCGGGTGCAGGCGTCATCTTGTCACGTAATATCATATTCAGTTTCAAACATAAATAGTTACTGCATTTAGTTTTAAGGATAACAATATTTTTGTGATTCATATATTTAAAACCTTCACAATAACATTATGCTACCAGTAAAATGGATTGTGTCATAAGTAAATGTGTTATAAACCCAATAACAGTACCTTGTAGAGCTGATTTCCAAATACATCTCTGTTATTCAGTTTTGGAGATCCATTTTCATGTAAATCACCTTTTTATGTATAAGAAAATTAGGGGAAACGCATCTAGACTTTAGTCTCAACACTAGATACCCAGGCAAAACACTGAATAAAACATTGATGTGCATGAAAATGTGTCTTTAAGTAGAACTACCTCTACAAGGTACTGTCTCAAACTCAATGTACGCCTAAAAGGATTTTACTGTTTTCTGCATTTTCTACTTAAAGCGTACCTGTCGTTTCACTTAACTGATCAGGATACTTTGAAACGTGTGTCCATGATGTGTAACATTCTTTCTAGTTGTTATATGACTTGTATTCTGCATTATTAAGCAGTTTTCCCCACTAAATGCCTTATCTAGAATTTGCATTATACTTATCTCTGATGCTTGGAGTACTTACCTCTCTGACTACATATTCTAATCGCTATGGGACAGTATGGCGCAGAGAGGCCGGGACTCTTAGCATGCTAGATAACTATACTGCTAGTCGTCTGTCTCCTGGAATCATGTACAAGCCTGTTAATCTGGATCACACACAGAGTCTCACGTCCTAAACTCATTAGTGTGAAACCAGCTTTAGGCTTAGACCCCATATCGTGGAAAAGCTGCTCTTGTCTTGTAGCGTTTGCTGTGCTTTTTTAATCCAAACCCAGTAATGGCTACAGAAAGAATAGGAAATATAAAGGAAGCACTTATACTTCTGGCTTTGGCTCACAAAAATCTGTAACTAAAAAGCACAGTATTAGTAAATTTGTGCCATTGTCTTAAAGGGTTACTAGAATATGTAAGCAAACCTATAATCAAACAATGGAACATCTTTCTGTAGCCAGCACTTATCTTACTTCATAATACATATATTTTTATTTGAACAGTCAGGTATAATAATATCTTTTAATATATTTCCTTAGAGCTTATTTTACATGATATAACGGCGGTTTACTGTAGTGTTTCCAAGACAACAGAACGACAGGGGTGAAGAGGCGCTCCTGAACACTTCCAAGCTGATTATACAAACAAATTTAGAAAATTCTCAAACTTATAATCTGGTTTCTAAGACAACAGACCAGTACGCGCTGCATAAAACCATGTGCATTCTCCAACACACAATAAATAGCACATAACGCAGAAAGCTTTTATTGCAAGAAATTGTTTGGGAATACATAGGAAATACATTCAAATTAAATTAAATAATTGTTAGTTTAAAGCACAGATATAGCAGAGCTGAAACTATCACCATGAGCCTTTATATCATAATATTTTATCTTTGGTTTTCAAAAGAATTGCAGCTATCTCAATGTTACACTCTGGTGAATTGTATTATTCTTCAGCCCATCAGTACTAGGCATAGCAGTATTTGAAGAAGATGGTGCTCACTCACCCTCTACTTATACGGCTGCTGAAAGGGACCCTCGGGTCATGGAACTGTCAGAATGGCCTCCCGAATCACACCTCGCCTGGATGTCTCTCTCACATCCCAGATGTGACTTCTAGCAGCTGTGGCAATAGATCATTCTGATCATTATGTTGACCTGAGCGTTGCTTTAAATTATATATACAGTTATACATTAAATAACTTCAGTTCTGCTATGTATGTATGTGGCACAAGTACTAAGGCAGAGGAGCCAACTCTCCCTGTTTCGAGGACCCCTCACTGTCCCCCCATCATTTACAATTTTCACCCAAGATCCTGGCAGTTTATCACTTAGCTAACAGTAGAGAAGGTCTGTAATAATAACTGTGGCTACACAGCTGTGATATATGGTTACATGGTCGTCCTTTTCTTCTACTCCTTACAGGAGGCTCTTTAAAGGGGTTGTGCCATTAAGGACACTTATCCCCTATCCATTGTACAGAGGATATTGTAAGTGTCTGATCACTTTGAGCCCGTTCACCAGGTTCCCCAGTGATCAGGAGGATGGGGGACCAATAGTTAACCCTAAAGACGCCCTGTGAATGAAGTGCCAGTGCACTTGTGTGACCACAGAAGTGAATGAAACTCTTGTCACATAATAGCCCTGATCCTCCATTCCCAAGGAAGCCTTATAGTTTCTTTTGGTCACCCATTATCCTGATCATTGGGGTCTCGGTAAAAATGCCTCCCCAATCATACATTTATCTCTTGTCTGGCGGATAGGAGACAAGTGTACTTAATGGTACAACCCCCTTAAAGACAATTCCTTTAAGGGGTTATCCAAAGCATGTTTAACCACTTATTTCCTATGGGAATCTGTTTGGGTCGAACCTTGAGTTTCATGGCTGGATCCAATCCTGGATCATATGATAGGGACCAACTCCTAACACACAAAGTGATCTGCCTCCACCCCTCTGTCTCTTGTTCACAGGTAGTTATGGAGACTTTAATATAATGATCTATTCTGCTAACCGCTATAGTACACATAAATACCAATGCGCACAGGGGAGAAAGGAAGAGTAAGATTGATTTAGTTGCTCAGTGTTAATTCCAGGGATGGGATCTAGGGTATAAATCAACGCTGAGACCCAAGACTCAACTTAAATAGCACCCTGAAGGAAGTAAGGGGTTAAACAGTCATTGGATATGCCCTTTAAGTAGTACATTAAATCTCCTTGACCCCCAACTAAAAGACTGCAAGACTCTAGCCACATGTGTGAGGACAAGTGTAGACATTAAGATATGCAGGGGCTTTACATAGAAGTTAGTGAACCCTTGTCTGCTGTTAAAGAGTTTCAAACAATGTATAGAAAGAATGAAATGAATATACTGTGTGGCATTAACAGGTTATTACAATGTATAGCAAGTGTATAGAATACATCTGTAAAGGGGTTTCCAGGTTGATGTCACTGCTAGAGGATAATTCATAAATGCTTGATAGTTGGGTGTTCTTATCCCAAGGATGTCCATGCATGCTGAAGCAACTCACTCAGTTCCATTCATTGTAAAGCGCAGTATAGTCAATAAAGAATCTTTATTTTGAGCTCTTATGCAATAACTATATACCGTAATATGCAAAATAGTTTATCTTTATTCATATCCTGAATAGAGATGAGCGAACACTAAAATGTTCGAGGTTCGAAATTCGATTCGAACAGCCGCTCACTGTTCGAGTGTTCGAATGGGTTTCGAACCCCATTATAGTCTATGGGGAACATATACTCGTTAAGGGGGAAACCCAAATTCGTGTCTGGAGGGTCACCAAGTCCACTATGACACCCCAGGAAATGATACCAACACCCTGGAATGACACTGGGACAGCAGGGGAAGCATGTCTGGGGGCATAAAAGTCACTTTATTTCATGGAAATCCCTGTCAGTTTGCGATTTTCGCAAGCTAACTTTTCCCCATAGAAATGCATTGGCCAGTGCTGATTGGCCAGAGTACGGAACTCGACCAATCAGCGCTGGCTCTGCTGGAGGAGGCGGAGTCTAAGATAGCTCCACACCAGTCTCCATTCAGGTCCGACCTTAGACTCCGCCTCCTCCGGCAGAGCCAGCGCTGATTGGCCGAAGGCTGGCCAATGCATTCCTATGCGAATGCAGACTTAGCAGTGCTGAGTCAGTTTTGCTCAACTACACATCTGATGCACACTCGGCACTGCTACATCAGATGTAGCAATCTGATGTAGCAGAGCCGAGGGTGCACTAGAACCCCTGTGCAAACTCAGTTCACGCTAATATAATGCATTGGCCAGCGCTGATTGGCCAATGCATTCTATTAGCCCGATGAAGTAGAGCTGAATGTGTGTGCTAAGCACACTCATTCAGCACTGCTTCATCACGCCAATACAATGCATTAGCCAGTGCTGATTGGCCAGAGTACGGAATTCGGCCAATCAGCGCTGGCTCTGCTGGAGGAGGCGGAGTCTAAGGTCGGACCTGAATGGAGACTGGTGTGGAGCAATCTTAGACTCCGCCTCCTCCAGCAGAGCCAGCGCTGATTGGTCGAGTTCCGTACTCTGGCCAATCAGCGCTGGCCAATGCATCCCTATGGGAAAAAGTTTATCTCACAAAAATCACAATTACACACCCGATAGAGCCCCAAAAAGTTATTTTTAATAACATTCCCCCCTAAATAAAGGTTATCCCTAGCTATCCCTGCCTGTACAGCTATCCCTGTCTCATAGTCACAAAGTTCACATTCTCATATGACCCGGATTTGAAATCCACTATTCGTCTAAAATGGAGGTCACCTGATTTCGGCAGCCAATGACTTTTTCCAATTTTTTTCAATTCCCCCGGTGTCGTAGTTCCTGTCCCACCTCCCCTGCACTGTTATTGGTGCAAAAAAGGCGCCAGGGAAGGTGGGAGGG